>NW_024543063.1:37490000-38090000 GCF_018167655.1 Microtus oregoni
AAGCTGTGTGACCCTCGGCTTGGTCAGCGCTACTTTGGGATGTTGCAGGCAGGCAAATGCCTAGGGCAATATCACAATGCGAGTGTTCATGGGATGGTTGCATTTAGCAGCTCTTAACTGTTGGTGACCTCCGTTTCAGTTCTAAGTTTAGTGGGTTTGAAGTCCTTGCCTGTTTGTGCCGCTGTACCCTTAAACACTGGGATAGCTGGAAGTCAAATGTTTTCACAAGCTCTTGAGGGTTCCTGGTATCGGTTGGGGTCCCAAAGCCAGAGTCAGGTGCCCCCTGCAGCATTTGTGTAGGGTCCCCATTGCTCGGGCGGTGGCAGGTCAGAGGCAGGCGGGAACCATGGTTCCAGTGGGTGGGTTTTTCAACCTGGAGCTCCTGCCTGCTTTCCCTTCCCAGCATGCCCTTCTGCATAGGTACCAGTGCTATACTGAGCTTCCCTGGTCCTGGGCTTCACCTGCCGTGGGACAGGCTGTTCTCACCTGGTAGAGCTGCTTGGCACCTGCAAGTCCTGTGGGGCCTCATGTGAAAATGGAGGCTGTGTCCACAGGCACGATCTGTCTCTAACACATCAGCCCCTGCGACAGGATGACCCAGACACACCAGCCCTGGAAATGCACCTGCAGGAGTCCCCGTGAGGCCACTGACCACACTCACTGCGCCCCATTTACAACAGGCGAGTTGTGAAACCTGCCTAGATGCCCGTCAGCAGGTGAGCAGATGAAGATGGGTGGGATCAGAGAGTATCCTGCTAAAAACAAGCCAGGCTTGGAAAGACACGCATCACATTTCCTTCCTAAGTGGTATCTACATTATATCTACATATCCCTGCCCCATGCACACATGAGTTTCCTTTCCTGTTGCTATAGGTGAGAAAACGCCCTAGTGAAATCAACCTATGGAGAAAGAATTTGTTCTATCTACCAGTTTAAATGTACTTAAGTGTGTCAGGGTAGTTGGCGCAGCAGGTGCTTGAGCGGGGGGGGGGGGTCATTGCTCATTCATAGCTAGATTGTAGTGGTACTTCACCTCCATGTCACCATCTATGCACTCTAGGGAATGGTGCTACCCATGGTGGGAAAATCTTCTCATCTCGCACAATTCCACATAGATGTGGCTGGAGACCCATCTCCCAGGTGAATCTAGACTCTGTCAAATTGACATTCACCAACACGAGGCATATACATTATACATATATGTCTCAGAAGTAGAAGGGTTTGTCATGGAAAAGGAAAGGGCAGTAGGGGATCAGGAGAGGGTCAAGAAGAACGAACACAAAATACAGCAAACACATTGTTTTCTACAAGGAACATGAAATAAGTTAAAAACAAAACACAAGTTTTAAGCTCCGCCTTCCGTTTCCCGGTCTGTTGATGCTTCTCACTGTAGTTCTGTGCTATGAGACATGACCTGGTGGACCCAGTCATCCAGGAAGCTCATGGTGTGGCTGTCTCTGCCATGCTTTCTGATCCTTGAAAAGAGAGGAAGGCCTGCGAGCCTTCCCTAGGCAGAGTTCCCTGCTTGCCTGGCTTTCACCCAGTGGCTGCTGCTAGATGCCCCATGCCCATGATAGCACCGTTCAGCCAAACAGAAGGGCTCCAGGCAGTCTGGTTGCTGATAGCCTCAGCTGGGGAAGACGGGCATGGGTCTCTTCAGAAGGTCATCAGCAGGCTGCTTTTGTTGTATCTGCAGTGACCTGCTCTGTGCTAGGGATACACGCACACACATGCACACACACATGCACATGTACACAGTTCCTTATTAGTCAGGATTCAGGTTCAGGTCTGTTCTTTTTTTTCATGTTTTAAAACATTACATTTATTTATTGTGAGAATACGTGTCTGTGTTCACATGTTTGGACACGCATGCCATGCATGTGGAGGTCGGAGCACAGCTTGCAGCAGTCAGTTGTTTCTAACATGTGGGTTCTGGAGACCAAACTCAGATGATTGGGCTTATGACAAGCAACCTTTACCCACTGAAGCATCTCCCTGGACCTTGGCTCTATTCTTTGCCTCCTCAAGGTCAACCTGAAGAATGCAGGTGTGATCTGAAATTGCCCTTTCTGTTCACAACCTGAGAAGAGGCTGGTGTGTTGCTGCGGTTGGTGTTCAGAGGTTAAACTCACAGCAATCTTGGTGAAACCACAGGCCTTTCCAGCATCCAACTTTGGCTCCAGAGAGTCTTTCAGCAATGGACTTCTTGCAGGTTGAGTCAAGTGGGGTGAAGGGTCTTCTTCTGAGCCCACGGTGTATGAAGGAGAGTTTCCTGTGGGTCCACAGACCCAAGATGTTTCTAAGTCAGACACAGCAGACTGGACGGCAGGTCTTTCTGGGCCACTCTCTGGCCAACAGCAGGGACACTATAGTGAACAGCTCCTGTGTGGCTCCACCTTCCGCAGGTTTGCTTTCAGCCTTCCAGTCCCTGCTGCTTCCCTGTCCCTGGAGATTCTTGCTCTTGCATCCCCCAGTGCAGGCTGATTCTGTTTTTGGTTATTCAGATTTTCAGATTGACCACCTGCAGCACAGTGGACTCACTCGGCTGATTGTCCCCCTCCAGGGCTCTGTGACTCTGTTGCCAATGTCAAAGTTGGGGCTCTCAACTTTGAAGATACATTGCAGATAACAGTATTTTTATAAAGAAAGAAAGAGGGAGGAAGGAGAGGAAATGAGGGGAGGAAAGAAGGAAGAAAGGGAGGGGGAGGAGGAAAAGGAAGGGAGGCTGGGAGGGAAGAAGGGAGGGAAGGGAGGGGAAAGGAAGAAAGCAAGCAAGGAAGGAAAGGAGGATGGTGAGAGGGAGGAAGGAAGGGAGGGAAGGAAAAAAGCCGTTCTCAGCCCTGGTGAAGGCTCTATTCACTGGAGCCCCTATAGAGTAATCAAGTCTTTTCATTGCAATGAGTGTTGTTGCCTGGGAATTAATATTAGATCTGTTGAAACGAGCCTAATGAAGATGACTTTTGGGGGGCTCTATTTTTGCTGTATTTGCATAAAGTCTTTTGCTCAGCTTGACACATGCAAGTTAAAAATGTGACGTCTTTCCTAAGTTGCTGGTGTCTTGTTCCTCGGTAGAAAGGGTGATTCACGAGGGAGTAGCCAGGAAGGCCAACTTTCTATTGTCTGAGACACGATCTGGGAGGTTTGAGGATTTGAGACAGGGTCCCGTCTACCCAAGTTGCTGAGGATGACCTTGACTCTCTGATCCTCCTGTCTTCACTTCTCGAGTGCTGGGATTATTACAAGTGTGCACCAGCATGCCCAATATTTGTGGTGCTGGCAATGGAACCCAACCTTCATGCCTGCTAGGAAAGTCCTCTACCCACTGAGCCATACCTCAGCCGGAAAGATTGCTTCTAAAAGTGGTCATCCAGGGGAGGATGTGGGTATCTCTAAAGACTTGGGTAGAGGAGCGTGAAGCAACATGGAAGTGTTGGTCTACGGGAACCTTGGGAGCTTCCCTGGAGGACAGGCTGGATGGTAAAAACGGTCCATTTAATGGATGTGCATGCTAACCTTTGTCCTGTAACTTCAGCTCTTTCTATCTTTTTTTTTGTAATTGCTTTTTCCCTAGGTAAGCTTGAAACATAGTAGTTTTCACCATGGCATTGGCAAATATCTGTGCTAACCTATTTTGTTCTCACTCCTTCCTCTCTCCTGCTCCCTCTCCCCCCCCCCCCATCGGACCCCTCTCTTTCTCCAGGTAGTCCTTACGCTTGCTTTCCAGTTATGTGTACTCTCTTCCCCGCTTCCTTTCCTGCCTTCCTTAAAATCTCTCTCTCTCTTTTTTTTAATCTCTTATGACTCCATTTCTACTTTCATGAACACATTCACACACACAAACTTTTAAATTTACTTTCTCTCTATAAAGAAACCACGCAGTCCTTATCTTCCTGAACCAGGCTTATTCCACTTAACATAATGACTTCCACTTGGAGCCGTTTCTCCAGGAATGCCACCCGTTCACTGTTCGTCCTGACTGTATACAGCTTCATTTTGTGTCCACGTACCATGTTTTCTTTATCCTTTCATCTGCCAATGGACAATCCAGGCCGGTTCTATTTCCTAGCTGCTCCTAAGTGAGCAACTATTCTGTCTTGTATTCTAAGTCCAAGTCAGAGGCCCTCTCTCAAAAGAGCCAGGTGGACAGAGTGAAGGGGGCTCGGCGGTGAAGAGCACTGGCTGCTCTGACGGCTCCTGCGGAGGACCAGGCTTTGGTTCCTAACACCCACGTGATGGCTCATTACCATCTCTCGCTCTACTTCCAGGGGATCACGTACCCTCTCCTGGCCTCAGCAAGAACTGCACGAACATGGTGTGCATAAAGTCCATGCAGGCAAACACTCAAATTAATAAAAATGATAATTACCCAAATACATCCTATTTTGGATAGCACTTGAGGAAGGACTCCTGACGCTACCCTTTGACCCCTGCGGCAAGCACATGTGCACAGCCACCTGCTGAAGCGGATCAGAAAGGGAAAACTTAGGTATCACTTCCAAACTCTGATTTTTGCAGTGCAGTCTCACTTGGCCACTGGCTTAGAAGGTGATGCACTTTAATTGGCCCATAGCAACAGACTGACAGCAAGCCAGACTTCAGTCCACAGGCTCCTGATTTGCCTGTATTGTGAGCAATAAATTGCTAGTCAATAAAGCTCCCGTAGCCTCCATGGTAAATGCCAGTGAGGGCCTCCACATTCCATATAGATTTAATCACACATTTACTGTTCGTGTAATTTTGAATTAATTACATGCCAAGCAGATTTATGTTCTATATACTTAATAAACCTTGTAAGTGCCCTTTTAGCGATCAGCTGGTATTTAGGGCCTGTTCTGTTTTTTAAGAAACAGTGGTTCACACCGCCGGGTCTTGTGGTTCTTCCCATATGTTCAGTTGTTGGTAAAATTAGGGATGCCAGATGTTTACAAGTGAGTGCGAGCAGGGTGGCTGGTGGGTACCAGGGTTTGGGCTCAGGATGAGGAAGTAGGTGAGCTCAGGTTTGAACTCCAGAGAGTCACATCTTCAGTCCTGTCATTGTCATGTGGCCATTTGAGATGATGGTCTGGTTGAATCATACCTTACACCTGCCAGCAGTCACAGTTTGGTACTCTGTCACAGTGGCTGGTTTCCCTAGGGGGACACTATTTTATCTGAAGGTGCTGCTCCCTGTATTCTTTCTTGGGGTAACCTTTTCTCCACCTTCCATAGGAAACTGGATTTTTTTTAGTTATAATCCATCCATCTATCCATCCACACATCCATCTATCTGTCCATCCAATCATCCAACTGTCTATCCATCTATCCATCCATCCATCCATCCACCCATCCATCCATCCATCCATCCATCCATCCATCCATCCATCTCTCCATTCATTCATCCATCTTTCTATTCATCCATTGAAACCTCATGCTAGGTAAGTGCTCTAACACTAAGCTAATCTCTCTCTACTTTTTGCTGGGAGGCAGGGATTCACTAAGTTGTCCAGACTGACCTTGAACTTACCCTGTATTCTAAGCTGGCTTTGAATTCACTTTGTAACCCAGGCTGACCTTCAACTCACTCTATTGCTCAAGCGGACTCTGGACTCTAGATCTTCTTGTCTCAGCTTACTGAGTTAACAGGACAGACCTGAACCATTGGATCTTGCTTTGAGTTTATTCTAAGTCCAGCACACGGGGTAAAGCTAAATGTCCATACCTGTTTCTCAATGCTTCTTATTACAAGTCCCTGGGATGGCCACCTGGCTAGGGGTCATTTGTGATTTCTAGGTAGGTCTGGAAGAGCTCAGACACTTGCTAGGGTGACTTGCAGGGTGGAGCTAGGGTTGATACTGGGTCAGATGGCTCTTGGTTACTGTGTCCTCAAGTGTTTGTCTCCGAGGACAGAACACAGTGGTCACACTTCCACCTCCACCTCCCCTCTCCATCCTCAGCCTTATATGTGGTTTCACTTTCTGTGGCTTCAATTACCCGTGGGCAACCATAGTCTGAAAATGTTAAATGGAAAATTCCAGAAATAAACAATTCATAACTTTCAAATTGTGCGCTGTTCTGAGTGCTGTGATGAAATCTCACACCATCCCACGTCATCCCACCCAGGACTGAATTAGTTCTTTGTCCAGCATGGCTATGATATATAGATCTTATACACAGAAGAAAGCCCATGGTGATGTCATTTAAAAATGGAATAGAGATGACCTATTTTAGTATTAGTCACTGTGGCTAATCTTGGTGCTTAGTTTGTAGATGAAACTTTATCTTAGATATTATTTATAGAAAGGCTCTCTCTCTCTCTCTCTCTCTCTCTCTCTCTCTCTCTCTGTGTGTGTGTGTGTGTGTGTGTGTGTGCATGTGTGTGTGTGTGTCTTGCTTGCTTTCGGGCATCTGCTGGCCACCTTTACACATAGTCCTGGAGGATAAGGGAACCTTCCTGTGTTTGTCTTTCTTAGCTAAATTTTTATATGGAGTGGTGGGTGTTTTTCATTATAACTTGGATCTTCTAACAAATTACCAGAGACTGAGTAAACAACAGGCACCAGTTCCTTACAGCTGGAGAGGCCAGAAGCCCCGGGTCAGAAGGCCACAGCTAGATTGTGGCAAGAGCTGTCCTTCTGCACACCCTTACGGTTGGGGGATGGGGGAGTGCAGCACAGAAATGAGGCATGTTCTTTTTTTCCCACCCTGGACCATGTCTACCTGTGGGGCTCACCTAAGCCTGGGCGCCTTCAATTAGCCCCATTTCTAAATGCCATATCATGGAGGGTTGGGTGTCAGTGGATGAATTTGGAAGAGGGATGAGACATGATTTGGCTCTCAGCAGCTCCCGAGGAAGTTGCTAGCTCACACTGGTGGAAACCCAGGACTAGTGTTTCTGAGTTGGATCTCCCATAGGACCAACGAGCAGGCATCTGGTCCACACAGCCCGGCATCCAGTGCAGCAGGACACACCTAAGACTTCCCTTACTGACTCTAGCAGCAGGGGCTGGAGGAGGCTTTTCTCTGCTTTGGAAGCAGCGGCAGAAGCCCAGCAATTGGGGGGCTGCCAAGGTGGGTCAGGGTGATGAGGGAAGAGCATCTGTGAAATGAAGCAGCAGTTCCCCAGGGTGGGATAGTGGCTGAAGCTCTCCCTCTGCAGCGCAGCTTCTGATTTCCCTTGAGGGTGAGAGAGGTCACAGAGCCATTCTTCCAGCACGGGATAAAGGATGCTCTTTACAGCCTGAGTCAATGCGGTCCAGGTCAGGCCTGTCAGACCCACCCGTGTGCCCCCGGTGTCCTCCTGCCGAAAATTCAACACAGTGGGGCTCCCACTACCCCGATAGTTTCAGATAGTCACCTTGACACTGAGCCATTCTGTAGAGCGGGGGAAACATCCCTTCTGCATAGACTTTTTACTTTATCTAGAGACTTACCCAGGCCTGTGGAATGAGGCAGTTCATAACACAGGACCTGTCATCCTTGCCAGATAGTTGACTAGGGGCGTGTGTAATAGTAAAGTCTATCATTTTTAATGGTGGTTATAGGGCTTAGCAGAGTCGATTATAAATAGAATTTTTCAGTCTAGAAGCTTCCTATTTATATTTTTAAAGACAAGACACAGGGCACATAGGATACAGCCTATGGCACGCAGCTGGTGACACAGGAGAAGTGTTTCCAAGGTTGTTTCTGAAAGGGATTCTTGGTTGCTCCACCTTTACAACATAAGCTCCTTGCTCTCTGAGTGATAGTGGTCTCCAGTGTGTGTACGTGGCCATAACATGCATTCTGTCTCTACATGTAAGACAGCATGTATAAACGCATGGAAATGGACATCAAAGTAGCCAGGGGAAGATTAGGGAAGGGTGATGTGACTTCAAGAGATTTTATTTTATTTTATTTTGGTGTTTGAGGCAGGGTCTCATGAAACTCAGGCTAGTCTTCAAATTCCTATGTAACCATGATGATCTTGAACTCTTCATTGACCTGCCTTCACTTCCCAAGTGCTGGGATTTTATTTTGGCTGTGTGTGTGTGTGTGTGTGTGTGTGTGTGTGTGTATTGTAAACACATATTTGTGTGTGTGTAGAAGAAACTAGAGGTTAAATCTGAGTGCCTTTAGCATTAGAGTTACAGATGCATCTGCCATGATCTGCATTTTACTTGTACGTTGAAGATTTGAACTTGGAACCTCATGCGTGTGGTTATTGACTGAACTTTCTCCTCAGACTGATATTGGCTTTTTGTAATGGGGTCTCACCTTATAGTTCTGGCTGGGCTGATATGAAATATGTACACTAGACTGGATGTGAAGTTGTAGCTACCCCCCTGCCTCCACCTCCTGAGTCTTGGGGTCACAGGCACATGACACCATGCCTAGTCTCGTGAGACATTTTAATTACAACTAGAGTTTAAAAAGCTAGTCCCAAAATGGAAAGAGAGAGGAAGATCGCTGAAAAATAGGGAAAACTTGGTAGCAGTTGTATTTTTATCCAAGGATAGCTAAGGCTCGATTTTTAAATTCATTTTTACCTGTGGTCACAGGCTTGGCTGAAAGCTCCCAACGAATTTCTTCATTTGTTCTCAGATTTAAAAATTTCATTTTGTTATTCAGTTAGGTATGTGAGGGAGGTTGGTGTTGCGTATGTGAGTATATATAGTGCCCAAGATGGCCAGGAGAGGGCATCAGATTCCTGGGCACAGAAGTCACAGGTGGTTGTGAGCCACCCAGTGTAGGTGGAGCTTGAACTCAGGTCTTCGGCACAGCAGTAAGCTCTCTTAACCTTAGCCTTCTCCCCGGCTCTTGTTTTCAAATTTTTAGTCTTTCTTATTTCCCCTTTCTTTTTATCATTTATTAATTACAAAAATCACCAGGTTTTATTATAACATCTTGATGCATGCATATAATATACTTTTGATGACATTTTCCCTTTACCTGCTCCAGATCCCCTTTCCCCTGCACTGGTCCCTCCACCCCCACTGGCCCCTTTGCTCTTCCCAAAGAGTCTCCTCCTTTCATCTAAAATCCTGCATTTTGTGTTTTCCATGATTCAGCAGAATGAGCTCTGACCAGTCTTGGCTTGTTCTCTCTCTCTTCTTGGCACAGGCCTCCTAAGTGGCAGGGCTCCCATTTCTCCCATGCCTTTCTGCATCTCGGGGTGCTTATGTACTTACATTCTGAGTCATAGTCTCACCTCCAGGGTCCCCCAAACCTGAGGTGACAGGACCAGACACCATAAAGGGATGGCTGTACCAAGTGGGGTGGATGTATCAAGTGGGGAGGCTATACCACATTGTATCGCTGCATAATAGTATGGCTTGGTTTTTATTCTACAGAACTGTCTGAAATACAAGGGTCGAGTATCCACTCCATTTCTCTGAGAAGTCATCCTGATGTTTGGAGCCCCCAGTGCTAGTGTTTGAAACACTCATTGATCAATGCAGTGGACCAGCACTGGCTGGAACTCCCCAGACACTCTGCTCAGTGGCATGCCCTTCTGTTAGGAAGATCACAATGTGCCCCTCCATGATTGTGTTTCCATTATGTTTTCTTGTGGCAAATTTGATCGCCACCATGGGCTCTCTGGATAGAACTCTGATGCGTTTGTCTTTGGAGCTGGCCCTGGCATCACGGAACCTCAACACATCTGATGTTGGGAGGGGGTCATGGTTTAGGGAGCAGGGATGCAGTGTTTTGGAGGGACTGTGTTTGAAAACTCCCCTTTTCTCGGAGATTCTGCAGGAACAGTGGGGGCTGTCAGAACTTAGCTTCCTTTCAGTCATCTCTTCCAGGAACCCTCCAACAGGACATAGCTGGAAGATTCCTTTTCTCTCCTAGAAAAGAAATATTATGACGGAAAAAAAAAAAAAGGACAGAAAGCTCAGAGCACATTTCCCCACCAGCCCACTTTTAACTTCTCAGCCCACTCTGCCTTGCCCTGGAATTTTAGGCCCCAATTAAACCTTTTGTGCCTCTTTACATAATGGCTGGGCCCCTCCAAGGAGGAATGGGTGGAGAGACAATTTTATGCATTGTGCTTGTGTTCTGTGATTGGGTCAACAGTCCATCCCCTGCAGTAAGAAGAATAGCTGAGGGAAGAGAACAAAACCATCATTTAAAATCCCTGCAGCCGTCCCGCCCACCATGGACGAGGTGACATTTGGGTGCCCTGGCTTGAGAAGGAGCCAAGTTCTGAGAACGTGGGTTGCTGGTACCGTACCTCTAGTTGGAGGAAGTAGACCCTCCCCCACCACCCTGCTCCGTTCCAGCTGAACTTCCTGCGTAGGTCACACATACTTAGAACTACAGTCAACAGAGTCTCTAGATAGGGAAGTAGGAAACCTATCGCAATCTGCTATGGCTTCTGGGCCTCAGGGTCTGCCTGGTTTGGCCTTCAGAGTAAGGTGAGAAGACAGGGACCCTTCCATGGAGGTATCCTGCCTAAGGAGAGTCAGCAGCCAAGGAGAGCCGCCGACTAGCTTTTTTCTGATTTTGCTGTCTGTGTGGGGACTTGGAAAGATTGATGGAAGAATGGGAAGTCTTATCATGGATTCCTTGGGGAACTGTAGGTCAGCAAGTGTGTTCCAGGCTCTGTGTTGGATTTTGGAGGCTACAGAATGTGATTGGTACCGACTCTTCCCTCTGCCCCTTGTCTCATATGGAACAAGATGGTACAGTCTCCAACACAGAGCATTGGAGGCTAGTCAAAAGCTATGTGCAGTGCTGTGGGTTGTCAAAGATAGACAGAAGATTCATCAATCCCGTCAACAAAACTCCTATGCATTGTTAGGCTGGTCCCTGGGGAGACAAGGGGGAAGGCTGGGGAGGTTTCTGCAGTACTAACGCTTGCAGTAGGGTCGGCATATTCCAGGAGAAAACCACCAAAGACCTAACACAGTTGGATCTGTTTTTGTTTGTTTGTTTGATTGATTGTTTTTGAAGGTCTCACATAAGTCCGCATTGGCCTGGATCACCCAGCAGAATGGATGTGCCTATCTCCTAAAAAAATTAGGGCTTTGTGAGTTCAAATCATATAGGTCCAGCCTCTGGGGTAGCAAAAATAGACGGCACACGTCCACAAGTTACAGGAGCTTTCTTGCGGGGCAAAATGGGTGAGGGAGGAATTGTGGAGTGGAACATAAGCCAGGACTCAGGTCAGCTACTAGCCCATACATGGGGCTCCCCTCTCACTTTGTGGTAAAGCCTTCTTCTTAGTATAAGAATGACTCTCAAGTTTTGATTCAAAAGGCTTCTTTATTCAACTCCAATAAAATATGCTTTAATAACACAGAAATGTTCTTGCGATGCGCAAAATTGGTTTTGAAAAGAATCTGCTTTTCTGGTGCTCTTTGCTCTCCTCTTGATAAAAAAAAATCTGAGCATATTACAGTTCATAAAGTATTCTCATACACGTAGATTCTTTGAAGAGTGAACATCTTAAAAATAGGGACAGATGTTCTCAAAATGGGGAGAAATGCAAAGTTAGGAAGAAACTATCAAATAATTCACCCTGGGGGGGGGGGATTCTGCTTCTGCTTGGTATGGGCTGCTTCCCTAGGGGGCACTAAGGACTCCATCCCTCATTGGAAATCCTATCTCAAAGTCACACTGGAAGCCTCGGAGAAGGCTTAGTCGGTGAAGGGTTTGGCATAGAACACGAGAAACCATGCTTCCTCCTCAGCATACAGCAATCTGAGCCCTGGAAACATTAGAGGCAGGCAGATCCCTGGGACTTGATAGTTGCCCAGCCTAGCCTACTTAGCTACTCCAGGCTGCTGAGGAAACTTGTCTTGAAAGGCAAAGTTGATGGCTTCTGAGGATTGTTAGCAAAGGCTGTGTTCTGGGGACACACACACACACACACACACACACACACACACAGAGAGAGAGAGAGAGAGAGAGAGAGAGAGAGAGAGAGAGAGAGAGAACTTCCCTGGATGCATGCTTAGGGCTCTTGGGCTAAAAGAACTCCATTCTATTGCTTAGATGCTGCGGTTTTGGGGGACACTTTTATATCCTGGTGTCGGACTCGGGTTCATGAGAAACAGTGGAGTTTGTGATTGTTCCTGCCTTCTGCCTTAAGAGTCTGAACACAAATCCTGTGGTTTGCGGGCCTAGTCTCCTGGCTCAACACTGCCCCCTGCCACCCTGGAGGGCAGCAAGGACTTTGATGTCTTTAGTCCTGAAAAGTGACCAACGGCCCTGGATCAGAATCTAGGTATCTGTCTGATTCTTTGGTGTCACCTCTGTTGGCAGCAGCCTGAAAGGAGGTTCCTTAAGACTTTGGAAGCAGGCCTTTTTGGTTCCTGTGGTATGTCAGTTCTCGGAGTCGAGACACCTTGTCCTCCACCCAGGGACAGGGGCACCCCGAGGAGTAATTATTTCCTTTCTTAGCCTCAAGTGCCCCTGACTTGCTCCTGGTCCTCCTCAGCTGTGCCCTTGGTGCTCATTTGCACTCGTGTCTGCTCCCTTATGACCTTTCCCACCCGTGGACTGCGTACGATGCCCCTATGGACTGGTGCTGCCTTGGCTGCCTTTGGAAATTCAGTGTGGTGAGTGTTCTTTAGTCACACAGACCCCTGCTGGGTCTCCCGCCACCCCACCCCACCACCCCTCAGGCTACTCATATCTATTTGTAGTTGGGTGCAAACATCTGTCCTGGGATGATGACCTGTTAGGCAACATAGGGTAGATATAGTTTTTCTGGCATTCTGAAAGTTTACCAAGCAAAATTCTCCACTCTTTCTATAAGAATCTGGATTCCTCACCCCTCCCAGGTCATTTCCCCCAGCATGGAGATTGTTCTCCAATGTTCTGTTAGGCAGATAACTAATTATTTTGGATTCCAGACAGGCTACTGGTGTTTAAAAGGTCTTTATTAAAGAAGAGAGTGTGAGATTCCACAGGCCCACCCGAGGAGAAAGGAGTGTAAGACGAACAAGGCAGTCTTTAGAGACTGCAATGACTGTTCAATGAGCCAGAAGTCACCAAATTACAAAGAGGGTAGGAACTGATTTTCTCTGGAGCCTTCGGAAAGAACCAGAAACACCAAGGATGAACCTCTGGCTTCTAGGAATGTCACACATTTCTCTTTGAGGCCACCATCTTTGTGGTCAGTTGCCACAGCTACTGGGAATAAATATTTACCTCCATGGTGTCACTGAGAGAATTAATCATTTGCATTCGACATTTTGCAGAGTTATCTAACAGTTCCTCAATAAGTAATAACAAGTAGCATCCTTGTAATTTGAAGCTAGGGAAAATGTTGCCACAGGACAGCAGACATGGCCAGGGGCTTGAGTGGGTGACCTGGTCGGGTCATTGAGATTTGTAAGCTGGGTTTCTGTCTTTTCCTTTGGTCTAAGGGATTGAGCAAGTCCTGCCCTGCCCAACTGGCCCAGAATTAGGGGATCAAATGAATTAATGAACATGGAAGTGCTTTTGCACACTGCCTGTGTAAACTGCTAAGCTGTGATCACAAAGGCTGGCACCAAACTCCGGCAGCCTCTGAGAGGACCAGCCTGCATCTTTGTTCCTGAGGTGAGGTCATCTCTCTGGGCTTTTGTTCTTGCCTTCCTGAGCTCATTTGCTGGCTCCCCCTCCCAAATCCTGGCCCCTTCAGCCCTGCCTGGAGCCCCACATGACAAAAAGCTCCAAAGGTCCCAGCATTCTCTGAGCCTCGCCTGAGATGTAAAAGGCATAAGCAACGAATAAATACATAAACAACATCACCAAAATAGTGTTTACTAGTGATGCCTCCCAGAGATTAGGTAGATAGAGGATCAGGGCTTAAGTTCAGTGAAAGAGCCACATGATTCTGATGAGCATGTTTTAGGCCAGAGGACCAGTGGCAGCATGGCACCTTAGATGAGGACAAGTCAACCCTGGCCAAATGCTCACAGGTGGGGAATTCATCTGTCATTTCTAAAGCGCCCTGACCAGTAGCTTATTGGTGTTCTATTTCCTGGGACCACTTTCTTGCTTCACAGAGCTCTGTACTCTAGGTCTTATTCTAAAGTATTCACCTATGAATGAACAAGAAACTCTCTAAATCTCATCCTTTGTAGCGCACCATGCCCATCTGCACTCTATGCGCTACCATACAGTTCGTGAACCAGGAAAGGGGCTGGAGATTGAAACACTCAAAGACTCAGACAGAGACACGGGTCATCCTTGAAACAAGAAAGCCCCCTTTATTGTGTCCAGGAGCAGCTTATATAGGGATCCTTAACTGATAGCCATGCTGCAGCCAAACGCACCAGAAACCACTTTCCTGCCATCAGGAACTCCTGAGGGTCTCGTGCTCAGAGCAGCTGCAAGCGTTACAAGTTGTTTACCAGAAATTCAGGATCTGGGGGGTTCACAGCTCCCAACATTTCTTGGGGAATTTCATTCTTTGAATTCATAGGACAAGAACCTGAAAGTCACCCGGTCCTCCTGGGTCAACAGGAGCGGGCCTGCATCTCCCTGACCAGAGGGTTCAGTTCTGCGGCTTTGGGGTAGAGCTGGGACACTGCAAGCATCTTCCTAAAGTCAACTTGCACTGGGATTCCCAGTGTCCCAAGTGTCCCAAAGAGCAATGTGCTGGCTGTACTGCTTTCCTTGGGCCCAAGTTCCTGTTTCCCACAGGGAAGTCTCCTGAAGGCAGCAGAAGGACCTTCGAACCACAGCCCATTCCCACTTGCTGACACCTAATGAGTTGTTGCCGGGGCTGCTTAATGCACTGTGAAATCAGACATTAATTGCAAAAGCAACCGATTTCAGAGAGATCCCGGTGATTATGAGCCGTTTAGGACACTGGTGGCCTAACAAACATGCTGCTGTGTCTATCTGCCCATTCCTCCTGAGGGGAAAGCCTGCCTTGGGACTAGCATGTTTCCCTCTGTTGAGAAGCTGTCATGGGCAGCAGAACGCCCCAATCCCAGGCAGGGACTCTCTTCCAACTCCAGCTGCAAACCCCCGAGTCAGCAGCTGAGCTCCTGGGGAAAGTAAAAAAAAAACAATTTCACCTGCCAGAGGCCAGCTGAAGGAGGCAGCATTGGCTAATGGATGGAGCCACTCTCCGGGCAGTGGCTGCCCCTGGTGCTGGTGGCTTCTAGGCTGCAGCTAAGGAAACTTCTCTGGGTCAGCAAGGTTCTCTGGTGTCCTCTGAACTGGCTCCTAACGGTTCTGAGACTGTCTCCCTTTTTGGTTTGTTTCTGGGGAAAACTGAAAGTAAACAGGTCCTTTTTGTAGCATACAAATGCCTTCATTCTCATGTGTTTTAATTTTTGTTTTTATTGAGACAGCGTCTCACAGGCCCACAGCTCAGGCTGTTGTGGAACTCAGGGTCCTTCCTTGCTTAACCTCCTCAGTCTTAGGATCTGCGCCCCTGACCTCTGTCAGGCCCGCATTTGCTGTTTTTCTCATAAGGCAAATTTCCTCCCTGTCAGTCACAGTCGATCAAGTCAAGGGAAGCAAACCGACCCTCTTTGAGCCTCTTGCACCGACCCACTGCCGTCCAATGTCCTGTGATTTTTGGAGCCCTTTGGCTTACTTTGTGTAAACCCTTGAAGAGTCTTCAGAGACATCCCTGACTCCCCTTTTGGTGCCATTTCAGCAGCATGCATAAGAATGTCCCCAGGGTGTATATATATATATATATATATATATATATATATATATATATATACTCAGAAAGGGTAGAGGCCATCAAAGGGCCTAAAGCAGAAAGCAGCCTGCCCATTATTCTCTTCTGTTTGTGTAAACTAGTTAGGATAAATAGGGGGTAGGGTAGAGGGGTGGGACCGGCTGACTGGAATATAGGATCAGCCTACCCTATCAACAGCAGAAAGTTAGCAGCTTGCATTGTGGCCTCTAAGGTGGAATCCATACACCGTTTCTCGTTATCATTACAATCTGTATTCACCGACGCAGAGAACACAAGGTGGGTATATTGTTGAGTGGGAAGAAGACACACCTGATCCCATTCATGGAACCAGCATACATGTAGGTGCTTGCATATAAAAAGACATGCCCTGACAAATTCACCAGTACCACTCTGAGAGGTCAAAAACACTGACATTTCTTCTTTTTGGCCGGTGTGTTAGTATACACTCGTGTTCCCAGAACTCAGTACCTAGAGGCAGGAGGATCAGTTGTGCAAGGCTAGCCTGGGCTACAACTTGTGTTACATGAGACTCTCACCTTACAATAAAACAACAATGAAGAAAAGGAAGAGGAAGAGGAAGAAAAGGAAGGAGAAGGAGAAGGAGGAGGAGGAGGAGGAGGAGGAGGAGGTCTGGGAAATGTCTGAACCTACTGCAATGAATGTATCTTTGAAGGCTTTAAGGTATTTTTTATGCTTACATCAAACTTGTTCTAGCTTATTCACACTGATAAAATAATGTTCTATGAGGATTTTCTAAAGTTCTTGGCAATATTTTCTTTTATTTGCTGAAAGAAGCCAAGGTAAGACGAAAAAGTCAATCCATCAATGTAAAGTCATAAGGTAACCCCCTTGGCAAAGAATTTAAAGATGGGGTCAGAAACAGGAAAGATGAGGCTTGCATTCTCTTGAGGACCCTGTATCAACCAAAAGCTGAGTGTGGGCTGGGTAGCGTCACAGAAAGGAACTGGGGCTGGAAAGGACCCCATTTCAGGGTTGGGGTCGACAGTCACGTGATAGCACTGGGCTAACAGTGACGGTGTGCAGGCTCTGTGTGGCCTCAGGGGGGCACTCTACCTGACGGGCTTGAGGATTTGGGACATGACTGGATATTTCAGTACCTCTTTAATTTTGACTTTTCTCTGTTTCAGTGCCTCAGACTCAGCCACTTGTCTCCTGATAACCTTTTGCCCCCAGTCTGAATGTCAGGGCCCTTCTGTTTGACTCCTTGCCTGAAAGCAGGTCATAACCGATACTCAAGAAAGTGCCCAGCATTCCCAAGTCCCTTGAAATAAGGTCTTTTTCCTGTTAAATACCCGTCCTAGACAAACCTTATTTGAAAACCCTACAGCCCAGTTAGAATTCCAGCTGATATGTTTCTAAATTTTAACAAAAGAAGTAATTTATTGAAGGAAATTTGATATAAAAAGTGCAAATGCAGAAACCAAAAATGAAGATGATGTATAAAATTTTCTGTATTAACTTATAAAGAAAAGAGCTAAAAGGTAGGAGCAGGGGAATTTTTTTAAGCTAGTTAAGCAAAGTTAAATATCTTAAAATAATTACCTTTGGGGCCGAATATGAAAAAAACAACACACACACAAGACAATTAAAATTATCTTTGTTATCATGGTCAGAAGATAATTCTGAAAAAACAATCCAGGAACCACATAATACACACCAATATTAGTCTATTACTGGCAAAGCAAAATTGCCATCCTACAAACTTTTTTGCCTCAAATTTTAAAAGCTTGTATTTTGTCAGTGTTCTCTAGCATTGAGGACGTATTTTACAAGCAGAAAAATAAAGCGAAGGCACAGTAAGCTCTGTTCTGATGGAAGAAGGAGTCAGCCAATAGGAAGATTTTCAAGACTAGAGTCATCAGAATGTGCACTCTCGCCAAAATAAACCAGAATCAGGAATAGAATAGGGTACCCTTCAAACTGTCTGTTTAAAATGAGTCTTTAAAAACAAAACAAAACAAAACAAAATCAATTAGGAAGACAACCCGTTCTTTATTATCTGTCCTGATGCTGCTTTGAAATAGGAGCCCTCCTGGTTTCATGTGTCTGTATTTTGTCTCTCCAGCAAGATTTCCAGTTAAGGCTGGGGACCAGACTGTCAGCTCTGATTCTCTGGTGTTTTCCATCATTCTGGTTGTCAGGAGAGCTGGGGCGTGGGAGATGGCTCACAATACTTGCTCACTGGGTAAAAAAGAAAGGCAATCACAAAATGTCAGCCTTCTATGCCTTCCCATTCCCAGCTCTGTGTGTGACAAGGGCTCCTTTAACTCTTGAGTTAAGAATGACTTTCAGGATGAGTTTGGGCTCAACACAGGAATATCATGTGCCAAAGGCACAAAGATTTGTGGGATCAATGTTCTGTTTAGACCCTGAAAAAGCCAGACCCTGGAGCCTCCATTACACTCAACACTATTACGTGAGCCAACATATCACGTGAGTTGGTCACTTTTCTTTCTTGAGTAGCCCAGGATGGCCTTGAGGTCACGAAGGTAGCTGAGGATGACCTTGACTTTCTCCTCTTCCTGCCTTTCCCTTCCAAGTAGAGATCTGCTTGCCTCTGCCTCTCAAGAGCTGGGATTAAAGGCATGCCCCACTACACCTTCTTATCCTTTTTAAACAATTAACTAATTAAGTAATTTTTCCAACCGGATCACAGTTTCCCCTCCCTCCGACCTCCCATTCCCATCCTGCCCCCATCCACTCCTTCTTCCTCTTTAGAAAGTACAGTCTCCCATAATATCAGGCAGCCACAGCCTATCAAGTTGCAGTGAGACTAGGCTCCTCCTCTCCTAGTAAGGCTGAACTAAGCAACCCAGTAGGAAGAAAGGGTCCCCAAAGCAAGTAAGAGTCAGACGGCCATTACTCCCCCTGTTAGGAGTCCTACAAAAAGATCAAACTACACAACTGTAACATATGTGCAGAGGGCCAAGGTAAACCCCGTGCAAGCTCTCTGGTTGGCCATTCAGTCTATGTGACCACTATGAAACAAGATTAAATGATTCTGTGGGTTTTCTTGCAATGTCCTTGACTCCTCTGGTTCCCATAATCCTCCCTCCTTTTCTTCCCCAGGATTCCCAGAGCTCTGCCTAATGTTTGGGTGTGGGTCTCTACATCTGTATCCATTAGTTGCTGGGGGAAGCCTCTCTGATGACAATTGGGCTAGGCGACTATCTATGAGTACAGAGGAATTTCATTAGGAATCATTTTATTGACTTTTATTTTTTTGACCAGTCATGTTTGGTTCTATGTTAGTTCTCTGGGCTGCACAGCCTCTGGGTCCCGGCTCTCCGTGTAGTTCCATGGGTGGGCTTCCCCTTTATGCAGAGTTGAATTCAATGCCTCCTTCATGTTAGGTAGTGCTCTACCTCTGAGCCACATCTCCAGTCCTCTTATTTTTTTTTCTCTTTTACTTAAAATTTTTAGAGACAATATTTCAGGACAATTTTCAAGCAAGTTTTAAACTTGTGATCCTCCTACCTCAGCTTCCTAAGTAGCTGGGAATATAGGCTTGTACTGTTGAGCCTGGTTTAACTTTTCTCAAGACTTCCCAAAACTTGTCCTTGAATTGCAAAACTGGGACCATCCATGTCTTACAGAATTCCAGTGAGGATGAACTAGGTAATTCATGTACTTAACACTGAACACAGGGGCCCATGGGAGGTACTCAGTAGAGTCCCCCCCCCCCCCCAGTACATCAGCCCCACTGAGGACGGCCATGCTGAACCTGCTTTGTGCCTGTCTAGCATCTCTTCAGAGAGTTCTAGAAGCCTGAAGAAATGGGGGAGCTTTTTTTTTTTTCCGGGACTGTTGGTTCTCTCCCGAATTGCCCAGCTTCCCTGGCATCTTTGAGGTCTGCTGTAGAGCAGGCAATCTCAGCCGGAGAATAAATTCAATATGAACTAATAGACAATTTGGAGACATTCTGAGAGGAGATGTGTTTTACACCTTGGAAGATGTTTTGTCTGGTTTTATTACTGGGTCTTCTGATAAATTAAAGGGAAATGAGTTGTTTCTGAGCCAAAGAAACCCTTACAGTTAAATTAAAATGTAAATCCTTCCTGTTTGCTCTAGGCCCCGTGGATGGGGCTTTGTCAGAAGTGACTCTGCTTTATATTTTTATGCTTAATTCTTTTGTCACAGAGTTGTATACTGACTTTTGGTGACTTGTGGTACCAGAATGCTCTTGTTTCTTGTTTTTTTTTCTTCTTGTGCGTTGTGCCAGTGCATAAGTGTGTGTGTGTGTGTGTGTGTGTGTGTGTGTGTGTGTTTGGGCCTCTCCCTGGGATGTAGAACTCCTTGACTGTGCTAGACTGGTCAGCCATTGAGCCTGGGGAGTCCTCCTGCCTCCTCTTCCCCAGCACTGGAAACATAGGTATGTGTGCCCACACCTGGCTTCTTAGGATTTAACATTTAGGAATTGATTCAACAATGGACAGACTTTCATAATAACTAAGAGAATTAAGTTTGGACTGCAGGCAGGTTTGGGAGTTCAGCCGGGCCCTGATGGTTTACAACTGTGTTACTTTGGGTCCGTCTCCATGTCCATAACGTAGAGGTGATGCTTCCAATTTAAAAATTAAAACCTTCACAAAAATGCCCCAAAATGCACTGCCGGAAACCAACATCTCTTTGTATCCCTTACGTGTCCCCGTGTGGAATGGAGTCCTCTCTAATTATCAGCTCACCCTATCTGGGTTGGACTTACTCATGTCACTTCCTGGTTGGCTGGATTTCACATTGGGGAGGCTCTGCTCCATACCTCCTATTTGGGGCAGAAGCCTGGCTGAAGCATGTTCTTGTCATGGTGATGGTAGATGGGTCAGAGTGCAGGTCTAATCATACACACAATGCCAGGTAAGCCTTTGACACTTCTGTTAGCGTCTCATTGGCCAATGTGAGTCACATGACCCAGCACAATGGGAGGCAAGCAGGGATGCCTCTCCTTTGGGTGCTGGTGGCCTGGTGGAGTGTTTCCAAACAATAACCAATCTGTTCTACTGTAGAGGCCTGGTTTCCAAGGATGCGCTGAGATGCAGTGAAATAGGGGCTAGAGAGGCAGCTCACCACTTAAGAGAATGCAATGCTCGCCGAGAGGTCCTGAGTTCAGTTCCCAGACTGATACCAGGCAGCTCACAGTGACCTGTAACTCTGGCTCTAGGGGAAATCCAGTGACCTCTTCCAGTCTCCAGGACCATTTGCACTCATGTGTATGAACTCAACATCCCTATGAATATAATCAAAAATAAAAGAATATCTTTAAAAGAAAAGACACAATAAAATAACGCATCATGGTATGTAAAATACTTCCATAAATCCTGGAATCTTTTATGTGCCTAAACCATGCAGCTGTTGACTATCTACCACTAGCCAGTGTGTCCAGGCACATATCTTCTGCCATTTCAGGCCCTTCCAGCAGAGAGGCTCTGACCAAAGTGTAAAAAGAATCTCAGTGTGTTGCAGCTTAAAGCACGCTCATAACGCGTTTGGTTCTTTTCTACTCAAGAGGCAGCGTCTAATTTCCTTCCTTTGGATTGAGGATTGAATGTAACGACTCATTGTAGGAGTTGATAGGGAAAAATGGAAGAGATCATGTATAACATTGGAGAGTGCTTTGTGTATCTAAGATGTGGGCCTGGTTAAGACAGCATGAAGGTTTCTGGAAAGCGTTGCTTTCCCCAGTGGATACGTGAAAGACGTGAGTCATGTTGTTCTGGATAGCTTCTTCAAATGCTACCCAAAGCTACATGTACGATCCTGTGTCTAGGCGAGATTGGCCAGTACAATTTCAGAGTTGCTTGTGTTGACTTTGCCTCCTCCATGTGGTTCCTCTCCCTCCTTCTTCCTGTTCAGCTTCCATTCTCTTTCTCTTCTTCCTGTTGTTCTCTCTATGAATAATTTGAAGTCAAAACTATGTTATATTCATCTGCATCCACCCAACCCTGATAATGGATACATGCTGGTTTAGACATCATATAGGAGTTTGCATTGAACAACATAAATGCATGTGTGCTCATACATACACATGCACACAACACATGTGCATGTGCACGCATGCAAGTGCACGCACACACACACCTTTCTTCTCCACAGGTTGTTGCAGGTTTCTTGTCATGCACCAGCTTTGGAGTGTGTCAAAACAGTGTTTGCTGGGGCAAAACTTCAAACTCAGAATGTTTGAAGTTGGAAACATCTGACATAAAACATTTTCCCTCTCAGACATAATCCTATTAGAGACACAGCTCTCTGGACTGAAGAATCCCTTTAGGTCTCTTTGATCAAGAGCATACTTTTTCAGTTCAGGGAATTCAACTGCTGAACTCCTAAAAATATCAAGGAACCTATTTGCTGTCTTGAAATGGCAATTTCTCTCACTTCTGGTGAGAGATGGGTACACTCAGGTCAACCTTTCTCCATCCCTAGTTCATAAGAAAAGGTGGGGAGAGCAAGCACATTTTACCTCATTCCCCAAGTGCTTATGAGGTGTCGCCAGCTGGTGTGCCAATTGTTGCAGGTGATATTAAGCTATAGACATGTATAGGTAGGTGACAGGAGGGCTGGGGAAACAGTTCGGTCAGTAAAGTACCAGGTTTGTAAGTACAGGGACCTGAGTTTGGTCCCCAGAATGCATGGACAATAGCCAGGCTTGGTGGCATGTGCAGTCGTCTCGGTACTGGGGAGGCAGGAACAGACAGACCCCTCAGAGAACTGCCAGCTTAGCCTACTTGAGTTCCAGTTGAGCAGTGAAAGAGCCTGTTTTAAAGGGGGTGATAGTGGAACGATACTTCAAGTTTCTGCCTCATGCATCCATAACAGGCATGTCCCGTACATATGTGTGTGAACGCACACACACACACACGCGCACGCGCGCACACACACGCAGGCGCGCACAGTAGAGTGTAGATTATCAGTAGCTGCTTTGCTCATTCATTACACGTCTACTGCCCTTCTGATTATACAGAGTGGACATTGCATTTTTGGTCAGATGTCTTTCTCTAACGCCTCTCACACCCTTATTCAGGCTGCAGAGTCCATTTGTGCTGCTCTGGTCTCTGTCTCCCTACACCCACCGTTCTCCACTCCTCCCTGTGCCCGTTCTCATTGCTGCAGACAGTGGTCTTTGTACTTTAAAAGTGGCACAGGCAAACATGCTCACACCTGGGAAACTGCATGCTTCATGCCCTGAGTTCTAGAATGTTCTCCAGACAGCATGAAGGTTTTGGGGCTCCAGAGACCCCAGAGACCCTACTTTCTGGTTTGTACAACCCTGTCTACCATATTTCAGTTGAAGGCCCATCGCTGGCATTCCCTCTGTTCCAGCTCTGCCTTATTTCATTTTCGTAGTACTTTTCAACACCCAACACGACACAGTTACTGGATTGTTATCTGTCTCCCCCATGAGAGTCTAAGTTTCCCACATGGGGGCTTCTTTAAGTTCGGTTCCCTGAAGTATCCTCACTATTTGATGTTTTTACCAAGTGGCTCAGTGAGAGAGAGAAAAAGAGAGAGAGAGAAAGAAAGAGAGAGAGAGAGAGAGAGAGAGAGAGAGAGGCGCACAGGGGAGAGCTGATGTCTGACTTCCCCTGAAGTATCCTCACTATTTGATATTTTTACCAAGTGGCTCAGAGAGGGGGGGGCACACAGGGGAGAGCAGATGTCTGACTTACCCACTTGGTTTCTTGGCAGTTTTCACCAGCACCTTCTATCTCAGACAAGCCGCACTAAATGTAGGTCCACAGTTGCTGGAGCGAGCAGAAGTCCACATTCTCATGTCCCAATTATCTCCCAGGTGGTGCAGTTCATGGCATTATTTAACACATTTGCAGCAATGCTCACAGCTTCAATGAAATCCTGATTGGTTTGGTGTTTGAAGGACCTCAAATTCTGAGGTCTCATATCAATACATGTTCTAATCTTTCTCTTCTTTATGTGAAGTCCATATTTTTGATGATCTGAAAATGAAATTAGTTGGAAAAGGGGGCACACTCTTCTCCCCCTTTTTCTGAGTTGTCTTAAATGTATCTGCTGGAGCTGCCAGTCAAATTTAGACATGAGCTCTCGGTCATGTACCACCTCATAATTCCTCAATTGTGGCATGGTTCATGGGGAGTCATGTGCAGATAAACCATGAATTTTTTTTTGAGAAGACATGTTAGAATCAGGAGAATGAAGAATGTCAAAAATACTTAAAGAGGTTTTCTAGTTAGTTTTTAATTATCAACTTGGCGCAGCTTAGAGTCATCTGAGAAAGGCATTTCAAACTGAAAGATTTCCTAGGCCGGATTGTTTTATGAATGTGTCTATAGGGGGTTGTCTTGATTGTTAACTGATGAAGGAGAGCGCAGTCCACTGTGGATGGTGCCATTCCCTGGACAAGTGGTCCTGAGCTGCATAAGAAAGCCAGCTAAGCATAGACCTGTAAGTAAGTCAACAAGCAACACTCCTCTGTGGTTTCTGTTTCAAGATCCTGCCTGTCTTTCTCCAATGATGGACTGTGACCAGGAAGTGTAAGCTAAATAAGCCTTTCCCCCATTTAACTGCTTTTGGTCATGGTATTTGCTGCAAATCAGAAAGGAAGGTGGAAAAGGAGACAATACAAGACCTGTCTGGGTTTGTAAATTACTTGGGAATTGTCTGGGTTTGTAAATTACTTAGCGGAAAGCTAAGGTTTTAGTGAAACATGCTCAAATGTATCCGAACTGCCCACACCCAGCGATTCACAGTGTCTTCTTCTGTTTTATGTTAGTATCCCCAAATCCTTGAGATTAGGTAATCAATTTTTAAAAATGAAATTTCCTCAGCTCTTGTTTCTATAAGCTGAAAAGCCCAAGAATGTGATGTCACAACTGTTTGATATTCGGTGAGGACCTTCTTGCTGCATCACGGCATGGGGCAGGGTACCACACAACTGTGTGGATGAGATATCTCCTCATTTTCTCGTGAGCTGTGGATGCTCAGGACCTCATCTAGTACCAAGCATTTTCCAAAGGCCCCCAACTCCACATGTCTTTAGCAGAGGAATTTGCAGCTTAAGCTTCAGCACCTGAATTTTTGGAGTACTCCTTTAAATGGCATTTGACAGCCCGATTAATCCATTATGAAACTTATATGTTACTTTTGGGAGTGCTGTTGACCCAGCGACGAAGAAGCAGGTGAGGCCCCTGTCCTCAGAGCAAAATACATAGGGGAAATACCAAATGAGCCACCACTCACAGTTAGTCATCTTCCTCCAAGCATCTTTGAAGGAAAAGGATAGAGCAGAAGAAATTAAGGGTGGGGCTCAGGCTCCGCAGTGATAGGAGATGCTAACCTTTAAGATGCAAATGAAAGTCTCATCAGGTCTCAGGGTGCCCTTCATTCTTTGTTACCCTGATGCATACACAAGATTTTGGTCAAATTTAAATAGCTGTGTGCAAGACAATTCGGGGTGACACATGGGTGAGAGGGACACTTTCACTACAAGGGTGGACTGCTCCATTCATCAAATATCTCAAACCTGGACCATTTGGGAAACCTGCATATGAAGCATTGGGGTTGGAACCCAGGGCCTTGATCTGCTAGAAAAAAAGCAATTCATCAAGTGAGCCACATCTCCAGCTTCTTGAGGGTCCCCTGTCGAGGATCCTGGGTTTTTATATTTTAGTAACTTTCTGGGTGTTGATGCCTTACTGCCCGCCCTCTGTACTAGGGTCTCACACATTAATGAACACACCAGCCACCTTGAGGAGGTTGTGAGCTGAAGATCAAGCTAGGTTGACCTTCATTTTCAATACCAGCTGGGACAGAATCATGGGACCATAGTAGGCTTCCCTGAACATCCCATCTCTTCTTTCTCTCCTGTGCCCTTCAGTCAGCTGTGGGAAGACTCAGAGGGCTTCTAATTATGGAGGTTTTCATAGAGACAAGGGTTCTTTATATTCACATGAACTGCAATGTTCTTTCATTCTGATGGATGTCAGTCTGGTTGCATTTTTTTGATGCCTGGAATGTACTGTCAAAGCCCAACGTTGGCATCTCTGTGTTTGAGGCAGCAAGATCAGAGGTTTCAGAGTTTATAGGTCATGGTAGACATTGCTTGTAGAGAAGTCTGCCTTCATATTGCTTTTGTACCTCAATCCATCCATATCCAACTTCTCTGATTTGCTCAATTTGGCAAGATTAGGAAGTATCTTAGAGAAGAAAACTACAGTCCAAGAGAGTTGGAGTGACCCACTGGGGCCTCGAATGTGTGATCCATGTGACTGGGGCAGCAGTTAAGGACTTCTTATTCCCAGGTGGGATTTGAGTGGCAGAGTTGAAGGGTTTGAACCAAATCTCTAAGAACTGTACCCAACAATCTTGCTCGTGCACTTCAGCTTCTACAGTGATTCTGGCTGTACTCACTGGACAGGGTTCTGGTGGCAAATTGGCATTAATGAAATCTCAATATCTACCCATGAAGAGAAAAACAAAAAATCCATTGCAGACCCTGATGGGCCATTAGGTGTTAATAAGAATAATACAAATGTTTCACAGTGCACATTACTGAGCTAAGCAAGTCGGTCCAGTACATCACTACCTATAACACTGCAATTGCTTGTTGTGCTACACACAGATGTTGGATTAGGACTAGAATCCTCGACGATCCAGGTGGTGGCATGATACACAGTCATGAGAAAGTACTTCTTCATTATGGCATTGAGTGAGGAAGCCTGCACAAGTTGCCAATACCCTCTGGGTCTCTGTTTCTTCTCAGCAAAATGGGAACGGTCATGTTCTCTTACATGGTTACTGAGAAGAGCAGAAGAGATTACACAGTCTCATTGCTTTAATTCACATTTCACTGCTTTCTGGGAGGATTGGGTGCCTGGTGACCATGGCCCGTGTGGTAGCCTGTGTGTGGTTTCTCTGCTGGGAACTGGCTGCCTGTCCACTTAGCTGATTCTTCTTTTAAGACACTGACTTAAAAGGTATCTGTGAATTGATCTTTTAGTCAGATACATGTCCAGATTCATATCTTGCTCTTTGCAAATAGTTATTTGAAGTGTTATTCGCATACATGAAATTCCACTCTTGTAAATATGCAGGGATTTGGGGAGAGGAGGACTTTATAAGGAAGGGCAACCTGATAGCACCGTTAGCTAGTTTATTATTGTTATTATTAGACCTCCCACCAATTCCAAAAGCTTCTTTTGCCTGCTGTGCCCATTCCAAGCCACAGGCCACCACTGATCTGCTTCCTGTTTCAATTAATTTGTTCTTTCTGAAAATTTCCCCTCAAATAGAAGCCTGCTAACTGAGGTCTTTGTTTTCTTCTTTCAGTTGCATGTGGTGTTGTAACATTTGCTGCTTCTTATTGCTAAAGATCATTCCACCGTATGGCGATAGTACATGTGTGTTCTCTCCAGCCCCCACCCCACATATGTGCAGACTTGGCCATGGAATACACTGTCCTGAACAAGGCATAACCTCAGAGAGGCAGACGTGTTTGCCTTCTCTGCCTCATGGATTGCCATTTTTAGTGTTAATTTCATTCGGAATGAGTTTTACCCCTTTTACTGTGGGAGAGAAGTTACGAGTCCTCAAGCCTACATAGTGTAGGCAGAATGTCTGTCAACCTGGCTGCCAGGGGAGCAGGAACTGGGTGACAGTGTGGTCATGGTGAAGAAGATGGTGATGGCTGTGATGGTGGTGATGGTAGTCATGGTAGTAATGGTGACAATGGCTGTGGTATCCTGGTGGTGATGGTGATGGTGGTCATGGAGATGGTGGTGATGGTAATGGTGATGATGGCTGTGGTGGAAATAGTAATGATGGTGTGTAATATGCTGAAGAGTAAACTTGTAGTTAGGTCATTAAGGGTGACTTACTTTTCCCAGGGGTGCTTAACCAGAAAGCAAACTTATTTCTGATGCTTTTGATAGAGATTGATGAGTTGACCTCTAGGACACTTTTTCCATTTTCCAATCTCATGGGCATCATGAAAAAGAAAATTTCTTCTAGAGTAGAGTAGGTTATCACCTTAACGGAATATTTTCACATTTGGGAGGCAAACCTGTACCTTTTCATTTGTTTTGAATGCCATTCATACATTTATATATTTTTACAGAGTATAAAAATACACATTCAAGTATGTGTTGATATGTCTATACATATCATATATTTGTATGTATGTACACATGGTGTAGGAAGTCCTTCTGTTTATGTGTTGCTATCATTGGTTAACCAATAAAGAAACTGCTTGGCCTGATAGGGCAGAACTTAGGCGGAGAAGACAGAACTGAATTCTGGGAGGAAATAACCACACAGAAACTGTATTCATTTAAACACTGCCTGGCCCATTAGCTCTAACTTCTTATTGGCTAATTCTTACATACACATATACATATTAAGCGGTGATTATTTGTTAACCATTAGGGTTGGACACTTTTTAGTTTCAGCTGTTATGGATTACATCACCACACCTTCTGCCTAATTTTAGGGTACTGCTCCTTTTTTCTTTATTTTTACTTTACCCATGGAAGACAATATTGTTTAGTCATATGATTTTCTCAGTTGAGATATGTGGTTCATAGCACTTCCTCCCCATAAAGGAGTTTCCTATTCAGAACAGGAAGATGATTCTGCTTTGCTTCATTTCACTATCCTTGCCTTAACTGTGGTTGGCTGCAAAGATCAATCAAGGATCGTGTAGCTCTGCACATACCTCCCGGCTGTACTCTTCACAGTAAGCTCTGTAGCCCCTTCCTTTGCAGATAGAGTCCTAGAACCACTGGCTCCTGTAACTGCTTTGACAACAGGGCTGTTTTATTTATGTTTTAGTAAATAAAGCTTGACTAAAGATGAGAAGAGCAAAGCTAAGCCAATAGAGATCAGGCATTTGTGGCACATACCTTTAATCCCAGGATTTGGGAAATAGAGGCAGAAGGACCTCGCTGTGAGTTCAAGGCCATCCTGAGCTACACAAGATCAATGCAGAAGTCAATCCAGGTGGTGGTGGCCTACACCTTTAGTTCTAGTACTAGGGAGTCATATGCCTTTAAAGCCAGCACTTGAGGGAATATAAAATTAGAGGAGAGAGAGGCTCTTTCTGTTTAGTCTGCTTAGTCTGTTTAGTCTATGGTCACCCAACCTTGGTAGAGGTAAGACTTCTCTAGTGGCTTGGCTGCTTTGCTTTTATGGTTTTCATGTTGAACCCCAATATTTGTCTCTGGATTTTTGTTATTTGTGCTACATCTGGGTAGAAGGGTGTTGTCTGGGTTTCTGTCCTGCCTAGTTTCTGTCCTCCCATCAAGTCCCACAGCTGTTTAGCCCCAAAGAAATCACACAGAGGTCTATGTTAATGATAAAATGATTGGACCATTAGCTCAGGCTTTTTATTAACTCTTATAACTTGTATTAGCCCATTATTCTTATCTGTGTTAACAACATGGCTCAGTACCTTTTTCAGTGGGGCAGGTCACATCTTCCTTCTTCTGTGTCTGGTGCAGGACTGCAGAGAAAGTGGGCTTCCTCCTTCCCAGAATTATCCTGTTCTCCTTGACCAACCTCTACTTCCTGTCTGGTTGTCCCATCTATACTTCCTGCCTGGCTACTGGCCAATCAGTGTTTATTTAAAACATAATTGACAGAATATAGACAATTGTCCCGCACCAGAAGGGATGATGTGAGGATCTAATGAGGTTCTCTGTCTTGGAAGAAAAGTTGCCACTGCTGTGTGAGCCTACCTGGTCTAGGCTGTTGCATGATGAAAACATCTGGTCTTATGTTGAGGTCACAGATGATAAGCCAGCTAGCAGACTGGAGAGGATGTCCTTGGAAAACAAGCTCAGGTGATCTGCCAGGTCATCTGTCATGCTGAGATCAGGCTCTGCCCAGATGAGTGGCATTCGACCACTTAAATTGTCAGGATTTATAGTCAACGGCTCTGAATCACTGAATTTGGGGTGGTAGTAACCATGTAGTAACAGGTACCTTCTTGTACCTATGGAAGTGAGCTAACGCAAATTGTTATCTCTTGCTCTGTAGGTGATTGTGATTTCTGTGTTTATATCTTTCAGTGGTCACTTTTTTGTTAATATGTTTGTATTTTTTTTTTTGAGACAGGGTCTTCTCATGTGTTACAGGCTAGCCTCACACTTTCTAGGTTGCCCAGGTTGACCTTGAATTTTTGATTCTCCTGCCTACATCTTCCTAGTATTTGAGTTTACAGGGATACACCATGCCCCCTTATGAGAGAGTGGGATGAAACCTCAGGCTTCCTGAATGCTAGACAAGCTCTCTCCTCACTAGGCTGCATCTTCAGACTTTGTATTTGTAACTTAGAACCACATAGAAGGTTTCCATACTCACCACCCCCACCGTGTGAATAGTACAATGTTTGAGTTTGTTTTTATCCCATTTCTTACTGTTTTTCTGCACATGAATGAGCAAAAGCTCCAAGGCAATGCTATTTCTCAAGTGTTACTTTTATAGCCGCCATTTGTTTTTACTTGTGCAGTAATTTGTACAAGGTGGGAGAGAAATGTTTTCTGTTGGCTCTTTACATTTGTTTCATAACTCCCAGGAGAATGCTGGCTGCTTCATTGTTGATACAATTATACTAACTTCAGGGCATTCGTGGTAGTTATGTGGTAAATAAATTTCAGCTCCCTAGAACAAAAACACGAAAGGTAAATAAATATTTCCCATTATAAACATGTAATCATCACCTAACTTTTCAGTCTATAGCAACAACTAAGGTTAAAACAGAATGTCACACCAGAGTATCAACAAACAAACTAGCCTGAAGTCTGCCTCTTTCTAACAAACATATTTCCAACAGTCAAGGTCTTTATTCCACATTGATTTTCTTATTCTTCCCTTTCATTATTTGGGACAGGGCCTCACGTATCACAGGTGGCCTTGAACTTGCTACGAGAGGATTACCTTGAGCTCTTGATCCTATTGCCTTTGCTTCCTTAGTGCTAGGATTACACACATGCACCATCATGCTTCGTTTATTAATGCTAGTGTAAGACCCAGGATTTGTCTGTGTTAGGCAGTATCTCTACCCACTGAGACCCAGCCCATATTGGCTGTTAGTGCTCTTCTTAGAGTTAAGGAATCTGATTGGTCTCCAGTTCTCACCCTTGTTTATGTTACAGGAGGTAGTGCTTTCTCACGGCATCAGATGCTCAGGGTTTTGTATCAACAACTGCAGCTTTATGCTTCCTTGGGGGTTCTCTCCAAAGTAGATTTTAAATGATTTTAGTCTCTTAAAATGTAGGATTTGTAGTTGTATAGTTGTATATCATATTACATTCTAATTCTTATCTCCTAAAATGATAAAGGAATGTTCAACTGTATTTTCATTGTTTTTTAATGTCCCTGACTATTTAGCAGGGTATAATATTTTCTGTTTACTCATTTTTTCCTTCAAATCACTATTCACACGGACATGCTTCAGTTTTTCCTCACACAGGTGAAACCAGTATTGTTCTTCTTTCATAGGCAGCCAGAGTTTTCTGCCTGAATACACGTACTACTCCTCCATCCTTTAGCTTATCAATAAAAAGCAAAATGGACAGGAGCAGTAAAGTCTCCCATGTTTAGGGGTCACTTCCAACGTGTTCGTTTGCCTGCCTCCTCCATCAGTTATTCAGCATTGTTACAGCAGCTTTACGACTATTTTGTTTGCATGCACGTAATGTGCTTACACACACTTGTATGACGTAAAGGCATAGAGCATGCATGTGGGGGTTAGGGGAAATCTTTGAGGGGTTAGTTCTGTCTTGCTACAATGTGGGTCTGTCTTGTGAAAAATGCTACAGGAGATGATTTGGGATGTGACACCAAGTGTCTTTATCCACCGAGCCATAGCGCTGAAGTGGGAGGATACTGGGTTGAAGGACGTGGAGGGATGCATTTGAAACCTTGCTACATACTTGATGTGCAGGGTGCTCTTGGGTAGCTGTGATTTTGGATTTAATGATCACCTTAGTCCAACCTAGAATCACCTGGGCTGACAGTCTCAGTGAGGGATCCTCTGGATCAGGTTGACCTTTGCAGGTTGACCTTTGGGGGTGTCTGTGAGTGGGTGGTCTTGATTGTGCTCATTAGTGTGGGCAACACCATGCCCCAGTTGGGGCGCATGGGTCGAACAAGGCTCTAGAGATCTGAGTTTGTCCTTCTTCTGCTCTCGACTGTAGATGTGACTAGCTGCTTCAAGCCTCACCTCTCCACAGTCAAAGACTGCAACCTGGAATTGAAGCTCGCCATCTCTCCATCCTAAGTTGTTTTGTGTCAGGGTGTTTTATGACAGCAACAGACAGGAAACTAGAGCTGTGACTGATATTGAAAGAGAGATACAGAATTCAATTTTTTATTCTGAGGGGAAGGATCTGTTCTTTCCCTGCTGATGTATTGCACTTCCCAGAGAGGTTTGGGGGATTTTCCAGGCAAGCTCTAGAGACCAACTTTGCCTTGACTCTGGCAAATCACCTTAGTGCCTTGACTCCAGTGACTCATTGACAAGAGAATCTAGATGCTCTCCAGGCTTTCCTTGACAATAAGGCAAACACTCAGCCCAACTAGGAAGACAATTGGCTCATCTGGAACAGAACGGCACCTTACTGATGTTTAATCTTAACTCTCTGCTTGACAGGATCCAGAATCACTGGAGACAAACCAATCTGAGATCCGACTACTGTCAATGCAGCAAGAAGTCAGCAATATTCAGACACAGGTTTCCACACTTTCAGGTCTCTGTGTTCCTTACCTGGTTAACTAGAAGTGGCTTCTAGTTGACTAGCAGTGGCTTCTGGTTAACTAGTGGTGGCTTCTGGATTGTTCAGGGAGTCTACCATCCACAGGCAGAAGACTCTGGTCTCTTTCCTGGCCTTGGCAAAAGAGCTGACTGCATTATTTGTATCATATTTATGTGGCACATCCTGGGTTCCAGGCATTCTTTCAAGCACTTAAGGACATTAGCTGATTTAATCTTCCCAACAATTCAGTGTGCCAGGTACGCTTATGGGACACCATGGCTCAGAGATTTATTAGCACCTCACCCCCACGGTACATGAGCCAGGATGCTGCAGAGCTGGGATTCAGACACACACAACTGTCTCCTTGGTGGTGGGCAGATCTGGTCCTTCTGCAGTGTCTGCCCCCTTTTTTATTTAAATCCAGGGGCACAGCATCCTTTGGCTGAGCTGAAGCTCTCCAAAACCTAGGTCAGCCTGGTCCCTTGCTCCAGGATGGACTTGTGTATTCTCTCTTGGTCTCTTTCACAGCCATGTGAGGATGAGGATGAGGATGACAAGGAGAAAGGGACCCCTGCTTCTCTTTACTTGCTGAGAACCACTAGGCCAGTACCAGCTCCAAGGTGGGGAAAGCTCCATCACCCTGGGCCCGATGTCACCCACAGATATGTCCAGTCCCAGCAGCAGAGCCAGGCTCCTCCTTGGAAGCTGACAAGAGGTTGTCAGTGAAGAAAGCAAATCCCTTGCTGTACCTACTTGTGTGCCCTTAACCCCCATCATCCCAGAGATTTATGGCTGAGATATCTAAGCTCTCCAAACAGAGCCTCTGGTTTATCCTATGTTCTCTCTTCTTCTCTCTCTGTCTTTCTCTCCCTCCCTCCCCCTTATTTTTCCCCCTTCCATGTATGTGTCCTGTGAACCCATTTGCATGTGTGCCCACTTGAGGCCAGAGATCTAATTTGGTTGCCTCCCTCGAGCTCACTCCACCCTATTTTCTGAGACAGGGTCTCTCACTGATTCTGGCTCCATTTGGCTAGGTTGGCAGACCAGTGAGCCCCAGTGCTCTGCGTGTGTGGTTTCCCAGATGCTGAGATTGCTCCTGCTGCACATGAACGTCAAAGATCTGAGTTTGGGTCCTCTTGCTTGCTGTGCCCTCTTCTCCTAGCATCTGGTGGTTAATATTTTGAGATGGGGTCTCATGGAGTCCAGACTGACCTCTATATAGCCAAGGATATCATTAAAATGTTCATCCTCTTGCTCCCCACCTCCCAGGTACTTGGGTAATAAACCTGTACCAAGATCAATGGTTTGTTGTTATTTCGAGTCAAGGACTCTTTCTGTTGCTGAGATGGACCTGGAACTTCTTTCCTGGCTCAGGCTGGCCTTGAACTCTGGGTCACTCTTCATCTGCAGTGCTGGGATTATAAGCAGATGTGTGGTTTAAAAGCAAGCCCTTTGAAGGCTTCTCTAACAGCTGGGTCCTCTGGAGTGTGTCGAGTCCCATGGGGCTTTTCAAGGAGGGGTGGGTCTCCAGTTAGAAGGCCCCCAGAACAAGCTGGGAAGATCTCTGACTGGGCCCTGGTGAGCGCAGATCTTGTTTGTGAAGGCTGTGCCCCACGCAGCTCTAGCTGTTGAACTCAGGCTGGCACCTGGGTTGTTCTCCTATCTCTTGTTTATTCAGTGATGACGGCACAGATGAGCCTGTTGGAAGCATGAGAATTTAAGAAACAATTTGCCAAGTCTTTGCTCACCTACCCTACTTCATCCTGGGCTGGGGAGCAGATGAACAAGAAGTTACATGAACAATCTAGAACTACTTTGATAGGAGTAAATGATTTGGGCAGTGGAGTGGTTAGAGCGACTGCCTGGTAGGCAGGAGGCCCTGGTTTGGGTCCCCAGCACTGCAGAAGCGGGGCATGGTGAGACACTGCTGTGAGCCCAGACCTTTGGAGTGAAGACAGTGGACTCAAAAGTTCAGTCATCCTCAGCTAAACGATAAGGTTGAAGCCAGCCTGGGCTACACTAATTCCTTTCTTGAGGGGCGGGATTGGTTTACTCAGGTGACAGCAGAGTCATCAGAAGAGATTCCCGGCAGCTGGCGCCAGCGCGGTAAGAGATGAGCAGGGTTTATCTGTGCAGAACGAGGCCAGAGAGTCTAAGGCAATGAGAACAGACCGCGCAAAGACAAGGGTAGGAGAAAAAAAAAATTCTGCTGAGTATTCTCCAATGTGACACTTAGCCATGGTAGCATGAAGGCTTGTCAGATCAAGTGGGTATGCGGATGGAAAAAGGGATGTTCGGTGCTTCCGCAGCCACCTTGTGATCACGAAGCTAGGAGGATGATCATGGGTGACTTTCAGATGTTCAGTGAAGTGGTTAATTACCTTGGCATCCACGTCTCCTTTTGTTCCTCTAAGAGATGAGCTCAAATAGTATTTTCTCCATTTGTTGTCATTGCGCACCTGTAGGGCCATGATGGATGTACTTGTGTGTGTGTGTGTGTGTGTGTGTGTGTGTGTGTGTGTGTGTGTGTGCGTGCGTGCCCATGCACATGAATCAGTGTGTGCTTCTGCCTCCCAACATTGCACACTTCACCTGCGGTCCCTCTGTCAGTCTGGACCAATATCAGTCCAGATAGGAGGGTGGCTGCAGACGGGGTGGCGTCATGTCACCTTCTGGAGCACAGACTCCTCACTGCCTCCTCCCCGAGGAGCCACGCTCTGGAAAATATCCACAGAGACCAGGGAAAAGCACCCGCTCTTCTCACACAGGCCCCATGGTTCTGAAACACTTTGAAAGTTCATCATTATTTAGAAAGTTAATACTTCTAATGCGAAGGTTTCCCTTTGAAGTGGGGTGTTTTTCGGAGCCTCCGTGACCTATATTGCCTGTGTTCCCTGTGTGTAAGGTGAGGCAGGGACAGGCTGGGGAATTACCCATGTTTAATGAACACTAAAATTGGGATTTGACTGAAATCCACAGAAATGGCTCCGCAGCAAGTTCGCAGTGCCCCTGGGGAGCTGTGGGCAGCTCAAATTTACCCACAGGCGCTTTTGAAAAAAAAATTTTTTTTTTGAATCAGCACAGTTGCTTCTTTTGAGCTGAAGTTGCTTCCACCCAAGGGTTCCTTCTCCCCTCCCCCACCACAGGCCCTGGCACTGATGCTTCCGGGACCGCTGAGGGCCTCTGATGCTTTTATGATCTTGGTCATCGTCTCCTGGGTACAGATCTTGAGCCGTGCCATGGCCCGGATTCCCCATGGCCAGTGGCTGACCCCTTGGGGAGGGTAAGGAACCCTAAAATCACTGCCCCCAGAGTGGCCATGTGGTTGACTGAAAAGGACCCTGGAGAACCTCTTGTCAAATGGTCCCCAAAGCAGGTTTTAGGTGAATGCAGTTTGTCTAGAAGGGCTTTTGCGGAATGATGTGAGCAGAGGCTGAGCCAAGATGAAGCTTCTTCCTTGGGTGTTGCCTCAGTTGTGGTGCTCAGGACTGGTGACCCCTTGGTCAGGAGGGTGAGGACTGGTGCTGAGTTCTTTCTCTGAACTTTTTGTACGTATGTTTTCATGAGCATCTGAGGTCTTGGCTTCCCCATGTCCCACACAAACTGGGAAATAGGGTGGCAACCGAAAATGAAGTTATTCAGAGTTTGACTAAATAGGGGGGTGAGGGAGTCTGACGTCCTTCACGCAGAATCCGCGGACATCTTGGGTTTCTTGGAAGCCACAATCTAAGGTCCTGTGCGGCAGATATAAATTGACCTAGAAGCCAGTCGACCTGGGCCTGTGGGAAGAAAGATGGGGAGCAGGGTGCCATCATTGTCTCTGTGCTCTGCTTCAGAAATAAAATTTTCTATTTAAATCTGGGTGGGGAAAATGAGGTTCTAAAGATCTCACAGTTTTGACAGAGAAAAGAGCTGGGTTTTGTGGGAAGTCAAGATGACAGCTCTTCCCAGACTGCAATATGTGTTTATAAATCCAGTCCTTCCCGGGGGGAGAGTGAGGCCCTTCCCAAGTCCAGTCCTTCCTGGGTGGAGAGTGAGGCCCTTCCCAAGTCCAGTCCTTCCCAGGTGGAGAACAAGGTCATTCCAGTCTCCTGTTTGGCGATCAGTTCTCACTCCAATGCTTTATTTTGTTTTTTTAAAAAAATATGTTTTGGGGAGGAGGCACAAATCTTTAATAAATAAATAAATTTTTTAAAAAAAGGAAAAAAATAAAAAAATATGTTTTTAATTGAAATAAAATTATATCATTTTCCTCCTTCCCTTTTATCCCTCCAGCCCCCCCTCACCTACCTTTCTCTAACCCTGTCTGTGTCCCCCACCCTTAAGTTAACTAACACATTCATTTTGCTCATGCCAACAAAAGATGATAATGGCACAGCTGGAGGGAGGGGCATATGAGTCTTTATGAAATGTCTCTCCCAGTGCTTCAGAACAGGGTCAGGCTCACAGTGCCACCTGCTTGCCTTGCAGGGATCAAAGGATATTTTTATATTCTTGTGCCATTGCAAAACTATTTCAGTCCTAAGCAAAAATGTCATTTGTCAAAACGATTATTGCATAAGTTAGATTAAGAAAAAAACATATGCATTAAAATGTAGTTAAATCTCTCTGCCCCCCCTCCTGTCAGTGCACAAGGGAGCCTGTCATTCATGTTTTTGGTCCACAGTCTTCTCGAGCTCTTTCTGCTCCCATGTAAACATGCAAGTGTACATCTATGTAGGGAGACGTCTGGTTGTTTTTAATGTGTACTCAGCATTTTGCCTTTTTATTGAATAGTACATCAGAAGTGCCTGTGGGGTTGCATGCAATAGCTAATTCTTAATAGTTCCATAAGACTCTGCAATATAGATTTATCAAAACGTAGCCACCATTCTTTATTGATCCACTCATCTGTTTGTTTTTCAAAACCCGTCTCACTGCAACCTCCTGTCTCTCCTGTCACTGGGACCAAGGGCCACACCCCCTCTCCTGACAGTTACAAGTCCTGTCTCTCCTATCACTGGGACCATGGACCAGCATCCCCCTACCCATATAAGACTCTTGGGAGGCCCCATTACACCTCAGATCGTGGGCTCTTCTCCCAGGAATCCTCATGAAAACCTGAGAACTAATTCTCCTTCCCGTTCCTTTTCTGTCTTGAAAACGTCTCCTGAATCCTAGGTTTGCTTGAATGAACTCACTGTGTGGCTGTGGATGACCTTGGATTTGTGATCCCCTTTCTCTAGTCCCGGAGCACTGGGATTCCTGGAAAGAAGCCACCGCCCTGTTTTACGCGGTGGTGGACAGCAAGCCCGGAGCTTTGTGTGCCATAGGTGAGCACACCACTGTCCACCTCTGCCCTGGCTACAGACCCCAGGCTAGGGCTGGCATTTCTAAGCTCTGGGGCATGTGGGGCGTGACTACTGCTGCTGCTTTGCATCATGGGCTGTGTGCAGCTGACCTTGACTCATTCAGTGCCTTGGCTCTGGCTTCACACAGTTCATACTTGGGGTCTTTCAAGTACTGTTAGGATCATCTTTGAAAGCAAAGCTTCCTGGATTGATCACTGCTGTCCTATGAAGCCCTCCATATTATCATGGTTCATGGGAATAGTCTACCAGCTTGTTGGTGTGAAAGGTTGAGTGTTATTCTGGAGCCAGCGATGAGTGGTCATGGCTGTGAAGAAAGGCTGAGGTTATTTCAATAATCAAGTCCCAATATAGAAGCAATTGGATGAGATTTTCTGGTAACAGAACAAAGGAAGTCGTAAGTCAAAGCCTCCTCAGCTACACTGGGGGAATTGTCAGGTCAAGGCAAAGTGTGTGGGGTCTCTATAGGCCTCAGATGCTGTCTTCATCTTGTGGTTGGTGGAAGCCTGAGTGTCTGCACACTCCAAAGGAACCACATTATCGTCAGAAAGATGTTAGCTTGTACCCAGAGAAGGACCACAAGCAGCCATTAAGAGAAGGACCACAAGCAGCCATTAAGAGTCCCACAATAATTGGACTCTGGACTTGCAACATTCCAACCTTTCCATTCCTTTGAGGTTCCAGTCAATCAGCTGGAAGTAGGTGGGGTTCTTTTTAGGAACTTCCATTCACTGTCCACAGGAAAAAAAAAATTATAGATGAACCTCAAACAAGTTCATTTGTCTTCCCCATCATGTGCCTCTAAAGTACATGTATATTTATTTGTTGACCATATTTCGCCTTCAGCAGACTACAAAGTAAAGAAAAAATTATTATTGTGATTTTTACTATTGGATCAATTTTTTTCTTCCCTTCTGTATTCCCAGCGCCTTACTCTGAGACCTGCACACACTAGCTGATAATTAAATGTGCACTGACCTGTGTGCTTGAAAGACTCTCCCCCTCCTATGTCTGCTCCACTGGTCCTCTGCATCTCAGTTCATGATGCAGGAGGTCTCCTGCTCTGAACCATCAAAATGCTTTCTGGATTCTATAGACAAAACTTTTTGTCCTGCCCAGTCCTGTAGCCATTCAGTCCCAAAGAAACACACAGAGGCTTCTCTTAATTATAAACTGTTTATTCTATTAGCTCAGGCTTGTTATTAACTAGCTCTTACAACTTAATTCATAATTCTTACCTATGTTTAGCCACATGAGTTGGTGCCTTTTTTCAGTAAGGCATCTTGCTTCTTCTGCATCTGACTGATGACTGTGGTCTGTCTTCCTCTTCCCAGAATTCTCCTTGTCTGGTCACCTCACCTATACTTCCTGCCTGGCTACTGGCCAATCAGCATTTTGTTAAACCAACATGAGTGACAAACCTTACAGTGTACAAAAGTATTATCCCACAGCAGGTGTCCTTGTCTTTTTTATGAAGTGTTTTCTTGGAATTGTAAATCCTTTCTCCTTCACTTCTCAGCCTTGAAAACATTTCCTTACTCACTAAAGCCCTGAGCTATAGTGGCTTGTGGTGGCTTCAAGGGAAAGCATGGAATTGGGTGCTTAAAAGCTTAGCCTCTGGCTGGGCTCATCTCCTTGGACAACCTTTCCCACTGAGCATAAACAAGCCATTTCCCAGCCTCTGACACACTACTGCAAGGGTTAACTGCATCCTCGAATCTGTTACTTCCAGTAGAATGGAATTAAGTGGACTTACCTTTCAACCCGATATCTTTAATCAATTTCTCATCACTAAGAAGAGATAAAAGACCTATTAATGTGAGCTGTGGATGTAGGATGCTTCTGTGTTTGTTCACAGAAGCCCAGGTAGTTGCCATGGATGCTTCCCTTCAGCTGTATTGTTTCTGCTCACTGAGAGTCTTAATATCATCCACATCTGGGGCTTGCTTCGTTATGCTTATACTCAGCTTTAAAACACCTTCCTGTTGGGGGCAGGAGATAGTGGTGCAGGTAGAGATCCTCCAATGCGGATGTCCCGACTTTAATCCCTGGATCCCACCCACATGGTGGAATAGAAGAACTGACTCTCACAAGTCCTCTGACTTCCTCACATGTGACAAAGAGCACACCCTGCACCCTATCCCAACACACAATAAATAAATGTAATTTAATAAAATCTGCCTGCCAGTCTGATACCCTATTGGCTATTTACAAGGTCGCTAAAATTTTTCTTTGTTCATTTCCTTGGCAATACAGCGTACTGCTATTGGCAATGGAAATACATTTTCCTTTGTCAGTAGTAGTGGATGGATGCTACATTGAGGAACATGCATCTTGTAGAGTTTGCATATTAAAGACCAAGGGGATTCTGTTAGAGAAGTGCTACCTGGGGTCTGTTTCTCCCTGGGGAAAAATATCATGATTCCCGATAAACCCAGTGAGGTTACATGGTGTGGGATCCTCCAGCTGGCTCACCCATGTTTTATGTAGGAAGTTTCTTTGTGGAATGAAGAGGTCATGACTTAGAACAAGGCACACAGTGGGTACACCATAGGTGCTTATCTGAAGTGTTTGTGGACCCAGACTGACTTTGCAGGCTTAGGCATCTAAATGATTACTCAATTATTCCTTCCATTTAAAATTGTAATGTGTCTGTGTTGAGGGACTGGCACATGTACCCCAGTATGTATGGAGAGTGGGGTCAGAGGATAATTTGCATGATTCCTTCCACTATCTGGGATGTGGGGATTGAACTTGGCAGCCGACACCTTTACTTACTAAGCTATCTCCAAGGATCTTTTCTTTCCCTTCCTCTCCCTCCCTCTCTCCTTCTTCTTCTTGACAGTGCCTTAGTATATATAGCCTAGGTTAGCTCGAACTCACTGTGTAGTCCAGGCTGATCTCAAACTCATTAACCTTCTGCCTTAAGCATCCGAGGGCAGAGATTTCAGGATCCCTCCCCACTACCCTGCTGCCTGCAATGCCCAAGGTACTTTTTGATGGCAGAATCTATGTTTGCATCTTGGGCAAAAGTTTTCCCTTATCTTGTGTGAGGCAGGTTTGGTGGTTTTGCATGACTAACCTGTATCTGGAAGCAACTATGTCCCCTTTTCTATGCTGGGGCCAGGTCAAACTGCCCCTTTCCCAGTCTCTCAACTCCAGTAAAGCTCCTTGTCCTTGAGACTAATCAGGACTTTGCCTCTCCAGTAAATTCTGCTTGCCTCTGGGGATTTCACCTTTAGTTTTAATTTCGGGGCTAAAGACTTGTGTTTGGGCTGTCCAGACTGTTTGCAATAAGCCATCTGCTGTGGAAGTAGCTATCACTGTAGGGGCAGAAATTGCTGTCCCCATGTGGTCACCTTGTAGCATTTTAATCCTTACCTGGATACATGCAGGTGAATTCCATTTCTTTTTGCCCTTCTCTTCCCATCACATACCTCAGTCCAGGCTAAATTGTTGTCCAGAATATCACCAGGAAGGAAGCCAGGTCTGCATTTCCGAAGTTACCTGCTTTTCTGCTTCGCTTTCTCTTTCATCCGTAGCTCTTTTGTGTGATCGTTATTTTCCTGCTAAACTTTTACTTTGATTCCTGTCATACTCTGTCCCCGCAACAAGGCTTAGGAGTCTGTGCAATGATCTCATCGAGCCTTGCAGAATACCTGGTTCCTGGTAGACCTAGTGGCTAGTGACTCAGGTGCCATTCACAGATGTCTAGAGATGGTTTTATCTGCACTTAGCATCTCAGGAAGTGAGCTAAAACAGCACACGCGCAGTGTTTTCTTTTCTCAAATTTGTCTCTCTGCTTCTTTCCTGTCTGACTTTCTCCCTGTTTCTCTCTGCACATTTTGTGTGTGTGTGTGTGTGTGTGTGTGAGAGAGAGAGAGAGAGAGAGAGAGAGAGAGAGAGAGAGAGAGAGAGAGGAAGGGTGGGAGAGAGAGATAAGAGGGAGGAGAGGGAGGGAGAGGGATGGAGAGAGACATTAAAATGAATGAAGATAGAAAGGGTGATGCTTTATGAAGAGGAAGAGGACCATGGGAGGCAAGAGAGAGGAAGGCTGTGGGCTCGTTAATGGGAGGTGAGTGTGATCAGTGTATGCAATATAGATATCTCAACAATGTCATTCTAAACTTTATCACCTAATACATACTAACAAGTTTTTTTTTTGAAAAAAATCAGATGTCTCAATGGATACGTTGCCACCAAATCTGATGACCCAACTTTGATCCCTAGGACTCTAAGGATGGACGTAGAGAACTGACTTCTGAGAATTGTTTTCTGACTAACATATGAGCGCAGTGGCACACCCCTCTCCTTGCAGAAATTTAGATGGTGAATAGACAACACCAACAGCATGCATCCCACCATCAGTGTACCCTACTCACAAATGATGCACAATTGAAACAGCCGTCTTGTTCCCACAGGCAGAGGAGAGGTTGTGGGATGCTCAGAGGCCCAGTAGGCATGGCTGGGTACCATCTCCACGGTGATGTCATCTCAGCTGCCTTATTCCTGGAAAACAGAGGATCCCATTGGGATAACAGCCTGGTCACAGTGGAGAGAGCAACCTGGACATGTATGTCTTGGGCCGGTCAGGCCAGGTCCACACTGAGCAGTCTCCTATTCCCATGCCCGCTGTCCCTCTGAGTTCTCTGTCTCCTCCCTGCTGAGCCTCAGCAAGTCCTCCTGCTGAGACACACTCACTCTTGTCCCAACATGATGGGTCTGTCCCTATTTCAGATCTTGTTTTAACGTTACCTGCTTCAAATGTTACCTCCTATGACGGTACTCTTGTCTCTTGAGTCAGCAAGAGTTGTATCTTCTCTGGGTTCCCGTGTCTTTCTCTCTTTCTCTCTGCTGTGTCTTTACCAATTTTAGTGTGCTAAACCTGTTCAAAATGGCTCTTCAAAAAAGACATGAGGCTTGGGGATATAGCTCAGTCAGTAAGGTGCCTGGGACACAAATATGAGGAGCCGAGTTTAAACCCCCAATACCTACATAAAACTGGAATGTAAAACTAGTTTGGAAGAGGGGACATATGAACCCTTAAAGCTTATTAGCCAGCGAGTCCAGCCAAACTGCTTAGCCACAGGTTCAGTGGGAGACCTTGTCTCAAGACATAAAGCCTAGAACAATCCACAATCAAGTAAGACACCTGAAGTCCACCGCTGGCCTGCATATGCACACAGCTGTAAACACACCAGCATACACATGTACACACACTTGTGTGCACATGCACACACACATATACACAACAAAAATGGCTCCTCTTCTAGTTTCACAAAGATGAGTCAGCACAGGACCAACTCCCCATCCCCCTTGAGTGCAGAGTCAGCTCAGCCTGGGCAGCCCGCTTCCAGTGACTGGACAAGCCAGGCAAGTGAGGCTATGAACAGCCAGCTCCAAACAGCTCTGATGTCAGGCTTGCCTCAGACCACCACAGCAGGTGGGCTTGAGGCTCTGTCAGTCCTGTTCAAAGCCTAACTTCTCCCTGCTAAACACAGCTCCTTTCCTCCCTTCCACAGGACTTGAACACTACCCAGTGAGCTCTCAGCACTTGCTTTTGGAAAATCTACCCTTATTACTGCATCTTGTCTACACCCAGTGAGCTCTCAGCACTCGTTTTTGGGAAATCCACCCTTATTACTCTATCTTGTCTACGTTACTTATGAACCTGAAAGAATCTCATTCACTATTGCTTTTAAGCCGTTATCAAACACCAGAGAGCAATCTGTGGATAGACCAATTGGATGAATGAATGAATGAATGAATTTGGATGACTCCATGTGTACCTAAGTTGCTATTTCTTGCCCCCCCCCAAACTCAGGCATGATGCCTGCTCTCTGCCCATCACCCTCACAATCTGAAACCCCTCCGTTTCCTCTCACTGCAACCAATTGTGTCTCTCCCCTTTGTTCTCCATCCCTGCCTGTCCTGGGGAAGGTGGGCAGAGTGCTAAGCAGGCCACAACAGACAACCCCTTTTATTCCTTCTGACGGCCTCAGGGAGGTTTGATGGTTGCATTTCCATAATCGATGAAGGAGCCCTGTCACCCCAAACATGGAGTCTTTAAAGACGATAGGTTTATGCAAATTGGATATTGATGGAGTAATGATTAATTGGCCCTGAGCCTTTGTTAATATGCAATTGTAGTAACAGAGATACGTTTATAATTATTTTGGTTAATTGTTCAAACAAGCACTCAGGACTTAATTGCACAGAGTAATTGAGGAGCCCTGGTATTAGAATTATTTCTTCCCAAAGGAAAATCAGAGTTCTTTAACCAGTTGGGTCCCTGTACCGAGGGCCGGAGGTGTGGCACCTTCTCTGAGGTCCTTTGTGTCTTTGCATGGTGAAGTACAGCCATAAGCCTCAGCTCTTTTGCTCTCAGAGGGTTAAGAACCCAAGTTGAGTGTCTGGACCTGAAAGGGTTCTGACCTTGGCCTTTGAAGAACTGTGTGATTTGGGGGCAAGACATTTAGCTTCGCTACTGTCACCTGGTCCTTGAGAGAAGAAAAATATTTAACTCATGTATGAAAAGAGTGGGCAGTGAGTCTGCCTGGATCCCTGAATTGGCATGAGGTGTGTATTAGCACATATTTTCTTATCACTATGATAAAATACATAACAAAACAACTGAAGGAAGAAAGGTTGTTTTTTTTTTTTTTCTGTCACAAAGCTCAGGGACTATCGTCTATCCTGGTGGGGAAGACATGGCTGCCAGTGGCTCCACAGTGGCTGAAGCATCAGGCAACTGTCTACTTTCTGTCACCAAGGAGGGAGAAACAGGAAGTATGGTCAGACTATAAAATCTTCACTTCCTACAGATTCAACCACCTCCACAAACAATGCCACCTGCTAATGCCCAAGTGTTTAAGCACACGAGCCCGTAGGGGACAGTTTCCGTTCAAAGCATTACAGGATGCCCGGTAAATGGTCCTGAGGAGACCTAGTATGATGCTTTCACGGGTAGCATCCAGCAGAGGCAAAGCAGATGATGATGAACCTGTGATGTCAGACACCTGTGTAGTCGTGCGTGGCATTTAAGACTTAGCTTATTTAAAAGGACAGAAAAGGGAACCCTGAGATAGCCCAGCCACCAATCTTGATCCCAGGCCTGCATTAATCCCAGGCCATGCATGGTAGAAGGAGAGAACAGATATTTTCCAAGTTGTCCTCTGACTACTACAGGCTGACATATACCCAGACACATATACAAATGAGTATGCAAATGCACAGGACGGTGGCGAGGTTGGAAGAAGATGTGCAGGCCCCCGAGTTGAGCTGGGAAAGACGGGGCTAAGATCTCTAATAGAGTAGTTGGTTTGACTTTGCGCTTAGAGGTTTGTGGCCTCTGAAGGCTCTCACAGGGAAATTTGCATGGTTACTTGTGTTCAGACTCTAAACTATCACACACAACTATGTGCACATGCATGTGCACACACGTATGCATATACGCACACACCCTGGTACAAATGTTTCTGTGGGGAAAACAATCTTGGTGGCATCTCCTAAGGGGATGCTTTCTCTCTGACCCACCCTCAAGTTGGATATCTGCCTGCTACACAGGATAAGAGGCTGCGTCGGGCCTGCTCAAGGCTGAGAGAGACTTCCACAGCATCTGAAACCTGGGTTCGGGATATGGGAAAGAGGCAAAGAACCCAGGCTTTGCCTCCTGTTGACATTTGATCTAGGACAGGAATTTAAGTTTGGACCTGTATGTTTTTTAGGTCTTGTTGAACTAAAGTAAGTCATAAAGACACGTAAGGATGGGTTGGTAAGCTGTGTGTCTCCTGCTCTTCCAAAGGACTTCAGTTCCCAGCATCTATGCTGGGCATTTCACAACTGCCTCCTGTAACCCTACGCCCAGAGAACCTCACAGGGAATGTTCTCTGAGGCTGAGTGGAGGCAAACAGTGAACTCAAAGTCGGGAAGGGGGCCAAGTGCTTGCTGAAGGGTATCAAACAATAGCTCCCCATTTCTCTTCTACCATTGTGGCCTCTCCTCCACCAGCGGAGGCTTCTTGGCTACCAAAATGCAGAGGAAATCATTGCCTGCCTATGAATGTGTTCTCTGTCCTGATTATTTCTGTTGTCCGCCCCAATCTGCTCCATTCGGACCAGGTAATTTTCCTCCTCACTTAACCCATGCCAGGAAACAACCAGGCCCCACAGTCTTTACCGAGCTCTCCCATCCCACAGCCTCTGTTGGTTTGGATGCGGCCAGGCTGCTCCTGCAAGGCTAAGTGTCTAATGGCTTTTCTGGAAACGCTGCTCTTGTTGCTTTACTGGTAGCTGCAGAGGCAGAGTCACCCACTGACCCCGCCCTCCCCTGTCCTGCGAACATGAGACTGTCTCAACCCACTCCCCCCATCGCTCTCCCTCTCTATCCCAGTCTCTCACTCTGGTGACTGTCCTCAAGCTTTCTATAACAAGAACTAAGTAGCCTCAAATGGCCAGCTTAGAGCTCATCCTGATTTAACTCACTGTTTTGCCATCTGATAGGAATGGGTGCAAAAAGCAAGGAGGCATTAGGACACGTATGAAGCCTGCATTTCACATGGGGACGGTGATTTTTAGGGTCATGTCTCACTCCACCCACAGGGATTGATTCTCTTCTTGCCTACCAAATGCATTCACTTTACTCCTCAATTGTGGGTCCACACCTAAGGGCAAAGGTTAGTGCCACCTGAGTGTCTGCAGTGGAGTTAGTGCAGTGTATTTATGGGCACTCTATGCCTGGATATGACAAATCTTCCCTCTTTCAATCAAGTGTGGTAGAAGAGCCGCGGAGTTACACCTTCAGGCATGGCTGGATCCAGGGACTTCAGCAATGATGCTAAGGCCCCTTTCTTGGCCTCTTTCTCACAAAGAAGGAGAGCTGCCATTGGCACCGTTTCAGTCTCTCGGCTATGCCAAAGGACTATGCATTATTTTCTCTACGGTTCAAAAAGAGTTTAAAGACATAGTCTGGATCTCATCAAATCTATTGTGGACACAGGCTGCCAGACGAGGCCTGAATCTACAGAGGCCAGCACTGGTCAGGCCTACCTGCATGGAAAGTGTGGGTGTGTCACTGTCATGTGATGTCACACAATGTGACCACCGATGCTTCTTTTTGGAAGCAAAGAATTTCTAATAGGGGCTAGAGAGATGGCTCAGTGGCTAAGAGCTTTGCTCGCTCTTCCAAACATCCTGAGTTCAATTCCCAGCAACCACATGGTGACTCACAACCATCTGTAATGAGATTTGGTGCCCTCTTCTGGCCTGCAGGGATACATGCAGGCAGAATAAATGAATTAAATAAAAAAAAATGCTGGGTGGTGGTGGTGCATGCCTTTAATCCCAGCACTCGGGAGGCAGAGGCAGGCAGATCTCTGTGAGTTTGAGGCCAGCCTGGTCTACAAGAGCTAGTTACAGGACAGGCACCAAAAACTACAGAGAAAACCTGTCTCGAAATAAAAAAAAAAGAATTTCTAATAACTTCCCATTTTATGTATTTTTAATATGTTATTAGGTGTGTGTAGAGTCAGGGAGATAGAGAAAGAGAGAGAGAGAGAGAGAGAGAGAGAGAGAGAGAGAGGCAGGCACACACACAGAGAGATTGATTGATTATATATGTGTGTGTTCTTGAGAAATTTGTTCCTTTCACTCAACTGAGAAATGCCCATTTCTATCTCTGTAAATGTTCTTGGTTTATTCTTTTGGATTTAGCTGTAATGTCTGGTTTATATTCTAACCTTTGTTGAATTTCATATTATCTATAGCTTTATATTTAAGGCATAGCTCTTAATAGACAGTACACCCTTCTGTCTTGAATTTAAAAAACCCATTCTAACAGTATTTTCTTTTTCTACTAAGTATTTGTCCATTCATATTTAATGTAATTATTGACACAATTGCATTTGAATATTTCAGCTTACTAATTAAATTTCATTAGTTCCTTAATTATTTTCGATTATATATTTTCTTTCCTTTCTACTTTATTTGGGGTATTTGACTATATGTTATATTGGAATATGCATGAGAATTTCATATTAATTTATCAATTGTCTTTTCAGCTAAACTCATTGTTTGTGGGTGTTTGTAGTTTTCATACATAGTCCTAACTGTGGACACTCTCCTTGGAGTCAATATCATACCACTGCAAATTAAATATATGAAACTTAGTATTGCATGAATTTATTTCTTTCATATCTCCCTCTATGCTATAGTAGCCACATATGTTCTATCTATCTATCTATCTATCTATCTATCTATCTATCTATCTGCATTTAAAAGGTTTTTAAAATTTTATGTGCATATGTGTCTGTGTATGTGTGCTCACGGGTCAAAGATGTTGGTTCTTCTGGAACTGGACTTACAAGCAGCTATGACCCACCCAGTATGGATTTTGAAAGCAAACTCTGGTACTGTGAAAGAACAGCAAGCTCTGCTAGCCACTGGGTCATCCCTCTGCTCCTGCAGCCTCCTGTTGGTTCTTCCTGCTTATATTATTTTCTGTGGTGTCATTCGCTCTCTATCTAAAAGCATACAGTGAGTCAAGTTTTCCCCGCTGGGGATAGCTCCATAGCCCAGAGCCTTGCCCACCTATGAGACGTGCCCATGTTATGAGTTTCGGGGGGGGTGGGCAGATGTGAACTTTCTGGAATGGGACAGATTTTCACAGTGGAAAGAGAATGGAGGGCTGGAAGCCTATCAGACTCTGGGAGGTGACTTCCAAGTCTCAGCCTGAGTGGGACTCTTCACAGGAGTGGTGAGAGTGTGGGGTGTTTATAAGGAAGGACAAAGTCCTGCTAGAGAGAACTGATGGGAGACAGGAATCTGCGACAAAAAGAATAAAAAGAGATGAGTTTCAGGATCAATCAGAAAGCTGTCTGCATGATACGAATGTGCATCCATTCCAGAAAGAGCCACCCCTTTCCTAGCACAGCACAGCAAAATGCAGCTACCCCCATCTTGCAAGTTTCAGCCCTTGAGTTTGGCTCCTGACTGTAGGTGCATAATAAATCCCAGTTGAATTAAATTAAAATGTTTAAGGAGCCGGTGGCTGGGCCAAGCCTTTCTCTGCTGTCAAGGAAGAATTTATTTATCAAGACCTAGACGTTGGCAACAGCCTTTGCTTCTCTTGGCTAGACTGTGGCCATGATTTAAGAGGCTGATATTTGCCACCCAGGGTTGGGAATTGGGTTCTTGGTCAGGCAAGGGTGCGTGGCCTGAGTGTTAGGGGAACAGAGAGTTCTAAGAAGCTCCAGGAAGCGCTTGGTTTACACTCTGGTTTTCCTAAGTGAACTGGGAACTGTGCTGTCAGCTTCAGCTGTCAGCTGGACACAGCCTATAGCCACCTGGGAAGAGGGTCTTGGTGAGGAGTTATTGAGATCACATTGGCCTGTGAACCGGTCTGTAAGAGATTTGCCAGCATTGTTAATTGACGTAGGAAGACCCAGCCCATTGTGGGTGGCGCCACTCCCTAAAACAGGGCTTCTTAACAGTGTAAGAAGGGAGAAAGCCAGCAGAGAGCAAGTTAAGCAAACAAAGCCGGAAATCAGGCTTGCACACACTGGTTTCACTCTGCTCTGTGCTTGTGATGGAACTGGCTGCTTGAGTTCCCACCTAGACTTCCCCTCATTGATGTGCCATAAACCGTGAATTTTAAGCCAAATAAACTCTTTCCTACCCTAAGCTATTCGCCAGGATATTTTATCACAGTATAAATAAAACTATGACTGGAACCTTGAAAGAGACTCTGGGTCCACCAAAGCCACAGTTTTGTGGGGAGTGAAGCACCTTGTTGATAGTTCAATGGTCTCTGTCTCTGTGTAGTTAACTCAGAGACAGGGCACACTTGTGGAATCGGTGCAAGTGTTCCCATATTTTTTCCCATAGATGTTGCTTATTGCAAGCAAGACCAAAGTCAGCCTGTACTTCCATCAGGAGCGAGGTGCCTGGGTCCAATGGGCAGCACTTGGAAGCTGGTCTCTAGGCGCAACTTAACACAAAAAACAAAAACAAACAAAACCCCCTGTTTTCAATCAAAAGGGTGTTTTTCTTTCCAAGAATTCTAAATCAGGGTTCAGGAAGCAGGCCCTTGGTAGAGAAATTTCCTATACTGTCCTACATTTAATCTTAAGCAGGAAAAAAAAAATAAAGAAGCAATTGAAGGGCTGGGGAGATGGCTCAGCTGCTAAGAATGCTTACTGCTTTTGTAGAGAACAGGGTTTAGCTTCAAGCACTCACATGGCTGCTCAGAACTGCCTATATAAGATAACTTCCCTGGCTTCTGCAGACTCCTGCATACTTGTGGTGAACATGAATTCATGCAGACACACACACACACACACACACACACACACACACACACACAGAGAGAGAGAGAGAGAGAGAGAGAGAGAGAGAGAGAGAGAGAGAGAATCTTTAGAAACTTTTTATAAAAGACATTGCATATCTAACCCTTGGAAACAAACTCGGGGCTAAGATGGCGTGTGATTGATTGAGTGAGGCCACAGTAGAAGGCATTGCAATTTTAGTAGGGAAGTATGTGGCTTTCGACACACAAGTCCACCATCACTGGTGAAACAGACATGGGTTCTTACTCCCAATTCTGACACACATGAGAATCAGACCCTGCTGCCAGGAGGTAGCAATGTCACCCCTACTTTATCAGGGGAGATCAAGTAGCATCAGAGATGACAGGAGACCCATCCAGCAGAGGGTCAACCCTACACATAGAGGCTCAACCCTACACATAGAGGCTCAACCCTACACATAGAGGCTCAACCCTAAACATAGAGGCTCAACCCTACACATAGAGGCTCAACCCTAAACATAGAGGCTCAACCCTACACATAGAGGCTCAACCCTAAACATAGAGGCTCAACCCTACACATAGAGGCTCAACCCTAAACATAGAGGCTCAACCCTACACATAAGTCTCCTACCCAATTGCTCTGGGAGATGCTACATTCTTCCAGGTGTGTTACCCGATTCATCCACCAACACACAAGTTATAGCCTTCCTCCAGAGTCTGCTGAAGCAGACGCTCAAATCCCTTCAGGTATAATTATGTGAGAAGCAGGCTCTGCCTGCTTAATTACATAGGATTCTTGGCTAGCACAAAATGTTTTCTGCAGAGGCAATTTGAAAGATCAAATCTAAGACTCAGAACACCTAGGCCAGTGGGAGACTTCTCTATTGTCCATCATTAAGAGCTCAAGGGAACAAGGAGATGCTGTTACCATGCAATTCATCCCAAATGCTGTGGTCCAGACATGACACCAGTATATTCAGAGCACTTGTGGGCTCCCCCTTTTAAAGTCCTATTTGGTCCTTCCCACTTCTCACCAGATATTAACCCTTTCTACTTTAAATGAACAAGCAAATCGGATAATATTCTAACTTTTAAAATTGAAAATTGGAGCTAGAGATATAGTTCAGATGGTAAATAAGGCTTATGTGCAAACATGAGGACTTGAGTTTGGATCCTCTCACCCCTGTGAAGTCAGAGTGTGGCAGAAGGTACCTATGCTAAGGAGGTGGAGACAGGAAGATCTCAGAGCTTTTCGGCCAGCCAGACTATTTATCAGCAAGCTGCAGGTTCTGTGAGAGACTCTGTCTCAAATAAGTAAGGTTGAGAAGCAACTGAAGATACCTGGCATTGACTTCTGGCCTATGAATACATGTGCACACTAACATGCACCTTCACGAGCATGTACGCATGTGTATACATATGTACACACACACATACACAAGGTCTATGGCATGGCTATGTGCTCAATGATCTCATTGCTAAGACCACATTTCCAAGTAATATTCATGGATAACTATTACCAAATCTGTTTGACTTGTACTTTACCATTCTCCCCCGTGGTGCTGTGAAGTCATTTTAATGATTCCTCAGCACTACTTCCTGCCACTTGGAGAATATTAAAAGCATTCCAAGCTATTGGATGTTGTTCCTCTAGGTTAGCTTTAGAGATGATCTGCTTTGACTATGCAGTTAATGTGTATAGTGTGATATTCTGCTGTTTCTTCTGGATTATACCTGTGGATACCATTTTAAAAAGTAAAATGACCTCATCATATAAGAGTGTTTTCACAGATCTTGGTGTAACCCTTGCCATTGTTTCCAACCTGACTGTGTCAATTTACATCGAATGAATGGATGGATGGATGACCAGAGGACTCACTGAAAGTCCAACAGGAGCTGGTATTAAACTATGATGTAGAAGGTCCTTCTGTTTATGTTTTGCTTTCATTAGTTAATAAATAAAGAAACTGCCTTGGCCTTTTGATAGGGCAGAACTTAGGTAGGTGGGGAAAACAACTGAATGCTGGGAGGAAGAAAGCAGAGTGCGAGAGCCGCCATGGAGCCGCCAGAGTCAGACATGCTGAATATTTCCCGGCAAACCGCTGCCACGTGGCAATATGCAGATTAATAGAAATGGGTTAAATCAAGATGTGAGAGTTAGCCAATAAGAGGCTAGAGCTAATGGGCCAAGCAGAAATTTAATTAATGCAGTTTATGTGTGGTTATTTCAGGGCTAAGCAAGCCAGGCAGCCAGGACAAACAAGTGGGCCCCTCTCCCTCCAACAGATAGATGACCAGAAGACTCACTAAAAATTCACCAGGAGCTGGTATTAAACTTTGCAAGATTTTGGCTTCAGAGAATATTTCACTCTTGCCTGAGTTCTATGTATTTGGTTTCTCTCCAAGCTTTTCATCTTTCTAGCAACAGAGACCTGGCTGTTCTCAAGCTAATCAAAGGTGGAGTGATTCTTTGGCTTGGACATTTGCACAGTCATTTCTGTAAGTGCTAAGCTTTCCTGTAGGTTTCCCTCCCATGAGCCAAAGACAAAAACAGAAAGGGAGTGCATTATCCAAAGAGGTGACGCTGCCTATCTCTGTAAAACCCAATGCTAAACAGGTAAAGAAAATAGTATGGTACTGATTCTTTTCCTCCCACTGGACCTCAGCTCTGCCGTCTGTTATATATCAGTGGAAAGTTTTTAATCTTCCTCCCGGTGAGGCTCCCACAACACCTCACCTCGTATCCCTTTCTCTTGATACAATGTCATCCTTTGTGGGTGACACTCTCCCCCTCTTTTCTTCCACTTAATTGCTCATTCTTCCAGGTCTTTTGTTGTCTATGTCTCCTCTTTCTGTCGCTGGATGCTCCTGGCTCTTGAAGTTACATTCTTTTCCTTTCTCCTTGGCTCCCCATACAGGTTCATCCCCACCAGAAACTTCTGCTCTTCCACTACCATATCCACCGCCACCAGAATGTAAGTCTTTGTCAAAAGCTTCTGTGTGACAGACACGCAGATGTCGTTTTACTGCTTTGTGTACAATGTGAAAAATTAGAATGTGCTAACTGTCTTCATAACCATCTCCTAAAACTGGTCCTTTTCTGGCAGTCTCTATCTCAACACAAGGCCTCATTTACTGATCCATCAATCCAGCTACTTATCCATCATCCTTGAATTCATCCTTTATCCATCCACCCATGCATGCATGCATGCATGGATCCATCCATCCATCCAGGCCAACATGAACTTGAAAAGCCCCTAAATCACTCTATGTCTGTGTAAACATTAAGTTCTGTTGGCATTGTCCCCTAAAGACCTCTCAGCCCCTCACTTATTAGTGATCATAGTAGCTAAGAATGTAACTGGTATTCACCTATCAACACACCCTCCTTTCTGGGACTCTCAATTCTGTTCTCTTTAACAGAGTATACCACATTCTTCATGGCTCTAAAGCCATCAAGATTTTTTTTTTTGTGACTCTCATGGTGCACCCTGGAAGAGGCCCCAGAGGACTTTTTATCCTGGCCAGTTCTCTAGCTTCAGTTGCATTTATCATTGTTCTCACTACACCGAGTCCTACAGGGCTCTTCTTTATGTTGTTCATGTATCCCATGCCTGTTCTTCTTTAGGACTTGCACCTGCTGTTCTCTGTTCAGCATCACTGACTTTCTTTTGGGCTCCAAGTCTTTTCAGATACTTGTATCTCACTGAATTCCAATGAAAGCATCCACTCCTTTAACACCCGTGATTGCCATCTGCCTACAGCTGCCTTCCCTGTAGATGTCTTCAACCGAAGGGGGATGTCACTCTGGAGGATGACACTTAATGTAGAGATATCAAGTCCCAGGACTCTTTTCTCAACTGGTAATACTTTGAATAAGCCTTCCTTCTGAAGATCCTCCTTGGGCCTCTCTGAGCTTTATGTTACCACTTTTCTCTTTCAAATGTGGCTTCCCTTACTTGTATGTTGCTTTGGAAGTACCTTCATCCAAATGTAGCCCTGCTCTCAGAGTTGCCTCTCTGGGTTTCTTTCCTGGGACCTGAGCTAGTGTCTTCTTGTCTGCCTGTGGCTCTTAGACAAGCTTTCTATGCCCAGGGAACCTCCTCTGACTTGCCTGAATCAGCAGCTCCTTTTGATAGTTGTGTGCCAAGGTCAGTTCCCTCACTAAACACTGGAATTAAAAGCAGAAAGCTGCTCCTCTCCAGGTTGTACAGTAAGCATGAGGAAGGTCCTTGTAAACCACAGCCAGTCTCCGGGCTGGGAAGATGGCTTCTTCAAGGTGCTTGTCTTTCCAGTTTGAGGACTGGAACTTGATCCCTGGCAGCCATATGAAAGGTTGAGCATGATCACAGTCTTCACCCCAGCACTGAGGAGGAGGCAGGCAGAGCCCTGGAGCTCACTGGCAAGCTACCCTAGTCTATTGATCAGTTCAAAGTTTAGCAAATGCAACCCTCTCTCAAAAATGGCATGCATGGTCCCTGAAGAAAGATACCTGGGGTTGTTCTCTGGCTTCCATAGGTGCATTCACCCAGATGCACTCAAATGTTTACCCATCTGCACTGCAAACCCTTGAACACATCACATAGAAAAAAAGTCTCTCTGCTTACTCATTGTAGCCACATCTCATCACCACAAACATCTACTCGGTGAATGTGGAACCATTCCTCCTGGGGTGAGGGGCGCGCAGCGACATACAGGGCTCTCTTCATAAGATATCTGTGGGCCCTGTTCATAAGGCATCTGTCAGCAAGTCAGCATATGACCCCATCTTATATTTTTATGAAGGACCTCCTATCTGAGCGACACGGTTTTTAAAGATTAAGTTTTTGAGAATTTTATACAATGTATTTTGGTCATCTTCAGCCTTCCACCTCCTCCCAGACACACTCTCGCATCTCCCTCCCCACCCCTCTTCCGTTTGGTGCCCTTTTTTTTGCAGACTTCTTCATTCTCTGGCTCTTACTGTCTTTCTTCCCTCTCTTCCATGTTGCTAACTGAGCCTTAGGTATAGGGGTTGTGTGGTAAATGTATCAGTTGGGGAATGTACCCCATGATCGATTGTTCTCTGCATTTGGACCGGTATCTAATGCTTTCTGTAATGGTATTCATCTGTCACCATGAGAAATTTCTTTGATGATGGGCAAGAGCTATGTTTACCTGTGGCTATAAGGTTGTGTTTAGAGTGCAGTTAGAGATTATACCGGCTTAGAAAAGAGGCAGTAGTAGCTTCTCCTCCAGGTTCTGTGGCCTCATCAGCCCTGGGCAGTTGGCTAGGATTATAGTATCAGACATGAATTCTGTCCCACGGGGAGGAGCCTTCAGTTTAATTAGGTGGTTGTTGGTTACACCCAGGATATATGTGCTAGTATTGCACCTTTTGAAATACATTGCTATTCTGGTCACTGTTGCTGTTCGTAGATCTTACAGCTGGGTAGAACTATTGATTGCTTTTCTCCATTGGCAGCTTGGCTAGCTCCTTCTGTTACTATGAGTGCTAGTACTAAGGGAGGAATCTTCTAAGTGAGTTCCTTCTGGATTCCTCCAACTCCTATGCCCAAAACATGTGATGTCTTCAGTAATAGGGACCTACCTCTTATTGTGGTAGGTAACCAAGAGCAACCGCAATAGCTCATATGATTTTGGGTCTCTCATGGTTTCTCCTGAGTAGCAACTTGGAAAACTTCCCATTCTTGGCACTGACGATTTTGTTTGAAAGTTTCTGGACATCGTCACCCTGTGTGGTATAACTTCAATTAAAAATATTTATTACCTATGCATATACACATTCATAGGTATTTGATACATATGTAATTTGAATGCATACACATATAATGTGTCATTTTGAATACATATAAAATAATGTGATTCTTTATGACTTTTTCCAACATCCTTGATGCTATTTATCCCTCCCCCTTCTCTTTCCCTCCGTGGTGCCCTCCCTCCTCCATGAACAATATTGTTGATTCATTAACACTGAACTCATGGCCAACAGCATTATCACTCACACGGGAACTAAACTTCCACGTGTCATGACTTTCCATGCTTAGGAACACAGGATAGCAACTCAGCAGTCCACTTTGGGCATTTAAACCAATTCGGGCAGGAAGGAAATTGCAAGGAAGACCTAGTCTGTGGCAGCTGAAACAGATGGCTGATGTTGCCTGGTGCCACTTCAGTGAGGGACATGCCTGTTGGGCAACTCAGTTTCCCCAATTCTGTCTGTGTATGGCCACCAGACTTCCGGAGTGTCAGTTTGGTGATGGCAGATCAATCAGCAATTGGGCAAATCTGCAAGTATGTATGGACTCTGTGAATGATGAGGGTCAGCTGTGTTTGCTTAGCCAGCCAATGGGAGAAAAGAGTAAAAAATGGCCACCCTTGATTTTCTTCCTTTAAATAGAGCTTTCCCTAGTAGGTGTCTCCTCACACTGCCCCTGAGCGGACACCTGGAGTGGGTACAATAGTTCGAATAAAGCAAAGAGAGACTTGGGGCTGCTGCTGCAGTGGGACACGTACCCTAGGTCCTTTATGGAAACAACACGTGACAGGGTACTGGTTGGCCTCCTGGCTGGTGGGAGACGTGGCAAAGTATACCCATCCTATTACACCCCCCCATTGACGATGAACCAAGCACTGACCCTGCGTCTGAGGTCATGCGTTCTAGACCTGCAGAATGCTTATGATCTATGTGAGAGATGAACCTCCCCCCTTGCCAGAGAGCCGGTCGATTAGTACAGTGAGTGTCCACGGGACACGAAAAAGTACAAAAGCTTATACAAGTATTTAGAGAGGTGGAAATATGAAAAAGATTGTAATCTGTCCTCAGAAGGGCTTTGTTCACAAGAGAAGCAAGACTGGACCCTCCCTGCTGCAACCTGAGGAGCAGTAAGTGAAGCAAGGGGTGTGAGGAAGAAGTAGCACTAGCTAGGCTGAGAGGAGGTTTGCAGACACACAGGCAGAAGACAACCTTCTGCTGGACAGTCTTCCTTTGGTTTTTGTTGCTGGTTTGTTTTATTGGAAGTTTCCCCCTTTCTTTTTTCCTTTTATTTAGTTATTCCCTGACAATTTCATATGCGTATATAAAGTACTTTGGGGATCACATTCGCCCCATGACTGTCCTCTCCTGCTCTCCAAAAATTCCCTTCCTACATCCTTGTCCTGTTTTTTTGTGTGTGTGTGTGTGTGCGCGCGCGCGTGTGTGTCAGTGTGAGTGTGTCCCACTGACCTCGGTAGATATTTTTGAGCCTACTCAACGGTTCCTATAGTTTTGGGTCCAGTGCAGCAGTGAATCATGGGACAGGTTTTTGTGACATGGGACTCCTCTGTAGACAGAGCTGGAGGCAGCTACCTGCTGACATGTTTCTCTCTGATATCGAGGCTTTGCGTTTAGATTTCTTTACGCCTTGCTTAAAAGTGCTTTCAAAGTTTCCGAATATCATTTATCTTGAACGGCAGTGCATCCTTAAAAGAAAGAAATCTTTGTATCAAAAAGCTGAGTCGTATTTTAAAGAGCAGAGAGGTCTATGGAGGTGGAAGAAAATTGAATTGGGGATGGCATGCATGGCGGACTTTAAAAAAAAAAAAACCCCAACAACAGACCAAGAGTCAGCCATTCAGGAAGCCAATGAAGTTATTTTCTTAAGCAAGCCTTTTCAACAGTTTCCGTATTATTTATTTATTTTAATGCTACAGTGGCTAAAAATGGCCAAGAAAAACATTTTATTTATGTCAAAAGAAATCACTTGTATGCAAAGTTGCAGCTGCTTCTCATAGGTATACAAATGAAGAAAAGCCTGGGAATGGGCTGGTGATTTTTTTTTCTTTCTTTTAATGGAAATCTTGATTCACGCTTCAGTATTCAGAATCTCCCATTCAGCGGTGTCTTGGAGTTTCGACTGGATTGACGGCCAAAAATGAAATCTTAAGATGATGTCCTCATCCTGGTTAGGTCTCATCAGACCCTTTGAGAACTGCGTGCCTTGACTTTAGAAGCTAAATGTGGGCGTGAGGATGGGGACTGTAGTTCACCGCGTTTCTACCAAGTCATGGTTTAGTATTTGGGGATCTAATTTTCTCACCCACTAATCCTCCATTTGAAAAGTAAACATTTTATTTGTGCTTGTTTTTAATAGAATATCTAGACAGTTTTACAGGTGTATCTTGGTCATATTTCCTCCCATCTGCTCTCTCTGACTCCCTTAAGGCATCCCCAGTGTACCCCACTACCCTTTACTCTATTCAAGTTCTCATGTTCTCTCTCTCTCTCTCTTCTGATTTTGTAACCTACTGAGTCCAGAGCCTTTTGGAATACTGATTGACCTTTCTGGATTCTTTCTGTACAGATAGATAGCCATAGCTTCTTCAGTGAGTTCATGAGAACAAGGGTGTGCCAAGTCCAGAAGACAGCATTTCACAGCGACACCCCATGTTCTGACTCTCACATTCTTCAGCGCCCACCTTTCATAGTGTTCCCTGAGCCTTGGTGTGGGGAGGGTTGACACAGATGTCCCCTTTAGGGCTGAGTATTCAGTACCCCCTCATTCTTAGCTCTCTGCTCAGCTAAGAATCTCTGCATTAAGTGCTGGCCACTATGAAGAGCAGTTTCTCTCATCAAAGTTGAGGGCAGCCCTAATCTATGGGCATAAGAGTGAATATTTGGAAAGCATTTTCACAATATGTTCATTTAAAAAAAAACAACAGTAGTAACTTCCTTACTGGGGCCTATGACCTAAAATAAACATTTTTAAAAAGTAATACTCAGGGATTGAGGAGATAACTCAGTCGCTAAAGATCCCTGAAAGGACAAACATTTGAGTTCTATCCCTGGAACTCATATTGAAACAAAGAAACAAAACCCAGAAAACAGGTTTGGTAATGAATGCTTGTTATTCTAGCTGTGGGAAAACCAACAGATGGATCCCTGGAGCATGCTGGCCAACCAGCCCTGCCTTCTTGACAATCTCCATACCAATGAGAGACTCTGTCTCGAAGAAACAAGGTGATAGAACTTAAGCACCAACATTTGAGGTTGAATTCTGGTCCTCTATGGTCACACATTCATGTGTATGGACACCTGCACACACATGGATACGCACAGCTAGGGACACATTAAACACCTGAACACAGTCACACACACACACACACACACACACACACACACACACACACTCAGCCATGTTATCATTTATAAAGACAGGTAGTGGGTGACCGGTCCTATGAGGGTCACCCAAGGCCTCCGGAGGTTCCCTTGGCGGGTGGGAGACCCTGTTGGGTGGGAGACCCTGTCGGGTGAGAAACAGACAGATATGCCATGCAGAGGGAGTTTGGGTATAGAGCTCATTTAGTGGGTTATAGAAGGGAAAGGGAGAAGGAGGGAAAGGGAGAAGTGAGAGAGAAGGAAGAGAGAGGCAGAAACTGCCTCTCCAGAAGGACAGAGAGAGAAAGAGAGAGGGACAGAGAGAGTCCTCTGCTTGCCAGAAGGAGTGGGGGAGCAGGTTGGGAGTGGGTGGAGCTTGTCTCTTAAAAGGACAGGGTAACCAGGTGACAGACCAGGCCAGCACATTATAACAGCCCCTCCTCGTACACAGGCAAAGTAATGTTTATTTTAAAAATTTAAGTGACTTAAAAACTGTTTACAGAAGATGCTAGAACATATTTCATAGTTCAACTAACTTGGTTTTGGTGACCTGGAAAGACAAGAAAGCAAGCCAGTGGGTTCAACACAGGCTGGAAGGATGCCTTTCTAAAGAAGAGGTGCCATTACTTCTTTCCAGAGCCCTGAGCAGGCTTCCTATTTTTGCTTGAACAATGGAGATGATGACAGACCATGAACTAGGTTGGGACCAGTATGGATAAGGTGAGGAGAGCTGGCCTAGACGGAGTGGGGTCCAGAAGAGTCTATTACTCAAAAGTTTCTTGTCTTGAGCTCTGGTCTTCACTTATAAGTCATTCTTCACAAGGGTTGACCACGCCCTCTTCCCAAGTGGCATTAGACAACCCCTAAAGGAACTTTGCTACATCTGGAGTGTTGGTTGATTGTTACCAGCAAGCAGTGGACAGACAGGGATCCAGTCACAGGATGGTCCCCACCAACTATAAGGCTCAAATGTCAACTGAACCAAAGAGGAACAACTCAAGTCTAGCAAGAAGGTGTTGGAGATTGCTCTAAGCTTGCAACTCACTTTCACTTAGACCGTAAGGAGGTATATATGAAGGATAGTGTGGGGTAGTTGGCTCTAGGGCATATTATAAGCATGGACTCAGTCACAGAGAAAACTTAGGTCTCAAAGAGACCAGGAGCAAAACTCTGTGCTCTCGGAAGAAGCTAGCACGACCCAGAAACTCATGGTGTCAAAGCTTTACCTGACTGAACCCTTCCCCACTCATCCTCTCTCCCTTCACCCAAGTGCCATCTTCATCTCTTCTTTCATGGCAGTTGGGGAACTTCCTGACTTTCCCACCGTAGCTAGGAGACATGAGCTGGTCCTGTTGTACAGGGACAATCACAGGCACGCAGCAAGAACCATAGCTCTGTACCCCCACCCTCCTCACTCCAGCCCTCACCGTCTTTCCTCGACTTCCGTTTCCTTCGACATGTGGCACCCTCCTACCTGGAGTGTCTTCTGTAATGTCCACTTCCCCCTGCTTTGTTTGCTTCGTGCACCAAATCTACACATGCCCAGCCTCCAAACAAACCCCCCAACCCACGCTTTGTCTTCGTCCCCCTGTATTCACCCTCTCTGGAATCTAGTTAGGAGTCAAGTCTCTGCGAAGGTTCGCCGCCCCCCTTGCTCTACTGACTTCCTCTTCTTTCCTCCATACCCCACTGCGGTGGCTTCTTTCTCTCTGATCCCCTCATGGACTGATTCATTTCTGGTTTCCTTTTGCACCACAGTTAGGGCGTTTGTCTTTTCCCAGTGTGCCATTCCTAGGACAGAACATGCACTTAGTGGGGTAGGCTGAGGGACCAACAGATGTGAGGCATTCTTCAATTCTGTTACAGCACAGGAAAGGCCCCTCCCCCATCTGGCACCTGGGTCTCCTAGGCAAAGAGAAAGTGCTCTCCCCAGAATGGCCTCTCTTCCTTTCTGCTCCTTCTTTAAACCACCTTCCCCTCTGACCCTTGGCTTTTGCTAAGTTCTGAGACCGGCATGTCAATCACTGGTGCCCCCAGGCAGCTAGAGAGTCAGGAAAGGGTGCCCCTGTCTTTTCTTGGCTTCCGCTTTGCTTTCTCCAGGTTTCGTAACTCAGCTGTGAGCTAACTCTGGGAATGCTAGGTATAGGCTGGGGTTTGCCCCCACACTCCCTCCCCAACGGTTTCTTCAATTCTTGATTTCTGGTTCCTACAGCTACAACTTTATGTGAAAACAGGCGCTTCTCACATTTAATCGAATTAAAGGGAGGTCATGCAGGACTAGGGTGGGCTTTTCTGGAGTGACCAGTGTCCTTACAAGAAGAGGGAAATTTGGAAACAGAGCCATGGGAGAGTACCCTATGTCACAGACAGAGATTAGAGAGGCCAAGGGATGCGAAGATAGCTTCTGCCACAAGAATCTGGGAGACAGATATCTAGATGGCATGGGGGATGCCACAGTCCAGCTGGTGCCTTGATTCTGGACTTGTGGCCCTGCGCAGTGAGTGAAGACATTTGTGCTGTTCTCAGCCACCCAGGTTGTGCTTTTGGATTATGGTAACCACGTGATCTTCATACACAAGGCAAACAGACCCGGAGCGTCCCTATGCCTTCAGCCCAACCCTTGCGACTCAGGAAATTCATGACTGAAATAAATCCAGGCATGAACTGGCCAGCTCAGCACTGCCAGACAAAGCGTGTCAATGTAGTGAGGCGGCTAATTCTTCACTCCCACAGAGAGAAGGATGTGACATGGGGTGACACCAGGAGCCTCAGGCCTGATTTCTACAGGATGGGCCGAGGCGTCCTTGGTCTGGGGGCTCTGCGAGGCTGGGGGTTCAAAACAGTGCAAATGGGACGCGATCCATCTTCCAGATGAGCCAAAGTCCTTGACAACTCAGGAGCTGACTCAAGAGGTGGACAGAGCGAACCAGAACATCGGAGTGCTTTGCCTCAGTGCAGGTTGGCACGTCAGCACCACCGTTCCGTTCACCACGTTCTGCATTCCTGCAGCCTTTGTGTGTTCTGGTGCGGGAGGCCCTCCTTTAGTTCTGTTCAGAGTAATCGTCTTCTTTTCTAAACTCAGCACCCCGTGTGTAGATTGCTCCATAAAAGATGTGCTGGTGGATGGAATTGACTGGAAGTATTTACAGTTTTATATCCTTAGGTGATTAAAAAAGGAAGACAATTGCAATTTATTCTTGCGAGTGCTTTGGGTACACTGAAAATTTTAAGGAGCCCCTAGATACTAAAAACACTGTAGGAAAGAGCCACTGGGCAACAAACCAAAGCCCACAGACCCAAACAGCACAGAATGAGTGAACCCTACTGTCGGCTGTGACTGTAAGAGAATAATGACCATGACTGATATTGGTTTATCCATTAGAACACGTGTACCACTAATAGAAAGTATTCCTCAAAAGTTTATTTATTTTTATTTTATGTATGTGTGTGCCTATATGTATATACATTCACCATGTGCATGCACTGCCCCTGCAGGCCGAAAGAGGGCATCAGAATCCCCAGAACTAGAGTTAAGATGATTGGAAGCTGTCCAGTGTAGGTGCTGGGAACCAGGTCTTAAGGAATGACAGTTACTGCTCTTAACCCCTGAGCCATTTCTCCAGCCCTGCACAAAGTATTAAAAGTGGGGAATGGATGGGGAAAGAGAAGCAACCAGCAGAGGGAGCTCAGGATACTTCCAGCTCCATTCTGCAAATCCAACATTGAACTGAAAACTAATGTCTATTCATTTAAGAACTAAATGCATAGAGAAAAATCAGAAGATTAAGTCAGTTTAATAGTCTAGTATGGCGTGTGGGAGAGTTCCTAAGGCCCCATCTCTAGTTGAGGAGCTATTGGCAGTTGGTAGCTGCCAGAGGAGGGAGACTCACTTTTCTTCACAAGTAGGTCATCCGTAACAAGTGGACGACCCCATACCTATACACATATGGGCCGCATTGATTGGACTTAGTGGGTTATTAATAAAAGAAAACAGAGAACATGAAGTTGGGAGGGAGATGTGCTGGGGAGTGACTAGTGGAGATACAGGGAGGGGTGGGGTATGAATATGATCAAGATACATTGTAACATGTATGAAATTTTCAAAGAATGAAGACAAATAATTTTAACGTCTCATTTATTTTCTGAGGACTTGTACATATTTTCCAAGTTTCATGTTGCGATCTCCCTCACCCACCCCCTCACAGAGTGGGTTGTGTCTGTAGTATTCAATATGGCGAAAGAGTGTGAACAATGGCCTTGCTCGCCTCACTTGTCACACCATCTTCTTGTTTCTGAGACATGAGGTTTAGTTCATACAATGACATGGGTGAATTTTACATGCAGAAACCCACATCGCAATGGATCAACACTGCATTTATCCAAATCCCCTTCTTAGGAGAAGCACATAGCAGATATCACTGCAGCTTCCCCAGTTCAGGCCTTCTTGGCCCACCAAACTACAGCCCAACTCTCTAGTACAGCCCAACCCCTGTCCAGGGAACTGGGCAGTGGAAATAGCCATTACAGCTGAACATGACGAACTGTCAGAGAAAAGTAGTGACAATATGAGCCCCGCTGTCACCATCAAAGCGCCTGTCAAGGCCAAGCGCCCTGACCTCAGTGAGGGTTGGTGGATTGGCTCAGACAGGATGGGTTGCGGTGCTCAGTGGGGCCTGTCAGCTGAAACCCAGAGGTGAAGAGGGTGACATTTGAAAATGGGGGCCTGACAAGGGCAGTCAGAGAAAGACAAGGGGAGGAAAAATAGGTGGGGGGCACTGGCAAGAGTCGGGGGACACCATCCAGTGGGCACTTCTAGAGAGGAAGCAGACCCTCTTCCGTTACAGATCAACTCCTTGTCACTGGGCAACCCACGAGATTTCGAACAGATAAGCGTCCCTTTGGGAAGCCAGAATGCCTTGGCAGACAATTTTTAGGCCTTGATTTGATTGATAAATCCTTTGTGACAGGAGGGGATGAAAGAGGCCCCCGGTTTGGTACATATAAATAGGAAATTAGCTGGCAAAGTTGTCAGAGATAATTAACTTTCCCATTCTGTGGGTCTATTCAGGTTGACATCCTGAAATTATTTAGAAATGCTCATGTCAACGCTCTGACAGAATTTGGGGCTGATCAGATAAACAGATCTGGGGCTGCTTGATTGTAAAATGATGTAAGCGCTTAGCTGGTGTTTTATCGCGAGTCTGCTCCCTGCTGCAGCACCGGGGGTGGGTGGGGTGAGGGGTGCGGTGGGGAGGTGGAGGTGAACATGTAAGGCATGCACATTGCTTTCCTCCTCCTCTTCCTCCTGCTCCTCCTCCTCTCTCTCTTCTCTCTCTCTCTCTCTCTCTCTCTCTCTCTCTCTCTCTGTACATATATACATATATATATATATGTATGTATATCAATGAGCTGAGAAGTACTCAATTTTCAATTTAACAGTGATTAGCCTCAGAGTCTACCTCAGTATTCCCCCACTAGGATCAGCCTTCTCTGCTCAGACAAGCCCAGCTTTGGTGAGGGGACTGTGGTGTGCAGATTCAACTGGAGTCACTACAGCGGCTGTTTCATCCTACCCCTGTGGAGAGTCCTGGACCTGGCATGCTGTTCATACGCCATTCACCTTTTCTTTAGCAGTTCCATCTTATTGCTAGAAATTGCCCCTTTCCAAAGAAGATTTGTCTAGATTCACACTTTTCCTGAAATGACACAACCTTTCCCCAGGTTGAAAGGCACCCAGTGTATACTGACAATCTACTGTGTGACAGGGGCCAGACTGACTACGGTGGCCTGTGATAGGTTAATTTTAATATCCACTTACACACGAGGTATGCTTTGCCTCTTGGCTAATGAGAAAACTGATACCCAGAGAGGGGAATTATCTACCGGGCACGACACAGATATCAAAGAGGTGGGAATTGTAGCTGAGCTTGGCTTTTACTGTTGCCCTCTCCCCGTCTTCACATGAGTAGAATCTTAGATTCGGAGCTAGAAGGGAGTTGGGGAAATTATTAGTCCATGCTTCAGCAAGCTGGGGCTCATGAGCTAACTCCAGCCCACTGCCTCGTTTGAGTGGCTTGGGAGAGAAGAAGGAAGGTTCTCGCATTTGGAAATGACTGGGAGAAGAATGCGCAGGGACAGAGAGTAAGCTAGGAGAGAGCTACATAAAACTCTAAGCCAAGGGCTCACAAATAAAGCTTTATCAGAACGCAGCCTTGCCAGATGATCTGTGTTGTCGACAGCTGCTTCTGCACTACAGCTGCAGAACAAGGGAGCCTGACCTCCTCCAAAACCGAGCATTGTTATCGTCTCCCCTTACGAAATGCATCCGCTGGTTTCCCATTTGTTTCCACATCTCAGGGCGAGTGTGTGGATCAGCAAGTGCCAGCAACCTTGGGCAGACCTTACAGTAGGCCTTGTCTGGTGTACCCTACCAACCCCTGAAGGTAGGAGCTGCCGGTGTCTTGTCCAAAATAGGAGGAAACAGGATCAGAGTTCCAGAACGTTCCTCCTGCTGATGCTGAGCTATAGTCACAACCAGTTCTGACTTCACATGGAAGGCCAGGGCTTTGAAAACCCTCACTGTGTACCTACGTAGGTATGGAGTTATGGTCCTAGATTATCTAGCTATTCTTTTGCTGGGCTGAGTAGAATTTCAGGGACACAATGGTGATTACCACCTACCTCCTGGACCCAGAATCCATGAGGTGTCTTATGTGGGAAAGGGGGCTTAGTTCCCACTGGAGCCTCTATATTAACCATACCTTACCCCATATACACCAACATTCAAGGAACATTGTGGAAAAGGAGGCAGAAAGAATTTAGGAGCCATCCAAGGATGGAGAGAATTTCTGTGAAGTACTGCCGTCTGCGTATGGTTCATGTAATTATGAACTCACAATAATTGGGGGTGCCTGGGCAAGACCTATACAAGACGAAGCCAGCCAAGATTTAGGCACATTGGGGTAGATGATCTCCAGGCCCTATCCCACATATATATGTATATATGTATATATGTATGTGTGTATAACCCAAATTTGGGAATGGGGCTTGCTGAGGGGAATACAGGAGCAGGTAAAACTGTGGTAGTGGTAAGGGTATGGTCATATACCTGTATGAAATTCTCAAAAGTGCTGAACATTGACTTAAAGAAAGGAGATAGCAAGTATGAACGAATGGGTACGGGGTAAACACCATCCCATCTCACCATGCTGCAGACTCCATTGCTTGTGCCATCCTGGCAAACTGAGCTCTGGCTTCCCCCAGTGCGACACATTTGTGTCCCCGTGTCCCTCCACCACTGTGTGTCTCCTGGTTATTGAGGCACTGGGCCTCTTTAGAAGAAAAATCACAGCCATGCCTGTATTTTGTACTCATTGTGACCATTTGCAAATTAATTTGGATGGTAATATAATCTTCCTCTTGTACGGAGTTCAGTTCTGATTGCTGTCATGCCCCCAAAGTGCCTGCTTTCACACAAACCCTTACGATGAGAAATTAAGATGCATCCCTTCCTCGCCCAAATGAAACAAACACATGACGGTGGGGCACAGGCAAATAGAAAAATCATTAATCCAAAGAACGTCATTATTTGAATTCAACTGGAGAGGAGGAACTCAATCGAGGGCTTGAATGTTGACGTGAAATTGCGAAGGCTATTTTCACCCATCGCTGACTTTAAATAGCTCTTTGTAGAGGGTAATTTGGGCCGTAAACCTTGTTAATGTGATATTGGCTGTTTCAAAGTCATGTTTAATCCCAAGCAACAGTCAGACTCCGAGGGTCCCAATATGTGGAGTTGTATCTCCATCTGCCGCCCCGACTCTCCCGTTAGCGAAGGACACGTGATTTTATTTGGGGAAGGCGGCACTGCACAATGCTCAGGAGGTCGTTTGAAAGAACAGCAGGAAAGTTAGCTACTGTGCATGTATTCTGTGTGGGCCCTCTCTGCTGTGTCGCAGGAAGACTGGCTTGGATAAAGAAATAATGGTAGAAAAGCAAGCTTGGGAGTGAGTGGCAAGGAAAGAACTGGGGTGTGTGGAGTGTGGGGTTTGGATCCACTAATGCCTGGTGTCCTAGTGTGTTAAGATTTGCAAGTTTGTTTGGAAGGATTCTGGTTTTCACTTAGTGACAAAATGCAAAGGGAAGAGTCAAATCTACAGCGCCCAACGCCTATTGTGCTCTATGCGCAACCATACAGTTTGCGAGCTTCGGGCAAGGGGCTGGAGATTGAAACACACAAAGCCACACAGACAGAGAGACAGAGACACAAACTTCTAGTCACTGGTAAGAAGCCCTTTATTCAATAGCACCATGAAGGCTTATATACCCAACAGTCAGGTGGGCCAACAGGTGAAAACCTTATCCTCTGATCCTCAAGGCAAGGCAACACGTGCTCATGAAGCAGAGCTGGTAAACAACTTTGACACAGCTTTTAGTAACTCAGAAGGAAAGGAAAGATCTCTAGCAGTGAAGAGCAGCTGGAGGCCAGGACTCCAAATGGTCCCAACAAAATCGGTCCATCTGAAGTTAATGTCTTATTGCTTTAGTCCCTTGTAAATAACTACTGAGCATCTTCTAGGTGCTAGATGTGGAGGATGCGGTTATGAAGATGTCACAGAGGCTTCTGGGAGCTCCAGTTCAATGGGAATGTCACGTGAACGAGCAACTCCCCTGACATTACGTATTTGATGAGTTATGGCAATGGAAATACACAGTGGAATAAGAGACTGTGGGGGAAGGGAGTCTTTAGAGAGGGCAGATGGAGAGTGACATTCAGAAGGGATCTGGGTAATCAGGCCGAGGGAAGACATGGGCTCCAAAGGAGGCTACGTGATTCAAACTGCAGGGAAATCATCAGTTCAGCATCTATAAAGAACAGGATCAAAGTCAGCAACTAGAGCTGAGGAACTAAGGAGGAGAGAGGAAGAGATGATGGAGGGAGAAGCATGGCCCCAAATTGTGATGGAAGGCCTTTGAAACATTTTCACCAGATGAAAAGTGAGCAAATGCGTATTTTTTAAAAAGATTATTTATATTTGTTTTATGTGTAGGGGTGTTTTGCCTGCATGAATGCCTGTTTACCACATGTGTGCAGTAACTGTGGGGGCCAGAAGAGGGCCCCAAATCCTCAGGAATTGGACATGTGTTTGTGAGAAATGATCCACATCTGATTTGACTATAGACACGTCTGTAAGGTATTGTCTTGATTATTAAATGATTAAGGAAGGTCCAGCATACAGTGCGAAACACCATTCCCTAGGCAAGTGACGCTGGGCTGTATAATAAAATGAGCTAAGCGTGAGCCTGTTAACGGGCCAACAAGCAGCCTGGTTTCTGCTTCAAGTTCCTGCTTGTTTTCCTTCAATGATAACCTGTAACCTGTAGGCTGCTCTGCTATCTTCAGTGTCTTCCTCATAGTACATGTTAGATTTTTTTTTTATTTCTTACCATTGCCTATGCAATCTAGGTCACAAGAAAGTTAGAGCATCCTCCTTCTTAAAAATGGTCATTATCTGAGATTATGCCATCCACCTCTGTTGATAGCCCATTTTGCTATACAGCTACATGTACCTACAAGGGAGGATTAAAATTTTTTTTTGTTTTTTTTTAAGCACAGTAACATTTGATAAGGAAGAGAGAATGAATGTTGACAAGCACCTAGAAGCCTTTAGTTCAGCTTTTAGAAGCATTTACTGCTCTTGCAGAGGACTCAGGTTTGGTTCCCAGCATCCACATGGTGGTTTACAACCATCCATAACTACAGTTCCATGGATTTGATCCCCTCTTCAGACCTCTGCAGACAGCGAGGCAGTATGCATGTGTACCACAGTGCACTTCTAATGCACAGGATACACATATGTACAGGCATACAAAACACTTATACACATATTATAAAATAAATAACTCTTAATTTTAAAGTTACCCCCCCCACACACACACACATCACATACCCATGAAGAAAATGAGGGCCTTTTTGTTCTCTCCACTGTGTGAGCACCCAGAGAGAAGGCACTATGTATCTGTGAACCGGAAGATGAGCTCTTATCAGACAGGAAGTCTGCTCAGCTTGATCCTGCCCTTTCAGACTGTTGTCCCTGAGCTTCCTAGCTGAAGGGCACTGATGTATCGGTCTGACTCCACAGAGCCCCCACTTCAAGTCCCAGACTCCACGACTCCCTCACTTCTTTCACCCCATCATTTGTATCATTCGGGGTTTCCTGGACTACTGGAAAAGGCTAGAGGGTGCAGAGCTATCTCAAGTGGGCGATGCCACCGGAGGACTCTCAGAAGGAGTCTGTGGGGTTGACACTCTTTCATCAAGCTCTTTGGCCATACCCTGCATTCAGTCTGCATGTCCTTGGCAATCCTTCCTGCAACAACTAAAGGAGATGCTGTAGCTCCATTTTGCTGCTGTGATACTTAAGGCTAAGAGGGATGAGCAGTCAGTTCATGTTCGCTAATCTGCAAAACTGAACTCGGACCCTTGCTACCTTTCAGTGCCTGGATAGCCAAGATAGATAAAATTCAAAGTCACATAACTTAGCCTGTGTGTATGGAGACTCTCAAGTATCTTTGTACAGTGAAACTGAAAGTTCCGTGTAGTTCAACCCAGTAAATGATGTGATAATTCACTAGCTCATTTTATTTTGTTTGGGACTGGGTAAAAGTGCCTAGTGTAAGACTCCTGTGATTATGCTACAGAATGGTTCATTTTAGATCAAATTCATAGAGTGGTTTGCCTAAAGCATAGGCCTTCCCAAGAGATCCTCACCCTTGCAATATTGTCATCTATTCATCCTATCTATCTATCTATCTATCATCTGTATATTCATTAATCTCTCATGTCTATCTATAATATCTATTACTTATTATATATCTATCATCTTCCTATTTAGTTGTCTGTCTATATATCGTCTGTCTGTCAGCCAGTCAATCATCTGTCTGTCTGTCTGTCTGTCTGTCTATGATCCATCCTCTCTTCTCCCTTTCGCATCCAGAATGAGCAACACCTTATCAGAGGTAGAAGTACACTTGCCAGATGGGACCCCTTGTTGGTTGTACTAAAATCAACCAAAGCTATTATTGCTATGACTACAGGCAGGAAAAGATGTGTGCCCACAGGATACATTAAAGCAAAGATTCACAATACCAGTGTGATCTCTCAAACAGCACTGGAGCGCACACATCTGGGATTGCATTAATGATGGCAAAGCGGAGCTGAATTCGCTTTCAATTTCTTCCCATTTCTTCATACGTTTGCATGCCATCTAATCTCCTTTGTGTTATATTACTTTACACAAGAAGAAAAGCAAGCACACACACACACACACACACACACACACACACACAAATCAATAGCCAAAGAAGAACTGGGGCTAGACCGGAAGACTGAGCAAGACATCAGCAGGTGAGAAGCCGTGGACCCCCAAGTCTGCCAAAACCTATGAACTTACTCTCACAATAGTGCTTAACTGCGTATCTCTGGATGTAGGTACAGAGAGTGGGTGGCAAACTACAGTGTAGGTGAAATACGGCTCCTGGCACGCGATTCGTAACAACATAGTAGAGCCCCAGCTAGGCTTTGCGTGTGGCTTATGATTGTTTCCTTGCCTAGTAGGACAGAAGGGATAATGTGACAATTACTAAGCCTCAATGATTGACTTTCTGGCCCTTTGCAAGAAACATCTACCAGCCTCTGGCAAGAGAGCACTGAGGGTCTGGGAATGCCTTGGCCCAGGCAGTAGAGGTCAGAGGCCCAGAGAAGGTTTTCAAGAATCACAGTGAAGCTGTGGGTCCCATGTTGGGAATGCTCTGTGGAGCAGTGGAAGGCACAGGCGAGCCAGTGAGGAAGGCTTTCCTGAGCAGATCAGGGAAAAGTGCCTGCGGTCTAGTGGGTACAGAGAGATGGGGGGATGTCTGTCATTCTGACTCAGCTTCTCAGTGTGACCCCGAACCCTGAACAAACGCAAAGGGAAAGTCCCATGTCTTAGTGTGTGTACTTGAACCCATGCACGTGTGACTACATGTGGCTGGGTTTTCCCCAGACACTGCTGGATGATCCCCTGCAAGGCTCATGGTTGGTCATGTGATGGGCTCGGATCAGGAGAATTCACTTGTACGCTTTGGCTTTTGTGAAGGGCTGGCTTTCAAAAGGTCTAAACCTCCAAACAGAAAGAAATGAAGTTGAAAACCCTGCGGAGTTCACAGAGCCAGTCAGAGAGCACGGGTTTATTGTCGGCCTTCAAAATGACCATGCATTTGAAATGAGTGGACTTGACAGTTGTGTGTCGGACAAAATGAAGACGCAGCAGGATCTGGCCACTAACCTCCTTTGGCCAGTGGGCTGGCCATTGAACACAGTGCTGACAGCTAACAAGAAATACAGAGAAGAATAGCATGTACCCTCACATCTGTTCCACCCAGAGGCCCCCTCTTCCTATCACAATTTCGGTGTATAATGGACACATTTGGAGACAAGGCATTGGACGCAAGTCGTTATAGTTGGAATATAAAATGCTCCTGCCAGACTCATGCAGTGTGTGCTTGGTTCCCGCGGATGGTGCTGTTGAAGGTTTGTGTAAACTTTAGAAGATGGTGCCTAGCCAGGATGAAGTGGGCTTCTCTTCGGGGACTGTATTTTTTAGAACGACATTTTAAAAAATGCAGTTGTGTATGTGTGTGGGTTTGCAAGTGCATGCATGCCTGAGTGTAGGCGCCTGTGGAGCCCTGTAGCTGGAGTTACAGGAGGCCAGAAGACGGTGGCAGATCCCCTGCAGCTGGAGTTACAAGTTGCTGGGATTCACCCAATACGGGTGCAAGAGCTCTTAAAAGCTGAGGCATCTCTTCTGTCCCATGGGGAACCAAGTCTTGTCTTGGGCTCTTTTCTCCCCTTCTTTCTGCTTCCTGTCTCCTAAGAGGTAACGGACAGTCTGTCTCCTGCTCTGCTGCCCTGTTGTTCTGCCCAACCACCTGGACTAAGAGACCAGGGACAGAGCCTTCTGAAAAGGCAAGCCAAAAGAAACATCTCCTCTTCTAAGGTTGTTCTCAAGCATCTTGGCCAAAGCTACACAAAAGTAATAAACACACAAGGGCCCATCTCTGCATTTATCTTCCATCCTATTCTGTCTTGTTATTATTTTCTGAGAGCATGCATTAAATGGGTGCTTTTAGTCAGTGTTGGGAGAACATTTGAGAAGTAGAAAGTACCACGAGGAGAAATAATGCTGAGTTGTTATCAAGATTGCCCTTACGACAGAATTGAGAGGTGAGCATGCCCGAGCAGGTAGGGATAGACAGAGAACCAGCAGGCTCCAGTGATAAGCAGGATGGGGAAATCTTCCCAAAGTTAGTGCTTGTATCTATTCTTCCCCAGTCTACAGGACCAGATACAACCCCAGAATCCTCTAATTTGTCCAGTCATTGGGAGGATACTAGTGTAAAGATGCAATCTATTATTAACATCCGGCTCATCTGAGAGAAATGTCTTGAGCAGTTCCAGAACACACTGGTGGGGAGGGGCCTGTGAATTTAGCTGGCTTATTGGACTTATTTGGGTCAAGGGCATTTTGTTAAAAGCACAGCGGGTGTGGGGGCTCTATGACTGGTCAAGGTGAGTTGCAGGGTAAGAGGGACTGCTGATTTGCAGAGTGGTCTGATCCGGGAGGAAATCACGTGCCTGTGGGAAGTTCAAGGACACGGGCTTCTGGTGGTGAGCAGGAAGTGAAAGGACAAGGTTGTTGACGAAGCAGCACTAGAGAAACTGGAGCCCCTGGGGCATTATTGGAGAGAACAGGACTTGGTACAACCACCATGGGAAGCAGCCCAAAGGTACCCCAGGAGACTAGCATCCTGCCACCATGCGACTCAGCCATGCCCAGCCACATACCCAGAAAGTTGGGGTACGGAAGCAAGCCTTCACAGAAATACAGCTGTTTTCAACCAGAGGCTGAAAACCCCCCAGGGGGCCATCTGAATGAATGTGGGAACAAATGGCGGTCTGTCCACACTGGGAAAGACAGAAGCCGGTGCAAGCTAACATGCAGATGGATTTCCCCAAACCATGCTGACTGAAAGGAGTTAGTCACAAAGGACCACATAGGACATGATCCCGCTCTTATGAAACATGGCAGTCTGAGCCTATGTAACCAAAATGACAGAAATTAGACTGGTGGTTGCCAGGGCCAGGAGAGAAGGGGTTGGGAAGCATCTGGGGTTTTTCTTTGGAAGAAGGGGCATGTACTGGAATTGGACGGCAGGGGCGGTTGCTTACCATGGGATGTACTCACTGGCTTCAGAACGAAAACCTGGCAATTTTATATTTTGTGAATTTTGACTCAATAGCATGTGCCAAAGGAGAAGGGTGATTAGAAAGGGGGATGACCGTGGAGGGGATAAAGAGGAGGAAAATAACTAGGAGGAAGAGGAGGAAGATAGCTAGGAGGAAGAGGGGGAGGAAGATGAGGAGGGAAAGTAGGTGACCTAAGAGGTTTCCACTTCTCGCATCCTAAACAGCCACATGGAACTCTCACACATAGCACCATTGTGAACGCACTGTTCTTTACTCCCTCCCCCCTACATTTCTGTCATCTACCCCTCCTTTTTCTCTTGCAGATTTCCTTTCTCTGCTTCCTCCTTTTCTACCCATCTTCCACCCTACCACCAGAGACGTCTCCCTAAGATGTTTCTTGCTGTTTGTCATGATCAAGTCCTTCTTGGACTCCACCATCTTCAGGGTCAGTTTTAGTTCCTATACTGGAGAGGACCGTGGTTTTGGGTCAAGGTTCTGAGCCATCTCAACACTGGTATATTGCCTTGGCCATCTCCCAAGTGTGTTCATAAACAGACTTGGTTTTGTTTTGCCTTTGGCAAGATCACACAGTCCCTCTGAATTCTAGCTCCGTAATACTTAGAGCTAGTACTTTGCTGCTGCTCTGAATGTTGGTGTGATTATCTGTGGATATGGGGTTGGTTTGGCTACCCGGGAGGGTGTGTGGTCTGAAAATAAATGCCAGGTTCAGCCCTGGATGGACAAAGGCTCCCTTTAAGGAGCTGGGACTCTGGTTCCTGCCTTTTCTGGTTTCATTCTGCTGCTGTGACAAACGGCGATGGCCACAAACAGCTTAATGGAGAAAAAACATTTATTTGGCTTATACTTCAAGTTCACAATCCATCACTTAGAGCGAGAACTCAGAGCAGAAGCTTGAAGTAGAAACCTTGGAAGAAACGCTGCCTCACTCACCGACTCATGCTCATCTTGCTTCCTAACAGAGCCCAGGACCACCTGCCTAGGGATGGTGCCACCCACAGTGGGCTATGCCTTCCAGTGTCAATTAACAATCAAAACAGCTCCTGGAAGACATACCGGTACACATCAATCTAATAGAAGCAACTGGTCAATAGAGGCTCCCCTTCATAGGACTCTAGGCTGTGTCAAGTTGACCCCACGTTAACCAGAGCAATGCCTGAACCTGAAACTCAGCCCCCGTAGTTCCTGCCATCATTTATATTGAGCTGAAAGGCTTCTTAGCATCAGGCAGGAGGAGCTGTGCTAAGCTGACTCCCTCGGTGCTTTGCATGGGTTGGATTCGGGCACTAGAGGGATGGGTACTAAGTCCTCTAGTGTACTGTGTGTATATTGACTTTTCATGTTCACTCACCCCCAGTGTTGTTTCTCCTCCATGTGCAAATAAGCACTTAGTCATGTTTACATCCAGGATGTTAGCCTCTTAGCAGCAGAAGTTAAAGGGGAAATATAAGCAGTGGGGCTGATCCAACCAGAGGCACTAGAAGGGAGATTTGGGGGCATTTTCAAGGCTACTTTCATTGTAAAAATTGACATCGTGAATCTGGGCACCACTGATTTCTATTGGGGGAAGTTCTTGAACTCTCCCAGGTCTCAGTTTCTTCATGTGAAAAAGAAAAAAAACAACAAATGTACCATCATACCATCCTTAAACTTTGTGAGCCACAGTGGTTTCATATGTTCTGGGGAACTCTTCCAAATAACAGTATATCAGCATTGCAACCACCACAACTCACCTAACATCTCCAAGGGATGGAATTGCAATGCTAGATGGTTGATAACATCCCCAGGTAATACTCACGTGCATCTGGGTTTGGAAATCAGGCCTGTAGCCTGATGGTTATGACCCAGCTGGGGTCCTGTGGAAACACAGCTTTGACTACAGCACCAGCTAGGGCTAAGGGTTTTCTGATGTTATTACCTTTTAAAAGGTCTTGGGCAGCTCTGTTAGCTGGGGAGCCCCAGACCCAGTGGACACTGGGTGATGTCTCGGGGTAGGTTGGGTTGCTGTACTTGTGGACTGGAGGCACTGCTTTCATCAAATAGGTGGGGGCTGGGGACGCTATCAAGCATCCTATGATAGACAGGACAGTCCCCATTATAAAGAACTTTTATTCTTCAAATGAAGAGGCTGAGGAACCCCTTCTAAGAAGAGGCTGAGGTCACTGGTCAACAGATCACACTGTAGGAAGCAACATGTATTCTCTCCTGCGTAAAATGATTAAGACCAACAGAGCGGGATACAAAGTGGGATGACAAAATCAACAAAGATCACATTTGATCCCATAATGAGGTTTAGATGGAAAATAAAGAGAACGTGGCCAGCCCCAAATTGTGGCTACTCCCAAATAGCTGTTAGGGTGTTTATAAGGAGGAGGCTTCAGTAAGGCAGATGGGAGTCTTAGGGTACCCACTGGGTATAAGTAGCAATGACAAAAGAATTGAAGAAGGCGAGAGCATGAATTATTAACAAGCCCAGGCGGGAAAGTGTGGTGCAAGCCTTTTAAAACACTGTTTGAGATCAGGATGAGGAAAAATGGGCAGGGACTTAATTGTCTCATTGACTTTTGCTGGGGAAACTCGGAGTCATCAAATCCAGAGGGCAGAGGGAGGACTCCTCTGCTCAGTTTTAGTCTCTCTCTCTCTCTCTCTCTGCCTTTCTCTCTCTCTCTCTCTCTCTCTCTCTCTCTCTCTCTCTCCTCTTTCTTTTTAAAGGTTAATTTGTGATTTGTACTTTTGATAACCTGCCTGGGGAAAGGATTGAGATCTGGTCATCCCTAGACACCTACCCCGAGCTTCCCACCCAGCCACATCACTGCCTTCCTCCAGATTCCATATGCTTCTCAGGGAAGTAGACATAGTGGGCCCCGATCTATTTTCCTGTGTTGTCTCCATCCAGTTCCCTCCAATCCTTCTCCATATTATGGTGAATGGGAAATTTCTTGCAAAAAAAAAAATATCTTACCACTCTGGCTCAAGGGGAGCCTTTTAATGGCCTTCCTTGCTCTTGTCTCAGCCTTTGTGACCTTTGGTTAAAGGGCTGTTAATCTCTTCCAGCTTACCCCTCACCCAGTCCTCCCTGCCTCGACTCTCCTTGACCTGTCTGAAGCAAGGCAGTCATGCTTGCCCAGTCTACAACAGACTGCCTGCACTCCGCGATTATGGTAGCTGCTTCTTCCTCGCCCCTATCTTAACTGACAGAATGCTCTCCTTCTGATAAACCCACCAGTGGCACTGCAAGTCTGAAGCTTTTCTTTACAGGGAGTCTCTTCCTGTCTCTTGCCTATAACAAGGAGTTACTTCTTCCTCAGACCCCTCTGTGGCTGTCATGAGGGATGCAACCCCAGTTGCTGATTACTGGGTGTAGAAAACTTAAAATCAGAAAGAATTATTTGGGGCCATGGTTTCAGAGGGATCCAGGCATGTTTCAACCCTCTGACATTACAGCATGGCATTGTCACCGACAGGGTCCATGCTTCAGAATCACGCAGATCCTCCAAATTCTCATAGGGTTTTAAGTAAGTTTACGATGCTGTAATGGCTACAATACGTGATTGCTAGCTATGACATAGCTAGCCTCGGCTGCACATGTCCCGTGAACTATGGGTTGGGCATGCCTAGTGGGGAGCAGTTTATTTCACATCATGGCAGGCTGGAAGGTAGAGGAAGGGACAGCTAGGGATAATATACAGCCTCAAAGACAGTCTCATAACCGGCTTTCTCCAGCTCCTAAAGCTCCCACAGCTTCTCAAGGGAACGCCACCGTCTGAGGACCATATCATGAGCCCATGTGGGCTCAAACATAGTCAAGCCGTAGCAAATAGTGATAAACTCACACTGCCTAGGTGGCCTCCTGAGTGGAACCTTCTAGGACATTGTCACTTCCTGCTTTCTTGGCAGGACAGGGGCAACACCGTAATTTTGGAGACTGTGTCTGCAGTGTGTGCCTGAATCTCACCTTAAGTGGGAGGCCTGTTCTGCATCTATCAAATAATTATAAAGTCAAATGACCTGAGTTGTTATGAGCCAAGGTCTAGAATATTCTGCTAAAGGAAACTGCATCACAATAGCAGTGAAACAGAATCTAGCAAAACAGCTTGTATGCATCAAATAGACATACACACATGCTTATATACATATTCACATGTACACTCATGTGCACATTCATGTACGCCAACATACACACATGCCCGTCTATTTAATTACCTATATCCAGGGCACAGAAAAAAAGCTTAGAAAGCCTACCAAAATCCACAAATCATGACTTTGATCGTAGAGCCATTTTTTTATAATTATCTTTTATGTCTACCCTGGGTCATAGTTTCAATATGCATATTCTTTAAGAAACAAATGGACAAACCAGGAGACAGTTGGAATGCCAGCCACCTCTCTGTGTTCAGCCCTTGCAGCCAGGTGAGGTCACCACCAGGTGAGCTTATGAATCTCTGAGTTACTTGAGGCTCACTGTGGTGTGGAGCTCTAAAGTGTGGGTGGTAGAACCTCTCAGGGTGCCTTTGAGGGCAAACTACTTGCTTAATAGCATAAAGATGTGGTCACCTTTGGCACCATGTTCATAGTTGCTGCCTTGACAGCGCAAAAGCCACAGCGAGTCACCCTTCTGGTGCCTCCTCAGGATTCCCGACACCTGTGTCCATGTCTGCACGTGGTCATCAGGTTCTTCAGCATTCCACTCTCACAAGAAGGAAGAGAAGAAACAAAAGCAATTCAGAAGCTCTGGATAAAGTAATAACAATGCTTAGCGCCTTCAAATCTGAGCCCCTGGGTTCCCATCTTTTGATGTTTGGGGTTCGGTCAGTTGGAAACACAGAAAACCCCTCCCTACGGACTGAGGCATGGTGGCTGACTGCAGCCAACCTCTCACACAATGGCTGAGCTGTGAGCTGAACTTGCTATTTATTTACAGAACACCATTTTCACTTGGAAGAGCAACTGACAGACAAATTATGACTCCTCAGACTTGGGTGTTCGGCAGACAGTCTCTGGAAGAGGAACGAATGAGCCCGCCACTCCAGGAAAATAACTGACAATGTCTGTTGCCAGTGCTGAGAGTCCAACTTGTAAGAGACAAGTAGAATTCTGGAAATTTTACATTTTGCACCTGGGGGCACCTCAGCTTGGGAAAACTCACACATCTGGGGGAATGAGATTGGTAGTATTAGCAAACGTGTTTTATAAAGGTATTAATGAAATGTAGAAAGATTTGAAAATTATATGTACGATATAAGGAGCCCATATTTTCCAAATGACCAATGTATAATGTAGAGAAAAGGCCTATTTAAAATGCACAATAGGCCAATGGATTTTAATTAAATAGAGTACCAAACAGTTTATTGATATGCTTTTCAGATTCCACATTGCAACTAACCTTTGAGAAATAACTGTTGTTGGGTTTCAGTGCAGAAATTCTCTCCCTCCATCTGAGAAGTCCATTAACATCACCTATTCTTTTTCATATTTTTGCATTTTAAGTGTCATCATTTACTTCAACTGATAATGATAAAGACAACAACAATAATAATAAATTATGTGAGAATCGGCTTTCTATTAAGGAGCACAGTAAGAGGCTTAAAATGGCAGCTTAAAATAGCTTTAAAAAGCTATTATTGTCTCAAAAACTTTATTTTCTTATCATTTTAACTAAATGTGTATGTGTCTATCTGGTGCATCTGGGTGTGGTTATGTGCATGTGTGTGCAACTGCCTGTAGAGACAGGAAGAGTGTGTCATATTTCCTGGATTTGGAATTACAGGCAGTTGTGTGTTTTCTGATGTGGGTGCTGGGAACCAAACCCAAACCCTCTACAAGTGCAACAAAAGCTCTTAACCCCTGAGCCTCCTCTCTAGCTTCCACCATTATTTTTTAAATGATTCTACATTATGTAAGCTAACACGCAATGATTTAGGTGTTTTAAATGCATTGACAAATAAAATTTAAGTTTCCCTGATTTGAGTTTATGAAGTGAAAATATCAACAGACACAACTCACTAACCAAAGGTCTTTGGATAAAATTCAGGAGGTTGTCAAGGATACCGAAACAACAAACTTGAGAACTGTTAGTCAAGGCCTTCCTTCCTCTTCCCTTTTGATTGCTCCAGTGCTCAGAGAGCTATGCTACCATCCTTTCTGCTTGTGAATGTGTGCACCCAAAGGGTGTTGTGTTTCAGATATGGTCATGTTACAATATTAGTTGAAGCTTCGCAAAGCTGGGGAGTTTGGGTTGCAGAGGCTTCATATCTTACAACAGGGAAAGCCCCTACTAAAAAAAAAAAAATGATATCAAGCGTTTTTGGGAATTGATGCTCATTGATCAATGTCCTTGGACATGTCCCTGTCACACCACTAAGAAAATGGACCAGAGTCATAGCTACTTCCCTGGGCAGAGCTGTATTTTCAGAGACAGTCCAGTGGTCATCATCAAGATCCAAACTAACTCCCAGCCAATGAGAACCTTTGTTCCTTACATAAGCCACCCCCCCGCCCGAACTTCAGGCATCTTCAGGCCTCATCTCATCCCCCCCCCCCCCGGGGTGTATTCTCATGGCCTGGACCAAATGGACTTCCCCAGGAGGTTTGGCTGAAACACCCTTCTCCCCTGAGTATCCAAAGCCCCTATGCTTGCAGGCACCCATCTGTTCCTCCTGAAATCGTCTCTCACCCATTGGTTTGGGGAGGATGCAGAATTTTCACTGCAAATGAAATATCTCCGCCCCATTTCCTCTGACACCCAGTTCCCAATTTCACAGGTGGTGGGATTGCTGGAAAGACAGGACTTTAATGCAATGTTAGCATTGTGTAGTCTCGTGTCAGACTAATTCCTAGCTCACACCATTGTTCTCTCATCTCTTGAGTCAAGGGATCTGAATACATAGGGCAAACAATAAGAAAAGGTTTGGGCAGAAATTCATTCACTCATACAGCCCCCAAATGTGTGACTTTCACAGAGGGAGAGATTACACTGGAAGGTAGCTCCCTGCCTTTGCTTCTATGGCCTTCACAGCAGGAAGAGGGACATATGTTTAAAACTCAAAAAAGGGTCCACTTGAGGGGACTAATGCTAAAAAGGAAGAAAGTAACCATTTAGACACAATGTTCTCAGCTACCATCAAAGAGCTGACTTCACAAGCCCAACTCTTGACATCTAGGTCAATTGATCAACAACTGGATAGAGAAGATTTGCAGGTAGTAGAATGGTCATGGGCAAGCAGACTCTTCTTCCACACTGAGTGGTTGCCTAAGAAGGATTTCAAATAATTAAATATTGGATCTGGTGACCCTAGCTGACTCCAGTGGTTAGTCCTAATCCGACAGTCATGCAGATGGGCCTGGTTCAAGAAAACCAAAAGTCATGAATTTGGGTAAAAATTGTTAGGGAGGAAAAGAGGGTGAGGTTGATGGGAGTTAGGGGCCGGGTAGGGGAGAAAATAGATTGCGTGATATACGTGTGAAATTGTCAGAGAACAGATTGAACTTTAAAAATGTGCTTTGAGAAGGCTTTCTTGGTCTCAGCACTATTCAATTTTGGGTTTCATAGTTCCTGGTTATAGGAGGATTTTACATATCCCAGTATGTTTAGGAATAGCATCAATCCCTATTCACTAGGTACCACCGCCACCTCTCTACTTAGACAGAAGCAGAAATCCAACTGCCCTCTTCTCAGTTCCTGTAAGGAAGAAGAAGGTGCACTGGGTAAATGACAGGGTCTTTATGTGGGCTTGGCTGTTTGGTCTATCATTTGGTAACCCAGATGCCGAGTTGTTGATTACTAGGCCTCTGATGAATAATTCTTCCCAAGTAAGTAACTTCTAGATAGTCCGTCTCACACAGGTTCCCTTCTCCTTAAAGTAATTCAACACATGTTAAAAGTCATCTATATTATCCCAAATCATTAATAGATCTTTGCTTCTACCATAAAAAACTTTTCATTTATGTATGCTTGAGTCCATGCACACAGTATGTGTCTTATACGCACATGTCAATACATATGCATGTGTGTGGAGGCAGGGGGCAGCACTGAGTGTCGTCCTCCATCACTCTCCACCTTATCTTTTGAGGCAGGGTCTCCCACTGAACCTGGAGCCCATTGGCAAGCTAGGCGGGTTGTTACGAAACTGGAAGTCAGTACAGCTGAAGTCAGAGTTTTTAAGATAAAGGTTTATCTTCTGCTTCTTAAAAAATATCTAAGCAACTGCTAGTTCTAGTTCATTCATATAAACTCTCAAAGTCAGATTCCAACTTCTCTCCAAAGGCACACGGTATGGAGAGACCAACGAGGAAAAGCACATTTTCACAGGTTACAAGCAGAAGGTAACTGTAGACTCTCCCCTCCTGTTCTCAATAAACCCTAGCTGCATTTCATCAGCAATCCCTGCCTCCTGCCCTTCTTTCCTCCCTCCTTCCTTCTCTCCCTCTCTTCCTCTTTTTCCTCTCTTCTTGACTGTTTTTGTTTGTTTGTATTGAATTTTGAACTCAGGATCTTATATGTGCTAAACAGTTTACACACCAAACTATGTCCCCCATCCCTCTTTTTAGCATTTAGTTTGAGACAGGATCTCACTGAGCTGCCCATCCCGGTCTGTGACTTATAATCCTTCTGCTTTAAGATTTTTCCAGGCCTGGGGAGGCAGGAGACCTGGCTTTCAATCCCTTTCTGGTAAGATTCTGTGTCGGGTGGGGTCCATGTGTTCATTACCTACCAGTTTTCAGGATTATAGAGCAGTTGGGATGGCTGGTAGGGAGTGGGTAGAACTGTGGGGGTAAAGTTTGTGTTGGACTGATTTTGTGTGTGTGAGCAAAATTAAGCTTTGTGCTTTTTGGCCTAGACAAGAGGCAATCAAGGATGGGCTAGGACAATGCGCGATTCCATCCTTTAAGAGTGGATATGCCACCAACAGCTGTACGATGGAGCAGCTTGACAAGCTGTGCAAGAGACTTTGCTGAAGGTGCAATATTATTATTTCTGGGGACAGAAGCCCGAACGGTTCATTACTAACGTATTCAAAACCCAACTGCCTAGAATGTGCGTGTGACAAGAATTGGTAGAAGGTCCTTGATTCCAGGAGGCATCTTAGCTCCCAAAATGGAAGACTTGAGTGAGTGGCCAAAGGGTTTGTTTAGGACTTAAAGGGCCTCCACCCTCACCTCCGCCTAATAAAGGAAGCCTGGCATGGACCAGTCTGGGCATTGAACAGACAAGTTCCAGGACATTATCCGTTTGTTCTTTCATGAAACAACAGATTTGCCAAGCTGTTATTTGCATGTCACAGAACTCAATGTTTTTTTAAAAGTGAATTTTTAAAAAAACATTTTATTTATTCTTTGACAATTTTATTAATGCATCCAGTGTACCTTGCTCATATACCCACCCCACTCCTCATTCCCACATCTTTAGATACCCTATGTCCCCTTCCCATCTTAATGTCCTCTCTTTCCTGTCTTTAACACATCTAGTCAAACTAATGCTGCCTGTTGGAACGGTCACTGAAGTCATTGGCTTGAATTCTGCAGATCTTGTGAAGATAGCCATAGCAGTAGTAAATGCAGCCTTAAGAACATTCTTCTCCTTCCTCTGGCTCTTGTCATTCTTTCTGCCCCATCTTCTCCCTTCTGCGTGGTAATGCCCCCATCATTCCCGGGCCTTCGGTGACTGTTGCTATAGATGTCCTATTTGGGACTGAGCAAATCAGTCAAAAGAATAGTCACCCACCAACGCCCCCCTACACACACACACACACACACACACACACACACACACACACACAGAGGAGTTTAATGTTGTGTCAACATCGAATGGAATCTACAGTGATCTCCAATATTCCTTCTGGCTCAAGTCTCACAAAGCCTTCCTGATTTTCAGTGTCCTGTACCAGACTCATTTTATTTGGTAAAAACGAGGAACCTCTCGTGCTGTCATCTCTCATAGTCTACTGCTTATGTTAGGGACTGCCCTTGATGCTGCATGGCTAACAGTCATTGTACTCGGGTAGACGCATTCTGTGCTAAAGTTCATCATCTGCAGTGTGATTCAGTGGGGTTTGCTCTTCAGCACGTTCACTACTGTGCATCCACCCCATCATCTAAGGGTTTCTCTCACTCCTAGAGACACGCATTATCATTATCTTTTAGTGACTCCACACTGGCTCCTGCATTTGCCGTCTCTTAGATTGTCTGTGCTGGATGTTTTAGATAAATAGAATATTACAACCCTTGGCTTTTGTAACTGGCTTCTTACACTGTGCACAATTTGGCACAAAATTAGCCCGATTGTAGTATGGACCACTTTTCCCTTGTGAAATAAAATGGTACTGAGTGGGCAGAACATGTTTTGTTTACACATTTATTAGTGGAACTCGCATGTATGGTTTCAGTTTTACTGCTGTTTGCTAAGTATGAGTAAAGCTACTACGAACATTCATGTGAAAGTTTTTGTGGAGAGAGTGTCTCTGTTCTCTAGGGCATTTATCTAGGAGTAGAATTCCTGGGTCACATAGTGACCCTATGTTTAATATTTTGATGAACTTCCCAGTCTGTTTCTCATAGAGGCTGCAATACTTTGTAGTTACATCAACATTATGAGGTTTCTGATATCTTCCCAGCTTTACAAAGACTTGTTACAGTTGGTGTTTTTGATCATCCGTCCATCCATGCATGCATCCATCTACTCATCCATCCACCTATCCATTCATCCACCCATACAATCATTAACTCTCTCATTCATTCACATATCATATCCAACAATTAATTATTAAGTTCCTATGTAGTCTAGGGACTGGGGAATGTAATGAGCAAGATCATCCACATAGACAGTGTTGTGACAGAGTCATGTAACAGTCAAATGATACTGAGAATGAAGAGGAACACGCAAGTGTGAGCAGAATCTTCAGGGGATGGGAATAATGACCCTACGAGAGTTTGGGCCCCGTGGAGTTCAGAGAGTCTTCTGCAGAGATGATTGGGGGGCTGGGACTGGACTGAAGGAGAAGGCAGCACATATTTGTGAGCAATATTAGGAATGCACTTTTGTGGTTTGAATATGAAATGTCCTCCACAGTCACGTGTTAAATCTTCATTCTCCTCTGCACTGATGCTAATTTGTCAAGCTCTGGAAACTTTAGGCGATGGGGATTGGCTAGGGTGGGGGAGTCACTGGAGAGGGCTGCTGCATGGAATATCTTGTCGCTGGTCTCTTCCTGTATCCTCCCTCACTGTTTCCTTCTTTTATGAGATGATCAAATCTCCTCTCCCACTTTCTCCACCACCATGATGCTCTATCCAGGCACAGATGTCTAAAACCCCTGAAACAGCAGAAACCCTTCCTCTTTCAGCTGTTTTTGCGAGCCAGTGCTTTTCCTCCTTTTTAAAAAACAAAACAAAACAAAACTTGGAGTTAGCTAAGTCCATGTCACAGTGTCTACAGGAACTCGGAGAAATCAATTGTTATATGTGGGTTGGATCCTGAGATTGGTCATTCTCTGGTTTCCAGTTAGAGTCCTGTTCCACTTTCCACTCCCTGAAGATAAGGGTCTGTAGATTGTTGATTCTGGTGGGGATAAAGCCGAAGGTAATGGAGGTTGTGAAAATGATGGCATTGAAGATGTGTCCCATACCCGGTGACACTTATGGGCTGACAAATTACAGCATCACACCCCAGAAAGCAGTCAGCATGGGATTAGAAAGAAAAGAAAACAGAGAAGGCAATGTGGAAAAGTCACCCAGTTTATGTAGGACAGAACTGAGCTTATGGTTGAAGAAATGACCCCAAGATCAGTATCCCTAAGTCAATTCTCAGTGCGCCTGAGAGAGGTACTCTATTTCAGAAATACTTTTTAATGCATTTCAATTCTTTTTTTTAACTTAGAAGCACATTTATTTCTTGAATATGGAATGCAATTTCTTTTATTTCAAATGACTTCTCTAGTATTAAACTAAATGGTTTAACTTAATCACACAAAACAGCCCTACCCAGCATAAGGGCTCCCAAACCTTTGTACAAATTAGTTTCTAGCCTAGGCAATAAAAGAGTACCTGGAGCTAAGTCAAGAAAGGAAACCATTTTAATTAGGTTTGAGAGTTTCTCCAATCAGCTCCAGGAGCCCCGCCACTGAATTTACTATGCACCTTCCTAACTGTAACTCTTCATGTTCAGGTGAAGTGAAAAGTCCCAGTGAAATAAAGAGGGCCTCTTAGCATCTCAGTATTTATCTCCCTGAATAAGAGCCTCTAGGAGATATGTAAGATACTTGGGAGGGAATCCAGACTCCCCTTACCCAAACCTGCCTGCCTCTGTCACTGTTCTCACTTAATTGGGGAGGTTTCATAAGGGATTGATCCAATCAAGTTTTCCTCAGTATATTTCAGAATAACCCTACCAATCTGATTCAGGACCCCGCATTCACTTCCACACTTACCTCAAGCGATGCCTGTGTGTGTCCTGCCCCTGGGCAGGAACCAGTGCTTATGTGCAGAGTGGTACAGAGACTGAGCCAAACATTGCTATTTATGAGCTTAAAACTCAGGTCAACTGCAGCAGGTGGAGTCTCAAGAAAATACTTAAACAAAAATGTCAATAATAAAGATTTTCATTAGGAATTGGGGAGAGGTTCAGTCAGGAAAGATTAAATATGAAGACTAAATCTAATTCTCAAAACCTACAGGAAGGAAGTTGGTTTGGATGACACACACTTGCAATTCCCATGCTAGGTAGACAGAAAGAGGAGGATCCCTGGAGCGTCCTAGCTTCATTACTGGGTTCCCAGTCAGCAAGAGGCCTTGTGTCAGAACAACAACAACAAAACCCCAAACCACAACCCAAACCACCAAACCAACCAACCAACCAACAAACAAACAAGCAGAAGACAGTGCACCATGTTGGAGGAAAAGCATGTCTTCTGACTTCCACATGCCTGGTACATGCTTATCTATGCATCTACGTACCTCCTACATCACATATATGTGTATGTGTACGCACAAAATTATGACTAGTCATTTTGTTTTTTGACAAATTGATTCATTGCCAGTTCTCTTGAAGCTAGATTCCCTAATTGTGTGCTTCCACTGAATTTATTTTCCTTGCTTTCCCCGGATGTAGTGCATGAACACAGCACACACAAAAATACACAGACCCTGTATCATACTGGAGAAGCCACAGTAATGAGTTGGAAAGGCAGGACTAATTACCTCTTAACAACTTGACTTTGGACCTGGCCTCTCTGACCATGGATCTCCTCCAAACAAGGAGAATGAACACACCCAGAAAGAAGGCGGTTTGGGGAAGATGAAGAGATTAAGTGCTTTGTAGATTCAATATCGCCATCTTACTTACTTCTTTGGAGCTCAAAGGGAGTGAGATTAGGTCTGACAGCGGAAGTCTGGGAAGTCTTCTGTGTGAGTTAATTAGGGAGATTGTCCCCTGTGCAGAAGTCACTATGGCGCTTCCCCAAGAGCACTTAGAAAGGAGTCCTTTCTTCTTGCCTCAACGGTAGAGTAACTACAAAGAAGGCATGGCATTGGGTTAGCAGTCATAGTGTCTTCTCCACATTCTCCACATTGCACCAAATACTTTGTGAATATTCTTGGGTCTGCACCTCATATCTACATGATTGGTAACACATTCCTTAATTCTTACTTCTCCTGGTTGGTTGGTTAGTGCCTGCATACAGACTGCTCCCATCTTAAGTCAGCCATGCTAACAATGACAGTTCCCTGGGATTCTAGCTTCCTCCCATTTCTTTGTGATGGATTATTTATGTGAATTACCAAGAGATGTGGCACTTTTTTCTCTCCTTGATGATTATCAGGACTTTAAACTAACCTAGGGAAATAGAAGAACAGGTGTAAGCAGAAACTGCTCTTTCATTCCTGACCACCCAGACCCGAATAATCACACAGAAGCTTTATAAATTACAACACTGTTTGGCCTATTAGCTCAAGATTCTTATTAACTAACTCTTATATCTTAAATTAACCCATTTCTATTAATCTGTGTACGCCATGAGGCTGTGGCCTACCAGTAAGTTTCCAGCATCTGTCTCCTTTGGCAGCTACAAGGCATCTCCTTGACTCTACCTACTCTCTATGTATCTATTTATCTATGTATTTATGTATGTATGTGTGTATGTATCTATCTATCTATCTATCATCTATGTATGTATGTATGTATGTATGTATGTATGTATCTATCTATCTATCTATCTATCCATCTATCTATCTCTGTTCTGATTTTCCACCTGGCTTTACTCTGCTAAGCCTTTGGCCCAAATAGCTTTATTCATCAACCAATAAAAGCAACATATATACAGAAGAATATCCCACATCAAACAAGTTGAAGAATTTCTTCCTAAGATGTTAGTTCTCCAACCCCAGGACATGTGGTCGATTATGTCATGTACCTGACATGAAAAAAGGGACTTGACACCATGACAGAGCCAAGGTCATTGAGCTGAGGACCAAGTCCTAGATGTGTGCCTGGGCCCCGTGGACTCATGACATCCTCCTAAGGGTCAGAGAAGGAGATGGAAGTACAAAGCAGAAGTTGGAAGAGTGCTTTTTGAAAATGGAAACAGAAGTTAGGGCTAAAATATAAGATGCTTTTAGGAGCCGGGAAAAGGAAGGAAATAGATTCGTCCCTGGAATCTTTACCAGGTCCCACCGAAATCTGCTCAGTAAGAACCAATTTGAACTCTTAGCCTCAAGGAGCTAAAATGTACTGGACTTTAAATGACTGCTCCTATGTGGGGTGAAACCCGCCACATTTGCTGTCACTTGTCACAGAAGCAGAAAAACAGCATAAGAGAGTCAGGTCATGTGACTCTTCACAGCTAACAAACGGACAAACGCATCATTGTGAAAATTCAAATCAGCAAAGAGTGATGGCTCTTCTGTCGGATGGAGAGGAATTCTTACTTTTTATTCACTCGTAAAGCCAGCCTTCGCGACCAAGGCCACTCCCTAGGAAGGAAGGCTGTGAGACACCGAATGTAGCCTGTCTGGCAATGCGTATTCCATTCTGCACAGGGTTGACCTGTACTCGAAGCCACCCCGCTGGACATTGGCAGAGTTGTGCTGGCACGTGGGTCTCATTTTCCATAGAGTTGGTCTGTTGATCTGTATTATTAGGTCTGTGTAACTGTGAGAAGTACTTGACAGAGGCCAAGGTAAAGAAGGACAGGATTATTTCAACTCACCTCTAGAAGGCACAGTCTATTATGGAAACAAAGTCATTTTAGCTGGCCAGATGCATTACATCCATTGCCAGGAAGACGAGAGGTGAATGCTGGTTCTCAGCTCACTTTCTCCTTTTTATTCAGTCCAGAACCCCCAGCCTATGGTATGGTACCACCCACAGTTAGGGTGGGTCTTCCTACCTCAATGAACCCAGTCATACACAGGGGTTTGTTTACTAAGTGGTTCTAAATGCTGTCAAGTGGTCAGTCAGCATTAATCCTCACAGTGTCTGCATGTTATGTGCCCACAGATTTAGTCTGCGTATTGAGATGAGGCTATTGGGGAAAGGAATGATCAGTGCTAAACATACACAGGCCTGCTTCCTGATCATTGGTGTGACAATGACTCATATAGCCTATTTGGAACGCTAAGTAATCTGGAGATGCTTAAAGTACAAGGGGAATGTGCATAGGTCATATGGAAATTTCACACTGTTTTACATAAATTCCTTGAATATCCAAGTAAGGTTCTGGAGATACCGATGACACCTCAGCACATTTTTCTGAAAGCAAGCAAAGATACCCAGATTCATCAAAAGATGATGCTACCCAGACTGCCTTGCTGACCCCTCCACATGACTTGGTTCTTAAAGCACCCAAGCATGGCGCTCCATCCATCACTTGCAAGTAGGTTTCCCACACACACCATCCTTTGGACATGATTAATTGGTGCGTGGTGGAGCCAGATGTGAAATAATCTCTAACGAGGTAGTTAATGTTTGCTGAATGTCCCAAGACTGCACTTTGATTCTTTGGCATTGCCGCCCATTGGTGATGGAGAGTCCCCATACAGACGCCTCCTTTGGTATAAACAAGGACAGGGTGACTCACGGGTCACAGTGTACCCTAAAGAGTACCAGGTCCTCTGCAGAGCTGAGATGAGTGTGCCGCCCCAGTAAAAGTTGTCAGCTCAGGGAAGGAAGGAAACCTGAACTTGGTGGATACATGAAGCTGTGTTTAGGAGGTGGGAGGGGACCGAGCCACAGAGACAGCTGGCCAGCTGATGAATGTAAAAACTGTCACTTCGAGCTTTCACAATGACATTAGAGGTGTTATGGGTTATCTTTCCAAAAATTTAGAAACTGAGGCAAAAATAGAGTGTGCAGTAAGACTGGAAGTCACGTTGGGAAGCATCAGGGTGTAGTCTGAGGGGGGAATTAAGTTCTAATTTAAACCTTTCGATAATTGCAAAAAAAAAAAAACCTGTAACATGTTTAATAGGAGTCCTCAAGTTTCATTGTCCAAAAATAGTATGTCATTAATTTAACAACCAAATGTTCCGAATGAAGGCTGTCAAAATTTATTTGTGTATCCTTGGGTAAGAAGCAGAGGCTTGATGGAAACCACAGCCACTTAAAATGAGAAAATCTTAATTTAATAGGAGTCCTTTTAAAAAGACTGCAGCTGGATGGCTCAGCAGTTAAGAGCGTTTCCCGAGAACCTGAGTTTGGTTCCTAGCACCCATGCCTAGTGGCTTACAGCCTCCTTTAACTCTAGCTCCAGGCAATCCAACACCATTTTTTTTTGGCCTCCCTGAGCTCCCATACGCACATGCATACAGAGTATGCATACACATACACACAGAGAGACACACAGGAACACACACACTCACACAAATAAAAATAAAATAAATCTTTAGACATTTTTAATGTCTTGAGAATTAATTTATTATACTTTACGTATATGATTGTTTTGCTTTCAGGTGTGTATGCATGTGGTGTAATTTCCTGGTGCCTGTAAGGCCAGAAGAGGGGATCAGATCTCTTGAACTTGGAATTGAAGGCAGTTGTAAAATACCACGCGAGTGCTGGCAACCCAACCAGCGCCTCCTGCAAGTGCATTGAGAACTCCCAACCACTGAGCTGTCTCTCCAGTCCCATAGAAAACTTTAGGTATAGACAGGATATTAATATGTTTAAACCTTGAGGACAACAAGGTCCTCCATTTGGGCTTTCTTTATCAATTGTGATCCTCAGTATACTGCAGAGAAATTGTCTGAGTATTAAAGACTGGCAAACACAAATTAGGAGACTCTGCCACAACCTTGTCCCAGAGAAGAACCCCTCTCTCTCTGATAGTTACAGAGGTCTTCCTCATCTTTCCCATGGTCTCATGAGGTGTGCAAAAACACTTAGAGAAAAGAACTGGCTGGAACCGCCAATAAGAACTTGCCGGCCGGTTCTGTGGTTCATCGTGATGAGCACACATTGTTGAAGTGACCCTGATGAGAAGTCAAAATTATAGAAGAGGATTTGAGCTGTATATAGAGCCCAATCTTTCCCTAACACAGGAGAAGAGAGGCAGGCCCTCCCAGCATGTAGACCACACATCACCGACTCTTCCACTCCACACGTTTATCATTGAATGTGAGAATGATGATACTCTTCTTTTAAGCTATTTAAGGTTCTAACTTCCACTGACATTTTAGGGGTCTCAGGGCAGAGCAGAGTCATTGATTTAGTTGAGGGTTTTGGAAAGATTACAGCAGCACCCTTGTCCTCTCTCTCGGGAGATTGCTGAGCTGATTTGGATAAAATAAGAAATGTCTTGACCCCCTCAGCCTTGAGCAAAATCAGGACAAAATTAAATTTGTGAACTTTAAAGGATTTCAGCCAAGGTCTCCTGTTGGTCTTACTTTGCCTCTGCCTTCTGCCCCCGATAGTCACTCACGGCCAGGTGCAGGGACAGCGTGCTGGGAGCCAGCTCCTCCTGGGGTATTTCTGGAAGGCCCTTGGGTCTCCTGAGATCTGTACCTCTGGGGATTTCTGAGAGAGGAGAGGGACATTTGTAGGTCTTGGTGTCGAGTGGCTGCTTTTCTGCTGATCCAACTGGACCAGGTCACCCACTCAGCAGAGGGTCACCGGCTTCTCTCCATTGCTACTGCTGCAAGAGCAATTTTTCTCACAGCATCCTCTGGCATCCAAAGCTTCCTGGTGACCACTCTTGGGTCACGGTGACTTTCATTTGCCATGACTTGCCAGGAACACCTTTACCAACCCTGACTGTGGCCAGGCCACTTGTCACACAGACCTACACACAGTTCCAGAGTGACCCAGGGAGTGATGCTGAATGTTTCACAGGTGGGCTACCAGATGATCCTCTTCTGTAGAGACCAGGAGCCCACAGTGATGAAGGAACAGGAGTGGGGGCAAGGGAGGACTGTAGTCCTTGGGGTAGGAATTAAGATGTCCGCACTTAGCATCCCAGCTGCACTAACAGAGTATGTCAGTGTGGGCTCCACATCTTGGCACTGCAGAGCCCCAGTGGAAGGCTCGAGTCCCTCAAAGAAGTCTGACAGAGTTCAAGTCTCAGTAGAAGTTTTGAACATATGCCAGGACGGACAGATTACACTGTGAATCTTTGTAGCATGAGATTATCTCACTGAAAGATCATATTAATAGCATGTCCAATATATATGCTGGGCCAACCAGATATCGGGCTTAGACAGAGGGAGGGATGTGGCCTTGATAATAACCTGGTTGAGTATAACATGTTCAGCAGAAGTTCCAAGGCCAGGCTGGATGTCGGGGACAGTGCTACTGAGGCTGCTCAAACGTGAAGTTCAAGTTGGGGGCAGAATTGTAAGGATGAGGCTGGAGAGAATCTCAAACCTCTGCCTCCTGCATCCTGAGGATCCGCAGCTTTGTTCTGCTTACGGGGAGTTATGGAATCTAGGTAGAACAGTGTGTGTCCCCTGAGTCTGCATGGACTGAACAGAGACAAAGGTGGAAGGGAAGGAGGGGAATGGGAGTGGTGCTCGGGAGACGGATGCTTACGTTCTAGATAGAAACAGTAAGAAAAAGATGGACTGGAGGAGAGTACCAGCAGAGACGCCGAGATAGAGGAGAGGTTTCTGTGTCGGTTTCTGTTCCTGTTCCTCTGAGGAACCTACAAAGTGTTGAACACTGGTAGAGAGACAATGTGTTATGGGCGTTTGTGCTTCTGTGATTAAAATTCCTGACAGGAACAGCTTGCAGGGGGAGCATATTTTACTTCAGAGATTTCTTTGATAGGGTTCCTCATAGTGAGGAAGTCGTGACAGAGTTCATGGTTGCTGGAGCTGAGGTGCAGACTCCCTGCATAATGGCAGAGCAGAAAGGACTAGACTAGAGTCATAGTTCTGCCTATGCTAACTATGCCCCATCCCCTAAGGACTCCATATCACCAGAAGATGGGGGTTGAACACCCAAAACTGAAACCCGGGGGACTTCCCAAACTAAAAGCCGTGTTGGTTACCTCTCTTGTTGCTATGAGAAAAGACTTGACAATAGCAACTTGAAGAAGGAAGGATTTATTTGGGCTCACTAATTCAAGGAATGGTTTGTGATGGCAGGAAGATGGGATGGTAGGGGCACAGGCAGTTGGTCAAATCAAGCACACAGTCTAGAAACAGAGAGAGGTAAATGCTAGCGCCCAGTTTGCTTTCTCTTCTCAGTTCGGTGCAGTAGTCCAGATCATGGATTGGTGCCACCCATGATTAGGGTAGGACTTCCCATCTCTATTAACCCAGTTCATTAACTTCCTCACAGACACACCTAGAGGGTTTTCTCCTAGGTGCGTGTAGATCTTGTCAAGTAGGCAATTGAAGTGAGTGGACGCAAAAGCAGTGGGTGGGCAGAGGGGTGGGGAAATGGACAGGTCTTCTGTCTTCTCTCTGAGAGAATGAATACGGAACTATTCCTGCGATGCTGAGAAGCAAGACACTGAGTTTCTAGAATGTTGATGTATAGAAACTGGTCTGGGGGCACACACAAATGAATATTGTACATCTGGAAAGAGAACAATGGGGCAGAGATCACTAGGAAGCTGTTCTGAAGTAGATAACTTTAGCTGGAACCCCTGACAATCAGACAGCTCTCTCTCTCTCTCTCTCTCTCTCTCTCTCTCTCTCTCTCTCTCTCTCTGTGTGTGTGTGTGTGTGTGTGTGTGTGTGTGTGTGTGTGTTAGAGGTATACTAGAGGGACACCTGGCACTCAATCTTGTTTTCCATACATCGGATCCTCCGTGCTTCTTGCCCTTTGCTCTTTGACCCTTGGCCTTTGGTGCACCTCTCTCGGGCCTCTCCCTGCTCCTTCCTACCTCTCCAAGCTCATTCTCAGCTACTCAGATTTCTAGTCTTGCTCTCCCCACGGGCTCCATGTATCTCATTCCGTCTTGGGCTCACTCTGGGATTCTTAAATGTCGCCTCATTTCCACATTGGGGCATTTGCCAGCGCTCTCCTTGGACTCATTTTTAATAAGCTCCCGGGCACTTGGCTCAGATCTTAAATATTTCACTTGGTTTGTGTTTGAGAGTGGGATGGGGGAGGGGCACAAACAAAAAATAATGGTGCTATATAAAACGACAAACATTTACTGGGTCTTTGAAAAGGCACCCAGTACTTTTAAAGACCTCTGGGAAATTTTTGAATTAAAAACTGTCATTGTTTTGAACAATTTGTGAAAGCAGCCTCCCGCCTAGCACAGGATTCACCATCTTCCACCAGCATGTATTGGTGTAGACCATTTGGTGTGAAGCTTTTATAAAAGAGAGAAATCGGTGATGAGCATTGACTATATCTCAACAATTCTTCCTCACGGTCAATTAAAAACAACCCCCATCTACAGCCTCGTTTCGTCCCTCTCGCTTCAGTGTGTGAGTGGCCTCTCTATAACTCAATAGACTTAGAGGAATTGATCTACAAAGAGATTTTTCAAATCTATAATTTTACCACAGTTGGGAGAATATGAACAGCTTAATTCATATTCATGCCACAAGAAGCTCTTCTCTGCAGGGTCACCCCAGTTATGTCTGGGGAAGAAGGAAACTACTATTCCCTGAGTGCCTACTCTATGCCAAGGGTTGACCAAAGTGCTTCCATAAACCATTCTTACCCAGTCTTCTTGATGAGTCTGTAGCAAGAAGTGTTGTCAATGAAAGAAAGCCAGCTTGGGATGGCTTTGGCAAATTGTTTAGGTTTATCCAGCTGTGAGAGCCAGGATTGAAAGAACTCAAGCTAAGGGAGGCTTGATGTCTTTTGGTGAGTATGTACGCATGTGTGTACATCTGCATGTGTGTGTTTGTGTGCAGGTACACATGTATATTTGAGCACACATGTGTGTATGAGCCTATTTGTGTGGAGGCCTGTGGTCAAACTTCAGGTGCTATTCCTCAGGTGCTAACTACCTTGGATTTTGCTTTATTTATTTATGTGTGTGTGTGTGCACATAGAGTATATGTGTCTTATATGCATCTGCAGTATATGAACGCATATATGTTTGTTTTATGTGCACCTGTGTGTGCATACAGAGGCCAGAGGAAGATGGTGGGAGTCTAGCTCTTATAAGTCCCCTAGTCTTATTCCCTTGAGACAGGGTCTCTCTCTGGATAAAGTGTTGGGTTGACAGCCTAGCAAGTTCCAGTGGTCCAACTGTCTCCCACAGCTACAGGTACGTGGGGGCAATTCCTGGCTTTTTGCATGAGTGCAGAGGAGCCAAGCTCAGGCCCACATGCTTGTGATGCAAGTTCCTTAAACCACCAAGCCAACTCCATCCATCTCATTATTTTGAGACAGGGTCTGTCACTGAACTTGAAACTGGCTGAGTAGGTTGGGTTGGTTGGATCTCCCTATTTCCATCACTCTGACTCTGGGATTACAAATGAGCACCGTTATGCCTGGCTATGTATGTGGGTGCTGGGATTCAAATATGGACTCTTATACCTACACGCACTTTCCTGATTGAGCCTTGTCCTCAGCTCTGGCTGACAAGATTTGATTTGAGCCCTGGTCCAGCAGCTGTACCTCCAGTGGTCACTGGCTTAGTGATCCATCCCTGGAGTTATCCCTTTAGAGCTGAATGTGTCCTAGCAGTTAAGAGCTGGATCCCTATCTGTTAGCAGCAGAGTGACCTCAGGCAAGTTTCGAGTAAGCATCTATAACCCACAGGTTCTAAATCAGTAATCTTTGATCACTGACCTGTTCACAACAGAAAGTTCCACAGTGGGCCCCAAGTGACAAGTCATGGTACACACAGGCTCATTAAAGATAATCAATAAAATTGTGTTCTGATGATGTACAAGGCATTATGAAACCCATCCCAAAATGTCTTGCTTAGATTTGACTCCTTCTCAAAATATCTCATCACGTACATACAAAGAACTCTGTACATCAGGAAATTCCCCAAACGGGGGCAGTTTTGGTTGCTAGTGTTTCTAGTAAGGATGAGTTCATCTCTCAGTCTCAGTAAACTAAACTAGAAGGTGAGGGTGTCTTAAGGATTACAGCATCTGCTGTTTAGAAAGGAAGCCATGAGTACTGTGCCTACGCTAGTACTAGATACTCAGTCATTACTAAGTGGTCATTTCCCTTGAGGCAGTTACTTCCCAGGGCCTCTGACATTTCATCTGCAATCTGGGAAGTTGACACCAGGAACAGTGGATTTTAATGGTAAAATGAAATAACAATCTGTAGCAAAAAGTTGGTACATTATCAACCAATCTTCTCTCTCCCTCTGCCTCTCTCTGTCATTTTCATTCTCTTTTTACCTGCTTCTATACTTTTGTTGTTGCTGTTGATGTGGCTCTGTCGGGGTTAGAGAGATGGCCTCTTGCAGAGGCCCTGGGTTCGGTTCCCAGCACCTCCATCAAGCAGCTCACAAACCACCAGGCGAGCATCCTGGTTCTGGGTTTTGAGCAATTCTATTTTACCCACTGTAGATGGGCATCATTTATGGTTTTAAGAGAGCAGTTATGTAAAAGGCTATTGGCATTTAATGCTGATTTTTATTAAATAAAATTTTGGCTCCCTTAAGATGGAAAATATTTTTCTTCTTTGACAGATTAAAGAGGATCAATCTATTAATTGACTCTCGGATGTTAGATAGCACTTTCATGATTCTACTGCAGTGAGTATTTAAATATATTGCTGGATTCCAATTGAATAGTGTATTATTTAGCATTTTTATCTATATTCTCAAATGAGAGTAAAATGTAGTTTGTACTTCAAAATCTTTCAACTCAGTTACACAGCCATGCTCACTTCTTGAAGTAAATCGGGGATTTATCTTCCCTTTGTGTATGTTTTGGATATGGTGATCTATGGTGAAAATTAGTTAATCTTTGAAATTACCTGCCTATGAATACCCTGGACCCAGAGACATCTTGTTTAAGTGATTATGTGTGACTTTCCCCTCTTCACTTTCTCACTTTCTGAAAATAAGTAGTTATTGATCTATGCAGATGGATCAATTTTAATAGCCTCTTGGAAAATGTTTTGAACATTTCCCTGTGATTTTTCAAACTCATTATTATAATTTGGTACAATATTCTGATTTAAAATCTGCTCCCGATTTTTTGTGCATATATAAAACTGTGTGTCTATTTTATGCTTTCCTCTTTCATTCATTTGGGTGGGGGATGGGGTTACTTGAATATTCAGAGTGCGTTTTATTTCCTTTACAGCTATTTAGTCCAAGTTCTAGACATTCTGATGAATTGGGTATATGTGTGTGTGTGAGAGAGAGAGACAGAGACAGAGACAGAGATAGAGACAGAGAAGGATGGAGAGAGAACATGCATGCATGTGCACTTATTTGCATTTGGGCACCAGAGGGCAACAGCTTTTGATGCTGTTCCTCAGGCACTGTCCACTTCTATGCTTGAGACAGGATCTCTCATTGTCTCTCATTGTCTTGAAACTCATTGTCTCATTGTTTCTCATTGCCTTGGAACTCACAGAGTCAGTCAGGCTGGCTGACCAGCGATCCCAGAAGTCTGCTGGTTTCTGCCTCCTTGGTGCTACATTGTCAAGCTGGCACCATCATTCCTGTCTATTTTTAAGGATAAGTTCTGAGGAACCTTACTTAGGTCCCCAGGCTTGCGATGAAAGCACCTTACCAACTGAGCCATCTCTGAACCCTCCTTTCTCTTTCTTAGCTTACTAGGTTATCATTCTGCATGTTTTTTCCTCTCTTTTCCCTTCTGTGTGATTTTCTTTGACTCTCCTCTTGAACATAAGTGAAAAAAACCAACACACATGAACCCACATACAGATGGCACAGTATACATATTATACTTGAGGTTTGTAAATGTCATATACAGAGTATTTAAACACACTTTCAAGTAAATGGATCTGTGTATAAAACATTTAAAGCTATGAATTGGTTTCTAACTATAGGATTTCATACATTTTACATGGACTTGTCATATACTGATATTTTATTATGAAATCTCTATTAATAAACATAGGTGTGGATTTAATTTTGATCTTCCTCTGACCCACAAGCTATGTTTAAATGTGTGCTTATCCAAGCTGATTATAATGTTTGTCTTTTATTTCTCCAGTCCTGGAGATCGAAGCTAGGGCTTGAAGTCTTTATCACTGTGCCATGCCAACAAGCCCCAATATCTCTGCTTTAACCATTGCCATGCATTTCTGATCCTGCTGCTGTCTGGTTAAACCATGGTGTTGGGGCACTGCTGTTGTCTCGATTGTTTGGAGATGCTCAGTTTGTGTTGATACAACAGTGGTATTTGAAAAAGAAAAGCAAGGTATTCCTTCTAAACGAGGCGCATGTTATGTTGCATATTAATTAAAGCATTTGATATGTTGGTTAAAACTTCATCTCCTTGATTATCCAAAGAGCAATCTGTTTTCTTCCATTTGAGTTATTGTTACATTTTTTAATATAAAAAGTGTCGGAAAATTGAGGTAATGGGGACTGGGAAAAGGAAGTAGATCGTTGAGGGTAGGTTCTTAGGGGTTATATCTTGTCCTGACTTCCCTGCCTCTCCTTGCTTCCTGGTTGTTGGGAAGTGAGAAGCCTTTTCCCCTACACTCTTGCTGCCCCAGTGTCCTTCCTCTCCAAAAGTCTGTAACAATGAAAGAAGCAGATGATGTCCTGAAGTCTCAACAGCTGTGAATCCAAATACATTATTAATTATTTCTATCAGGTTTTGTCACAGCCATGGGAGTCTAACATAGTACTTGTTCGGTAAGTCAATAGTCGGGGACAAAGCTGATTCGTTTTGCTTGATTTGCTCCTAAGAGGTATTTGTGGTGGCAGAAAAGATAAACAGTGATGAGTTCATGGGTCCCAGGTGTCTTGTTTCTATCACATTATTTTGATTTTATATATGTTATGTGTGTATATATATGCAAAATCCCTATATAAACATAGGGATATATGATAATTTATATAGGGGTTTGGCTTATATAACTACGTGACTATTATTCCAAATTTAGGTGATTCCTTTATCTACATAGAAAAAGATGATAGCCTATACTCTGTGCTGATTTAATTTTTCATCCTGCTTTGTTTATCAGATATGGCCTTGCATTCCGTGTCTCCCACACCTTTGTGTTTGCACAGTATGTATCTGTGCTCTATCACAGTGAAGGGTTTTCTTACGAGAATTTCCCCCACCCTGATCTCCAGTCCTGGAAACACTAATAACAGAACAAGAAGATGAGGGCAGGACAATGCCCAGCATTTCCTTATGTTGCAGGATGGACTCATAGCTTGGTGCATTGTCCCTGAAGAAGCCTTCAGTGAGACACTCTGCAGAAAGCTTAAGCACCTGAGAGATGGCATCTCAGGCTTCAGATGCCCAGGGTCTGCATTGTGCTGCAGTACTGCAGGGCATGCATGCCTCAAAGGAAAGTAACTATGGGGCCAAGTGCATTCTTCAGCATAGCACTGGTGCATGGGCAGAGGTGATTTCTTAGGAACTCACGGAGTTTGGGAAGACAGTTGTTTTTGTTTGTTTAGTTGGCTTTTGTTCATTTTTTATGGGGAGAAGAAAGGTTATCCCGCCTCATTGCTCACTCTTTAGTGATCAAACTTTTCTTGGGCGTTTACTATGGACTGACAAGGAGTCTCCACCCCTGAAATCAGAATGAGAATACAATAAAGGAAGTTCCTACTCTCCCTTTTGGGACTGTGGGTTTGCCCCACCAGATTATAAAGCAAATCAAGCCATACTGGAAGGTCCCCTGTTCCCAGGAATGATGTCCTCAGTGGAGAGGTGGGTCCTCGGATTCTTCACACCATGGAGAAGACAGAATACAGAGATGATTTTTGCGAGGAAGGAACAGCCGGCAAGGAAACTAATGTGGCAGAAAGTGTCATAGCCTTGGGCTAAGTGAAAATCAGCAATTAGCCAGAGTGAGATGGGTCCTATCCCACCCCCCCCCAAAAAAAAACTGAAAATGGAAAATAATGCCTTAATCTTTATATCTATGCAAGAAAAGGGGGAGCCATGGGGAGCAACCTTGCAGTAGGTATACATATACTACTATCCAGGGGGATGTCTCAGAAGACCAAGCCAAGCACACTGGAAAGTTCTGAGGTGGCATTTTTCTTTTTGAAGAATGCTGCCAAATTGCTAATTTGGCCTCTCATTCTCTTTCTGCAACATAGCTTTCTCTGACCTCGAAGGAGCCTGGGTGTAGGCAGCTGAGTGTCTTAATGTTTGAGAACTGCCAACTCCGCTTCTCCACCTCCAAACTCTCGGGTGGATTGGTCCATAGGGTTAAATGGCTCATTGCAATTCAGCAAAGTGGGGTTTATGTGCAATTACTGTTTGTTAATTTAGTTAAATGTCAAAGCATACATTTTTGAGGGGGGGTAAAAAAAAAGTTTCTGCAATACAACTTCCACCCTCAACCTCTTTAAATATCAAAGGGTGAGATGTTACTCTCCAACAAATGTGAAGACGTCATATTCAGCATCCTCTGGAAATTGGATGGAGGATGGCTTAGTTAAATGTCTCTCTCGGGAGAAAAGATGATTGGAAGTCAGCACATCTGAGTCTAGCCTCACACTTAAGGGGACAGTGGAAAACACAATCTAGAAAGAAAAATAAGATCTATTCTTACCACCTGCCCCCTAAAGACGAAGAAGAAAAAAGGGTCTTTTACTCAATTATCAGCCACTTTGGTTGTTCCTAAGATCTCAACATTATGGGCTAGAGAGATGGCTTAATGGTTAAGAGCACATACTACTGTTGAAAAAGACCTGGATTCAGTTCCCAGCACTCGTGAAGTGAGGCTCACAACCACCTGTAACTCTTGCTCCAGGGGATCTGATGCCCTCTGCTTGTGTCTTTGGGTACTTACACTCACGTGCACAGGTCTTTTGTGTTCTGTCTCACTATTTTTCTGCTTTGATGAGTCTGTACATCCTGGTTCTGTCTGAGCACTAAACTTAGCCTCGTTGCAGAGACAAGTTTGTACTCTGTTAATTGTAAACAGACACAGCAAGCCCTCAGATAGGCTTCAGGACTCGACTCTTCAGCCTGGACAGGTTTCTGCTACTAAGTTAGAAAGATGGTTCTCTTTTCCAGATTTACAATGTCTAAGTAGATTTCAAGAAACCTGCCTTAGAATCTCGCTCAGACTTACTTTATTTCTTCCCACAAATTTTTCATCCCTCAATGGCTCAGATGGCTTCTTGTATCAAGGATGCATGTAAAATTTGGGTATACTCCTGAATACTTTATGTATTTTTAATTCCATGACTTTCCACTATACCTTTCCATGAAACCTCTCTCTTTTCAATCTGTCTATAGTAAGATGGCCAGTTCCATTCACCCCCATGTACCACCTGCTCATCTCATGGCTGGACGAACTGAATCGATCCCTTCCAATTCCTAGCCTCACAGCGTCTCTTCTCTCTGTTGAACCAGTTGCTGGTGCTCACTTCTCCTGCTAACCTCAGAAAACAAAGGGAGAGTATGGGACATTCAGGGACCTGCTTTGGTCCAGTGCAGAAACTTAACAAGAAGTAGTATCTTTTTTACAACCATTTTGAGTCTCTTTACCATCTCTGTGAGCTCTTGTGTTTTGCAAACAAGGGAAGGAGCATTTGTATTGCCATGTGACTTCAAGGTTGTTATGTCCCAAAAGGAATTTCTCCTTTCATTTTTCTTGTAGTGAAGGTGTATTTTCTTGTTGTAGCCTCTATTTGAATCATGCCCAGAAAGTCATGATGACAGCTTGCGGCTGTCTTTTGGCAGAGCCAGCTCAAGGGTTGCAGGGCATGACCTTTCATAGAGGGGCCCCTGCCCACAAGAGGAGAGGTTCATGGTCTTTGAACAGGAGGTCTCACACTTGTCAATGACTCATGGATATTCTGACCAGTCCCTTTGCATATCGTCATCGTAGCATATGTAATCACTTGATGGCTGGGAGTTCCCCTCCTTCTCACCTTAGGTTCTTCAGAGCACACAGACCTCCCCGGGCCAGAGAGAACTTAATAAGGTTCCCTCAGGCTCCAAATGTAGAGCTAAGGTCAACAGCGATTTAGCTTTAACCTGTCAAGGAATTTACAACCTCCTAGGTAGTGAGCTCACTCTCTGATAACACCATTTTTATGAATGGAAAGCAACAAAGTCCAAGGGACTCCCCGGCGCCGTACAAATCACTAATGCATTATCTGGGAAGTTCTGTAGATTTCGTGTCCCTGGGGTCAGTGACGGAATTGCACCCCCAAGAAGGTGTGCTGTGCCTTGATTGACATCTGGGTTTCGTTTTCATTTTCTTAACATGAGTTGGGGGTGAAGCTTCTACATGTCTCTGTGGCAGCAGTGTCTGCAGGAGACAACACAGGACTCTCCCCCAACCTAGTGCCTGGTCCCAGGAACTGCCCATTGGGTTTAGCTGATCCATCACCAAGGAGCGGCTTTGTAGCAATCACTTTATTTTTATTAATTATCTTTCTTCCGGCAGGAAGCTAGGGTTGTTCAAATTCTGCTCCAAGCAGTCTATCACTTTTCCAAAGGACACGCATGCATCAAAGACTGTTGCAAGGTAACATGAAATCATAGTTGGTTTGGTGCCCAAACCTCCACGTTGGGGCACGTGGTGAGAAAAGAGGAGCATGCTCCTTATGTGGCTGGGTTGAGACATGTTCCAGGATGCTGTAACATGCCCACTAGCCCCTGGAGAAGGCTCGCCGAGAACAGGAAGGAATCTGTTTGCTCTTGGAGAGCTGAATTTGGAGCCTGGATGAAAAAATGATTCGGAAGGGGCAAGACGGTGTCAGCAAGACTTCAGTATGGGGTTCATTTAGCTGTTCACAAAGGACAGAAGGAGACAGAAAGGGAGAGAGAAGCTGAGTCAGAAGCGGGGAAAACACAGATGGGAACACACGTGTACCTACTGCCCTGCCACCCGAAGGAGAGTTAGAGGGACACAGGCCGAAAAGAAACATGACAGTGAGCCCTCTGGGATGGTGACCTCTTGTTTCCAAAAGACTTTGATAGGAGGACCCAACAACCAATGGGAAGGAAGGGGTGGACATTAAACAGTTCTCATGGGGGAGATAAGGGGTCCTGGGAACCCTAGGGTACCCAAGACACTGTCTGTTTGACAGACTCCCAGCCTTAGGCCCCCTCCATCCCCAAAGGATAAAGCGGAGCTTCCCCCTTTCTCTTCTGCCTTTCCTGGTTGTTGATTTCTTTGTCCATCCAGGGAATGAACTCAGGAAACCCCTAGATGACCACCGGTACCCTGTTATATTTCTGACAAATGGGATGAAGTCAAATATTTTTCAGGCTCTGGCCAGACACAGTCAAGCTTTCTTTTGGTGTTCAGTGAATGTTACCAAGAGCTGACCCTCCAACCCAGGGTCTTCCAGAGAAGTCTCCCCACAGTCTGATTTGGTTATCTCGTAAGAGGGGTTTGCTTATTCCTGGGAGAATTTTCCAGGAGATTCTGCTTGGTGGCCTCTTCTCTGCCCTCCCGCATTGGAGAGGGGAGCAATGTAGGATGTCTTGGAATTCCAAGCCAGTTTATTAATCCCTGTAATAAACTACCGTGTGTGTGTGTGTGTGTGTGTGTGTGTGTGTGTGTGTGTGTTGAGCATGAGATAAGGCTGCAGAAGACGCGTGGCACAATTAGACTTTGCTGGGAGTTGCTGGCTGACAATGAGGCAAAACTTATGTGCTTGCTTTTTCTATAAGTACAATTTTCTTTGATAAGTGAAGTCAAAAGACAGAGAGAATTCATCCAGGATCTGCATTGTGGCATATTTCCTCTGTAATATTAAAATCAACATTATCCCTCTATCTAATTACATAAAACGGTGTTAATAATACCGTCTTTGTTGTGGCCTGCCCATTTCATCTTTGCAACCAAAGGGTTTATTAAAAGCAGCGACTGGCTGCCTTTCAGAAGCGGTACACTTGTTGTTGTTGTTATTAACCTACTCAGAAGGGCACAATTATTTCTTTTAAAAGAAAGTCTCAACCTTGGTGGGGGCTTTGATGACCAGAGGGGTGGTTTTCTTTGCATGGGCTTTGCTCTGAACATCATGTCTTGCAGCTCCCCTTTTAGAGAAAAGTGTGAGCACGCAGGAGTAGCAGAGCTGACCTCTGCCCTGGTGTGTAAGTGGCAATGTGGCCACAGAGGGTTGGGGTGGTCTGGGAGAGAGACTTGGGGGTGACTGGTTTTCTCAAATGCCCTCCTCACACCTAGACATCCGCTGTATTGCTTCTGGAGTCATCACTGTGGGGCACACTTGTAATCCTAGCACCCAGGAAACTGAGGCAGGAGGATCACAAGTTGTAGGACAGCATGGGCTATAGAACAAGACCTGCCTCAATCAATCAATCAATCAATCAATCAATCAATCATCAGTCAAACAAACAAGTCAGAGCTACAACCAGAAAAAAAGTTACTTCTAGGCTATCCCTAGCATATGCAGTCTTTGCCAAGGGATTTGGTACCTGGGAGTGAACACAGACGGAAATAAACAGGGCAGATGGCACCAGTGAGAAGAAGGAAGGAATGAGGTCATAGTGACACACATTCCTGCTTCAGGGACTTGTGGTCTCAGAAGTTCGGGGTGCCTGAGAACAAAAAAGGCTTGTGTTCTAATCTTTCATGCCGTCTTCCGGTGATGGTACGGGCCAGGTGATGGGTTAATGCTGACAAAGACGGGGAGGGGCGGAGAAAGCAAGGGGAGGCGAAGGGTTAAATAAGTCAGGTTGCAGGAAGAGTAGAAAGTGGGAGCTGGCTATGTATTCCTGGACTGGGAGACTGGTATCGGTGAAAATAGCTCCTGATGCTTGTCAGTCTCTTGGGACAGAAACCAGTGCTCACCGAGTCCCAGTGTTGTGACCAGCCCCAGTCCCTTGACTCTCCTGCCAGCCCATTCTGGAGTCACTTTGCTCTCATTGTAAAGATTAAGTTATTGGTGTCAGGGAGGCTCTCATTAGTGGCAAAAATAGGATTTGAAGGCACGACCTGTGGGATGTCAGTGGCCACACTTGCGAAGCCTTGCAGAAGTGCCCTGGACGTATTCATATTCAGAAATGTTGACTCCAGAAAGTCATGGACTTTTCAGTGTGAGTGTGTGTGTGTGTGTGTGTGTGTGTGTGTGTGTGTGAGAGAGAGAGAGAGAGAGAGAGAGAGAGAGAGAGATTCTCCTTAAACAGGTTTTTAGATTCTTGTCTTTCTTGAGAAATCTTTCCTTCTTCAAATGCCTGGGAAAAGCCTTGGTTAGAAACAGCTCAAGACAGAACAGAGAGCCCCCCAGGTCTGCATTTCTCTGGTAAGGGACTAGAAGAATGGACGGTCTTCCTCTGATGTCTTCCTACTGGATCTGAGCAGTCTCTTTGCAGACCCCTAAATGGATGTGTGCTGGTTTTAGTGAGAATTCTCTTGGAAGGAAATAATAGGGAAAGGAAGGAAAGGAAGGGGAGGAGGGAAACAGAGATGGAGAGAAGGTGAGAAAGGAGGGAGGCTAGGAGGTGGGGGAAGAGGGGGAGGGAAGAATGGGAGGAGGAAGAAGTAAGAAGGAATGTGGGAGGAAGCTGATCCGCGCCCATCACTGATCTTCTGGGTTCACCTTTGCTCCAGTTATCGCTGGTAAAGAACACCAGGAACAACTGGCCTCAGGGTGGCGAAAAGGGAGGAGAGTCACCTTCTTGTCCTGACATCCGATGTTCTCTGGTACCTAGGTAGGGATCCATACTGCTGCCTTGTGTTTTCTTGATGGGGTGAATTTTCCACTGGCCCTTTTGAAGTGTCAGGGGCAGGCCTGAAGGGCATGGTGACTATGGAGAGAGAGAGATGGAGGAAGAGAGGCAAATGTGCAAGTCCAGGGGACAGTGGCATACCCTTCCCCCTCTTTTCCTGCTGATTCCCAAGATTCTCAGCCGTCAGAGTCCATTCCTTTCACTGCCAGAGAGGCAGCTTGAAGCTCGAACCACGGCCTCTGAGGACACAGAGGACATCATACGGAGTTCACAGGTCGGGAGCTGGGCAGTGATACAGTATCCTCCTGCTGATCAATGGCCAGGCCTTGAAATGTGGTACAGTTTCAACAGTGTAAGTCAGCTTCCCGTTCCTGTAACCAAACCCCTGAGATCATTTACCTACGCAGAGAGAGGTGGATGTCTGCTCACATTCTGTGTTATAATTGGCCTCGTTCTCTGTGGCAAGGTAGATTCATGGAGGGATGTGAAGGAACAAACCTCACACCCTGAGCCAGGGAGCAAAGAGGAAGCTGGGATTGAGTCTACCATCTTCTTTAGGGTCACATCTCTGAATAATCTCCTGCTGGGTCCTGCCTCTTGCAGATTTCAAGACCTCCTAAAACTACCACTCCAGGGAATAAGCCCATAAGGCCGGGGCTGTGGAAAGTAGGAGACACACAATCCAAACTCCAGCATCAATAGAAAGTAAATTTCTTTGTTGTTGTGCTTTTTGTTTTGTTCCTGTGTGTACCTGAGGACAACCGTGATGGTTTGAATGAAAATGGACCCCATAGATTCACATATTTGAATGCTTAGCTCCCAATTAGTGGACTATTTGGGAAGGATTAGGGGGTGTGGCCTTGGAGAAGATATGGCCATGTTGAAGGAAGTGTGGCCTTATTGGAGAACAGGAATCACCAGGGGTGGGTTTTGAGGTTTCAAAAAGCCTACACCAGGTTTAGTCTTTCTCTGCCTCCTGCCTGTGGATCAGTATGTAAGCTCTCAGCTACTACTGCAGAGGCATTCCTGCTTGTCACTGTTTTCCAGAATGTTGATCATGACTAACCCTCTGAAAATGTAAGCAAGCCCCCAACCAAACGCTTTCTGTATAAACTGCCTTGGTCATGGTGTCTCCACACAGCAGTCAAACAGAGACTAAGATAACAAGCCGAGGGCTGCTTCTCACCTTGCTTTTTGAGCCAGAATATCTCACTAGGATCCCAGGGAGTTGCTGTTAATCTAGGCTGGCTGGCCAGGAAGCCACAGGGATGCTCCTGACTCTGCCTGCCCAGTGCTGGGATTACAAATGTCCACGCCTGTATCAGGTGCTTTTGTGCTGCTGGGAGAAGACACCATGGCCACAGCAACTTAGAGAAGAGTTTATCTTGTTTTATAGTTTCTAAAGCAGTGGTCTCTAATCTCCCCAATGCTGCAACCCCTTTAAAACAGCCTCTCATGTTGCAGTGACCCCCCGGCCGTAAAATTAGTCTTGCTGCTGTTTCACAACTATAGGTTTGCTACTATTACGAATCATAATGTAAATATCATTCAAAGCACAGCACAACAGTTACAAAGTTTATGTACTTGTCTGTTGGTCTATCTTGTCTATCATCTATCTGTCTATCTATCTATCTATCTATCTATCATCTATCTATCTATCATATATATATATATATATATATATATATCTTCTGTGGATTCTGGGGTCCTTGTACTTGTGTGGAATGCTTTCTATGAACTGAGAGATGATTGGAGTTATCTCTCCATTCCCAGTAGATAGTAAAATATTTGAGTTTCAATGAAGTCACATGAGTCTCTGGCCCTGGATGGCTGATCAGTCTTCCCAGCATTGCCAGAAAGCCCAGGTGACCTGGCTTTTCAGCTTCCAGGGCTCATGGTCTGTAGGGTATGACAATATGGTCCTGTGGTTTGTTTCATCCGCTGCATCTCTAAGGTGCATTGTGTAGTAGTTAGCCACATGGCCATGGCCTCTGGCCGTGATCTCTTAATACTGAGCTCTCCAGGGGGGTAGAACACTGTGGCTGCCTTCTCAATTCCAGGTTCATTTTGCCATCAGAATCCTGACCAGCATGGTGAGAAACAGGGATTCTCACCTCATAGTTATGGGAATTAAGAATAGGAAAAAGAAAGAAAGAAGGAAAAAGCAGTTGATAGTTTTTATACAGTTCCCAAGGTCCGGCATCAGCCTAGAGAAAAGGCAAAAATGGCTGGGATGCTCATGTGCCACAAAACATTGGTTTTTATTTTCTTAAATGCATTTCCCTGTCCCTTTAATCCGCTATTGGATGAGATCCTCAGGGAGGTCCATCTTTCCATGTCTAGCAGTGGTCCCTCTTCAAATTCCCCATCTGATTAGTTCATAATACAAAGCCTTAACTAATGTACATCCTGGGGATGGGGATCCCCTTCTTTTCGGTTCCATGGGCCCAGTCGTGTAACAGGCTGTCTGTGATGTTTGAACCCGAGGATGAGCTGAGCATGCCCAAACAAGCAGGTGCCTGCTAACAGGAAGGAAAGACAGGTGCTTAGTGTCTCCTGGTTATGTGTGATTCTCTGATGAGTTCCAAATGCAAGTCATACTGAAAATGGGCCATAGGGATTTATTTCTTTTAGTATCCATGCCCCAAAGGATGGAAGGTGGTTTAGCAGGAGGTTTTAGTGGGGAATCTGAGTAAAGGACTCTGCCTTCAAATTGTGTGGGCAAAACTCATTCCTGCTTCCTGGGGCCTTCTGATCTCAGGGATGCAACCCTGAGGGTCCTTGTGAACAAACACATTGAGTTTCTACAATCTCTAAGGCAGCTGGGCAGGAGTATGTGAGACTCCTTAGAAATGTCCATACTCACACAGCTCCTGGGTCCAAGGATGCTGGTGTCTCTCATGCTCTTCCCATTTGATATGGTGGTTTTCTCCCAAGCACGCTTGATTCAAGAACTTCTGCTAAGACTAAGGGTGACTGAAAATGTCTTGATCTGACCCCCTGCATACCCCCCATGGAGATATGCAGGGTTGTTCCCCCTGTTCTTGGAGTTGAGTAAGATTAAAGGCTTACTGAGTCAAAGTGAGGCAATGCAAGTAAGTTCAGGGACGTCTGGAGTCAAATCATCAGAAGGAAGCCTTGTAACTTTAACCCTCACCTCTTGGAAGGCTCCATCTAGGGATAGCTGATCTAGCATTGCTAAGCCCCGAAGACAGATCATGAACAACTCTGTACCAACTTGTTATCATTGAGCAGCTGCAAGAACCAGCCTCCTCGGCCCATACTCTGGGCTTGTGAGAGAGGATGCCACCGTGCAGATGCTCTTGCAGGATCCACAGCCCAGAATGTCACTAGGCAGATGAACCACCCGGCAGATCTCACCCACATTCTTCATCTACAACACCGGGGAAAGGAAAAGGTGCTCTTAGAATTGCTTACACCTAGAGCACACACAACTTCCTAATAGCTACACCACTGAAGAAAAAGAGCCCTTCTTTCTTCAGTACCAGCTAACTGTCAATCACCCCTCAGGGTGGGTCCCTGTGGAAACACCGATGCTCACAGTCTTGCCCAATTCCTGTGTAGACCAGTACCCACTCCAGTGAGTTGATGAGCACAAGGGCTGAGTCATGTCCAGAAGACATCTTTCTGTCTGCATGTCCTTCCCATTGCGGTGAGCGAGGGACCTGCCGTATTGATTTGCTCAGGATGCTGTAACAAGGTACTACAGGTTAGGGCTCAAGTGGCGGATATTCGTTTCTCTAGAAACTAGAAGCCCAGTATCGAAGTGTCGGCAGGGGTGTTTCTTCTGAGCCTCCTTTCCTTAGGGGGGTAAGAAAGTCACCTTCTTTCTCTGTATCTCCTTACCATCACCTTCCAAGGAAATGAGTAATCCCCTCTTGCGAGATTCTGCATCCAAAGAGAATCAAGAACTAGAGGTCAACATCTCAGTCCAAGAATGTACATGAATAGGAAAAGGGCACAATTCTGGCCCTAACACCAGAGTTTGAATTCTAGTCCTTCACCAATGTCCTCTGTGAGCCTTCATTTTGTTCTTTGGAAAGTGAGTTCTCAACACAGGTTGACATAATGGCAGGGATGACAGAGCTGCTCATTCACACAAGATGGTTTAAGCAGGTCTCCGATAGACAGAAAACCAACAAACAGTCCCTATAGCCTTCTGCTCATATTTCTCTGCATACATGATAAGCCTTGTTAACAACCATTATTTCTAGTGTGTGTGTGTGTGGTGTTTATTTAAGACAGGATCTCCTATAGCTCAGGTTGGCCTGGAATTTACTGTGTGACTAAAGATGACCTTGAACTTCTGACAGTTCTGCCTCTGTGTGACAAGTATTGAGATTATAGGCATGTCGCACCATTCCTGCTATTTGTATATGGTGCAGTCAATCGATTGCAGGACATTGTGTAGGCTAAGCAAACACTCGACCAACTAAGTCACAACCCTAGCCCCTTGTAGAATTATTTAGATGTGACTAAAATACGGTGTAAATATAGCTCACTTAATAATAATCTCAAAATTTGTGATAGCTATTGCAATTTTTGATGCTATGAACTTGCCAAATAGAAAATATATGTTTGCTTTCTCTGTAATTTTAGAGATATTAATAGACCCACTGAGTCTGGGAACTGTTTTCAAGACTTCCTAATAAAGGATCATGTATTGTTCAACTCTAGGAGTTCTGAGCAGGTCACATGACCAGGAAGCAGGCATGGTCATCATACATGCAGGTGGTTGTTAAGAACAAAAACTTACCACTATCCAGCAAGTTGAGCAGAAAACCCCAAAGGCCTGTAGGTGTTACCTGCTTTTTTTTTCTTGTTTCTGAGCTTGGGACTCAGGCAGGTCATTCCCCACTTCCTTCAGAATTGCTGGAGCCAGGAAGAGATGCTTTATCAAAGGTTCAAGCCTTTTATCTCGAGGTCAGTAAGAAGAGAAACCTCTTATCACCTGGGAGCCAAGTTAATATTTGTTCAAAGCACTAAGATGGAGACCTGTGGGCTCAAGGGTCAGGTGAGTCATGAGGAGACTGAGCCATAGCCCTTGGCAGTCACAAAGGAACCTGCCTTGCTTGGTACCGAAGAGCCCCTGCTTTGGTTTTGTCTTTCAGGGAAGAACCAGGAGAGGCTGTGTCCTGGGGAAACAAGCATTTGAGTGCTGCCTACATGCAGGGATGACAACCTCCCTCATAAACATTTGAATGTTGCATACATTCAAGGATGCCAGTCTCTCTCCTGAGCCGGTGGTGGGCTGAGCAGGGGTCGGGTGCATTCTCTACACAGTCTTCCTCAACTCTACCACACAGCTATGGAGAAAGGAAAGGAAAGGAAAAGCAACTATAAAACCTAAGATAGGTCCTTACTGTGGGCTCTGGACTCAGTTCTGATTCAGTTTTCAACGATGGTCTCACGACCAGCATTTTCTCTAAGATGAAGCTCTCCAAATCACAGTCTCCTTACCTGTAGTTGGAGGTCATGGAAGTGGCGTTCTTGGCCCAAAGGCCATTGTAGGTGATGAGATGAAGACCCTTGTAACCACCACTGTCCTTGTCACCAGCACCATGTCCCCTATGACCCTGCTTTCCTGTTTTGAAGCCTTGCTGACATCCTGCCTTCTGATGACAGGATACCACTCTCTTTCCAATTTCTCTTTACTTTTCTTTGTCTTCTTCCTTCTGACCTTCATTCAATCCTTTCTCTCCTTTTTTCCTCTTTCCTTCCTTCTCTCATTTCTTTCCTCCCTCTCTTCTTTCTTTCTTTCTTTCTTTCTTTCTTTCCCTATTTCTCTTTGATACTTCTTCCCTCTCTACCTCCCTCCTTCCCTTTTATTTCCCTTCCTTTTATTTCTACAGCTATCTCTGTCTTTTTTGACTTTTTTTTTTCTAAGAAACTCTTCCAACATAGTCCAGGATAACCTCATACTATGACCCTTCTTCCTTGGTTTCCCAAATACTGGAATGACAGGTCTAGATCATCCTAGTGATATCAGCCTTATTACTTTCAGTCCTAATGACCTGAAATAGGGTGTCACAATTTGAACACTGCTAATGGTTGGTTGTTAAAGAGAAAGTGGGCCTCAAGCTAGAGCTTAGATTCGAGATGGTGTAGAAGCAGAATTGAACACCATGGCTCTTATCAGATCTTTCTTTATATCTGTTCCTTTTTTAAAAATAGCAGTGATAGACACTTCGTCCTTAGTGGATGATTTCTTACACAATGCAACTAAGGCAAAAGTTAAAATAGTAAGTAGGGAGGCTAGGACTAGAGACCATAAATTCAAGGCCAGCTTGGACAGTTTAGTGAGAACCTGTCTCCAAACCAAAACCAAAACACCCACAAACAACAACAACAAACTACCACCACACGGGCTTGGGCTGTAGTGCAATCAATGGATGGGACACTTCCATGGCATCCACAAGGTCCTATGTTCAAACCTCAGTGTTGCGATAACAATAATATTAATAAAAACATAAATAATGGAATAAATTAAAAAATAAAAACTAGTCCAGAATATATGTGGAGGGGACAGATATGCTGACAATGGCTTTGTACTTCCTGCAAACAAATCGTATTGTCTCCAGGCTCAGAATTGTGTTGGTTTTCTATTTCTCTGTTCTTGTTCCTCTGGACAAACGGGGAAACCATATATCATACCCATGAGAGCCTAATAATATGCAGACCCCAGTCCAGATCCAGAGCGTCCTGGACTGGGTTCTCAGCGATTGACAGGGGTTGAGTGTACTCTTCTCAGTAGCATCTCTTTAATAGCCTAACCAGGGCTTGGGGAAAATATTTACACCAGGAAATTGGAAAAGTCCCACAATCTGGGATATTTGTTTTTCCAAGAAGCTGGTTGCTAAGCCTCTGCTTGCTTACCTCAACCCTGCTGGGACCTCCTAAGCCAGGGATTCCCCGGGATCAGCACTGAACGGCTTCCCACTGGGGACTCTGCTGCAGTTGCTAACCTCAAGGAGACACCTGCAACTTCGGAGACACAATCCACTCAGCTCTCCCAACTCCTTCACCCAGGGTGGTTCAACAACCAGGAGAGAAAATGCTACCCAGGCTTCCCCACCCAGTGAGGCAGAAAGACACTGGGCAGGGACTGGGGAAAAAAAAAGTCTCATTGAACACAAATAGCTGGAATAATTGCTGAGCAAATCTAGAAAATGACTAGCTAAGTAAATTGCTTCTCTTGTGCAAAGTCTCTCTGAGTTTGCGGGGAGGGGGAAGGGAGAAGTGGACACATGGTCAGCTTCCTTGAGCCCCCTAGATCTCAGCTTCTTTTCCCTGGAGTCACCAGGCATTTCCTACTGTATGGATGCTCTGTCGTCGGGGGCTGAACTTCCTGTGGAAGCATGACAGATCGGAAGGGGAAAGGGGTTTCTGCTGATACCCAAGGGTCCCCTGGTGACCCTGCTGTTTGAGTTTCTCTCTTGTTTTTCGGTATCAGATCAACATAAGACCAGAAGAATTGTGGCCTAACCTTTTTTGCAAATATCAGACACTGGGGGCATCACTCCCCATGATTTGAACAGCTAAAGTGTTGTTTCTTTGGCCAAGGTGATTTTTATGGAGAACTAGCCACTAAACCCAGATACCATGTGAAGCTTTATCATGAAATGATTTGCTGTGAGGCATGCACGCCCATTCTCTACTCAGGACAGAGTCGGGTCATGGCCTATGGTTGGTCACAGAGCTGACACTGTGCTGGCGGGAGGTGAACTCCGAACCTCATCAGGCCACCATCTCTTACACTGAGGCACACTCATTCCCTTAAGTGTCCGGGAAGAGCTCAACAATAAATGAGACAGATATCAGGCCCCTCCCTGCAATATTCAGGGAACATCATCCAAGAGGGTGCAGATGGAAAGAAAGAGCCCTAGGTTCAGGAGGACAGAGGTGAAATGGATATGAGGATACGACAGACACCGCACTAATGAGTTCACCATAAGACCTGGGAGAGATCAAGCCAATCAACATTCCAGCATGGAATAAGGAGGGTCTATACGCCCCACTTTTAGCTGGGGATCTATTGAGAGTTGACGGCTGCAGGGGGAGGGAGAATCAACTTTCTTTAACTCTGTGGTCCCTACTGGGTTGAGCACGCTCCTGTGGATGGCCCCACATCCATGTACATATGGACAGTACTAATTACATTCAGTAGAATACATATGAACATGAAATGGGGAATTGGGATGGGGCATGATGGGTGGATCTGGGAGGGGTAAATATGATCAAAATCTAGTGTATGCATGCATTATATTTTCAAGGAACTAGTAGAAAGATAAATTTCCAAGACATGCCTGGGATCATGCAGGAAACGAGGCAAAGACACACAAAGAAGTAGAAGGAGCACAACAGGAAGAGAAATGGGCTGTGAGCCTGCTATTACTCCTTCTCGGGTAGGATGGAACTTTCTTGAACAGAAAGTCATGCACCAGGTGAGACAAAGAAGGGTTCATAGAAGTTAAAACATCTCTGTCAAAACATGCATTTGCATCCCCAGAAAGTCATTCAGTTTGAGACCTGAGGAGTGCAAGACAGCACTGTGAACATTTGACACACGCATATGAACACCCTCCCCAGCAAGATGTCCAAAGAAGCAGGAATTTAAAAAACAAGCAAACGACCCACTGTAATTATTTGAAGCCCAAAGCTGGTACTATGAATCTGTTATCTTGATGATTTAAAGGAAAAACTCCTAAAGGCTGAAGACAACCGTTCCCCCCCTAGGTCAGTCTTGAAGTAAGCCCTAAGCCTAATCAGGGCTTTCTTCCTGGCCTTTTGTTCCGTGGACAAACTTTAACTGGAGAGCAGAGTTGATTGACACGTGGTAAGGATGGCCTGTCAGGCCCCCTGGCCTGGGGGAAGAGGCATGCTGCGTTTCTTTTACCTCCCTAGAGGAACTCACGTATCCTCACCTGGATCCTGGTAGAGGTTGCCTGGCTTGCCCTTAACACAAACTCAAAGTGGATCCAGCTGAGGGCTCGGAGTAGCTCAGGGGAGTCCCCTCAGACTCAGAGAAAACTCCCTTTCCTGTCGTGGTCAGCAGCCAGAATGAGGGATGTCTTGTCTTTTACTGGACCAAAATTAGTGTGAGTTTTTGATCCTAAGATGTCAAGAGTTGCTCAGATGTAAGAAGCTTCCTGGGGTGCGTTTTATTCGTTTTTATGATTTTAAATACTACTTTAGAATATATAATCCTTGGTGGCCAGGGATAACTTAGAAAATAGTTGTATAGCAAAGTTTAAAAAATTAAACAGTCCTACATGCCACAAATGTAAGGTCCAGCCTGAAATTCTTAATGATATCTGTCACATAAAGTAATGGAGAAGCTTCTCAGAAAGTAAAGGGACCAGCAAAGTAGGGGTGTTTGGCAGGAACAAGTGTATTTATTCTTAGGCTATCAGACTATTGAAATAATGGACCCCAAGAAATGAGAATCTTCAGAGCCATTCACTGATAGAGGAAAAAGGAGATTGAAGGCAGGGTGAGGAGAGAGGGGGTAGACAGAAGGAACTGTCTCCTGGAGGAAGGTGTACTGCCAGAGAGACAGTGGCAGGCAGGGAGTCACACATAGGCTGGGCAGTTCAGTTACGGAAGTTTCTTGCTTTCTTTGTAAGCTACCTAATCCTGTGAAAACGCCCAGGGTAGACTTGGGGTGAGGGCTCACTGGACCTCCTTGTCTCTCTTTTCAGTCTGGACCAACTGAATGAACCTGCCTTTTTTGTTTTCAATATCAATTTGTTTTTTATTTTGATTGGCGCGAAGATGGGTTGCTTGTTTGGATACAGGCTGTGACCCTGAGCCTGGTAACAAGTGGTCAACCACTCTTGATTTTGCTGCTTTGAGATTTCATGGGGAAGAAGGAAGATTTTAGGCCTTTGTCTTGAAGTTTCAGGAGAAAATATTGAGGTGATTTTTTTTGTTGTTGCTTTTCTTTGTTTTTCCAGCTGAGGCCTCGCTCTACTGCTTGATCCTCCCACCTGAGCCTCCTGAGTGCAGGGAGTACAGGTGGTGCCCCTGTGCCCAGCCCAGCTGTGCTTGGCTCTCCTCAACAATAAGCTTTACAGGTTCCTGGGAACTGTTCATAGTCTTTGAAATGTCTCAGTTTGAAGCGAGACAAGGAAATAGTCGAAGTCTCTTTCCAATTGAGTCGCTTCCTGGAAATTCACAGCGGTGGGGGCAAGACAGAGTTGAGCGGGCTTCTGCAGCTCCAGTAAAGGGGCTTTCACACTCACAGGTCTGCCAAGAAAGAGGAAAGGGAATGAAAGGAAAAAGAAGAGACCCCTGGTGTTCTGGGGGTACACAGGCACAGGCAGGTCATTGTACAATTTGAAGACAGCATGCTTCCAGTAAGTCACTTTTAAAACCTGTGTGTGTGTGTGTGTGTGTGTGTGTGTTGCAAGCAGTTGTGAGCCATCCTGTGTGTGCACTGGGAACTGAATTCAAGTCTTCAGCAAGTGCTCTTAACTGCTGAGCCATTTGTCTAGCCCCCAGACACTTGTTTTCCTGGTCCCAGTGTCACTGCCTATACAGTAGATTGTACCATTTTCATATAATGGTTTATTTAAACTACCTGCCATTCCACAGCCCTGTTGCCAACAAGGTGTTTCTTACAAGCTGGTGTTTCTGTATCTGTGTAAGCCAGTGGCCGTTCAGTCCTAGGAAGATGACCATCTGACTTCAACTTGTATTACTAGAAATATGGGGGAGTCCTTCTAGAACCACCACATATGATTGGGGAAATTGGGGTCCACTCTTGTGGCTCTTAGGATATTTTTTTCTCAAAAGAAGTAACGGTAAAATCATTCAGGAAATGGACCAAAATTGGGGTAATCACCATAAAAATCTAGAACAGTGGTTCTCAACCTTCCTAACATTGTGACCTTTCAACCCAATTCCTCGTGCTGAGGTGACCCCCAACCATAACATTATTTTCATTGCTACTTTATAACTTTTGCTACTATTATGATTCATAATCAAGTATCTGTCTTTCCCAATGATCTTAGGTGACCCCTGGGAAAAGGTTATTTGATCCCCCTCAGGTTGGGAGACACTGACCAAGAGCTATGATTTCCAAACTGTTTATCAGAGAGCTTCATGTCTGGATTAGAGTTTTGGTCCCACCCTCATGTACAGCCTCTGGGAGTCTCATTTAGGAGGAGATAAGAAACCAGTTCCCACTTCTGACATTCCTGGTCTAGGGGCCAGGACAACTGCTTTTAGGCAGGGATCCCTGCTCTAAGTCTGCTTAGCCAGTTTTTACTTCCTGCTTCCAACGTTTGCATTCAAAATATTTTCCGTCTTGCTGACCATCTTTATCTCCCTCAATCATGAGACCTTAGATAGAACATTCCAGGATACTGTGGGGCGAGCTCTAGGAAAGTCTAGGAAGACAGAGACAGACGCTGGACTCCTTGGCCCTGTCGTCCTTTAGGCTTTCCTTCCATTAATTTTGTGAGAGACAAAGTCTGCAATTAGAAGTCAGACCCGAGCACCTGGCTGGAGGTTAGGGCTCGGAGCTGCTGTGCATCACAAAAGCAGGCGTAGCCTTGTGCAGGGAGTGGATTGCAGAGCCTGTACAGAAAAGAATGTAGCAGCAGACGTTTAGGTTGTAAGGAGCTTCCAGGAGGCCAGCAAAGAGTAAACTTTGTAAGCGAGCAGAGACACTTCAGAATTTTTTATTACCCTCAATTGACATCCAGGGATTTGATGGTTATCTTAGAGAAAGCCGGTTTGAAAGGCTGGCCATTTGTATGTAAACTTTCTCCTTTAGTCGAGCTAATGGCTGGAGGACTTGCCTACTAATCTCCCACTTTCTTCTTGCCTGAAACCCCCTTTATGGTCCCCGCAGGGACTTAGATTCTCCTCTGGTTGGCAAAAGTTAGATCAATTGATTACCCTCAAAGCGGAGATGCCTATCTTGGTGACTGTGAGAGCCCAAGATGTTCGGAAAAATCTACCTCTTTCCATCCACACTTTAAGGCTGGGCTACACACAGAGCAAGCAATCTTTGCTCCCAAAGTTCCCGTTTCCACTATGTCCACGCGTGCTATAAGTAGCACATGGACGGGGCACTCAACAGTGTTATGGGACCTGTCATAAAGCAAGGGCTGGGCTGTAACTTCCCTTATGTTTCCCTATAGATGCCTAGCAACAGAGGCCTGTGGGCTGTTAGCTTGAATGCCAAATCTAGCAAATAAAACCCGGACACCTACTTAAATTTAAATTTTAGAAAATAATAAACACATTTTCAGCCCATGCACCACATAGGGTGAAGGGTAATACTTTCAGATAAATATATCTGCTGCTTTTCTGAAATTCGCATTTAACTGGACTGGGTCTTTGTATTTGATCAGGCAACCCATCCCTCTCCGATGTCTGCTGATGTCTCCTTAATGAAGAATACCTGGTCAAGCCTTAGTCACAGGTTTTGGTCTCATGTAGCCTTGGCTGTCCTGGAACTTGCTCTGTAGACCAGCTGGACTCGAACTCAGAGATCCCCTTGCCTCTGCCTTCTGAGTACTGGGTTTAAAGGAGGGCACCACTACTGCCTGGTCAGAGCGAATAACACCAGACATGCATTTAGATAACTTCATTTTAAAATAAATTTAAGTCAAAAGCTAAAAAGGTAGTTGTAATGGTTTAGATAAAACTCAGTTCCCCCGAGGGCGGCAATGGGCTGTGTAGCTAGTAAACACCTATCTAATCCTCCTGCCTCCACCTCCCAAGTGCTGGGATCACAATGTACACCATCATGCCTGATCCTGCAGTGATGTTGGAGCTCCAACCCTGTCACCCGCTGTGCTCATTCTCATAGACAGCTGCACGGGCTGCCTGGTGCTAGTCCTTGGCACTTGCCTCACCTCCCATAGATGCCATGGTTCTCTTCTCACCGGCACAGCCATGGCAAACCATTTGAACTGCCTTGTGCTGTTTACTGTTCTTTGAGGTCAGTGTGGTTATCTGTAGGTGGCACTGGCATCTTCTTCTACTCTGAGCAACTTCAGGAGAGATGATGTGTGTGTATACAAGTGTGGTCATAAGCGCATGTGTGAATTGAACTTGAAGATATCAGTTAAATATGAGAATTCTGTATCTGGAAAATGGACTTTAAAATAAATCAGTAAAGAAGCTTTTGTATATGAATCATTTTTTTTTTTTTAAAAAATCACTAAGTCTTTTTTGAAGACAGGACCTCACATAGCCCAGGCTGGTCCTAAGCATCTGCCATAGCTGAAGATAACCTTGAACTCCTGATCCTCCAGCCTTTACCTCCTAAGTGCTGGAGTTATGACTATGAGCTACCATGCCTGACAATCACTAAACTCTAATAGCATCTGGAGCTGAAAGAGGTATGAGCTGATAAGAAAGGGAAGAAATGCAAATAAATGCACAAAAATATTTAGCCTCACTGGAAAGTAAAGTAAAGCAAATTAGGATACAAATAAGGAAAACTTTTAGCTATAAAATTAGCTAAGGTTTAAAAATGGAAAAAAAACAGGTTTGGCAAGAATGCAGAAAAATAAACATGCATGTCGTGTGCTGGAGGAGTTCAAGTTCTACGGTCAATATTACAAGGCATTTGGCAGGATATATAGTGAACCGAAGCAGAGTTCATGCCCTTTGACACAGTGTTTTTTCTTCTTGGAGGAAAAGTCAGGAACAAGTATGAATATTTATGCACAAATACGCTCATTGCAACATTATTTATAAATAGCAAAAATGTGGGAATGGAATGCGAGCCAAAGCCAGCTAAATAAATTATGTTAAATAGAGTTGAGAGAACATATGCAGCCATAAAAAAATAATGTTTCAGGAGATATTTAATGTCATGGAAAATTTGCTACTTACAATGTTAAGTTAAAAAAAGAAGGAAAGATAAACATTTGTCTATACAATCATAAGAATTATGTGAGTGTATATCCAGAAGAAAATAGACCAAAATGTTTGCAGTGTTGGCCTAAATATTAGGAAGTTTGCTACCACAGTGTGGATTCCTTCAAGTTTTCTTAGACGGATTTCTTTTCTCCTGTCTTTCTAATACTTTCAAAATCTTCTGTACGAATAAGAGACTGTGCTCAATTTCCATCAAACTGGAGTTGAACAAAAGCATAGAATTAAATCTCCTGTAATTAAATTTTTGTTCACTCATTTAGATTAAAAACTATGAAATGGTCTTTTGGCTATGAGGAAGTAGGTAGGACTTGGTTTGTCTTCCCAAGTGACTATAAAAATCACAGAAATATTTAAGATTTGTAGTTACTGGCTAACAGTCAGTTCAAGGCCCTTAGGAGCTATAGAATTAGTTCATGGGCAGCCTGGGCAAGTTTGACCTTTGTCCAAAATTCCAAAGCATAAGGAAGGCTGGAGGTGTAGGGTGTAGCTTAGTGGAGGAGTGTTGGGCATCCTATGATCCCTCAGTTCAATCCTTAGAACATCCAAATAAACCAAACCAGGAATAAGACAGATAGATACTAAGAACCTTGACTGAAATCATGTCATACATTTCTGAAAGAAATTTAAAATAAACTCGTAAATATACTATGTTTTTAAATTAATAGACTTAGTTTTGTTAAAATATTTGCATTGGTATCCACAGTTGACACAACCCTCTTCAAAACCCAAGAAGTTTTTACAATCAAATTTGGCAAAAAATCAATAGGACCCCCAGACCCAGCAGCTTTAATGGAGCCCAGGCTGGTCCTAGTGACCCCAGGTAAAACACTGCCCACTGCTCACTAACCACATTCAAGCTAGTCCAATATCCTCCGGGCTGCACTTTTTCCCCTGAGCTACATATCCTTGTCTCTAATTTAGGAAGAAGACTTCAGCTTTAGCAGAGGCCAGGACAGATCTAGGGACCCCAGGCCCCCAAACCCCAGAGATACCTTATTGGACCTGAAGACTCCCTGGTCATCAGAACCCTTGGCCATTTAGGCCAGAAGACCAGAGAGAAAGAAAAACCAAGGAACAAAACACCCATCCAACAAAGACAAACACAGGAATCAACAACTAGACCTCTAACCATCCCAAGTCCAGATGTCTAAATGCCAGTGTAAGAACACAGTTAATAACAGAAAGGGAACCCAGAACCCATCAGAACCCAGCTATCCAAGGATAATAAGACCTAAGCAATATACTGTAGCTGGTACACTAGAAAGTGACCTTAAATATGATTTTATCATAGAGGATCTTATAGAGGAAATGAAAAAAAAACTGGATGAAGTCAATAAATCCCTAAAAGAATGCCAAAAAAGGCGGGGGGGGGGGGGAACCAACCAACCAACCAACAAACAAATAGGTGGAGAAAACTGTTCAAGACCTGAAAATGGAAATAGAAGCAAAAAAGAAAACACAGACTGAGGGAATTCTGGAAATGGAAAATTTGGGTTAAGTGAGCAGGAACTACAGATGTAAGTATTACCAACAGAATATAAGAGATGGAAGAGAGAATCCCAGGCATATGATAGAGGAAATAGATTCATCAATCAAAGAAAATGTTAAATCTAAAAAAATTCCTTTTAAATGGAGACTCCATGTTGGTTTCCCAGCTGCCCAGACCTGAATAATTACAAAGAAACTATATTAATTACAACACTGTTTGGCCAATGACTCAGGCTTCATCCCAGAGATGCACGGATGGTTCAACATATGAAACTCTGTCAATGTACTTTACCATATAAACAAAATAAAAGAGAAAAAAAAACCCATGTGATCATCTCATTAGATGCTGAAAAAGCCTTTGACAAAATCTAACATTTTTTCATGACAAAAGTCTTGAAGAGACCAGGGATACAAGGGATATACCTAAACCTAATAAAAGCAATATACAGAAAGCTTATTGCCAACATCAAATTGAATGGAGAGAAATGTAAAGCAATTCCACTAACATCAGGAAAAAGACAAGGCTTCCACTCTTTCCATACTTATTTAAAATAGTACTTGAAGTTCTAACTAGAGCAGTAAGACAACTAAAGGAAATCAAAGGGATAAAAATTGGAAAGGAAGAAATCAAAGAAATCAATCATTATTTGCAGATGATATAATAATATGCATAAGGGACCTTCAAAATTCTACCAAGAAACTCCTATAGCTGATGAATACCTTTAGTCAAGTAGCTGGATACAAGCTTAACAAAAAAAATATCAGTAGATCTACTATATACAAATGATAAATAGGCTGAGAAAGAAATCAGGGAATCTATGTCCTTTATAATAGCATAAAATAATATAAAATATCTTGGTGTAACTCTAACCAAGTAAGTAAAAGACCTGTATGACAAGAACTTCAAGTTTTGAAGAAAGAAATTAAAGAAGATACTAGAAGATGAAAAGTTCTTTCATGTTAATGGATTGGTAGAATTAGCATAGTAAAAATGGCCATCTTACTAAAAGAAATCTACAAATTTTATGTAATTCCCATTAAATTCCACCATGGTTTTTTATAGACTTTGAAAGAGCAGTACTCAACTTAATATGGAAAAACAAAAAAATCCAGGATAGCTAAAACAATCCTGTACATTAAAGAGCTTTAAGAGGCATTACCACCCAGATTTCAACTTCTGCTACAGAGCTATAGTAATAAAAACAGACAATATTGGCATAAAAACAGACAGGTGGGCCAACAGAAAGGAATTGAAGACCCAGACAAAAATCCACATACCTATGGATGCCTGATTTTCAACAAAGAAGTCAAAATTACACAATGGAAAAAAGAAAGCATCTTCAACAATTGATGCTGGCATAGCTGGATGGTGGCATGGAAAAGAATGCAAACAGATCCATATCTATCACCTTGCACAAAACTCAAGTTCAAGTAGATCAAATCCTTCAAAACAAATATAGATATACTGAACCTGGTAGAAGAGAAAGTGGAGAATAGCCTTAAACTCATTGGCCCTGGATATAACTTAATTAACTGGAAACTAATAGTGCAGACACTAAGATCAACACTTAATAAATGGGACCTCATGAAACTGAAAAGTTTCTGTAAAGCAAAGGACACTATCAATAAAGGCACAACAGCAGGCAACAGGATGAGAACGCATCTTCACCAACCCTACATCTGACAGAGGACTGATTTCCAAATTATATAACGAGCTCAAGAAACTGGTCATCAAAGGAACAAATAATCCAATAAAAAAGGGGGTACAGACCTAAACAGAGAACTCTCAACAGGGAAATCTAAAATGGCTGAAAGACACTTAAGGAAATGCGCAACATCTTTAGCCATCAAAGAAATACAAATCAAAACAACTCTGCAATATCATCTTACGTCTGTCAGAATGACCAAGATCAAAACCACTGATGACAGCTTATATTGTAGAGGATGTGGGGTAAAGGGAACACCCCTCCACTGCTGCTGGGAGGGCAAACTTGTACAGCTGCTTTGGAAAATGATATGACAGTTTCTCATAAAATTGGGACTCAATCTATCACAAGACCCAGCTATACCACTCTTGGGCATACCCCCAAAGGATACTTAATCATCCCATAAGGTCACTTGCTTAACTATATTCATACTAGCTTTATTTGTAATATCCAGAATGTCGAAACATCGTAGATGTCCCTCAACTGAAGAATGGATAAAGAGAATGTGTACATTTACACAATGGAGTACTACTCAGCTGTTAAAACCATGACATTGTGATAGTCTTGACATCATGACAGCAGGCAAATGGATAGAACTAGAAAAAAAATATCCTGAGTGAGGTAGTGTAGGCCCAGAAAGACAAACATGGTAACAGATCTAGGATAGAGTCAAACATGTCTGGAGTAAAAAGAAGTCAGTTTAATGATGCCTAACGATATTCTGTTGTACTTATAGATGGGTGCCTAGCCCAATTGTCATTAGAGAGCATTCACACAGCAACTGATTGAAACAGATGTAGATCCACAGCCAAACATTAGGCAGAGCTTTGGAAATCCTGAAGAAGAGAGGGAGAAGAGATTGTAGGAGCCAGAGGGGTCAAGGACACCAGAAGAAAACCCACAGAATCAACTCACCTGGGCTCCTAGGGGCTCACAGAGACTGAACTAACAACCAGGGAGCCTGCATGGTACTGATCTAGGCCCTCTATATATAGATGACAGGTGTGTAGCTTAGTGTTCTTATGGCACACCTAACAGTGGGAGCAGGGGCTGTCTGACTTTTTTGCTGACTTTTGGGACCTCACTCCTCATATTGGGTCACCTTGCCCAGCTTTAATACAAAGACCTCACCCCTCATATTGGGTCACTTTGCCCAGCTTAATACAAAGGGAGAAGCTTAGTCTTACTGAAATTTCATATACCGTGTTTTGTTGATATCCATGGGAGACCTGTCCTTTTCTGAAAATAAATGGAGGAGGAATGGGTTGGTGGCAGGGGTGGGTGGGAACAGAGTGGGTTGGGGGAGTGGTTGAGAAGAAAAGAGGGATGGGACCCTGTGACTGGAATGTAACGTAAAAAAAAAGTTGGCAAAAATCAAGATTTCCTCCTAAAATCATTACAGGAACCATCACCCTGGGGAGTCTACAGAGAACCCACACCCTTAATTGTGTTAGGAATAGTTCTATTGACAGAGCCTACCCCACACCCAAAATGGCTGTTTATGGAGAGCTATCTGTTAGCGGAACCCACCCCACATTCCAAACTATCTAGGGAGCTAGGTGTGTCAACTCGTGACTTCTTGGCCTACAGTGACCTGACCGAAGATAACCTCCTGCCTACGTGACCAACTCAGACCATGTGACCAACGTGAACCACACGGCAAGAGCCCAGGCCCCTGTGCCCACCCCCAACTCCTTACCCTATATAAAGCTGTACCCCATCTCTAATAAACGGAGGCTTTGACAAGAACTCTCACTTAGCCTCCTTCCGCTTTCCTAGCTCATATCTTCCAGGTAGTGCCTCTCCGGGACCCTGGAATAACTGACTGCCAGGTGGGTTACTAACCCTAGACTGAGTAGCCCACCCAAAGGCAATCAACACAAAAGCTCTCTGAAAACGTGAAGAACTCATACTAGCCAAAGCATCTCGGAAAAGGGAAGTGTAAGGGTCTTTCCATTCAATTTTATGTTATGCTATGAAGTCTTACTGAGTGTTACGGTGGAACACGGAGGACCGACAATTGGGCTAAGAGAACATAGTCAAAGGCAAAGCCAGATCCACGTACATTTAATTGTTTGACTTTCTGGAGAATCAGCTCACACCATAGCAAAGAGTAATTTGAGAAGTGACAGAGTGTAAACGATCCCACTTTAGAGGACAAACTGTAAGGGTTTTTAGAGCAAATGGTCCCTTTTGAGAAAAACAAGACCTTTGGGCTGGGTTAGGATGAGCACAGGGAGAGGACAAGGCACACTGTGCAGAAACTGGCTTAGATCTTGCAGGATCACCTCTGTAACACTGGTACCATCCCAGTCAGAACTTCTGTATCAACCCAGGCTTCAAGAGAACAGGTGACATAAGCCGGGCACGATGGCACCTGGCATGAACCAGGCCAGCTGGGAATGGGCATCTTATGAAAACTCAGTCTTGGTTATTCTGAATCACTGGAAAGTTTGGAACTTGTCACCATTACAGTCATCAACATCACCACCATTACCATAATTGCCATCCCCATTGTCACTCTTACTGTTACCATCATTACCGTGATCACCACCACCATTATTTTCAGCATCATAGCCATGCCATCATCATTGCAATCATCACCACCAAAATCATCATCGACATCACTACCATCATCATCATCACTGTGGTCACCTAACTAGTCTGTCCAGAGTGACAGAGTTGGGGTGTGTGGATTTTATGTTAAGCTCACTTTGTCATCAGAAGGTACAAAAAAAGAGTCTATGATATCAAAGGGATTTAAAGTAAGCAGTCTTCCAGATTCGTTGGCTCATTATTTCCTATCACAACACTTGAGGCGTTTCTCATATTGTGTAAGTCAAATTAACAGATGGAGAGATTAAGGGTTTTCCCCTACAGATTATATTAAAATAGAATTTAAATCCAACTAAACTTCTCTACAGTACTATGATGCTTCCCTTTATGCAAAGGTCCCTCCCTTGGTCAATCATTCACTCAGTGATATATGATGTATGCTTCCTAAGAATGCTTACAGCCTTCTGGTGGTGTGTTGTAGGTTTGAGGTTTATTTTTATAATTGTGGCTTAATTTCACTCTCATTGCTACAGTTCAGTTGTATCTTTTTCAAATAACCTGTCTCAGCATTTCTTTGCATTATAATTACCACCATAACAGTCACAGTTATCTTTATTGCTGGGAACGATGGTACACGACTGACTGTAATTCCACCACCCAGAAGACTGAGGCAGGAAAAATTTGAGTGTATAACCGGCCTGGGCCACATAACAAGTTCAAGGCCAGTCTAGATTGCACAAAAAGTCGTCTCAATTTTTAAATGCTGTGATTCAAGGGAAAAGAAACACTACTTAGACCAGAGAGAAAAATTCAGCTTAGAAAACCGAATTTTTATCTTAATGCATTTTCGACAGCATGCTCCACAGTGTCTCCTGGAGGCTATCAGGGAACGTGAAGGCTGGCTGGCTGGGACAAGAGTTCCTCCAGTGGGTAGCTAGGGCTTCCAGCCACACTGTGTGGCCAGAGTCAAGTTCAAGAATGTCTCCCTGCTTGAAAAAGTTCATTTTAACCAGAGACGCTGGGGTCAGTGGCCTCGCAAATGAAACAGATAAGACAAGCAGAGGGTTCTTGTCAGAAACAAATGTTACGGCTCTCCCTCCCGAAAAGCTCGGGTGATGTTATCAGTAGAAGTCTGGTTAGGCCTAAAACAAGCCAGCGAGAAGTAATATTAACCAGACGCTTGGCAGATTGTTTATTTATCTCCCACTAAATTCAATAAAGACAGACGTATATAAATAAAGGGAAATAATGTGACAGTAATTTATCACTTCGTAGAAGGACATTGTTGCCCTTATCTCTCTGATGATGTTCTATTTCAGTCCAACCATAAGGCTGTCATATCCCTTCCCCAGGACCGCCGGTAGAGCCACACTGATTGCGGTAGCTTAGCTTCTTGCCCCAGGATCCTGTGTCCTATGTCTTTGGACTTCAGTGTGGGCAGCTCCAGGCCAGGTCTCAGGGTGACCTAGCTACTATGTTTGGAGAAGAGGACATTGCTTCTAAGATGCATTTCTTCATGACTCTTTGGGAAGACATGAATGAGGGCTCACTAATAAGACAACATTTGATCATTTCTTCAGCGTCCCTATTTATTTTTGGTCTTTTATTAGAGAAATATGTTCAATGCAGCTGTAGAGAAGTGGGAGAGATAGAGAAATTGGGAACATATTTGTTTGATGATATTATTAACTCTCTTGGTGATTGTTATGATATTTGATGATGATAGTGATAATAGTGAGGATGGCAATGATGGAGATGATGGGGATGATGGGGATGATGGGGATGATGGGGATGATGCTGATGGTGGCAGATACAGTATTGATGGTGATGAGCAGATACTATTTGCTATACCAAACATCTCTTCAAGCATGTTACATGATTTGAATACTATTTATTTTATTTTTCCCATAATCTTCATTGCGGCCCTTGAGAACCTTAGTTTTAATAGCTTTCTCCTGGTCACACAACTGATAGACCAGGGACTGGAAATGACGGCCTGACCCCATTGTCATTACATACAGTTCACTAACAAAGGACAAACCTTGATGGCATGAATGAAGAAGAAGAGTTTGATGGAAGGGAGGCCAAGACCATCAGCTTCCATCTTCAAAAACAGAACTACTTATTATCGGAGCTATAGGCACCGTGTTTGGCCAGGAGAGGCCACCGGTGAAGGTGCATCCAGAGCCCCAGGACTGAAGGTGCCATGGAGAAAGCTGAGGTCTTGCACCACAAAGCGAGCCCAGGAGAGGCTATTGGTGAAAGTGCAGTCTAGGTACAATAGGAAGCCTCAGCGTTTTGGAGAAGCCAGTACCACGGGATGCCCACCATGAACAACTGTGAGCAGGGTTGGCCAGAGTCTACAAGACAAGTTGCGTGTGCTACAGACATCAGAGCCAAAGAAGTGAGCCAAGCCCCTTGGAGGAGCCCTGAGAATCATGAGCAGATCCCAGATATTGGACATTGAGTGATTTATATATACTATGAAATTTGATTTTGTTTGGATCTGATTGTCACTGTGCCCTGGTTCTTCCCTCTTGAAGTAAGGAAGTATTTAAGTCATTTTTGATTTTACAAGAGCCCTCAGTTGATAGAATGAATTTTAAGGGAGATTTTTAGGTTTTAAACAAGATTTTGGATTTTTTAAAACAGAAATTTTAAAGTGATTGAATTTGTAAAGACCCTGGGACTTCTTAAGTTTGTAAAATGTTTTATATTGTGATGTTGATATGAGTGTGTGATCTTGGGGCTGAACAAGATGGGAAAGATTGTGGCTTAACAGTGATGTGCTTATGTGTCAACTTGACAAGGGGTCAATTGTGTGGATAGTTTTAAACTTGACACAAAGTAAAGCCATTTGAGAGGACAGAACCGCAATTAGGAAACCACCCCCATAAGACTTGGCTGTAGGGAAGCCTCTAGAGCATTTTCTTAATGACTGATGTGGAGAAAGCCCAGCCCATTGTGAGTGGTGCCTTTCCTGGGATGGTGGTCCTGGGTTCTATAAGAAAGTAGGCTTTGCAAGCCAGGGAAGGCAAATCATTAAGAAAAACCCTTCTATGACCTCCGTATCAGCTCCTACTTCTGGGTTCCTGACTCTTTTGAGTTCCTATCCTGACTTCCTTTGATGGACAAGGTTGTGAAGATGTAAGTTTCCCAAATCCTTTCCTCCCCACATTTCTTTGGTCAGATTGTGTCATCACAACAATAGTGAAACTTAGGGGCCCAAGTTTTTGACCATCAAAGGCAAAGCCCTCTCAGGCACTCTTTGAGTAATGGCATTGTACCCGAGCCTCTTAAATACCTAACTCCAAATCTGAAGTCCCAAATGTTACATACTTTTTGAGTCCTGATATGAACCTACAGGCAGAAAATCCTGGACTTAGAGAACTTTATTTTATGCACAAAATTTTTTCAAAAAAAACTGTATGTATAGCTATGAAAATGACCCTCAGGCAGTGTGTCTAGGTATGGCTGAATCATAAATGAATCTCATGCTTAGACTCCAGTGACATCCCTAGAGGCTTCGTTTTGCATATGCAAATACTCAGAAAAATATAAAACAACCTCTAATGCAAAACATCCTGAACCAACCATTTCAGGAAGCTCAGCTCTTAGAACTGTCTAAACTGATAACTACCCTCAACACAGGACTGCACAGAGAGACTGACTTAGGGATGCAGACACTACCAGGACACAGCACAGCCCCCCTCACCAGTGACTCTTCACTGTCTAGCCCAACGTGCCAAAGCTCTCGCCATCTCTGGGATAGGAACCGTCTTCTATGACTCTTCTCTGAATAGATGGGAGATACAACTAAATTCTCTTTGTTCTTTTAAGTTTTTATTGAGTTACTTTCCTTTGGATAGAGGCTCATTTATAATGCTGATGCTTATATTTGTATCTGTTCACATTCCCTCTCTTAGAACCAGCACGATTGTCATGGCATAGACATAATCAAGGCACATTCTACAAATGGCACCCCCCTTCTTCAGTGTAGCCAAGGACACTGAACACCCAGCTTCTGATTTGACCTCAGACTTTCTCTGCAGCTGCTTCTTGTCTGAATGTGACAACCCTATGTGATTTTAAGAGGCCATGTTACAGGTCAACCCCATGAAAATAATGAGGAAGACTGGAGGATAATTTATCCTGAGCCACAGATGAGTACATGAGAAAGGTTCATAATTCAGCTGCCACATGGGCTGAGGAGGGTGACCTTACTGTTGACCTGGGTCTCATGAACTATTTGTTCTGTGTTCTAATTGATGCTGGGAACAGTGTGGCCTTGGAGTGTGTGTCGAGGCATCTCTGACCCAGGTAGTCCTCAGAGGTCCTAGCATGTATTTCCTTTGCTCCTCTAGCCAGACAGGGTGCCATGGGACATTCGAAGATGGCCATGCTGTTAACTTGGCACTAACGTGTCTTGGGCCCTGTCTGTTCACTCTGTGTGGGAGTGCTTTGTAGAGACGATATTGTGCATCATTAACCTAGTTGGTTAACCCAACTTTATACATATGAAGAGTTTAAATAAAACATTTCCATATAACATGTTGATCCAATGATCCTAATGGCAGAAATTGACCATTAGTCATGTATACCTAATATTCTCTAGAGGTACCATGAGCCTAGACCCATAACAGCTTGCTTGGACTAAGGAGTTGAGGAAAAGGAACTGTATTTGAGGACCCATTATCTATCAGATATTAGTTGGATGGTAGCTACTTAATACTCGATATGCCATTTTGTATATTAATCTCCATAGTATCGAAATAATCCCAAGGTATGGGAGATTGATTGACTGGCTTGTTTATTTATCTTGAATCCATTCATGTCTTCCTGCTTCCACACTAGGGACTCTTTCTGCCACTTACTAATGTTACTTTTTTCCTTCCCTCTTTTCTTCTTTCTTCCTTTTGTCCTTTCTTTCTCTTTCTTTCTTTCTTTCTTTCTTTCTTCCCTCCCTCCCCTTCCTATCACAACTATATTCTTTAAAATAAAAGAAAAAAGTAGTTTAAATGTATACAGAGATATTTTTCACATGATTGAAAACAAAAAGCACCTTTGGTCTTTGGAGTAGAGATGCAGCTAAGTGGTAGAGAGGTTGTGTCACATGCATGAGACTTTGGGTCTATGCCCAGGACTATCCCAAACCAGGTAACAACAAAACCCAAGGTCCAGAAACTTATTTAGAAGGTTAGCTGAGGCCCTTGAAACAGTTCAAGAGATAGATATTTAATTCTTGTTAATACCTGTAATCCCTCCCTCCAAGCCCCAAATCTAACACAGTTCTTAAATTGAACTCATATATGTTATTCTTCTATCAGTAATTCCTTCTAACACTCTCCTGACCCAGGTGAGGTCCTCCTTTCATTGACCTTTGGGTACCAAGTGACCAGTGATAGTAATCTCTTTAACATCATCTGAGTCCTTCGCTCCCAGTCCTTCCTCCTGTTTACACTCTCTCATCTATGTTGCTTATTCAAATTCTCTGTGGGAAAGTAAATCTCACGAGGGTAAGGTTTGTTTTTAATGTGCTAGGTCTCTAGGATTAATAAGGGTCTTAGGCAATCATTGAGACTTCAAGGCATGTTTGTAGTATGATGTAATGAATGCAAGGATTGTACACCAGTGTGTGGCATAGCGACATCCTTACCCTTACAAAAGTCCAATGGCCCCATTCATAGGTAGTTGTCTGATACATGTAGTATATTCACAGAACTCTGTTTTCCGTCTGAAAGCATTTGCCTGCATATCATAAAGAAATCAGACCTTGTTCTTCTCAGACTTCCTTCAGCTTAATCCAGTGAGGCTCAGAGTAAAGTAGTAAATGTATACAGAGATATTTAATTCTTGTTAATACCTGTAATCCCTCCCTCCAAGCCCCAAATCTAACACAGTTCTTAAATTGAACTCATATATGTTATTCTTCTATCAGTAATTCCTTCTAACACTCTCCTGACCCAGGTGAGGTCCTCCTTTCAGTGACCTTTGGGCCCTCAGGATGGGACACTTTGTATGAGATTTACTTTCCCACAGAGAATTTGAATAAGCAACATAGATGAGAGAGTGTAAACCGGAGGAAGGACTGGGAGTAAAGTAGTTACTGGACCAGCGTCTTGTCCAGTAACAGATGAGGCCCTCAGGATGGGACACTTTGTATGAGACTTTTTCTGACGCAGAGACACAGACTTGAGGTTGCTAATGAGATGCTAACCTCACACTCAGTAGACAATGATGAGCTAAATGCAGGGGAGCAACACTAGCTAGGACTTTTGAAAGTGGGGAAGAAACGAGGCACTTAGCCCTCACTACTCAGTCGTGATTCTGAAATCGAGCCAGCCACCTGTCTCCAGTTCTTCCTCCTCCAGGGACTGAGTATTACTTACATAAAGTTGGTCTATTAATTCACCCTAGGAGTGATTCCACGGTTCACGGTCCTCCTTTTAGTGTGGGCTCTGTCCTTCGGGGATCTCTGCTTCGTCCTCTGAAACTCTACTTTTCTCTGACCTGAGTATTGCAGTAGCTTTTTGAGCATCCTTTGATTACATAGAGGGACACCGAGACCTCCTTCATTTGAAACTGTCATAATCTCTTTCAGTGTGGGCTGCCATTGCTCTCTTAGAAAATAATCTTCAAACTTGGCGAATTTTTTAAGATCTGATTTTGTTAACTGTAGATGTCCCTTTGTCCACATCCTTGATTCTTTGACGGATATACTACATGTAGTCCCACTATAGGACAATATTCTTTCAGTTTCTTGTTCTTTAAAAAATACAAGATTTAATCAAGAGTTTTATATATACAATGAATTTTGATATTATTCACCTCCATCTCCTCCCAGATCCATTCCTTGCTCTTCAGTCTCCTTTCAACGTCACACCCTCTGTTTCTTTTAAATGACTCACTTAGTCCAACTTGTGCTGCCCACATACACAAGGCTGTGGGGCCATTCATTGGAACGTAGTTGAATTAGCCGGGCCCAAAACTTTCAAGAAAACTGGTTCTCCTCCTACCCCAGCAGCCATCAACAGTCGATAGCTATTCTGTTAGGTTGTAACTTTAGAGACTCTCGCCATGCCAGAATGTTGATTGGCTTGATCTTGTGCAGGTCCTGTGGTCTTAGAACCTTCTTTATTTTTTTTTAAAAAATAATCATAGTTTGCAGTAGGTCTTAATTAAGAACTCTAGAGGCATGCATGAAAGTGAATCTTGAATCGTGTGTGTGTTTGTTTTTGTATGTATGTGTAATGACTTTGAGGCTGATCTTTGGACTCCTTCACACTGCTACCAACTCAGAACCTCCGGAAGAGCAGCCAGTGCTGCTCTTAACCACTGAGCCATCTCTCCAGCCATCTGTCTTCTTTTTATCTATATGTATACTGGCCCACGAACTAGCTGAGCTTCCTTTGGGGGTCTCAAAACCATGCTCATCTTGGACATTCAATAAAGAACCTTGTCTAGGAGAATTTCTCAGCACCCCACAGCTTATACATATCATTTACTTGACTTTCCATCTCAAAACTCTTTGGTGGTAATACCAGCCTTGCCCTCACTTGTCTAAAGCTAAGTGACAATGTCATTCCAGGAAGTCCAAGCTTTGCTTGCAATTCCATAGACCAGAGGCTTAAAAATAAGAGACACTCGTTTCCCACATTTGGGGACTGAACCTATGATAGATTCAATGTCTTGCCTGACTTGTGAGATTCCAGCTCATGGATGGCAGATTCTTCCCGAGTCTTCAGTGGGAGGGGTGGAAAGGGTGACTCCTATAAAGATTTTAGGTATGCTTTTGCATTGTGATTTCTTTCTTCAGTACTGTAGTTTGAGAGAGCAATATATATGCAGTCCCCAGAGCTTATCTACCACTGCCACTCGAGAAGGAGTTTCTGGAGAATAACTCTAGACTTCGGGGTCTGGGAGGCAGTGGACACTACTACATCTATGGGAACACCTTTCAATAGTTTTCCTGTAGGTTTTATTGCCCCTTCTTTTTAAGTAGCTACTTATTCTGGGAAATTCTGCAATATCCAAAAGTCCAGAGAATGAACGGGTTGAAGGACCATGTACTCACCACTCATTCCCAAGAACCTTGTCTTACCCTTCTGTGGACAAAGCCTTGACAATGATGGATGTAAGGACACAGTGTCCAGCGAATCCAGACCAAGTTTGGGAACAGAGTTCTGATCTAGAATAATGCCCACAGGACATTCCCATGAGGAGATGCTCTCATTGGGCTATTTGGAAGACAGAGAAGCACTATATGAACACACCTTCCAGTAACATGAAGATCAATGGCTATACCACCTAAAACCGTTCCCTTAATGTACTGTAAAAGATCTAGATGCTTGCTGAGATTTATCAATCTGCTTCAGAAGCAGAATTCGGTTTCTGTACTACATTTTTCTCCTTATTAAAAAAAAAAATCTTGAATGCAACACAGCTATCGAGACAAAGGACTTCATTATATAAATACAGCACCTGTCTTCCCTAAAGATGTGTGGCCTACAAAAATGCTTCTGGATTTTCAGTTCTCAGGTAACGTGTAGATAGTTCCTAGGAACATAGGTGAGAGTAGCCATAGGCAAGGCATTAAGACAGGAAGTACATGAGTGAAGATTTTAACAGATCAATAATACGCTAACTATATTTAATGTACTGGAGGTCATGACTTGTGCCCCTAAAAATCAAATTGGAGACACCTTAGCTTAAGTCATGTGGCTTAGACATTGAATGGTGAAATTGAGATCAGAAATCTCTACTTTCTACAGACTAGCTCTTTCGGGAGACTGAGTCTGTAGTACCCAGTCCATCCATGTATGTATTAACATGCTATTATTACATGGCCCTCTGCCTTTAGAATCATGTAGGATTTGTGGTCTAGAGCCGTATGAACGTGTGAGCAAGGATTGCATTCAAGTCATATATATATATATATATATATATATATATATATATATATATATACTGTTCACTGAGCTTCCCTTATCTCCTAACTCCGATCACTAATCGGCCATGGAATGATGAAAGACAAAGAGTATGAAAGCAGTGACTCTGTGGTTGCCGGCATTCTCAAGGAGAAACGTGAATGAGTGAGGGGCAGGTTGAAGGAAGCTGTGGGATACTATGAAAGCAAAGTCAGAATGGGCGGGTCTGTGTCTCTCCTTAGTGTTAACTGTCAGTTCCATTTATGATGGAACAGGAGGCAGGGGATGAAACATATCAAGGGGATACTGCTTTCTTCACCCAAAGATCTCCACGAATCTGGGCTAGAATGTTCATTTGTTAGCTTTATTCTCTCTCTCTCTCTCTCTCTCTCTCTCTCTCTCTCTCCCCTCCTCCGCCTTCCTTCCCTCTCTTTTCTTTCTGAACCCAGGAAGGCTGGAGTATTTCCTTTCGCTGGGAAAATCACCTCCGATTCGGCAGCCTTGCACCCACCAATCACCCTGCTTAGGAGCACAGCTCAGTATGGATTCCTCATGAGCCTCCATCAACAGCTAATTGATTTCCTGAAGTCTCCGTAATGGATGGGCAGTCTCTACTGGCCTTCTCTCCGCGTTCCCAGTCCTGCCTGATCAGGCTGACACACCGGCGTAATGAACTGCCTCTGTCTTCTTGCCTCCCTACCGTAGAAAACAGGACCACTTCCAATTAAAATCTGCATGATTTATGGAAACACATAAGCCTACCTGCCTTCATTTTGCCTTCTCCTGGCCACACAAGCCTATTAAATCGTTTCCTTAAGACCTAGTGCCTCACCCTTGGAAAAGGCAGGGATTGTTATGCAGACAGACAGCTGGGAAAGAGAGGGGATGAAGAAACAGCAGAAATCGGCAGGTTCTTCTTGCCGGATCCGTGTCCCATACCCAAGTAAACATGGGACACCATGTAGGTAAGGAGCTATTCATGCTCTTATTAAATATTAAAAACTGCTGAGACCAGGATCCTTATTCTGGATGCCAAAATCCAGTGACCCTTTTTAAGGCCACATGGCATGTGGCAGAGCTGAGAGAAGAATTTGATATGTTCTTGGTAGTCATGTTACTAGTGTTTGCTGTCATTTAAGGTATTCAAACAGCTGTCATTAATGCTATTCGCTCTTTTTTTCCAGGCTGTGTGTGACTCTCGTGTCTGGGGTCACAAAAGTACGATTGGTAATACTAACTGCACTTTAACTGTGTTAAATGAGCAGCCAATCTCTGCACTCACCCACCAAATAGTGGCATTTTCTACATGGTCCCTCCTCTAAAAGGGAAATGCCTGTTTCTGATCACAGCACAACCCTTTCACTCCTTCCTGTGTTCTCCTTGCAGCTCTGACCTCCTTGTGTACACACTTATTGCCTTTGTCAGGTTGCTGGAGGAGAGATGCTATTCCTTCTTGCTCATGGCTAATATCCCTAGTTGTACCCAGTATATGCATGTGTAGATAAATGTATGTGTACATGTTTGTGTGTGTGTAGATACACACGTGTATGTGTCCATGTAGGGGACAGAGGACAGCTTGGTTGTGGTTCTTTTGCTCCCTTCCACTACCCCTCTTTTCCTTCCTTCCTTCCTTCCTTCCTTTTTTCCCCCAAGGTCTTTCACTACCTTGGGCCTCACAAAGTAGACTGGGCTAACTTTTCACTGAGCCCCAAGGATCCACCCTTATCCACCTCCCCTGTACTGAAACCACAAGAATTTGCCACCACACTCAAAGTTTTGTTTATATCATGTAGACTCTGGGTGTAGAATTCAGGTCCTTATGCTGGCAAGGGAAGCATATACCACTGACTGGCCCATCTTTCTTGCACCCCAGTATGTAGTTCCAAATGAACGATTGGGAAAGATACTTAGCAGGGCACGAGTAGCCTTGACAAATAGACATTGATCATAATGCCACACGGGTAGAAGTGTAAGCTCTCTTTTCGTTATAGTAAAGACAGCTCTAGGAAGCTAAAGAGATGCCCTGTGATTGAACTCAAGTGGCCATTCAACATTTGCACCTGAATCCAGGGCTGTTGGGTGACATTGAGCAACTGTTCCCACAAGGAAAACAGTGAAGCAATTATTGACCACCCCTGCCCATCTCTCTTGTGCACAGGCTCTGAGCTGTTGGTGTGGAGTGGACTTGTGGGCTGGGGCAGAAGTTCACAGAATTTCCTTTTGCGTGGCAGGTTGTCCACTTCCCTGCTGCCTCTGACTATAAACTCCAGCACAGTACTCTCTCCCGTGTGACCACAACTGGGGAAAAGCTAACAGCGTCTCTAAAGAACCCCTCTTTTTTTTTTTTCAATGGAGGTTGGGGTGATGACTGCAGGCTGGGATGCTTGGCTCCGGTGGATACCTCCCCAACCCACTGCGTTTGCGTGCAACTTGTTTAAATGACAGCATTTCCTCTCTCGGGGGATCCTGTTCATTAGACTTGACAGGAGCAGTGTCTCCCAGAGGGTCCTGCTCTGCTCGATGGCCTTGGAAGTGAGTTCCGGAATGGCCCAGGTAATCCGATAGTACCTTTGGGGCCTGGGAGGCCTACTTTTTAATTGATAATTCCTTGTTTCTGTAATAAGTGGCCTCCTTACTAATAGCCTGCCACGTCATCCGCGATGATTGCTAATTTAGGTCTTCAGGCTCCCTGAATATAATGAACTCTAATAAGCTCAAGACTTGTCACAGGCTCAGGAAAGCCCCTGTCCCCCCTGGAAGCAATGGTTTCTCTCTGTCCCTGGGTACAATTGGGCACAGTCTCAAAAATTTAATAAGTGTGACTAGGATGCTCACCCCTTTCCAAAGAAAACATAAAGTCCTGGTTTCATTAAGCCAAGCTATTAAATTAAGAAAGTGTTTTTAATTATCTGAGCATTTCAGGGAGCTCATAAAACATTTAAGGACCTCACGGGGGTGGCGATGAGGCCCTTTCACAGTGAATTAGAAGCATGACAGCCAGAGCTGGGAAGGCGGGGCTCAGCTGCCTCTGTGGGGTCTCCTCTTGGTCCCAAGTACTGGCTGATCAGAAAGGGCAAAACAGAAGATTCCGTGTGCTCTTTGAAGGGGTGCCTGTGTCCAAGCCTTAGGGAGAAACCAGATAAAATTGCCTCAAAAAGACAAACCCACAAAACTCAGACATTCCCTAGGACCCCTGGAACTAGCAGAAGCTGAGGTTGCAAACAACGGACTTTTGCTGAGGAGTCCTTCGGGTGTATATATTCAATTTATATCACTTTACCCCACCATTATAAAATGAGTTCCCTATCAGCGTCTCCTTCTGAGAGGTGAAGGCACTGGACTATGGTCTGACAGAACAGCTGATAATTCAGCTCCTTCTGACCCACAATGATGACTTAGCAGAAACTAATCCCAGGCACTTAGGCATCACCATATTATGGAGCAGTGAATAGTATTTCAGTTTTATTTTGATACTTTTGCTTTGTTTTGAGACAGGGATCCTTGGTGCATGTAGTCCAGACTGTCCTCAAACCCAATATTCTTTTGCATCAGCTTCCAGAGGGCTGGGATTATAGGTGTGTGTCACCTTCAAAGACCCAGATTCAAATTCCGTTACTTAAGTGTCTTTTCTATAGTTCTATAGAAATATGTAATAGTTATACTTTTATCATTGGTTTTATTATTTAAAGTAAAAAAAATAAAAAGGAAACTGCATATCACTTTGAGGTTGAAGGAGTGATTTACATAGATTGTGGGGTATTCTATTCATAGGAAGGAATGCTATGTAGCTATAAAAAATAGGCACTAGAGTGAACCAAAATGGGACAAACTTTAGGGTGTAATATTAAGTAAAAAGAGAGAACCAGGCACATGTATATGTACGTTGTTCTGCTTCATGTAGAAAACCGAGAGAAGGTAACATTGCTCTGAACATCTTTTCGCTACATTGAGTGTGGGACTCAAAGATCAAGAGGGAACTGGGTCAGAGTGGGATGGAGACCCTTGTGAACATAACTTTCAGAGTTTTAATTTATGATCCATGTGAATGCCTTGCCTCCACAAAAGTAATATGAAGAATACATTGTGGCTAGAGAACAGAATACAGAGAGCTCCAAGAATATTCTAGAAAGAAGGACTAGTGTGCAAGAAGGATCTCCAGTAGATAAGGTTGGGATGAAGAAGATGGGGGTATTTTTGGTGGGCCTTTTAGAGGAGCGCCATCCTTATTCAGAGTAACTAAATGGTTCTGTTTTTTGTTTTGTTTTGTTTTTCGAGACAGGGTTTCTCTGTGGTTTTGGAGCCTGTCCTGGAACTAGCTCTTGTAGACCAGGCTGGTCTCGAACTCACAGAGATCTGCCTGCCTCTGCCTCCGGAGTGCTGGGATTAAAGACTAAATGGTTCTGAGCAGGGAGAGGGTCGCACAGCAAGCTTTTGGAAGGCTCACTCTGAGGTGTGGAGAGCTATTTGGGAGAAACACCAGTTAGTGGCTCTTATCTTTGTTCAGGTGAGAGCCTAACCCCGAGGCTATTACTTCCCAGGAGGTTAGCCACAGTGTTGGAACTGGTGTGTCTGGTTGATCTGCTTCTGGGAGGCATTCATTTGGAAACTGAGGGAACTGGAGGTAGTGAGGTTTTTGCCCCGGGGCTGATTTCTGATAAGGAAAAGATACAAATGGAAACACTGTGCAGCTTCAGGAAACAATGTATCAGCTTGTGGAGTGGGTTAGAATAGATTCTTGGCCACATAGCAAAGAGAATCAGCGAGGTGCTGAGTGTATATATCCTAATGATTATTTGTATAAAATCATGGAGAAGAGAACAAATTTGATTATGTGCTTGAACAGACTTTAAGTATTTTTTTAAAAGTAGGCTTGGTGAGGCCCTTTCCAAAGAGGGGTGGGGGTTGGATGGGAAGAACTGGAGTTTAATGTTGGGTACACTGAATAGAGTTGATAGGCAATTAATAAAGACTCAGAGATAGATATCGGGGTTCAACCTGAAGACCAGGAAAGCAAAACAGCCAGCCACTGGCTCTTACCTCGACCTCAGCCTGAAATGGTGCTCCTGCCTGTAGGAAGCCTCAGAATGAGTTTGAGCTGGAGAGCTGTCTCCTCCCATTTTATAATCCTCTTTAGTTCTGGGATTAAGGGTGTGCACCACTACTGCCTGGTTCCTATGGCAAACTGGTGTGGCTACTGGGATTAAAGGTTTGTGTCATTGTATCCTTGTCTGTAAGGCTGGCCAGTGTGGCTATTTTACTTTTCTGATCCCCAGGCAAGCCTTATTTATTAAAATACCAATGAAATGCCATTACATAGAGTCTTCAGTCCTTCTGGTCCATCATAAAGGAGACTGGAAGAGGTGACAGGGGGTGGAGGTGGCATTCTGGAATTTGAAGAGGTCTGACCTGGAGATCCACAATCAGGGGTCCCTTGCCTAGCTGGAGACAGAACAGACATGCACAGGCAAGAACTACAAACCATTCCTACTTGCTCTTTCCAGAGCCTCAAGGGAAGCGGTGCAGGAATTTGTAAGCAAGGACTGTCTGTCAAAAGCAAGTCCTTTTCGAGTTCCTGCTTTCTCTGCTCCCAAGAGACAGCTCCAGCCCTCCTGCGGGGCTCTGGTCACCTCTATTCTTTGACATCCCTTTTCCAGGCAGGGAAGACCCACCCCTGTCCTTTGTGTCTTCCTCAAGACCACTCACCTCGTTCTCCACTCAGGCAAGGATGTTCTGGCAGAGTAGCGGTGAGCTGGTGACACCTTCCAGGGTCTCAGTTCCTTCCAGGCCTGTCAGTAGCGGCATTTTGTGGGAGTAATTGATATTACAGAAAACACAAGGCTGGGCGCCAGCTTCACAATCTCTAAACATTTAATGATTCAACTGTTTCAGCCTCATCAGAGCCAACTCTGGAAGCCGTCCCAGTGGCTCACAGCTGACGATGATCAAGCCACCTGTTTTTACTGTTTGAGCAACCTTGTTCCTCAGCTTTCAAGGGTTGTGGGGTAGGGGACCATTGGTTGGATGCCAGAGCTATGTGGTCCCTGCAGGGTCTCTGTGTCCACACAGAGGCCTCAGGCTTGGCAAGCTGGGCTGTCTTTCTCCTTTGCACCGATCAGCAAGAGTGTTTTGGCTTGATCATCTAGCAGTTGGCACAATCTGCCTTATTGTTTTTAAGAGTTGTTTGTTTCAGCTGTCATGATGGGGCCCAGCTGTCTGTGACAGGGGACAGGAAGTACAAGGCAGGCTGGGTGAGAGAAACAAGAGAGGAAGTCTACCCTGGAAGTGCCATGGGCACTAGGGAACATAGTGACAGGGGGGCAGGGGATGAGGAACTGAGGAAGCTGGGCAGAGCAGGAAACTTGGGTTAGAAGACTGTAGGGGAAAGAGAGCCAAGGCAAAGGAGGGAAAGTGCAGACAGACAGAAGAGAAGCTCAGAGCTGTCCTAGTTGTACAAAGAGAACATTTCTCCCTCAGCACCACCATCAGGGAACAAGTATTCAAGATGGGAACCTGTGGGGAAAACCAGATCCACTCCTTGGCAGATGCTGTCTGAAGGGCACCGTTGTTCACCCACTGGCTAGTAGCAGTTAGCTATGGTTCCATGACGAACATTCCCGTCCCCAACACTTTAAGGTGATAATTCTTGACTTAGCTTGGTAGGTAGATAAGCTTGTCTCTTGGTTGAACTGGACTTGGTAGAACTCTCCCGTTTTCTGATATCAGTTGATTACTTGCTTGGAAACCTTGATGTTCTCAACTGGGCTCTCCCCATATGATTCTTTCCTGAAGAATCAAGTCCAGGATTGACTTTATACTGAAAATACAAAAGGCAAGAGAGAGCTCTACTTACTCTTTATTATTGTGTTGAATTTGGTTTTGTCCTTTGTTGAGCCCAGTCAATGTGGAAGGGGTCCATTGAAGGGTATCCATAGCCCAGGCTCTTCTCTTGTCCTGGGTCAACTTTTTAGGAAGTCTTAGAAAACAGGCTGACTCCACTCAGTGGGTTATTGCTGAGGTCAGACACTGAAGACACTAGGGAGTCTAGAACTTTCCAAGGGGATGGATAGAATCAGAGAATCAAGAGGGAGTGAAAATTTCAACCTATGTTTGTGGAAGGGATTCGGACCTACATATGCTGTTTGTCTCTTCAAGGCTTTTCATACAGAGATCTCCTTTTGCAACTGCTCCAGAGCCTTTTTAAAGGCCCAAAACCATGTTTTGTTTTGTTTTTTTTCATCGTCAGGAATGAATGCTCTCAAGGAAAATACAACCAAAATGGGAAGAAGGCCTGGGGAGATGGTTCAGTTGATAAAGTGTTTCCTGAGAAAGCATGGAGACTTCAGATGCATGCAGGAAGATGGCTGGACCTACCTGCAATCCATTTGTACATGAAAATTTCTGTCCTGCCCATTCTGACAGCTGCTCTATCCCCCAAAAAAGACCACATAGAGGCTTATATTAATTATAAACTGTCTGCTTGGCCTATTAGCTCAGGCTTTTTATTAACTAGCCTTTACAACTAGAATTAATCCACAATTCTTGTCTATGTTTAGCCACGTGACTTGGTATCTTTTCTCAGTAAGGCATTCTCATCTTGCTTCCTCTGCAACTGGCTGGTGACTGACTCTCTGCCTTTCCTCTTCTTAGAATTCTCCTATTCTGGTTGTCCCACCTATACTTCCTGCCTGGCTACAGATCAGCCAGCATTTTACTAAGCCAGTGTGAGTGACAAATCTTTACAGTGTATAAGAACATTATCCTACAGCAAGTGCAGGTCTGGCCTCCACACGCATGTGCGGGCATGCACATGTGCACCCCAATATATACATTCACACACACACACACACACACACACACACACACACGTAACAAACGCCAACATAAGAAGAACAGACACTGATGGCTAGGGCAGGAGGAAACACAATATGGAAATCCAGAGGCAGGGTGCTTAGTCCAAGCAGGCTAGCAATCTAGAGAAATCTATTTTAAATGGATTGCTTTATTTGCTGGACTTTATATTGACATGTTTTGCTTGGTTCTTGTGTGCGCTGGGACTTAGACCTATTTATTTATTATTAGGAGAATTGTAATTATTTCGAGGCACCCCGGACTTTGCCTCCCTTTGCCTCTCTCTGCAGGGTCAGGGGTGACCTTTATATCTCTGAAGATGCCTATGGCAGGAAGTGAGAGACCCCCCTCCATGCATGGCAATTGCACAATTGCCATGTGTCTGGTAGGACACTCCCAAAGAAGCCATTTTAGGAGGAAAGCTTACAAACCTCTGATGCTCCACCTGTGGGTCCTCTGGGACTTCACCCAAATATTGGATGTGCTTTAGAGGTATAGGAGAAGGCCCAGGATCCCACTTAATAAGCTAGTCTATGGAGAACATTTTGAGTCATGTAAACGTGGTCCTCCCTGTTGGTGAATTCAGTAGCTGGGCTGAGCTGAGGCTTATGTATGCTTCATTGGTCTGTCTGTCTGTACTGAAACTTGGCAGAGAGAACACCTGTTTCTTGCTTATGGCTGTTTCCCCAGTGTCAAGAACATGGGTAAACCTCAGCTAACATTCGCAGGTGAATGCTTCCTGTTTCTTATGATTTCTCATGGGAGGGGCGTGTGCTGGTCCGTATAAAGTTCCTCTATCTTGATGCTCTGAGTGGCCCTCAGGCCTGCAACTGTCCCATGGGTTTCAGGATGGGTTCTTTACCTCATTTAAGGAAGCGCAGGCATCCAGAGCTAGATCATCTGTCTGTGACCTTTCCCCAGACTTAGCTAGATCTCACCAGGGCCTCCCCCTTACACTTCCAATGGTGGTGGTTCATCCTGACTGTCAGCTCCATTAGATGTGGAAGCAATGAAGAGACACACCTCTGGGTATAACTTCAAGGGCACACCTAGGGAGGATTAACTGGGAAAAGAAGAAGTTCCCTGGCACAGGCTCTGCTGCACAGAAACAATTTCTAGAGGACCCCCTCTGCCCCTCACCTCTTTCCACTGAAACTCAAGTAAGAGCCTTATCTCTGCTTGCATCTGTAGGTGATAAAATACAAACAAGTATGATGGCAAAAAACCCCAAAATACAAAAAACAAACAAGCAAATAAAAAATGGAGTGGTGTCCCCCAAATAGACTTATGACAAGCATACATGGACCGTGATTCCAGCTCAAATGTTAACTAGGAAGGAAATCTGCCCACTTTTAAGAAAACGTGCCTTACATGTACATGTAACTATACTTAACAAAGAAGGGTTTTATGGGTCATGCCTCATCCGGTGTTGAATGCTGGCCCTGCTATCTGCCAGCCAATGCTGACCAGTCAGTCCCTCAACTGCGCAAAGCGAGCCCAGAAGAGTCTGCCTGAAGTCTGCCTTCTGCAGGGACTAAAGGATGAGGCACGTTTGCATAGAGGGCCTGGGCAGCACAGTTCATGTCTTCTTCTCTCTCTAGTCTCATTCTGTGTGTTTGAGACCGTGTGTGTGCTATATGTATGGAAGATACTTTGCTGAGCAAGAACTAGCCTCTATGTGGCTCAGGATGTCCTTGGCAGAGCACGAATCCTATGATACAGTTCCTAAAATACAGATGTGAGGCAACACTGAACTGAACAAGGCCTAGATCTACTCCACATGTATAATGATGTTTGGCAGGCCAAGCAATCTGCAGGCCTCAGTTTCCTTATTGAGCGAACCAAGATACTCCTTCTGGGTTAGGATTTGAGGAGGGAACGAGACTGGGGCATTGAACATTCAGCTCCATGCCTGTGGTCCAGCAACAACTTTGCTTAATAGTTATTAGTTATTGTTGCCTTTATTGTGTGTTATTTCGCTCATGGGGATAGCTTCAAAGTAGACAGTGACCTCTTTCCGGGGGCTTCCTATCCTGCCAGAGGAGCTCCGTCAACAACTTCCCCTAATGAGCTCAGCTCTGGGAGGCAGGAGCTGCGTTTGCCCAGTGTCTCCCTGTCAACATGTTTTCTTTTACGAGTTGACACTGTACCAACTGTGTGTTTACCAGCCTTCCTGGGATCCATGACTATCAACTGCCACAACGGAGTAAGTGACATTCATTGTTAAAAAAAAGCTAAATGCCCGTTTCCGCCCCCTCGCACAATGGAAAGTGCTCTTGGAAGGCCATAGAGTAAATAACTATAAATAACATACCATAAAATGCTTTCCATACGCCGTGTCGCACTGAACTGTCACACTCTGAAGCAGCTGCTAGGGCTGGATAAATTATATGTGCTCTTAAACACTGTCCAAAATACATATTTACTCGTCCTTAAAGACTTACACTAAGCAGTCTCTATGGCAACTGGAAAATAGCACAAAGGCCTTATTAAGCATGCTTTGTATTATGTTTAGGAGTTTGTTCATTAGGAGAAAGCTCACAGGCCACATAGACACCAGGGAACTCGAAGAAAGTCTTTGCAAGAACAAAACAATGAGGCCAGCTTTGAACCTGGTGGGAGAGAATTGTGTATTTTTTTTTTCCTGAAGTAATAATCACGAAGGGCCTTCTCTTTGGATGGGAGTGCTGTGTTTGGGGTATATCAGACACAATTTTGGAATCACAAGCTGGGTTTTCAGCAGAGAAGAAAGATTGGTCCATTCACATATTCCAGTCAAAGATTGCTTCCCGAGGGTTTGCTTTAATCACAGCAAGAAATGACTTTCTCGGCCGTTCACAAATTAGGTGCCGTGGAAGGCCTCTGTTGAACTGCGGTCTTGTACATCTTCAAAGGGAACTTCCAGTGGTTTCCTTGGAGTGGAGCTTGTACTCACTCAGCTAAGTCCTTGTTTGTAGTCAGAGGGCCTATGGCACATTGAGACAGCAAGCCTAGAAGCTATCAGTGACATAGCATAGAATAATGGTCTCTTTCCCGTTCTTGCTCTGCTGCATGCCCAGCTTGTTAGTGGATTTTCTGTGGCTCATGGTTGCTCAGACACCTAAGGGTCTCCATCTCTTCGGATACCACAGCCCTCCTAAGCTTGCACTTCGGGGTTCTGCAGCAGAGGGTGAGAGGAGACAGGAGACTTGATGGACCAGACGAAGTCCTCTTTATATCCACCGGTAATCCTACTAGACAAACACAAGGCACTGTTTAAACCCATCTAAAGCAGGGACTGGAAAGACAGGGGCATATAAGCATCCTTTGATGAACACCAAACATCTCTAGACAAGTGCTATGAAATACCGGACCCCGATGTTTAGCTCCAGATGATACTATATTTAAACAGCACTAGAATATGGAATTTCTCTGACAGATAAATAGGCTAAGAGATATCAAATGATGTATTTAGCGTCACTTGGTCTAATGTTGAAAGGGCAAAAGTTGAACACAAAGTTTGTCTAAGTGGAATATGAGATTCTCTATGACTCATCATAAAGATTTGTTCAGAGCTCATATGTATACCTGTACATATGCAAGCAAACATATGTTTGGGTATAGTTTAATATTTGGAAAAGAGCAAGACCGGGTAAGGCTGTTAGGTGAGGAGAAAAGACAGAACCCAGGTGAAGGACACTTGGGTTGTGGAAGAGGATGTGATGACTACTGCTTTTCCAGTTTTAACTTTGTGACAGTCTTAAGTGCATAAAAATGTAGTTGATAATGAAAGTGTAAAACTCTAAGTGAAGTCCCACAGCTCTAGAATCACCATTCTGACTGTATAGGGGGATTCCTGGGAGGTGGAGAGCTGGGCAAGTGTTTGAGTGGCTACCTGAATCCAGTGTGTGATGTTTTCATGTGTGAGAGCGCGCGCGCGCACACACACACACACACACACACACACACACACACACACACACACAGAGCCAGAGAGAGAGCCCTGTGCCTATTAGCAACAGAACGACACACCTCACACAGCCCAGACAATGAAGGCCAGGCACAGAACACACAGCCCAGACACATCTGCAAATGCCATGCAGAGGAGAGGAAGCCAGAAGCAGCATCTGAGTTTGTCTCCGGTGATTCCGTTCTGGGTGACTCTGAGCTAACCGCACGTGTGCAGGCTTTGAAGTTAACAGTGAGGAAAAGCATGCGTGTGCAGAGCTAGGCTGGCCGTTGTATAGCCTCCATCCTTGAGGCTAACGGCACGGTGTGTTCACCCTCCAGAGACCTTTACTATTCTCACACTTAGAGTTTGAGTATTACTTTATAGACATTATATTTCCATTACAAAAAAACCTACATAGGCTAGCAGTTCAGAGCACCTTTTGCTCTTCCAGAGGACGTGATTTTATTCTCAGCATCCACATGGCAACTCCCAACCATCCATAGATGTTAATAAAAGAAAACAAATGTATTTTTAAAAATCTCCTTGGATAAAGCACTTGCCGAAATAAAAATCACAGGATCAGAGCTTACCTCAGGGCCCCACTCCTCCTGTACCCCTGCATGTCCACTACCAGCTTGCATTTTCCTCTCTCCCTCCCACTGCCTCTAGGGTGCTAGAATACAAACCCCAGCCCCGGGAAGAGGGTAGTGCCTACCTTACCTCCCTCCCATAGACACACATCTTGATGCGGATTTATGCAACTCTCTTTAAAGCTGATGAGTAGAATCCTCATTATTGTTTAAAGATCCCTTTTATGGCACCAACTAAGAAAAAAAATCATAATAAAATTTTACAAGTTAGCTGCCAGCAAGAATAAACAGGAGAGCACTATGAGGAATGAATTGGAGGCACTAACGAAATCTTCCCTAAGAACAATAACTCTAAAGTACAGCCAGGGTCCGAGGAGGTCGCCATAGATAACTCTCCTGGGGCATGAGGGAGGAGGGAGGAAATGCTCCCCTTCCTGTCGGCTTCATTTCGAGGCCTAATATGTCTGGGGATGTGCCGAGAAAGCAGAGTGCTTGGCCTCGCCTGCATATCAGGGTTGGGATAACCGGGACCACTTAAGCTATCCCTGAGGATCCCCGAATTAACCCTCTCTGAACCCAAGATAGCCGTTCCTGCTAACCTACCTGGGGAAAGCTGCTGGAATCCAATCAGAAGGAAGTCAGAATGTCACTAGTCATTAGGTTCAGCTGGCCATTTTTTCTTTTAATTACAAGATTACCTTTAAATTGTGTACAGGAGCTCATAACTGCTGTCCGTTGGCAGTAATCAAGACTGATTTCATTTTACCCACAAACCAGCTTCACCTTCTGGAGACTTTGTCCGTTAAGCCTCTCTCTGTCCACTTAAGCATCAATGAGGAATAAATCCCCCAGAAGACACAGCCTGGCTGCCTGCAGAACGTCCATCACTGTCAGCAGGTGGTCCAGAGAGCAGTCTAGATTCTTCTGTGGTCTCACTGAACCATGTGGTAAACATATTCTCTGGGGAAGATCTGAGTGATCTCTCTTTCTCTGTCTGTCTGTCTGTCTGTTTCTCTCTCTCTCTTTCTCTCTCTCTCTCTTTCTGGTGTATGGTGTGTGTGTGTGTGTGTGTGTGTGCGCGCGCACACACACACAAGTGGTTTGGAAACTTCTGAAGTCTCAGGACCAGGCAATCACACTAACCTTGCTCTCGGCCCCATAGTCAGGTGACCAGAGAACATTTGTTTGCTGTTGTTACTGGCTTTATCTGACTTCCGTGCTGCTTATTGGATCCCATAGGATCCCTCTGAATGCAGATTTCCTGTTGGACAGCTCTGCCCATACGTGTGCTGTTGAAGAACTGTGAGAACTCATATGAAGAACTGTGTTCTTTTCCTGACTGCCGATAGGAACGGCAAGAATCTGTGCACAAAACTTGATATTAACAGGCTAAGGATGTGGTTCAAGGGGACTTCTGGGAAGGAAATATAAAGGATTGGGGACAAATCCTATTTCAGTAAGTGGCATGCTCCTGTCATAAGGCTCCTAACATATGTCTTAGCTACCGTAAGTGCAGCAGGGGAGGCTTCTAGCGAGAATCTGTGCCAAGTATCACACTAAAGCTTAGAGATAGCTTTCAGATAATGTCAGTCCTCCAGGCCCAGGGACATTCTATAGATAAGTCTAGGTAGAGTGCATAAAGTTTCACTGGGAAGTGAGGAAGTCCCATGTCATCAAGCTTTAGAAAAAGCTGCCAGGTCATGATAGACTGCAACCTCTGACCAGCTAGCAAGGTCTCTCAACACACACACACACATACACACACACCACACCAAACACACAAACACACCAGACACACATACACACAAAACACATACATAATACACACACATTGACTATCTTTTGATCATATTAAACCAAGAACTGCTATTTTTATGTGTATTTCCATTTGGGGTTTATCAGAGAAGGCAAGACACAGAGCTGATTAGTAAGGCTATCGAGCAACCTAATGTAGATACAACCCTCAGCCCTTAGAAGACAAAGTTAGAAAAGGCTATGTCAGAAAGCAAAATTTGGTTTCCATTTCTCCTGGGGGTCTCAAGAAAGCCCCCTATATCTCACTTCTCCAGTACAAAAACCCTGGGCCCTGGGACATGTGCTCTGTAATAATCATGATTCTAACAGTAACCTCTTGGCATGGCCTCTTATCACTCCACAAGAGAGGTATACCAGTTGCTCATATTCATCTCCTATATATTGTCTGGTATATAGTAGGTACACAAAAAAAAAATCATCCAACTTAGAGATTATGTCTATTAGCACTGGATTTTAATGGAGTCTCATTCATTAGAATGAAAGAATTAAGTTCACATTTTCATTACATTTTATTTATGGTATGTGTGCATACCTGCATGTGTGGTACCTGTGCATGTGCCTGCATGCGTGCATGCATGCCTATGTGCATGCATGCCCCACTGTGTGTGTGAGTGTGTGTGCGTGTGTGTGTATGTGTATGTATGTCTCTAACGTGTGGTTAGAGGACAATTTGATGAATCAGTTCTCTACCACATGGGTCCCAAACATCAAACTCGTAATTGCTGAGACATTTCTCCAGCCCAAATTCATTGTTTTTAGATTCCACATACATATGAGATGATACAGTGCTTGTTATTCACATGCTTGCTTTATTTCACTTCCAAGGTCACACATTGCTGTTGCAAATAACAAAATTTCCTTCATTTGTGAGGTTGAGTAATACACCCACTGTATTATATTTTCTTGATCTATTTGCCTGCATATGACATACAGGATGAATCCCTATGTTGGCGATTGTACACAGTACCACAGGGAACACAGGAGAGCAGGCCACTCTTTGGGATATGGATTTGATTTAGTTTGGTTACATAGCCAGAGTGGGATTGCTAGATAATTACAATGTTAATATTATGTGGAATTCCTCTTCATTATTTCCATGGCTATATTAACTTAATTGTTTCAAAGGTCCATTGATTCCACATCTAATTCAATATTTGTAATTGCTTTTCTCTTGTAAAATTACACGTTATTTATTTATTTTGTGTGCATGTATATATGTTTATGTGCCAGGGGCTGGTGGTAGGGAGTCCATGTGTAAAAGTGTACATGTAGAAGTCAGATGACAATTTAAAAGAACCTCCCTCTACCATGTGGGTTTCAGGGGACTGAATTCAGGTCGTTTGACTTGACAGTAAGTATTTTTATTCCTTTTTCCAGCTCTAATATCACACACACACACACACACGCCCTGATATGAAACTTCAGGCCCCTGTTACTTTATTTTGCATTTCCTTGAACTTTAGTGAAAAATGACCATTTTAATATGCTGTTTGCTATTTTTATTTCTTCTTCGGAGAAATGTCTCTTTAGAGCCTTTGACCATTTAAAAATTATTGTTATTTGTTTCTCGTCAGTGAGCTGCTTTAGTTCCTTGAATATGTTGGATATTAACCCTTGATTGGGTGTATAGGTTTGCTAGTGTCTCTCATAGATTGTCTTCACGGTGTTGATTGGTTCTCTCCTCCCACCCCAGGGGTCTCATATGCAGGGGCTGTTTAATGCAGTCTCCTCTGTCTGTTCATTTATTGTTGCCTGTGTTCTTGGATCCTATGCAAAAGATCACTGACCAGGCCAGTGTAGAAAGATTTTTTTTCTCCTAAATCTATAGCTTAACCCTTTAGTGTACTCCTAGGATTTAACACATATTTTTAACACATAATATAAAATAGGGGTTTGTTTGAATTCTCCCATTAGGTATCCAGTTTTATGATCACTGTTTATTAAAGGGACAACCCCTTTTTCTTACTGTGTATTCCTGAGTGGTTCTTTGCCTCTCTTCTCTACACGGTTGATTTTAATAACAGTATTATACTGTTTTAATGATCGGGCTTTGTTGTATATTTGGAAACATTTCAAAATAAGGCATTACAACATATGCAACTTTGTCCGTTTTACTGAAGGCTGCATTGGCTATTGGGCATCCTTTGTGTTTACCTATGAGTCATGGGATTTTGTTTCCATTTCTATGAAAAATGTCATTATAATTTTGATAAGGTTTACTTCAAATCTCTAGATTATCTTGGGATATTCTAACCATGTTAATTCCTGCAGTTTATGAATAGGGATATTTTTTTATTTATTTGTGTCTATTTCAATTTTTTCCATGGGTCCATGAGTGTTTAATATATACAGTCTTTACTGTGATGATATTACCAGGTTTCATATTGCTTCATGATTCAGGTTTAGATGGTTGTATACTTTAGGAATTAAATCTTTTGCTATTAGTATTAGGGAAATATGTTTGACTTTTGCATATTGATTTATTTGTCCAACTACTTAGATAAACCCACCTTCAGAGTTCTAATGTATTTCCAGGGGCTTTCATTTTTAAACCAAATTCTTTTTTTTTTCTTGAGATGTTAGTGGCTGAATCCAGGGTTTTAACTATGCTAAACATGTATACTAGCTAGCTTTTGTCCAGTTCACACTTGGGAAGAAGGAACCTCAATTTAGGAGCTCAGACTGGCTTGTGACCATATTTTCATGCCATTGTCATTATTGCTAACTGATGCAAGATGGCCTAGCCCGCTGTAGACTGTGCCATCCCTAGGCACGTGGTCCTGGGCTGGATAGCCCGCTGTAGACTGTGCCATCCCTAGGCACGTGGTCCTGGGCTGTATAAGATTAGTAACTAAGCAATGGAGAAGAAAGCAGGCAACTAGGTGGCCTTCTGCCATGGTCTCTGCTTCAGATTCTGTCTCCAGGTTCCTGCCTTGGCTTCTCTTGGTGATGATAGACTGTAAAATGTAAGGGGGAATAAACTCTTTCCTCCTTAAGTTTGCTTTTTGTCAAAATTTTATCACAGAACCAGGAAGCTTCATAACACTGAACTATATCCACAGCCCCCAGAGTATCTACATGAACAATAACATCCTCACTCAGGGAGGCAGAGGCAGGCAGATCTCTGTGAGTTTGAGGCCAGCCTGATCTACAAAATGAGTTCCAGGACAGCTAAAGCCATGACACAGAGAAACCCTGTCATAAAAAAGGATAACATCCTATATAATGAAGAATATATTAAATTATTTCTTTCTAATCAAGATCTTGGGTTGCCTTGCTGAACAAGCTACAGTATCAAGCACAGCATTAACTCTGAGTGGTGAGGGTGGCCGTTCTTTCTTCAGTTGTTCTGACCATGGGAGCACAGACACCCTTTGGCAGGTTGAGGAAGCTATAACAGCAGTCAGGCCCAGCTTACGTGTGGCCCATTTCTCCTCATTCCCTGTCTTTTACCGACTGATGCCAGCATCTTAAAAGCGACCATGCAATCTATTCTTATCTGTTCTCTGTTTTAGGAAATAAGATAAGCCAGGCTCCATTGGTACACAGTGCTGGAGAGCAGAAGTCCCTATGTCCACTGTAAATAATTTTCTCATTAAAATATAAAAATGTAAAGTCTTACAATGTCCACATGGTGGATTAGTTTATTTTACTATATAAAGAAAATTTTGTTCTCCCTATAAAAATATGGACAGGCAGGCACATGGTGCCTGGATCTAGCTGATATTAAAATCTTGGATTCAGTGATTGGGTCATCACCCAGCTGTTTATTATGTACAGTTCAGGTCTAGCTCTGGAAGAAAAGTCTATGTGGTGCAGGAGAAGGCAGGTGCCATAGGCAAACACGTGGGTGGTGTCACTTTAAAGAGCCATGACTGCTTGAATCTTGGGGAGTGGGAGAAAACGGCTGTGCAAATGGAGATATTGAGACCTCTTTGAATAGTTTCTCAGGAGAACTGACTTTTGTATCAGGGCTCGGATAATGAGAAGGAGCCAGTTGCTCCAAGTCTGGAGAAAAGAACACTCCATGCATTGAACTAGAAGGTTGCCAACAGGGATTTAAGCAAGACACAGGATTTAGACACAGATTTATATTCCTCTATGAACAGAGGCCAAGAGCTTAATAGGAAGGAGATGCAAATTAATATTGGGCCAGAGCTATAGGTTATTTATAATTTGGTATTAAATTACAGATGTTCTAATGGGTTTTAGTAGAGTGGTACAGCCAACATTGGTCTGTCTGCTACCCAAGCTGCACTGGTTGGGAAGTTTGATGAGCGCTCTAGATCTGCGCATGTGCAATGGCGTAAGCATGTTTTTCTTTCTCACTCACATTCTGTGACATCACCTCTCCAGCATGAAATCAACCATGGAGGTGGGGAATGCTGTGGATCAAGATCTTCCTCCCAGCAGGCTACTTGTCAAACACTGACCAGCCCACAGCTATGTAACCACAAACCAGCCCCGCACTACCTATTGCGTAGTCTCTGCACAGTTATAATTAAGGTGTATTAAGTTATAATTAAGAATGTATCAATGAATTCCATTAGATCATACTGAATTAGGAAAGAAAATTGCCAATGACAACTTTAAGATGCCACAGGGGGCGACCACATTTCATTTATGCTAAAATGTCCCAAAACCAAACTTTAACATTGAAGAAATACAGTGTGACCGCGAGAAAAGGCTATACAAGAGTCATTGGTATCAAATGGCTCACCCATATTACAGAACACTAGGTTTGGGGTTTTGCTTTATAAGCCACAGCAATTTGGTTTTTTTTATTATTTTTTGGGGGGGAGGTTCAAAAAAGTATTTGGACTTGATGAACTCAGTTCATAATATGAGTCTAGATGCTGGGACCAGCATGGGCCAACCAGGGAAACAGCTCCCTTTTTACCTCCTTATACAGAGAGCTCCCTTAGCTGGTTTGATAGAATCTGTTCCGTTATCTATGTTTACCAACTAGACGACAGTACAGTTGAGGTCAGAGTACCCACAAGTCTCGTTACCTTTCCGTTCCTAGTGTGGAAATTGTTGTCGAGTTCATTGAAAAGAATCAAGAAATGTCAAGTGAAAATAAATCAGATATGAACGTATGCATTCATCTGTCCATTGTTATCATTCAACTATTTGATATTCCATCATCATTATCTGCTGTGATCAACCAATTATTTGGTTTATGCACTTATCATCAATCAACTTCAACCAACCAATCAGTCTATATCACTGTATTAATTTTTTCCTGTTTTGTGACAAAATATTCGGATCCAAACACTGAAGAGGGTTTATTTTGGCTTGCGGTTGGGTTTATTTGGCTCCAGGGTGAGTCTGTCAAGATGTAGAAGGGAAGTCATGGCAGCGGGAGCGTGAGGCATCTGGTCAGATGGCATCCACAGTCTGGAAGTGAGAGACATGAATGTTCATACTTGCTCACATTTTTCTCTTTTTTCAGTCCAGGATCCCAGTCATCCACATTCAAGATGGATCTTCCCATCTCAACAAACCTAATCGAGAAACTTCCTCAAGACTTTCCCAGAGCTTTGTCTCCCAGGTAATCCTACATCCTGTCAATGTGGATGGAAAGATGTTAACCATTGTCATCTCCTACCTTGCATGATTCCCAAGCAAGGTTCAGCATTGGAGCACACCGTTCCTCGTGGGTGTAGGTAGACACACAAGCTCAATTTTTACAAAACTTTCATTAAGATTTACAGACTAGATACTCTTACTGTTCAATAGCCTCTTTCCTCCTTACAACCTTGTCAAGGAGGCCATGTAAACTCACTGGTGGGTTTATTCTACCAGATGAGTTGAGTAGAGACATAGTGCAAGTCAATGATACTGAATGTATCCTTGGCCTGCTCTGAGTGCATCCAGGCTGTCAGGCTCGGGTGGATTTTCCCTTACTTGCTCTTTGCTTAAGGACTGAATACAGATGAAGGAAAAATCTTTAGTCAGCCTCTGTTTCCCCAGGTGCTTAGCAAGCTGTAAACTAGACAGAGGGAAGCTCTTACGGGTATCTTGGGTTCACACAAAAGAAACTGGCCACTACTCCCAGTGATAGCCAGGCTTGTCCTTCTGGATAGATCCATTTGGACATGGTGGCTTCCTTCTTCTCCCTTCTCTGCCAGAAACTGAAAAATATCTCCCGGTAGCTCAACAGAGAAGAATAAATTGCCCGTGTGTATTTACACAGAGTAAAAGATGCTTCTCATTGTATTTGAGATTCTGCCTCGTGCAATGACCTCCATTTTCATAATCCTTCATGGACTATCCTGATTTGAAAAGCTTTCTCTCCCCGCTGTTTCTGCTAAAAGGTTTTCTGGTGCAATTCCTGGAAAGTCAAATTCTGCATTTAAATGCCATATTTTCCCAGATATAACATAGAAGCAGCAATACTTTCGCTGCTGTTTTTCTCGTCCTGGGAAAGTGGCAAGCAATTCCACCCTTTTGTATATATTGTCAACCAAACCATGAGAGCAGACAGCAGCTTTAATAGCTAAACAATTGTGATTACATCTTCCTTGTAATTGCATTTATTTGCTTACATATGTCCAGAAAGGCAAGCTTTAGCCACTGCACGGGTATGTGTTTATGCAGGGAAAAGATTGACAATGGGGAAAATAGCTTTCAACCATTTAGGTCTCTTCTATCGTGGGCACTTGCAAAGACTGTCAGAAATTGTTTGTGTGTGTGTGCGCACACACGCTTTTATGCTTCTAAAACCGATTGCATTTGGTTAACAGAGACATTGATTATGGGAGATGGATTTGCATCAAGATATTTGAGTCTCCCTATAGTCAGATGCCTATCTATGGGCCTGGGAGGGGATAATCACAAGGTGCTGTGTTCAAAGCAGAGTTAGGAAGGGCCACCATCCTCTCAGAGGAGATGAAAGAGCTGGCAGAATTCATAAGGAATTATGAGGCCTGGCATGTGGAGGAATTCCTGATGTGGAGTATGCAGAGTCCTGGAGAAAATGAGGCTCTGGTGAAATGCCGTTGGCTTATGGGAGGCAGAATGATCTGGATTCTGGCTGGATCATCTATAGCTCAAAAGTCTTAAGATAAGTTCCTTTATTGCTACAGCCTTTGTTTGCCTAGTGCTAGAACAGACATGCCACGCCAAGCTCACTGGGTGCTCTCTCATTTATTACACGTCCAACTGGGATAGGTTCTCTACCAGCAGAGACCAGAGCTGTCTGGCTTTCAATGTGCTTGGAGCCTGGCCCAACTTCCAGAGCATCCTATGCACTTAGTATTTCCTTTTTAATAAAAACATGTAAATCACCCCACAGACGACTCAACAAATAGGATTATGTTCTTTTCTTGATACCCTTCCAATAAATTACTATGAACCACATGGGCTTAAAACAACATAATTTTCTTATCTAAATGTTTGGTAGATAAGATGTCCTAAAAATCAAGGCATTGCTATGGTTCAGCTTTTTCCAAAGACTCCTGGGAGAATCAATATTTTTGCCTCTTCTAGCTTCTAGAACTCACCTACATTCCCTGGCTCCTACCCTTTCTGTCTTTTTCAAGGTTGGCAAAAAGATCATCTTGAACCTTCTCCCGGTTTCAGTCATAGGAGACATTTGTGAATCTCTTTCACCATACTATAAACTTCTTAAAAGTTAGATTTTTCTGGTCTTTGAGGTCTCAGTGTTGAGCAGGGTTCAAGACATGCAGTACGGATGAGGGTCATTCTGGTTGAATTCAGGTTGCAGGTAATTGAGAAAAATGGAATAAGCCAAGGGAATTCAATAAAGCGAACTGGATTTGAGTTTAGATCATGGGGCAATAGAACTATGGGAACCAGGCAAAGATGTTCACTCCCTATCCCTGGTTCTCGTGTTTTTATGGCAACCATGTGGGATTGTTGTGAGGATTAAAGGTGTGAATGATAGGTGTGTGTTTGGCAAATGGAAACGTTTATCTCAGTGTCCCCAAAGCCTTGAAGAACAGTCCTTAATTCTTTATATTTGGCAGTGTTTCAATCACGTATTCAAAGGAAGAGCTCTCACATTCCATATCTTAAACTAATCACATTAATATAGGAAATATATGCTGTGGAATATAATATATACCACATATGCATATATAGGTGATATATACACACATACATATATGTATACATATATAGATATGCATATATGTGTGTGTACATGGGCACATATGGAATATTTGATCAAATATATACAAGTTATGTGCCTGTGAAAATATGCAAACACGTATGTATTCATAAATCTACATGTGTATATGTCACGTGTACATAGAGGCATAAATAGATATATGAAATCTATTATGAAATATATAACTGTGAGGTATCCAGAATTAAAGTTCTCATTTCAATGATTTATTCTGCAATTTATTAATTCTGTGGCTTTGGGAAAAGTTCTCTTTTTGTTGTATAGTTCTGGCTATACCAGAGCTTGCTTTATAGACCACACTCAGAGATCACCTGCCTCTGCCTCCTAAGTCTGGAATTAAAGCCCTGTGCTGCCCCATCGGGCTGGGAAAAATTAATTGCTTTATATCTGAATTTCCCCGAGTTTTGATTTTAGTCAACCACTCTTGATATGGGGCCTATCTTGGGGTATGATTGATATAACCAGTGACACCCTACTGGAGAAAACTTTCATTCTTCCGGCAGGAACCAATTGCAATCAGCTTCTTGGTTAGGGGTAAGATGTTGCGTCTCCTCCTCCCTCTCAGTGCTGGGACCCCATCTGGCTTGGACCTTAGCGGAGATCTTGGTCCTGCTGCCACAATCTCTGTGAGTTCGTATGTGCAGCATCTCTGGAAAATACTTGTGCCTTGATTCGGTCGTCAGCTCTTTTCACTTCCTCTTCTGCATGGGTCTCTAAGCAACGAGGGGCAGGGTTCAATGGAGACATCTGACTGCTCTGAAGTCTCTGACTCTTGTCCAGTTGTGAGTCTCTGTGCTACTTCCCATCTACTGCAAGAGGAAGCTTCTCTGATGACGTCTGAGTGTGGCATTAATCTATGGGTATGGCAATGTGTCGTTAGGAATCATTGTACTGTTACATATTCCTTTGGCGGGATAGCAGTAGTAGGTTTTCCTCTAGGCCTGTGACCTATCTAATCTCATATTCCTGATCATTTTGGCAGTGTCAGGTATGGGTTACATCTCATGGGGTCAACTTTAGATCCAATTAAAAGCGGTTGGTTACCCCCATAAGGTTTATGCCACTGTTTCAGCAGTGTATCTTGTAAGCAGGGCACTTGTGTGGGGCACAGGGTGTGTAGCTGGATGGTATTGTTGATTGCCTTTCCTCTTTGGTAGTCTGCAGAGAACCTTGCAGCACTATGGATGTTAGTCAATAGGGATTAAGCTTCTACGTTGTCACCAGAGCAATTTCTCCATGTCCAATAACATGCTTAAGTACTGTTTTCAGAAAGAGGGCCTTAGCTTTGGTTTGGGAGAGCAATTGACACCCTTGGAAATGGCCTGTGATATTTTGAGGGTTTCATGGTAGCCCTTTGGTTAATTATTCAACAAGATGTAACCTATTCTTGGAACTGGAGGTTTTGCCTGGTGGCATAGGATGTCTGGTTGGGCGTTGTCTCACATAAATTTATTGGTGATTCCATTTAGATTCTTTCCATATATGTATATGTTTTAGGAAGTTTCTACAGTAGAAACATTCTATATGTTTTTTCAAATAGCATTTCCTTTAGTTGTTCCTCCCTATCTCCCTCCTTTGCCCTTCTTTTCCATTCCACCTCTTTATTTAATCCTAGTATTCTAGTTTTTCCTTTATTCCTCTGTAACACTGTACTCGATTCCTGGTCCTTGGAAGACCCTGTTCTCCCTGCTGCTCCCTCACTAGGTACCTAAGATCTGTGGTTATTCAGATTGCAGTCTGCAAGTTAAAAGTTTAAAAGCTAACATCTGAATACAGGAGCAAACATATAGAATTTGTCTTTGAGAGTCTGTGTTACCTTGTTCAAGATGTTTTTTTTTCCCCAGCCCCATTGCTTTACCTGCAAATTTCATGATCTCATTTTCTCTTAACAACTGTGTAATATGCTATTGGGTAAATGTGCCACATTTTCACTATCCATTCATCAGTTGTTGGGCATCTAGGCTGTTTCCATTTTCTGGTTGTTATGAATAGAGCTGCAATGAACAAGATGAGAAAATATCTCTGTAGTAGGACATAGAGTTGTTTGGGTATATGCCCACGAGTGGTGGGTGTAGATGGATCTTGAGGGAGTGTGATTCCCTAGATTCCTGAGGATCCACCACACTTATGTTAAGACACTGAAGAAAGAAATTGAAGAAGATACCAGAAGATGGAATGCCCTTCCATGCTCATGAATTAGTGAAATTAGTTTTGTGAAAAGGGTCATTGTACCAAAAGCAGTCTATAGCTTCCTTGCAATTCCCATCACAATTCTTCAGAGAAATTAAAAATTAACCATCATCTGCACATGGAAGCAAATTCCTGCACACACACACACACACACACACACACACACACACACACACCAAACAAAAATACAGAACAGCTAACACAATCATGACTAACAAAAGAACCAGTGGAGAGGTATCACCCACCATCCCAGATCTCAGGCTGTATCAGAGAGCTACAGTAATAAAAACAGCAAGGTATTGGCATAAAATGAGACACGCTGATTATGGAATAGAAGGGAATATCATAAATTACCCCGTAGCTCTATAAGACAGAGGTCTGAAATGGATCTTACTGTGCTCCAGAGTAGAATGTAACAGAGAATGCTTTCTTTTCTGGAGGTTCTAGGGGAAACCTTATTATCTTTCAAAGCTTCTGGAAGCCTCTCCCACCCCATGGCATGAAGTTCCTCCCTTCATCTCTAAAGTCAAAAATGCTGTGACTGGCTTTCTCATAGGAACCTCTGTAATTCTTCTGCCTCATTGGTGCAGTGTGTGTGTGTGTGTGTGTGTGTGTGTGTGTGTGTGTGCATCATGTGTGCGTGCATGGGCGCACACATATGCACAAAGATGTGAATACTCATGTGTGGATGTGCACGTGGAGACCAGAGATTGGTGTGAAGTATGTTTCTCCATTATTCTCCAGCTTACTTTTTGAGGCAGGGCATATCACTGAATCAGCAACTAGACCATTCTGCTAGACTGGCTAGCTAATAAGTCTCATGGATGTTCCTGTCTCTGCCTCTTCAGCACTAGGATTATAGGTGCTTGGGGCCATGTTCAGTTGCTTTATGTGTTTCTAAATGCTTTCACGGGAAATGGTCTGGCAACTAAGCCATCTCTACAGCTCTCCTTGGTTCACATGGCTAACCATGTGACTGAGGAACCCATTTGTTCACACTTGCAAGTCTCTTTGCTACATGGTGTCACATATTCCTAAACTCTGAGGATTGGGGCATGGACTAGCTCCGGGACTGTGATTCTATATCTGTAGTTACAAAAAGGTGGGACCGAGCTCTGAGCTGCACCAGGATTTGCGGAGAACACAGGCACTCACTAGTGCTAGACCCTGACTTTATTCACTGAGTGCACAGGCAGGCCCCATCCATGGCTCCGTCCTCGAATTCTTCTCATTCCCCCAGAATACAATAAATTAAACATAGTATAAGATGCAGAAGGGTTACATTGAGACATATACCATTTGAAGGTTTAATTCATTTTTCTAGTGTGTAAGACACAAGGCTATTAAATTTTTAAAGCAGTGAGCTCCTAAACTCTCTTACTTTATGAGGGCTTTCTTCATAAAGATAAATGGTTTCCTTGCCAAATCAAATGCAGATTTGAAACAAATTAAGCTAACGCACAATGGTACAAGGTAGAATGGGGGGGCGGGCTATTTTATCTTGCATTGTAATAACTATACCCACCTAAATCAATAGCTGTGGAAAAAAGCAATAATATCATGTAACTGCAGGAAATGAAATATAGTGGTTTGGTGGGGGGAAAACAGGCTGCAAAAAAAAAAGAGGGGTTTGTATTAGAATAATGACATTTCATTAAACAGGGAAGGAGTGGTATTGAAGAGAAGTCCATAGCAGTAAATTCTATTTCTTATAATAACACTTGAGAGGAGTTAAATTTGGCTGGGTATTGTGATAAAGGATAGCGCTGCCATCTTTCCGAGCATTGCGCTTTAATTTTATGGTTAAAGAAACAAGATATTAAAGAGGCCATGCACATTTCTGGAGCACGTTCTCATTCTCCTAATCTCTTGCTTAATTTAGTTCAAGATCTTATAATCTATCTGAAAGTTGGTGTTTGGAAAGGAAATCAGTCCTCTTTTCTTGGTATTTGCTTTAGTGGTATTTTTATTTTGTTTTGCTTTGTTTTGTTTTGTTTGCACATGGTATTTTCATTCTCCTTTTGGTAGAAGGCAGGGTCAAGACAAAGGGATCTGCAATTAAGAAAGTGGGTTTTGTTAAAGGTACCTGAGGGGTGTTCTTTCCTACAGAGGCTATCTTGCAGCCTACCAATCTGTCTGTAGTCGATAGCGTTATTCCTACATATGAGAAAACCCAGTAGACAGTGATAACACAGGCAGGTGGGCGTGTACAAGGATATTCCCATCTCAAAGATTTTAGGGTACACTCTTGATATCTCTTCAAGCTGCCCTCACAATGGACTACTCAGAAGGCACCTTCCTTTCCTCAAAGCAGGGCCCTGAATGGGCAATTCCTGCCTAACATCAGCCTCCACATTCCTAAACTGGTCAAGAGCATCTGTGTGTCTGTTCCTTAAAAGCATCATTGCTTCTGAGTACCTGCATCCCTATGACTCTGGGACCTCCTCCAGGAAGCCTTACTTGGATCCCCAGGTAGATGAACTTTGCACGGTTAGTAGGTCTCAGCGCAGGAAGAGAACATTTTTCAGTGTACTGTGTTATCCCAAGGAACCAAGCCTAGGACTGAGGAAAAGATCAGGGGTGATAAGTGCTCACACTCCAGACCATAAGCCACTGAAGAAGAAAAGGCACATCTGTGAACTCTGGTATCTCTTTCACCCTGGGCAATTTCCTTTTCGTTCCACAGTCTCCTCACCTTGAAAATGTCACCCATCCTTCAGGGATGCTATATGTCTTAGAAGAGAGGCGACAAAGAAAGAATTTAGTGCCACGTCTGACTAGAAGGTGGCTCAACAATCGTTTGGAGTATTTTGGGAGGGCACCATCTTTTGAACCTTTTAATCCAATGAATTCCTTTACCTTATGTATATGTGAGGAACTTGAGGTTCATCAGTGTGAAGGGCACATAAAAAGTGCCCAGGAAAACTCTCTTCTTCCCCATCATCCCTCACTACATTTCCTGTGTGATTGTGATGCTGTGGGGGGGTACATTATCAAGTAAAAGAAACCCCATTTATGGTCCTCAAGAGAAGACTTGGAGGTTAAGAACTGTTGCTGCTCGTGCAGGGGACCTGAATTTGTTGGAAGATATGCCACAATGATTGGTTTACTAAAAAGCTAAAAGACTAATGGAGAGGCAGGAGATATAGGTGGGACTTCCGGACAGAGACTCTGGGAAGAAGAAAAGGGAAGTCCCTGGCTGGAAACAGAGGAAGAGAGGAGAACTAAAAGCCATGAGCCTTGTGGCAGCATGTACATTATAAAAATGGATTAATTTAAGCTATAAGAGCTAGCTAGGAACAAGCTTAAGCTAAGTCTGAGCTTTCATAATTAATATAAAGTCTCCATGTCATTATTTGGGAGCTGCCTGGTGAGACAGAGAAAGACTCATTACATGAATTTGGTTCTCAGAACCCACATGTTGTCTGACAATTGCCTGTGACTCAAGCCCCAAAGACTCTGACTCTGTCTTCTGGTCTCCACAGACACCACACACACATGCACACAACCTACCCCCTCCCCGTGCAGACACACACATGCAAAATTAAAAATAAAAAATCATTTTAAAAAGAGAGATACTATCACAGGGTAATGGATAAAGAGGGCTGTACTGTGACATGGAAAGGGGTTTCAAAGTTCATTTAATAATGTATGTCTGTTGTTAATGTCTAGGGTTCTATAGCTCAAGTGGGTACCCCAAGACTCAGAACATGTGGGCCCTCTGGAGGAAGCTCACTTGCCAAATGTTTATTTTTAAGCAACCAAGAAGTTTTGTACACACTTTCAAAGGAACTTACACTAGCAAGCAAAGATGCAAAGGTAACGGACAATTCTAGAGCACAGCCCCATGGAATTAGGTCCTATTATCATTCTGACCCTATCTACCACCTCATTCCTCTTCCAGAGGAGTAGAGAACCAGATGGGACCTGAAAGAGCTGTCAGAAGCCATGGGGAAGTTTGCAGAAGATATCCACTGGACGCCTGCCAATAGCACACGCAGACAAGGCTGTTCAGCCCTATGTAACGGAGCTGAGTCAGACATGTGCCCTGGCCCCCAGGGAAGACATAGCCTGAGATAACCTACATGGGCTGGGCGTGTAGGTCCCATGTACATATCTTTGAGAACATGCATCTGTGGAACATGCCTAACCCTGAAAATTCTGCAGAGACACGTGGTTAGAGAGAGGTGGGATGCACTGACTGCAGGTATCACTGTCTCTCAGTAATCTGCTAGAATGATTGGGAGATTGGTGCATTCTGGCTCAGCGTTTGATGCAATTAATTCCCTCTGGTCCCTTAGTGTTCATGTCTGCTCTATTGAAGTTCTATCTCCATAGCCCATTTGTATTGGATTCCTTGCACATTTAAGTCTTTCAATACTGGACTCTATTCTTCAGTCTGTTTCCTATAAAAAAATGTCTACCTCTTCCTAGGCATGTGAGCTAAGAACATCTCAGACCCTGAACCCGTTTCCATATTGATCAGATGATGACCATCAGAGTGCTGATGTCAGGATGAAGTTGGACAATTCTATTCAAAATATTATGTCTGGCATCTAACATGTCTAATGAATGTTTGCTGTTGCTAATTTCTGATTGGCTAAGTATGCAAGAGGCACATGTGTGTAGCTAAAGAGATAGCTCTCATCATGTTCTTGAATCTCTTATACTAAAGAGATGCCTACTGTCCACTGTTGTCTTGTGTGGTAGGCACAGAGTTTGGAGACTCTGAAACTGTCTGTCCTGAGTTTGTCTAAGCTCTGACTTCTATCCTTCTCAAGCTTTACTTAGTTAGTCATTTTCATCATCTGTAAAATGGGGGCAGCAACAGAATCCTCTCAGGATGGTCAGGATGAAGATGGAATGAGTTGAGGCAACAGAAGGGTGAGGATGATATCAGGCCAAAAGAAGGTACTCTAGAATAGTGATGGAAACCCACAATGGCATGCCACACTCTACACCATTGTGTGGAATAAGACTGGATACCTCCACATTAAAAGGCATGATACTGGGACTCAGAAAACACACACACACACACACACACACACACACACTCACACACACACACACACAGAGACAGACAGAGAGAGACAGAGACAGAGAGAGACACAGAGAGAGAGAGAACTGAGACTTTTCTGTGCAATGATTTCCATTCTTGAAGGAACATCCTAGCAAGGTGGCAGCTTAACCTCTCAATAAAATGGTTTACATATATGTTGGACTGTGTTCTGGACAAAGACAGATGCTAGTCTTTGCCCTTGTCACAGGCAGGGCAGTGGTCCCAGTGGAGACAGCTAGGAGTCATACATAGTACTTCTGCAGAAAGGACAGGGAGAGCACCATCATCATCAGGCAGAGCATCTGAGTTGAGAAGGCACAGGACGGAAGTGCCCCAGGGACTGGGACTGTCTGGGCCGTGTACTGGATCAGCTGCCACTTGCTGCTTTAATATGTTCATAGAAGTGTACTGTCTTATCATTCTGGAGTTCCTAGTGCCAACGCATGTCTCACTCTCTCAAACCCAAGGTGTCAGCTAGCCTGTGTTTCTCTTGTGACCTGCTATGCATAGCCCATTTCCTTGAGTTTTCCCCGCTTCTAGAGCCAATTTGAATTTTTTTTTTTTAACTCAGGGCCTCCTCTGGCCGCTTCTTTCAGGCCAATGATGGTGGCCTTCTGACTGGAGCCCTCAGACTGCAACTCTTTCGCCTCCCTTGTCAGTCTAAGCTAATGTCCCCATCTCAACAGCTTTGATCACATTGGCAACAGCCTTGATCCCCTGCCATGAAAGGTAGCAACATCCATAGCGTCCAGAGGTTGTGACATAGGATTATAAAGCAGACATAAACTCCCACAGGCACCTCTAGAGGAACCTTCTAAAAGAACAGAATAACTTTCTGAAGGCTTTGGTGAGCAGGGCCATTTTGGAGCTTGGGGATGAGTTTTGTATTTTTCCTTATTTTCCCTCTTCATTAAGGGACATGCCTGTTTAATTAAGAGACGACCGCTACAGTGGCTGCTGCTCCGCTGGAAGTCTTGGCTGAGTCGCCGTTATCTTTTGACATTTATTTACGACGTGTCTGTATGCATGCATGTGGACTCGCATGACGCAATGCGTGTGGAGGTCAAGATAACTTGCAGGAGTCAGGTCTTTCCTGCTACCCTGTGGGGTTTGGGAGCACAAAGTGAAGTTGTCAGGCTGGACAGGTGGCACCCTTACTAGCTAAGCTGTCTCATTGGAAAGTGCACTCAGTCCATCTTTATGGTTACCTGGATAACATCATCTCTATTCTATTCCAAAACCCATCACTGTTATCACATGTATGAAGGGTTGAACTGAGTCTATTTTGCTGGACACCAGGCTGTTCCCCACAGGGTGCACAACTCCCTTGAAAAGATTTTTTTTTCAGTGGATAGCGAAACTCACTGGCAGTGTCCGCTTCCCAGCCAGATGTGCACAGACACAAGGCAAGGGGCAGTTGATGCCCTTTTAGCTTGCGCCTCCGCCCAGCAGAGAGGTCTGGGCTGGCAAGAGCTCACAGTAATCTGTTCCCTTCTCTCTCTGCTCACTATGCAGCCAGCTCATGAAGGGGAAAGGATTTCCCTTCCAGCCTGACATCAAAAGGTTCAGGCCAGGGGTTCCCTGGGCCAGGATACTGTTAGCAGGGGGTATTAACCAAATACACTTCACCCCCTTGTGTTTGTCAGGGGTGGTTGTGTCTTTGACGCAGCCTCATTCCTTGGACTTAATTAAAACCCAGTTCCCTCTTTTATTCAATTTATGAGGCCTAGCCTGCAGGATTAAGCGATTACAGACAAAAAGCCCCATTTGTGAAACACTCCTCAACTCAAGCTGTTACGATGCTTACTTGGTACTCCATTAAATTAATAAGGAATGAATCGGCTGATCCATTATGAATTAAGCAGTGGGGAGTCGGCCTGGTTCATGCTTTCTGCTCCCTCCTCGGAGAACGTTTGTGTAAAATGATTATATTCATATTCATTCCGCTGGAATTCTCTAAAAGTGGAACGCATAAATTACTCTAAAGACACAGAGTTTATCTTAAACATTAACTACGAAGCGGTGAATTAATAAGACTATTATAAAACCATTAACATTCAGTGTATTTACCTACAACTGCAGTGGACCCCAACCCACTGCAACCCACAGCTTTCATTGGTGTTGGGTGCTCTAGCTAGTTTATTGCAGTTCATTTACTCTTCTAACATATCTTCAAACATAAAAATATATGTATATACATATACGTGTATACACACACATATTTTTTTTTCTATTATCTTCTTTCATTTTTAGGGCTTTTCTTGGATGTCCTTGGTTCCTAGCCCAACCACACAGCTCTGTCTGAAATTATGTTGGCTAAAACTCTCTAAATGTGACCGTTAATCTCCTCGAGTCAGAAATCAAGAGACTGAGCCTTAGTCAGGTGAGCTGGAGAGTCACATGTACGCTTCTGAGGAGTCAGTGAGGAGAGCGGGGAACACAAACAATCAAGACAAGGGACACTCGGGGACTTTCCAGCTGATCACAAGCTCAGGATGGTTTTGGGAAGTGGATGCAATTTTGCCCAAGTCAGATACCCTTTTTGATACAGGGTTTTCCAACCTAGTCACCCCACATACACTGGACTAGATCGTTCTTTGGGGCGGGGGTGTCTCACACAGTGTAGGATGCCCTGTGGAATGTCTAGTCCCCTTTATCAGATGCTGATAATAAAACCTTAGCTGTGGCAACCAAAATATCTAGATATAGCCCAATCTTCTGGAAATGGAGGACAGAGCTTAACTGAATGCAGAACCCCACCCAGATCTGTTGCTAGAAGAGAGGTCACCTAACCCCTCTGGGACTGTCTCTTTATTGTCAAATGGTGAAAGGTGGCCTTCAAAAGTCTCCAAAGGCCTCTCAAAGATGGGTCATTGCTGAGTGTGAACCTGTCGGGACACTTGCTCCTTTCTGCTTAGGATGGTGGGAGGGCATCCATTGGGAAAGTGAGCCAGTCTGTTCTTCAAAAGCATTACCTCCATGCCCTTTATCCCCCCTCCTCCTGTATCAGATTTATTTCCTGTTAGGGCATTGAGGAGCCTGGAAACCATGAAGGAGCAATGATGGCTTCCCCGCTTGCTTTCCCCTGTCAGTGGGACTTGAAGCCAAACTTACCTGCTGCTCAGTTCTTTTAACATCCCATGATTGATTGAATGCAGTCAGGATGTACTTTGGGCCAGAGTGAGGGGTCACCTCCAACACATGTGCACACCCAGGCTTTCTCACACATGCACAACTGTTGAGTGATTCCTGCCCTGAGGTCCCACAGCTGCCAGGTGGATCTCAAAAACTCCTTAATCAAGCACGTTCAGAAAAGGACTAGTTCGCTTCCTTCTGCAAGGCCACCATTCACCTCACCAGCAGGATGGCTTCTGACTCCCATTCCTACACCCAGGCATGGCTGTCAGGTAAGGAGATTTATATGACCAGTAGGATGGCTTTTGCTGGGCATGGCCCTCCGTTAGGAGTTCACAAGTCAGGATACACAAGGCAGGGTGTAACACCTGGGTGTAGAGGGAGAGGGATTTAAAACATGGGGATTCTCCTCCAAAAACCTTTTGCCGATGCTAGAACTGGGGGTTCAATTGCTTGCCAAGGATGGTGCAAGGGATTGAGGTGGAATGAGCTGAGACAACACGCCCAGTGACAGACAGCTGATGAGAGGCTGGAAAGAGTATACGCCCCAGTGGCCTGACTCCCAAAGCCTTGACCCATGCATTTCAGCAGGCAACTTCCTTCCTGCTTCCACATGACTGTGGCTGTTACAGCCCCACATATCACAACCCTTCGGGTCAAGACGGGACAGCTATTAATCAAAGTTGCTTTACAGTCTTTCCTATAGTTGGAGTTCTGAGTTCTCCCCCTTCTGTTTCCCCTTTCCTTTCAAAACTTACCAGAAGCACATTTACCCTTATTCTTTTATTTCTAATTCTTCTTCTTCTTCTCTCTGAGCTGATACTCTGCCTTGAGTATCTTCAGAATGTGTGTGTGTGTGTGTGTCCACATTCACACGAGTGATGTACCTACAACCACATCTGGACAGAGGCCAGATCACTCCCTGCTTTATCTCCTGCTGAGGCCACCACTCCCTGCCAGCTTACGCCAGCTAGGCTGACAACAGATGAGCCATTCAAGTCCGCCCAGCTGTTAGACACTGGAAATTCAGACTCTAGAACTCATGCTTGTCCTTGTTCATGAGCGCTTCTTCCGCTGATCTCCTCAGATCGACTGTCACGAGCGCTGTCAGGGAGAAAGAAGTCGGGTAGATGGATACTCCATCATCCCTGGTTGGATGGGGTACTGTGGAGTCTGAAGTGACACTCTCCTGGTTGCTGCCCCTTCAGGCGGCACGGTGCCTGCAGCTAGACAGGGTAGGGTTAAACCCCAGCTTAACCTCTTACAAAGTTCCACAGGCTCAGACAAATGACTTAAAATCTAACGCTCTGTTTCATTATCTGTCTAACAGTTTCATCGTCTGTGCCCATCCGTGCCACAGTGAGTTAAAGCGAGGCAGTTTGTTTAACGGTGTTTTTATTAGATTGCTTATTAAAATGACCGTCACGGAGTCCTTAGACACCTTCTAAACATAGAGCTCAAGCCAGGGAGGCTGTCTCCCCGATGAGGCCCCCAACGCCTTATCCCCAGCCTTTTAAGAAAAAGAACTTCCATGTACATATGGAATTGGCAAAAAGTCTGGCTCTTTGGCCCAATTCCAAGCAAAACTAATCATCAGAAACTTCATGCAGATTTACGGTTACTCTTTCTATAACAGGGTTAGGCCCAAGCTGCCGAGACAGAATTAAAGGGGGCCGCTGCCAGCGGTGAGGGCTCGGGTCTCCATAAAGAAGCGTTTTCCAGCCTAGCACCTTGTGTGGACACCCTGGCTCCAGGTGGGCTGTAAATTAATGTCAGATGTTCAAGTAGCCTCGCTCCTCTTTCCTAAGATTACTGCGATGGGCTTTATAATGGGGCTGTGGGCTCTCATGCAAGACTAACGAAGAGAAGCACACAGGATGCTCTGAAAATACTGCATTTAACCCCAAGGCAGGATTTAACTTTATGATGCCTGGTTTGTCTCAATAAAACCGAGTGTGCGCACAGAGATGTTTCTCTTTGTGAGAGGAGGGCCAGCAGCGTTGAGGCCCGACTATTTCAGGCAAGGTCTTACCGTTCCTAACAGTAACACCAGTGATAAACCACTTTCTTCTTTTATTTATTTATTCATTTTTTTAAATGGCAGCGTGACTTGACAACAGACAGCATCATTATTGAGCGGCTGGCAAGCACTGACTATAGTCTACTAAGAAGCGTAGCATTAGTTACCCGTTCTAAAATGCTAATGTCCTTCATAGTTCAAAAAACACAGGTTTCCGAATTTCCTGAGAAACCGAAACACTGCTTTCCAGAGTGGTTGCACAAGTTTGCATTCCCACCAGCAATGGGTGAGTGTACCCCTTTCTCCACAACCTCTCCAGCAAAGGCTATCATTGGTGTTTTTTATTTTCGCCATTCTGACAGGTGTAAGGTGGTATCTTAAAGTTGTCTTGATTTGCATTTCCCTGATTGCTAAGGAAGTTGAGCATGACCTTAAGTGTCTTTTGGCCATTTGAAGTTCTTCTGTTGAGAATTCTCTGTTCAGCTCAGTGCCCCACTTTATAAGTGGGTTGATTAGCCTTTTACGGTCTAGTTTCTTGAGTTCTTTATATATTTTGGAGATCAAACCTTTGTCAGTAGCAGGGTTGGTGAAGATCTTCTCCCAGTCAGTGGGTTGTCTTTTTGTCTTAGTGACAGTGTCCTTTGCTTTACAGAAGCTTCTCAGCCTCAGGGAGTCCCATTTATTCAATGATGCCCTTAGTGTCTGTGCTGCTGGGGTTATACATAGGAAGTGGTCTCCTGTGCCCATGTGCTGTAGAGTACTTCCAAGAGAGGCCCTATCATACAACAAAAGTATATGCTCAACTATGTTCATGGCAGCATTGTTTGTAATAGCCAGAACCTGGAAACAACCTAGATGCCCTTCAACGGAAGAATGGATGAAGAAAGTATGGAATATATACATATTAGAGTATTACTCAGCAGTAAAAAACAAGGACTTCTTGAATTTTGCATACAAATGGATGGAAATAGAAAACACTATCCTGAGTGAGGCAAGCCAGACCCAAAAAGAGGAACATGGGATGTACTCACTCATATTTGGTTTCTAGCCATAAATAAAGGACATTGAGCTTATAATTCATGTTCCTAGAGAAGCTAAATAAGAAGGTGAATCCAAAGACAAACACATAGGCATCCTCAGGAATATTAACCTTCATCAGGCGATGAAAGGAGACAGAGACAGAGACCCACACGGGAGCACCGGACAGAAATCTCAAGGTCCAAATCAGGAGCAGAAGGAGACGGAGCACGAGCAAGGAACTCAGGACCACGAGGGGTGCACCCACACACTAAGACAATGGGGATGTTCTATTGGGATCTCACCAAGGCCAGCTGGCCTAGGTCTGAAAAAACATGGGATAAATCCGGACTAGCTGAACATAGCGGACAATGAGGAATACTGAGAATTCAAGAACAATTGCAGTGGGTTTTTGATCCTACTGCACGTACTGGCTTTGTGGGAGCCTAGGCAGTTTGGATGCTCACCTTACGAGACCTGGATAGAGGTGGGCAGTCCTTGGGCTTCCCACAGGTCAGGGAACCCTGATTGCTCTTCGAGCAGATGAGGGAGGGGGAATTGATCGGGGGAGGGGGAGGGAAATGGGAAGCGGTTGTGGGGACGAGGCAGAAATCCTTAATAAATAAATAAATTTAATAAAAAAAAAAAAAAAAATTAAAAAAAAAAAAAAAAAAAACACAGGTTTCGAGCCAGGGAGATGGCTCAGTTGGTAAACGCTTGCTCTACCAGCCTGAGGACCTGAGTTTGACCCTCTGAGCTCACGTGAAAAAGCCAGGGCATTGGGAGCCTGCTTTTACAATCCTAGTGCTACACACGCACCCCCTGAAACACACAGACATATGCAGATACACACACACACATACACACACACACACACACACACACACACAGACAAGTATGGACACACCACACACACAGAGACATACCGCACACAGAAACTTGCATGGACACACCACACACACTCACACACACACAGACACGCATGAACACACAGTTTGGGCCTTCACTATACCAGGGATATCAGGCAACCAGACTCTTCTATTCCAGGATGGCAGCAACATTTGGAGAGAATGGCCAGTGGTTGCTGCATTTTGCCCAGTTGTACATTGGTATTCCAGTTGTTCCTCATCCTACCACTCTCGCTGTGAAAACTGGACTCCATGGTTTTTACATATATATCTATATTAATATCTATCTATCTATCTATCTATCTATCCATCCATCCATCTACCTACCTACCTACCTACCTACCTACCTACCTACCTACCTATCTCTTTTCAGGTGTCTGGGGTCATAGTTTGAATCTGTTGTCAAAAACAATGTTTCTATAGCTGGGTCTGAGGGAGAAGGCTTGTTGGTCCAGCTACTAAGGAGGCTGAGGCAGGAGCATCCTAAGTTTAAGGCCTTGCTCAGCCTACACTATAGGTTCAAGGCCATCTTAGCCAACTGCCTGAGACTCTGCCTAAAAAGTGCAAAGTAAGAGCAAACAAACAAAACGTGATCTGGCAATATATCTGTGTTGGAGCTCTTGCCTACTGTAGGACAAATCCCCAGGGCTACAAAAACATTTCTTGGAATTGTTTAGGATTGTAAGAGTCCATGTGCTTAGACTGGAATGTAAATACACTCCTGTAGTCCCAATACTTAAGAGGTGGAGGCAGGAGGATCGGAAGTTCAAGGTCAACCTTGAATATGTAGTGAATATGAGACTTTTTCTCAAAAAAAAAAAAAGCAAAAGTAAATAAAATAAAATGATCCAGAATAATCCAAGCAAAAATAACCTTTCTCAGTAAATATTTTCAGGAGTCAAATATATTGTTCACCTCTTAGCAAATTTAAAATACCCTTGGTTTCATTTGTTGGGGGTATTCCCCTGTGTATGGAGAGTAATTCCTGGTACCTGTTGGAGGCAGCATGGCGGGCAGTGGCGAGCGTAAACTTGGAATAGGAGATAAAACATCCAACCAAAAGATTCGTGAGAACAAGAACAACACTGAAGACAATTCCCAGGTAATAAAGGCTGTGGATGCACAAAGGAGAGCTATTTAGGAGGAAGCTGTTTTAGGTTGTGGAGATTGATGTAGAAAAGGTCAGACAGATGTCAGAATGGCTAGAGAGCAGTGGGCTGCAGGGAATGGCTACAGAGGGCACACAGCTAAGGAATGAGAGCAGCTGAGTCATGGATGTCATGATGGAGACAGCCTGGGTATCCCACGGCTTTTTGAAGGAAAAGAGATGGTCCTGTGAGTGGATGCTGGCCTATATGGAAGATCAGATAGCTTCTGAATATGAAATAGATCTCTGCCCTCTCAAGCTCCTCCCACATCCTGAACCTCCCTTCTGGTCTCTTTACATGGCCCTGGTACTCCATGAGGCTGATGTCACCAAAGCCATCCTCTGTATGTTACAGAGATTTGTAAGTTTCAAGAGCCGGGCACTGTGCTGTATGATCTGGAAACAGCGTTTACAGAAGTACGTTCACCCATGGAGATCACAGATCACAGCCCTGCAGCTTAAAGGATTTCACATTGTGAACTGCATATGCGTGGCACCTGGGTCTAGAAAAAGAAAATGCTCAATACTCTAGGCTCGTCATCATAACCACACACCTGCTGGTCACCATCACCCCCTCCCAGGACAGCCACTAACCCAAATTCCAACCCTACAAGTTCTACCTGTTGGTGAACTTTGGATAAATGCAGGTGTGGTGTTTTACCAACTTCTTTTGCTTGTTTTCATTTTCAAAGACAGTTATTGTAGACACCTTTAAAGGTCTTGGCATAAGATCTTCGTGTATGGGACGGGGCCATATTTCAGTGGCTGGTGTCCTTAGAACAGGAATGAATGAATAGGCACTGAAGACAGAGGCCATATGAAGCTAAAGATAGCATTTATAGGTATGTATGTCTACAAGTCAAGGAACACCAAGGACATTCAGAAAGTCTCAGAAATTGGGTGATGGGTTTTTATAGCATTCTCAGAAGGAAACAACCCTGCCAACATCTTGACTTGGGATTTCTGGCCTCTATAATTGAGAAAGAATAAATTCTCTTCTAATAAATGTCTCAGTTTGTGGTCATCTGTCAGAGCAGACATCAAAACTCACTATACCTCTGACTGTGCGCTTTGGGGATGCTGAGCTTCCGAATGTCCTGTGATTGCAAGGTACTTTGTGGGGGTTTGGAAGATGATGCAGGGGGCACGGGGAGAACCAGAGGTGGCTGTGACTTTATGATCTCTCTCTCTCCTTTCAGAGGGACCCTTTTTGGACCTTAGGACACCTGATCCTTTTACCACGCTCATAGATATAGTGTCATCATCCCAAGCCATGCGTTCTTAAGATTTTGAGGGGACTTCTAGCATTGGCACACCCTGTTGCTTTTACTTGCAAGCACGTACCACCACAGTCTCCTATCCCCCTTAGAACCATAAACACTCTAATAGCAGTAACGGGGCCGCCTCCATCATGACCAAACGTGATTACGTTCCACATAAAAATATAAAAGCTCATTTGAGCCAGGGCTCCCTCCGGGCCCATTGCCTGTACTTTTATTGAAAACCTCACATTCCTGAGTCCGTGAGCCCTGATGTCAGGGCCCACTGAGCTCTATCCCGCAGTCTGCTGTAAAGCGCCAGGGCAGCCCAGCGGGGCGACTCCAAGAAATCTCCATCTCCACTGTGTTCTGTGGTTTGGAGGCCCCACACTTTCCTCTCCGCCGGTTCCTCTGTGCTCAGTGCCTGCCGTTTGCTTCTGCTCTACAATAGAAGACCCTGTAGTTGGTCTGTTTCTCTCCCTGCCAGATAGATGCTCAAGGCCAAGTATGGGTCAAAGCATGTGAGTGAACCAGATTCAGAAGGACATCTTCCCACCTTTCTGTCTGTCTGAATTGCATGCCTGCCCCATACTCTGTGTCCCCCAATCAAGTCTCACCTTGCAAGCCAAGATTCAAGCTCAGTTAACCTCTAGCACTCCTTTCTGTCTCTAGTTCTTTGTAGGTTGCCTTTCTTAAACGCTTATCCAGTTTCCTTTGTGCACTTCCATGCCTCTCCAGGGGTCAGCCTGAGCATGAATTCTTCCTAGGATGCTTGCCGTGACCCCTGGCTTTGATGTGCTTTCCCACATCCCACTGTCTGTTCATTTCTTTGCACTTTTCTTCAATTTTTTTCCCTAGGACTTATTCATGCATATGTGTGTTTGATATGCATGTGCTCCCTGGTGTCTTCAGAGTCCCTGGCTCCTAACTCACTGGACATGGGTCCTCTGAAGGAGCAGCAGGCACTGACCCGCCTCTAGGGCCCCTTCCCTGACATCTCTGGACCGTAAGCGCTGTGATGTTGGCTGGGCCTGCTCTATCCTTCTCCGTCCAGGACCTGTCAGAGGCTCTGACTTGTGGCTTCCTTGATGAGTGTTGGTGAAAAGTTTAACAAACTGCTGAGAGCGGAACAAGCCTTCAGAAAAATGGGCACCAGGGAAAGGAGGAAAAGAAGAGAGGGTCAAAATGCTCAAGCACTGAGAAGAAAATAAGAACAATGTAATATATATACATACACACATACATACACACATAAATACATATATATCCCTGGCCGATTTCATCCTACCAGGAGTGAAGGAGAAAGCAAACATTCTATCCCTTAAGAGTTCTCTTTTACCCAGAAAGAGAAAGGTGGTCCGAGAAGTTCACAGCCATTGCCAAACTCAAAGCCAGCAGGTCCAGGCTTATAATCTAGGTTGGTTAGACTTTAAGTCCAAATTTCCTGTAAGGAACGTATTTCTAAAAAGGACTTTGTCACCTGTTATTGCTGCCGTCATTGTGCATGCGCCTGTGTGTGTGAGTGCCAGTGAAGGCACAGACCGCTTTGTGTCTATGGAGGTCAGAAGACAACGCTTTCTGGATCAGGTCTCTTCTCCTACCCTGGAATCCAGGGATCAAACGCAGGCAGTCAGTCTTGCAAGGCACGTACTGAACCCCTGAGCCTTGCCTATGGCCCAAAGAACACAATTTTCAGGACTGATTTTTTTTTTCCCCAGGAACATAATATCTGCAAAAGTACAAGACTGGGAGTCTAATCTTGGGCATGTTGTCAGCTTGGGAGGAACTCAGGCACTCTGAGCTAGGGAGCATCATCTGATATAAAGGGGCTGGAGATATTTGGACACTCAGTCAGGTGCCTTTAATGCCAATATGGCTCCAAAAATACTCTGGAATTATGCACAATTTATGGGGAAAAACATATACTTTAAAATTCAGTGATTGAGGCAACAGCTGCTGGCATGAGATTTCTGTTCTAATCTTTAAAAATAGATTTTACAGAAATATACCCTTGTGTGTGTGTGTGTGTGTGTGTGCGCGCGCGTGCGCGCACGCGCGCGCGCTGTGCACATGCACATAGGAGCTCAGACTACAGATTGGCAACTGTGGTTGTGACTGTTTTGAAAGCCCACTCTTCCAGTCTCAGTTCCCCATGGCTGTGTGGTGAGACCATTCAGAGACTGACGAGGGTTCTGACCAGGTGATTGCCCTGGTCCTCCTGGATGCTCGTCCTGTCAGCATCTCTCTTCTCTCTCAAAGAGGCCATCAGCTCAGCACAAGAAGCTGTAGATCACTGGGGAAAGGAGGGGTGATGAAGGAGCCTTTGGGATAGGACAGGAAGGTGAGCAGGTGCCGAGGAAGATTCACCTCTGCGGAATTTCTAATGAAGAGGGAAGAAAGGTGGGTGCTAGCTGTAGGAGGGGCAAGAGACATGCTCTGAAAGACAGAGGCTATGCAAGTGCGCACCCCATATATTTGGCAGTAACAGAGCAATGTGTGGAGAGTTCCATCAGCGCTCCCAGAAGCCACCCTAAGTGTCCTCAGAGGAGGATGTCAGCACTTTGGGGCCAGGATGGTGGGAAGAAAATTCCACGTGATGCATATTCTCTGTTTGAAACTCCAGACAGAGAAGGAACTTGGCCTGGTTTGGGAAGTAAACAAATCCAGCAGGCCTGCTACATAGACTGAGGAGAAATGATTTAAACTCAGCTTGGAAAATACCTACGGTGTAAGGCAGAGCTTTCCTACACCTCGCTAGGAAACTGACTCCTTTATTGGGAGAAGATAGGATTATTTTGCTTTGTGCTAAAGCATGGTGAGTTAGGTCAGATTGTCGAGCTGTGTGAAGCTGTATACATTGAAATGACTAAAAGGTCCATGATTTCAGAAAGAGCAACTGTCCAGTCACACTAGGCCATAGGTCAAGCTCAGAAGCCCTGTGAGCTCACGGCCCTTACATGAGGTAACACATATAGGGAATGCTCCTGGCACCAAGGGGGCTGGAAGGCACAGAGTCTTCCTAGGAAAGGTACCTTCCTGAAGAGGTCAACATAAGATGTGGATACAGGGACGAAATGTGAGTGTGCATCTGGAAGGAGCATCCTAAAATCCCAGGTGGGGGAATCTGGTGATAATTCAACCACCACGGTGCAGTGGACGTGGACATAAGCGGACAGATATGAAGTCATTGTAGGAAGCCACTCTGTGGACTTGGGTACCCTTTCTCAAGAGCTCCTCTGGGGAATGAAGGTCAGAAGGAGCCGTATAGAGAGAATGAGCCCCACAGAAAATGAGCAATTCTGTTCCCACCATGACGGCAGGGTGCCCAAATGGAGCTGTTTTGTAATCAGAATGCCATGTAGGACCGCACCAGGAAAGCAGGCTTGGGGGAAGTCAGGGCAAGAGCGTGCCATCCGTGTAGAGAAGATAATTGAATCCATAGGAGGTCGACTGGGGCTCATTTCACAGAGAGCCGCACAAGAGTACATGGCTCCGGCAAAGACAATACGGGCTTGAGAGAGCGCCGTTGAAGGGAGCTTGTTTCCACATTAAGGCATAGCTTGGTCTTCGTGAGACACACTGCTAGGCCATGGCCTGGGCATAGCCATAAAAGAAATGAAGTATATTTGCCTTGTTAACACAGTTTGTGTTACATATTCATAAACCATTTTCTTGAAACTGCAAGGGAAAGATTCAATTGTCTTGGAAGCTGATAATGGCCCAACGGCCATCCAGAACTCAGGCAGCCTGCTATGGAATTAGCTGCACAGTGAATGAAACACAACGCCTATAATAAACCCATTCAGATATAAATTACAGCGGAGTAGATGTAATGTTTGTTAAGCAATAAAGCTTGCCACCTTACACGGGAAATTGAATGAGATTTATCATCAAATATGGCGGAGGATGCTTCCAGGGAATCTAGTTCCCTAAACTGGCCTAATCAAAACAATCCAGAGAGAACAGGCTTTCAGGAACAGGAAGCCAGAAGAAAATGAGATCAGCCCGGTGAAAGGCCATGCTGATATCCTGACCCTAAATACCAGGGCTCCCCAGAAATTCCACAGAGGACATTTGCATTTTTCAAGAGGTTATGTTTTGACACCCCCTCCCCCCCTTCCCCTTGGGGAGTTACCAGAATGGCTTCAGCTCTGGGAATACACAATTTGACCAATAATTGGCTTCCTGGTTACAGAAGACAATAATTCAATTCAAGGATAGGGAACTTGTCCAAGTGACACTGGGCTCTGGTTCCCTTGGAAATAGTTGAAGTTGGTCCCCGGAGAGGGGGCTGGTACTTAGACTGGGCTTCCTGATGTTGCCCTGGGTACTTGGCGGCCCCGCTCTTCCTGTACTTAGAAGACCACCTTCAGTTTTCCACGGGAGGGCATGCGGTCTACTGTCTCCCATAGCCGGGAGCTCGAGTTTATCTCAGTCTCAAGTTTCTGGGGAAAAATAAAATGGAACCAAATGAAATAAAATGGGAATTAACTCAGCATGATGCGGGCTTTCTGGTATTGTTACTCGGAAAGAACTGCAAATATTTCACAGCTTTACAGGTTCAAGTCGATGTTTTTAGTTTACTGAGAACAATGAAACTACCTTAGGAGTGGATTAGAGTCCCAGAGTTGGATTAAGAGTGTTCGGAAGCCAAAAGGAATTTTCTGCCTGCTAATAACATTACCCTGCAATCTAATGAAATAATCTTCCTAAAGCCAAATGCACAGAGTAAGCTGATTCCCCATTCACAGTTAAAACAAAACACTGGCTGGTCAGCTTGCCACTCGGTTCACATACCGAGCTTCAGACAGCAGCACTGTGAGGCTTGAGGAGCAGATGATGGCGGTTTAGAAATGCGGATGGTCACACCCTTTAGGGAAGAAACCTCAGAATTTGAGTTGGAGCCTGAGAGCTCCAGCAACTCCTGAAGAACTTTTAAATGCGGCTTAGAGCTGTTAGTGATAAATTCAGCGGGGCACCATCAACAACAACAACACCAGAAGAGTCAAAGATGGAAGATTCCACTCTATAAACAACGAACTCCCCACTTCTGTTCGTTCACACTTTGCCCAGGATAAGTCAAAAAGCAAAGGTCCTAACCAGGACATCATAGGAAAGTAGTAGGGTGTTGAAATCCAACAGAGGCCTGGAGCACCCGCGTGGCTGCCGCTTTCTTCTTTGCCGGTGTCTCACTTCTGTGTCCTAATCATCTCTGTAGAGCAGGGATCACTGGGGCCATTTCAGAGTTGAGGGAATCCAGGAGAGCCATGCATCGTTTAAAAAACTCTTCCAGGTACAAAAAAAATAGGCATCTGAATTTGAAGTGATAAAACTGTGAATTTTCGTGTGTGTGTGTCCCATATAACTTAGAAGTCTGATCAATCCTGCAAAATAGAACATGCAGGCTCAGTCTGAAAGTGTTTGCCTTGGAAGCACAAAGACCCAAGTTTGATCCCCAGCATTCAAATTAAAAAAAAAAAATGCTTCTTTTTAATCCCAGCGCTGAGTGGATGGAGACCAGAGGATCCCTGGGGTTTAGTGGGCTACTAGCCTTATGCACTTGGGGAGTTCGAGATCAGGGAGAGACCCTAGCTCACAGGCGAAATGCTGTTCTCAGCACATGTGGGCACATGAACATACACACACACACACACACGAACATGTGTATGAACACACATGTACACACACACACACACAGAAATGAAGTTGTTTTATTTCTTTCCTTGCCACTATCCTGTAGAGTCTCTGGAATGGAAAAGGCTGAAAGCTTCCCCGGGTCAAGAGCCAGGCCTGCGGAGTGTGCCTTTTTATATCTCCAAACCAATATTTCCCCACAGCCATCTATAGACTTGACTTCATTGATCTGAGTTTGTTACTGGGCCGCCACTCTCTGGGAAGGGGCCAGACTACAGGAACTATGTGGCAGGCTCACATGAGGCAGCCACCGGTACCCACCACACTCAGACATGCCGACCTCCTTGTGTGAGTTTGTCCTGTTCACTGGCTAACAGCAAGGCTGGTGTTTGTTCACCCCTACATATGCAATAACTGCAGCATTTCCTTTTCTCCCAGCTCCAAATTGTACCTCTCAATTATACCTTTGTTAAACCAATTTCAGAAGAAAATAATATTATACATGTATTACATAAATGTGAGTTGGCCCAACTGACACCTTTTGGATAATAGAAATTAGACTACACTTGATGTGCATTTGATATACAGACCCACACACTGTAGATTTCCAAAAACTGGTTTATGGCTCTGAATTAGTTTAATCAATATGGATAATTTAGCGTAATTTCTGGACCATTTGGCCTTTATGGGAAGCCTTAGTGAGGCAGCTGCTAGGCCTGATTTTTAGAGCCTTCTAAGTGCCAGTTGCTCGTCTTCCAGCTGAAAGCCCCAATGTGCTTTATAGTCCTCTCTGAAGTGAGCATTCTCTGGTCTTTACTCTCCTGTGCACTACCGATCCATTACCCAGTCAGTTCTACCGTGTAACCAGGGCACCAGCCATTTCTCCTCACCTTGGAGATGGAATTTTCCTTAGAAAGGCTGCTTGTATAACTCTTGTCTTCACTGTGGACATGACTCACGGCAGCCATAGTCCATGGCATGACCTGGCCCTTGCATGCAGCATGCTTGTGGAAGGGAGTTGAAAAGAAACATTACAACAGGCTGAACATAGCCCCAGGACAATGTCTGCTTCTAAGACAGTTTTCAGAGAAAAGCAGAAGCCAATGTTGGGTCCCAAGCACTAAATCCAAGTGTCGGTATTTGTTCCACAGGGTCTGCATTTTACTTATCTATTGTGTAATCAACCACCCTTAAATTTGGTCACCTGGGAAAAGTACCACATTCTGACTCATGTTTCTGCATTTTCCTTAAGGTTGGGTGGAGGTGACTTGTTTTTGTCCTACGTCGGTTTGCTTGCGATGACACTCTCGTTCGTGTGTGTATCCCACTGGGGGAGTTGGAGAGGTCCTTTAATTGGTAGGGGGTTGTCTTCCGGCTCACTTCCAGGCAACAACACTCTTTCACTTAGATGTCTTGTCTGAATGTCTGTACATAGATAAATACCAAGAGAATGATGCAGAAGCTACCAGACTGCAGGACCAGCACACCACTGTGCTTTATTGCCTTGATTATAACAAGTCATCACTGACCAGGGTTTTAGAAGAAGCCCCTTTAAGGCTTATTGTGGAACATGCTCACAGGGAAGGAAGAATTGGTGGTGTTCTTTACAGCTCATCTTGTATCATCCCCCTAGAGACTATCAATGCCTTTCTGGTGGGCTCTTGACTTCCTGGGAGCCCACACAGGAACCCATATGCTCTAACAAAGCATGGGAACAGAACGAGGTTTCAGAGGAAGGAAAGCAGACCCAGTTTTTCTGCTTTCTGTCTTGCTCTCTGTCAAATTTTGGTCGTGTCATTCAATGTCTTAGGCCTTGGTGTTGCCCTCAGTCCAGTGAAAGTAAGAAGAGCTTCCTTCTCATAGGCTGCCATGCATCTTACAGAGTTCAGCTATAAGAACTCTGAAAGGCAAAGCCTTCCACATGGTCAGAACCCAGCCACATTGATTCCCCCTGAGTCTGCCCCTATCCTGTGAGTGTTCAAGCAGATGGCCAGTGTTTTTATCCATGGACTTTTAGGATTCTGAAAGGCATGTAATGATATACATGTTCAATGAATATAGAATGAATGAATGAACAGATAAATGAATGAATGGATGTATGGATGAAAAGAAACTGGGACTATCTTTATATTTAGTTTACATCAATTCTTTAAATTCAGCTAATGAAGGGTTAGTGTGGGACAGTATATCATTTGTCCCACAGTCTTTCACATTCCATCTATTCACTCAGAAAATATTTATTAAGCGTCTGTTTTAGGTAAGGTATTGCATCAGGTTCTAGAAGTTATGTGACAAAATAAGTCATAAACAGTCCCTCCTCCTTTGCTCTAGTTAGAAGAGTACAAAAAAAAAACAAGTAAAAAGTAACATATGCATAATTTGGGAGAATATAATTTTGTGTTAGGATGCTTATTGAACCATGGGTAGGATTGGAGGCAAATTTGGGTTGGTTGATCAATGTCTGAAATCTTGGATATTCCTGCAGAGACTTGTCAGAGGAGGAAAATATGTCATTGGGTAGTCCATGTGTGCCTTGTCCCAGGAAGAGTGAAAACCGAGAAGGAAGACTGTGGTGGGGACCTGGGCGGCAGTTTTACAACAGCCAAGGTGCTCTGCACTTGAGCCTTGAGGAGCAATGGATGGGAAAGGTAGGCAGGGGCTCCATGGTGCAGCCCCTCTGATCAAATTCTGTACTAAGTGGGAAACCATTAAAGCAGATTTTAAGCATTACAATTAAACATGGTTTCCTTTCTGTGGACTTCATGCTTGGATTATGCGTTTGCTGACAGCCACCCAATGAAGGCGCCATCACCATGTACACATGGAGGCTGGGAAATGAGGCATGAGATACGTTTGCATCAGTATAAGAGTGGTGATCTGGTGCTGGGGGAGGATGTTCTTCCATTAACACTAAGACTGTGTTGATTTCCTGGAGAAAAATACAGATTATATTTTGCAGCCAAAACAAACGGATGATGGTGCCCACCTGCCTTAGCGTCTATCACAATCTAGATGGCATTAAAGTGTTCGATTTTCACCAGAACCCAATAACTTACTGCCACCGGTTTCTCCTTTGATCCCCACAAACACTGGGGTCCTCAGAAATGAAGGATATGAACAAGGCAAGCCAGTTGGGGGTTTGAATCTGATGCCTGCACCTCCCCTCTTTATCAGAATTCGTCTCATCTCCATCCCTCTCTCCCGAGGAGTCTCACAGACAGCTCAGCTAGATGGGGACTGGGCCTGGATGATAAGTTAGATGATGTTCTCCAGAACTTTCGAAAATCACAGGGTGGGCGAGCCTCGCTGGTCTCCCAACAATGCTCCTAATGAGCAATTTAGCCCCACACACTGCACATGTGCGGGGATCCGCGGCGCAGTCTGTCTGCGGCACATTTGTGGCATTGTTTGGTGTCTGCATGCAACTTGAGATTTCCAAATGCCACCAGAGGAAGCAGATGAGTGGCTTCTCTCCAGCTTTGCAGATTCAGGGCTGAGGCATGCTGGATGCTGGCCTCAAGTCACACGGCAAGCTGACGAAGAGCCTCCGCGGCCCACGTGGAGAAGCCGAGAGCAAACAGTAAGGGATTTGACCTTCAACTGAAGTCAGCATTTTGAGCTTGTTGATTAACGCTTCGGCAATTATTTCTTTCATGTACTAAACAGATATGGAGTCCCTATGATGGCTCAGAGTCCCTGTTAGGTTAAGTGTAGGCATACAGGGAGGAAAATGGTAGTCACCGCACTTGTAGAAGTGTCCTTTAACTGCAGCATGTCCTGGTTCAACCCCGATGCAATACACCTGGCTTGAATACTGGGTCACTATGACCTCCGACTAGAATCCCTTTGTTTTCTCCCCTGTGGTAGTCTGAGATTGGCACATGGTACATATAGTGCATAAACGAGAAAATTATTGTGCAAAAGAAATACAACCAATTATGTGATTTTCTGTGTTTCTTTGTTGTTAAACTATAGCCACGGTGCCTGTTAAAATGTAGGTTTTCCAAGCTCCCTAACCAGAAAATTCTGACGCAGAGGTGGTAGGACTAAAGATCTTGTTGTCCCCAACATTCCAGGTGGTGGTTTTTAGTGGAAGCTGGGACACATGGACCTTCCTCACAGTGAGTGAGTGACTTGGTGAGTTGTAAGATGCAGAAGTCAGGAGACACTGTCAGATGCTGTGTTTGTTGTTTGTTTGTTTTAAATGGGGTCAGATCATGATGCTTATAGGTTCTCTCAGGTTTCCATACAGACAGGGAAATTGGCTGATCTCGAGCTAAGCCGAGTACCTGGGCCAAAGCGACCTGCACTCCGTTGTCATGGTAGAACCTTCTGTCATCCCACTCACGTTTAGGAAGAATGGCAGGAACACTCCAAATCATTAACCCCATTTTGCATTTAGAATCTCTAACTTTTAAACTTTTTTTTTCTTTTTCTATGTCACATTTGTCTTTATTTGTGGGATTGGGGGCCTACCATGGCACGCACGTGGGTCAGAGAACAACTTGTTGGAGTAGAGCTTCCTCTTCCTAACACGTGGTTTCAATTCAGCTTGTCAGGGCTGGGTAGCAAACACCTTGATTCACCAAGCCATCTCTCCAGCCCATCTTTTCTCCTCTTGACTAAAGCTCTCAGCAAAAACATGTTTCTTGTTTTCCTTTGCTATAACTTCCCAAAGACATAGCTGATGATCTGTGTATACAGTGCGTGCTGGGAGAATTCTTTTGGCACAATCATTTAGTGCACACACTTACTCTGTAGGTGCTAGGGAACTTTTTATCAACAGGTAAGGTAAGTGCAGTCTGCTGTGATGACAAGGGCAGAACTGGGTGTGGGAGCAAGGAGAAAGAACGTTTGGAAATTGTCAGGGGACGTTCAAGTTCACAGTGGGAGAAAAATTTGAGCTTTGTCCAGGGGCCTGAGAGAGGGTATTTCTGGGATAATTTGCTTGGATGATTTCAGAGAAGATACGAGAAAAGATTCTGATGGAGCACAGAGTGGAGGAGACAGAATGGGAGGTGGAAGCTGGCCATGGGTATTACTGGGTGGGTCACTCAAGTCCCATCTTAGTGATAGCTAAGACATTGGCCTCCAGTTTGTCTGAGATTGGGAGGTAGCTCAGGTAACTCCCAACCATCTCTCCATGCCTTCCACAGTGGGAGAAGACGGAGACATTTTCAGGCAGATGCCTGAGAGATTGCTCTTCTGAGGAACAATCATCTCGGTGGTTGAGAGGAGCAAAGTTTGCAGAGTGCATGAAACTGGATAGCATAAGGGCTCTTGCCAAAACCTTTCCTTCTTAAATAGGGGACTGACGTACAGGCTTACCACAGACAAACAGCCAGTCCTGAGGTCAGGACACAAAGTACATAAATACACGCCATGCCGCTAGTCCTCTGGAAAGAGACAGGCCGCAAATTTGCATCTGGGTGTTCTGGAAGCATGGTCACCAAAAGGCACGTGATCCATGGCGGTTAGGAAAGCCAAACAGAATGGCTGGCTGCTCTGGAGATGCCAATTTGTATTGCTACTAAGCCCTAAGGATAAATTCGCCCTGTTGGTTCTGCAAGTATGAAGAGATCCTGCCCAAGGCTAGAGGGCACTCTCAGCAGCAAGGAACACAAAGTTGATGCGCCTGCTCTGCAAGCGAGCATTAACAAAGGTGGTCGCATCAGTGGGTACCACCCCACCCCTTTCTTTCAGAATCTGTACCCTCTATTTTAATATTCGGAAACGTTTGCTTTTGCTGCCAGGCAGTGTGCCACTTAAGTTTCCTGGAAGCCATGGCTGCCCTATTAAAGGAGGGCTAAGGACCAGCTCCTGCAGCCTTTCTTTTTCTCTCTGGCGCTGTAAACACAGGACCAGGATTTCAAATATGCATCTCACCACTCGCTGTCCTTCTTTGAGCATTTATAATGAAATGCCGATAACTGCCACCGTTGATTAGACAGATTCTTGCTAATGACATATTAAACAGAATGGTAGCATCCCTAGCCTTTCTCCCTTGAAGATTATATTCTGCTTTAAAGATTCGACACGCTCTGCTGGTGTTGAGTCATGGAGCCTCCTGTTTGAAGTGGCCGGGTGCTTATCTAGCTCTGAACCCTTCCCTTCTTCCCACGAGATGCTGAGAACACAGCTTTAGTGGTCTCGTGTCTCTGTCTTGCAAACGTGACTGCTGCTGCTGTCCAAGGAGAGTGATTTCAGAGAAGTGAGTCAGGGAAGTGTGGGCAAGAAATGGGATTAGGTATCAGCCCCTCTTAGGTGCTTCATGTTTACTGGATCAGCATGCCAACGTGTTCATGGCGAGCATTAGTTTTCCAACTAGTAAAGGGGGCAAAGTGGGGCTATAGAAGTTTTCAGAAATCAATTCTTTCTGAATAAAGCCTGGTGGTAAAAACACAGATGGTGGGCTGTTCACGGGGTAAAGCCACGTGCACCAAGCCTGGTGAACAAAGAGTGATTCTTGAGAACTAGGTGGTGGAATGACCGAATGAGCTCCTGAAAATTGTCCTCTGAGCCCCACAGGTATACCATGGCATGGGCACCCCCAAGTTTATATATTCCCTTCTGGATTGGCAATGATTTTCATAGCTCTTTTCAGACAGGGTTTTACAGGCTGACCTTGAACACACAGAGATCCACCTGCCTTTGCCTCCCAAGTGCTAGAATTAAAGGTGCAAATCCCCATGCCCTACCTTAGGGATATTTTTAATTTCAGCATTCTAGTTCCTTTGTTATAAAACGAATGGGCCAAGAATTTTAGTCCCAGCACCCAGGAAGCTCAATAGGGAAAATTGTGATTTTGAGGTCAGCAATATGTGAGACCCTCTCTCTAGGTCAATGTAATAATATCAATATCATAATAATAATATTATAATGGAAATGATAAGCCGATAATGAAAGCATTTTTGTGGAAACATTTGAGGATTTCCATGTTATAAAAGGCTGATACCATGTGCAGGGTTTGACTATTATCACATGGAAATGTCTGCTTTCATTAACTTATGTATTTATTTCTATCGCTGTCTACTATGGTCTCTTACACCCTGCTCTTTCTGTGTTATGTGGTATTATTTACCTTGAGCATCTCGTTTCATGATTCCCAAACCTTTCCACTTAGGTATCTCTCTCCCCAATCATGAGGGCTTTCATCCTGGGACAGACCCCAGGAACAGCAAGGAAGCACATGTTAACTTACAGTGGGGGACTCGTGGCTTGAGTGAGAAACAGTCCCCCATAGGCTCAGGTATTTTATTCTTGACGCCCGGCTGGTGGTCCTGTTGAAGAAGTCATGGGCCCTTTAAGAAGTGGAGCCTTGCTGGAATATGTATTCCACTGGGAGTGGTTTGAGAACTTACCACACCACCTGATCTCCAGGTTACTTTCTCTGCTTCTTGGGTACAGTCGAGATGTGATCTCTGGGCTTCTTACTCCTGATCCTTGCTGCCTTGCCTTCCCTCCACGATGGACTCTAGCTCTCTGGAACCCTGAGCTGCAGTAAACTCTTCTATAAGTTGCTTTGGTCATTGTGTTCTATCATAGCCACGAAAGAGGAGCTAATACAGGAAGCTGAGGGCTTCGTTCTGAATCGCTGCTTTCTCAAGCATTCTCTGAGCCTTCAGCACACCCTAAGTCCTCTCACATCAGTGAGAGACATCAAGTTCCCATGAATCTGATTTTGTTTTAACTCTAGCCCCTATATTGGTATTGCCTCTCCTCTTTTAGTATGAGATAATTCCAGACTGACCCGCTAGTGACACCTTGGTGAGTACCCCTATCAGTCAGCGAATTGTCCCATGGATAGGTCATCTGTCCATTTAAAGCAAAGCCTGGGACCAGACTCAAGTACTGAGCATCGTCCGTCCCGTTTCCTGTCTTGCACTTCTGAACTCTGCAGCTTTCCCTCTTAGCTCAACCCTAGATGCTATCTCTTTGCGGCCACTAACTCAACCATATGTTAATCACATTAGTTAGTCAACCATCGAGGGATGAACAATAATAGATTAGTGGGTGGAATGGTGGAGCCGAGATGGTATCGCACACTGGGTGGTTGAAATGGTTCCGTGATTGTAACTGGATTGGATTGAATACCTGGTGTCTGGTCCACTGAACAGAAGTTGACCTTACGTATCAAATTACTTCTCTAGTGGAAACTAGACACTGTTCTCACTTTTGGGCACTGCCTTTGTCTTAGTTTATTCTATATTGCTATAATAAAGACCATTTGACTGAAAGCAATGTGGAGTGGAAAGATTTTAGCTTGCAGTTGTACTTCACCATGAAGGGAAGCTAGGCCAAGCAGCTTAAGGCAGGGACCTGATGCAGAGATCATGGAGGAATACAACTTACAGGCTTGTTCTCCATGGCTTGCTCAGTCTGCTTTCTTATAACACCCTGGACCACTAGCCCATGGGTGCCACTGCCCACAGTGAGCTGGTTCCTCCCACATTGATCATCAATCAAAAAAAAATGCACCCCAAACTTGCCTACAGACAAAACTATTGGAAGGACTTTCTCAGCTGAGATTGCTTCTTCCTAGATGTGTCTAGGTTTGTAAAACCCACCATTGTGGCCTTTCTGAACAGAATCATCGTGTGCGTTTTGCAGTTTTTGTTATGACTGCTGTCTTGATTTACATGTTCTGTAATGGCCAGCACGTTATCACAGAGAGGATGGTCATGCGCAAATGTGATTGCAAAGCCATGTTTTCCAGCTACCCAAATTCCGGCAACACTCAAGCTATTGCTTTGCATAAAGAGGTCGTCTTTGCGCAGGGCTGCTTTCACCCCCCCCCCCTTCCCCGAAAATCACACTTTTACTGATTACTTACCACTTTCTTCCTTTTCACCAGAACAAAGGCTGGGCGGCTGGGCGCTCAGTACTGTCTGTTAAATGAGCCAATGAGCGTAATGTGGCGGTGTATTCTTGGAATTTCAGCTTGTGGAGAAACGGGGCAGGAGGACCAGAAGTTCAAGGTTACTCACAGTAGCTTTGAGAATTCAAGGTCAACCTGGATTACAGAAGACCCTCAAGCAAAAATAAAAAAAAATAAAAAGTAAAAAAGTATAACAAAAGAATAACACCACCCAAACCAAAACCACCCAAAGAATGAATGATCATAAAGGTTAAAGAGGATGCATGAATATTTAAGTAGGGAATGCTTACGTGGGAATGAGGAATAAATGACCCTTGTCTCTGTATAGTAATGTGGGAAGGATTGGCAGTACCAGCACCGATGTCAGGTGTCTTCCAAAACTGTTTCCTTGCTTTCAGAAGGCTGTAGGACACTTCCCGAGGCAGGCTATCCAAGCTGTCACTCATCAGACTCAATTCTGTTTGCAAATTGCACTGGGGAAGGCCAAACTTGTGCTGACAATGTATGTGCATGTAGGGATCAGGGCGGGGCTGTGTGCTACCCAGCTTATTGTGTGATATTTCTACACAGTGATTTTGTGACGTTCTTAAGATGATTGTTCTTTTGACTCTCTTAAGTCAAGGCCATCTCAGGTTTTGAAGTAAACTAGTTTAGGCGAGCTCTGTTACTCTTAGTTCTGTGACTTGGCCAATGAGGCCCAGGAACAGTTTCAACTTCACCTCTTAGTTGAGTTTTTTTTTTTTTTTCAGTGACCATTCTCTATAATCAGCCTGGGAAACTCTACTAATAAAAGTTGTGAAATAATGTGTTCACATTCACAAATTATCAAGCAAGGGTCAGCTGATTAAATTTTCTTCCTACTTCGTCCGAGCACCTCTTGATGAATGAATAAAACCCTGCTGTTCTCACAGTGACAACTATCATGATCTAGACTTGTGATTTTAAAAAGTTAAATATGAGTGAGTACATGACAGAGACCCACATTGGAGCACCGGACAGAAATCTCAAGGTCCAAATCAGGAGCAGAAGGAGAGAGAGCACGAGCAAGGAACTTAGGACTGCGAGGGGTGCACCCACACACTAAGACAATGGGGATGTTCTATTGGGAACTCACCAAGGCCAGCTGGCCTAGGTCTGAAAAAGCATGGGATAAATCCGGACTAGCTGAACATAGCGGACAATGAGGAATACTGAGAATTCAAGAACAATCGCAGTGGGTTTTTGATCCTACTGCACGTACTGGCTTTGTGGGAGCCTAGGCAGTTTGGATGCTCACCTTACGAGACCTGGATAGAGATGGGCAGTCCTTGGGCTTCCCACAGGTCAGGGAACCCTGATTGCTCTTCGAGCAGATGAGGGAGGGGGACTTGATCGGGGGAGGGGGAGGGAAATGGGAAGCGGTTGCGGGGAGGAGGCAGAAATCCTTAATAAATAAATAAATTAAAAAATAAAAAAAAACAAAGAAAAAAAATAAAAAGTTAAATATGACTGCATATATATTAGTGTCTCCAAATTCGGTTCCAATCTCCTCAACCTTAGAACCACATTATTTTTTTTTTTTATTTTTATGGTCAGTTTAAGTTCAAATTAATCAAACTTCATCCTTTACCATTTATCTCCCCACCTCCCACACTCAGGAGTCAAGTCCCATGATGCCTTGCTTTGTAACCTAGACAGGGCATTGAAGTACTGGGCCCCCATCAGTGAAATCAGAGCAGCATCTTGGAGGAATGTAAAGAAATGGCTTGTCTTCTAGGAGTACAAATCACCAAGGCTTTCCAAAAATAACTGCTGCTTTGTCTAATGGAGATTTATAACTCAACTCCTAATAAAGCTTTATTTCCCTCACAGTGTGGTGTTTAAGATTCACATGATAGAACACTGTTACCTAATGTTGCCATTTGTTTCTATTTGAGGCCTTGTGTAGTTGGAATTGTAGCAGAATAGCTTAACAGGAGTGAGCCCAAAAGATATCAAGTGTGAATGAAAGCAGGTTGAAATAATGATAAGCTAGATTTTCTGTCCCAGCAGGGAGGAAAAGTTGCCCTCAATTTGTCTCACCTCCCTGTAACTTGCAACATCATGGCCCAGCCTAATGGTGCAGCCCTGTTTTGGCATCTACTGGGAGACGGAGGCAGGAGGATTGGAATTTCAAGGTCTATGGGCACAGCGGAGTAAGTATAAGGACTTCCTAGGGAACTCAGTGAGACTCTGTCTCAGCTAAAGATCAAAATAAATAAAAGAAACAAATGAAAGAAATAAAGAAGTCAAAAGGAGACTGGGTTTTGCATTCTTTCTAGCTCCTCTTTCATCATCCGGAGTGAAGCTCTGCCTTCTGAACACAACACGGTATTGCTCTCACAAACTCACAGCAGCCACTGTTCCCTGCACAAGACCCATGTAAGAACAGTCTAGCTGAAATTTCAGCATGGAAGAGAGGAGGAGCGCATGAGCCCAGCTCTACCTCCTGTTTACTTGGAGACTGATGACTGCATGTACAATGTGACAGGCAGGTCTCCTGGTCCTGCAGCCGTGCCTTCCCTTCCATGCTGGAGTCTATCTCCTGCAAGTATTAGTTAGAATGAACCCTTTTACCCCCACACTGATGCTTGTCAGGTTCTGTGCTGCAGCAAGAAGAAAAGTGACTCATACAGCAAGTCAAGCCTAGCTTGCCTCTCTTTATTATCCATCCGTTTTAGCTGGTTTCAAGCTGAAAACCACACCTTCTAGCCCAGGGCCTTCACAGGTGTGTTTACCCAGATGGTTCATGAATATCAAGGAACAATTCTCTGAGTCCTGGGTCCACTGGGTTAGTTGTTGAGGGCAACCTTGACTGAACATGGAGCAGAGTCTTGACTTGTCTGCTCCTAGTCTATGGGAATTCAACAATGTGAAAAACCTGCATCTGACCTGTATCTGTCTCTGGGTCTACTATTTTCAATGAGGCAATGCTAAGAAATCCTTGGTGGGAGGGATAAGTTATTTGATTTCATGCTGGCTGTTGCTTTTAATCTCATAAAAGAGATCATTTCAGATTCAACATGGGTTTTTACCCCCTTCTAGACTATGAATTGGAAAACATTGTCTTGGAAGCAAATTTGGCCCTTGCCCTGTATTTGCAAATAAAGTTTTATCAGAGCACAACACAACTGCCCATTTGTTTGTATACTATCAGTTGCTACTTTTGTGCTTGAACAGCAGTTGGGTAGGCTTGGAAACTACTTGTCTATTCAAAGCCTAAATTCCTAAACTATGAACTCTGGTCTTTTCTATAAAATATTTCAATATCTTTCTATTCTTAGTTTTCTTCTGGTTTACCCACAGAAGGTTTGCTCCTCTAAATGAATTATTTTCCTTTTTCTTACAGCTAATCCTTCCTATGCTTCATTAATCTTGTCTTCAAACATCAATTCCTTCTTAAAGGCTTTTATTTGAACCTCTTTCCAGAGTGCAAACCTGTTTGTTTTTCGTTCTTTCCAACATCTTCAGATGGAGATGAAATAAACTTAATTTTAATCTATACCCTCAATTCTTGCATCTTATAAATTCTGATGCATAAGGTTTTGTAATTTTTCAAAGATATCTGTTTCTACAGGATTGAGCTTTCGGAACAGAAACAAGAGTGATACTTGGCACACTAGGGAAACAGAAAATATGAAGTACACAATTGTCACAAAATACCACCCAAAGTAATCTTACTCATCTGACTTCATGTCCTTAACATAACTAAGTACTGACCATTCCAATGTGCTTATTTGGCCCAGTGAGCCTGACCAGTGTGACCGACCTCTGTGGTGTGCCTGGCATTGCAGGATTCCCTGGGATTTTGGACTTCCAGTGGGGAAATCAGTAGAGAAGTAAGAAGGTTGAGAAGAGGTGGTCATGCTAAGCTATTACCCTTCCTTTTCACCAGCCAGTGAGCCAGAGAGTTCTCATTTAACCTATCCTAGAACACTTCCATGAACTAGCTGAGTTGCCGGGAGGATGAATGCACTGGAGATGCTTCTCTCCTGATTATTTCAGGTCTCAAAGAAGTAATTATGGATCCCCAAGGCCAATTAGTAGCGAAGAGGGCTCTCTTCTTTCTGATCTATCCTGAGATTTGTTGTCTGCCTCGCTCATCCTTCTTCATAATTGGAACCAAAAGCAAAACGACTCTCATGTTTCAGATGCAAGGAGATAAGAGGAAGGAAACTCACGGTGGTGCATGAATTACCAGGACTCCATGGCAGACTGAACAGACAGGAGATTCCATGACAATGAGGCAAAAGGGTTGAGACCAATTGATGGAGAAGTAGGCCAGGGAATTCAGCTCAGGTGTTGTCTCTTTGTGAGCTATGAGCTGGCCTGATTTGATGCTTCAAGAAGCTTTCACAATGATTTGTGTAGACAATGGTTCTCAATCTGTCCGTTGTGATCCTTTGGGATTCAAATGACTCATTCACAGGGGTCAAATATCAAATATTCTGCATATCAGATATTTACATTGCAATTAATAGTAGCAAAATTAGAGTTGTAGATGGGCAATGCAATTAATTTTATGGTTGGGGGTCACCACAACATGAGAAACTGTATCAAAGTTTGCAGCATTAGGAGGATTGAGACACACTGGGGAATGTGGCGAACCTCTCGACCGGCGAGAAAGAACAACCACCACATCAGGATTCCACTCAGATCACGCTTTACTGGAGTGTCCTTGATTGATGGGGAGCAGGAAGCAAGAGGGGCAGGAAACTAGGGGCAGGAAGGGAAGGGCAGGGAGCTAAGGGGAGAGACAGCATAAAGCGAAGGGGCGAAGGGCACTTAGGCAGCTGCTTAAATAGGGAATTGGCACACGGGTCGCCCTGTGATTGGCTGCCACCAACAGCTGACACCAGACCGCATGGGGATAGGCTCAAGGATCCTCATCCACCGCACATGCGGGAAGCGGGGAACACGCAGCTCTCAAAGGCATAGCCAAATATGGAGTTGTTTATTGCCAACAAGACAGGATGGCGGCGCCATCTTGTAATGGCGATCCTGTCTGGCTCACTACAGGGGAAGGAGGTACAGATTCAGTTTTATGAGGGGCCGAAGGGCAAGCTCCTTCCTGAATCAGTAGCGCCATGACTCTTAAGTCTTGGGCCTCTCTTCTAGACCTCTGAAGAGAGATATGGGGATGTCTCATTGAAACAGCTCAAGGGTGAAATGAGTGACACTGGGATCTATGTCAGACAACATAAAGCTGGGCGCAGTTACCTAGAATCTCATGTAGGACAAATCCCATTCAATCAGGTTTTGAATTTTCCCGCAAATACAGAAACTGTGATTGTCTTACACAGAGACAACATTTTCTGTTAGAAGTCTCCATTCAGCTCCACCTTCACGGGTTCGGAGGGCTTCCTATCCATACCGCTGTTGGCTTTGGACTCTGTGGATAAGCTAGCTACATGTCTACCATTCCAGCAGTAAGATTAGAAAGTCCAGGTCATCCTGAACTGCATAGTCAGGATGAAACCTGCTTGAAATAAATAAATTAGCCAAGATTTATCTGAATAAAGGATGGCTTTGAAACACAACGTGTTTCATTTTTTAAAAAGTTTTAGAAGGGGCAGGTGCAGGTGATCTTGGTAGGTGGCGGAATGTAGTCTTAGTGATGAGCCCCGCCTTCTCAGCTCCATCCCAGGGTTCCTGCTTCACAGAGGTTGATCTTTGTTTCTTTACATGTATAGGGGCACAAGGGCACTCAGGCTTGTACTCATGAAGTTTGGAAATTTCGTGATTCCCCCCCCCCCCGCCCCCCTCCCCCCTCCCCCACTTTGCATGGTTCTTTTGGTTTGCCTTGGTTTTGCAGATTCCTTGGGAAGACACAGTTGTTCAAGTGAGGTTTGGATGACGTCAGAGCCCTTGCCCCACTTGGATTGTCTGGGAGCCCCATGTTTTCCTCTTCAGCCCTCAGGCAGTAATCAAAGCCACTGGCTAGTAAATGCCTTTAAGACAGACAGCATGGCCAGAACACTTTCACTATTGGCATCCGGGTCTTCCAACCTCATCTTCTCTCTCTTCTCTACAATAAGTAACCCACTGGAGTTCTCTTGACTATTGTCATCAGCGGCAGTGACCACCGCTATGTGTCTCCCACCATCCTTCACAGGAGTCCTCATCCGGTGGAGGAATCTGGGGACTTCTTTCAAGGTCAGGACTGTGTATGTTTAGATAGTCTTGAGGACCAGATAATGGATTCATCCTGAGCCCTGAATGGGGAAGTATTTTTGGTCGAAGACAACAAAGCACAAGGATGAGAAAGTTAAACGCAGCTGAGACCTCCCCTGACTCCATGCGAAGGACCTTTGCACGACTCTCTCGAATGAACCTCAGCTGGCGGCATCGGTACCTTCAGGGTTCTCTGACCTGTGCTTAATTCCGTGTTGCCATCTTGAAACTCTGAGTCTTGAACAAGGGACTGTGTGAGCCATAGAGTCCTAAATGAAGGGGAAGTTAATTTCTTTCAAACTCGGTATTTCTAGATGATTGGTTCGAAAAGAAAACCAAGAGTAAACACGCTGATGGGGAAAGATTACCATCTCAGCAACACATTCAATATTTCTTTATTTACTGAACACGCTCTGCACATCTGCTCTGAAACAGACGTTCTGTGAGGCTCTAAAGAGATAAAGCTCGCCTACTGCTAGACACGTGACTTTGCCAAGTAGCCACTGAATGAATTTCAATCAATTCTATTAACCTACACATCTCCGTCTATCTTATAGCACAGGAAACGGAGGCTCAGATGGACCAAATATCCACCCGAGGTCACAGAACTTGCAAGTGGTGCACCCAGAATGTCACACCAGGCCAGCTGGTTGTAGAGTTCGCTCTCAGTCACTCTGAAACACAGCCTATTTGCCTTCGAAAATTTGTCGACTCACTTTGTGTGCTGTTGTCTATGTTGGCTTTGTCGCTGTTATGGTAAAATTCCTGATATAAAAACTCAAAGGAGTAAGGACTGAATTTGGCTCATGGTTTCTGAGATTTCATTCATAAACCTTGGCTCCACCAATTTGGGGGTTCATGGTAAAGTGACATCACTATGGTGGGAACATGAGGAAGAGGAAGCTCATTTGGTGGTGGACAGGAAAGAGAAGGGGATAGATGAATAGATGGATGGATAGATAGATAAAATAGATAGATGGATAGATAGATAGATGGATAGATGGATAGATAGACAGATAGAGACAGAGAGAGAAGCTGACAGAGGGACACACACACACACAGAGGGGATGATATGCTCCTCAAAGACATAGCCCCAGCTACCAACTTCCTCCAAATAGGTCTCATCACCTAAGGTTTTCAGAACTCCCCCAAAATAGCACCAGCAGCTAATAAAGGGTTCACAGGATGAGCCTATGGGGGGCACTTTCTATTTCTTCCATATTTTCTCCTTCAAATTTTGCAGGAATGACCATTGTCTTACACCACAAAAACTTGGAGTGATCAGTGTACCTGCTAAGAAGCCAGTAGCTTACAACTAAATGTGTGGGTGCTGTGGAAAAAAATGCAGCTTCTGTACTGTCACCTGTGGCCCCCTGTGAGGCCAAATCACTATGTCTATCAGTGACAGTCTTGGAAGAATTGTCACAACCCCAGCCCAGGCCACCTTTCCTGAGCCTTATGAATGACTCACAGTCATGGCAACGCCTCGAGTGTCTCTGGATGCCCCACAGGCCATTTGATTCTCTCAGGAACAGATCCTGGAAATCTCCACCTGTGGCACTTTGAAGGATGCCATCCTTAAAAGGAATGTCCAGTCAACATTGCAACAATGGATGTGAAATATAGGTCTTCCGCTTTCCGACATGGAGACCTGCTGTCAGGGACCGTCTCCATGTTTCCAGCCTCTTTTCTATGGCAACAGCAGACTCCTTACCCCAGGCTTTGGACAACATGGTGATTGTTTTGTTAGAGACTAGATTGTACCAAGGGTTTTAGCAGTCACACTCCCTTAATGAGAAACAACATGGAGACAAGACCTGCCTGCTGCAGGAACCGGCCTTGCCGGTAACACCCTTGTAAAGGGGCCCGATAAATAAATAAGCAAGATTTCCAGGCCGTCTTTTCCTCTGCAAATGAGATGAACCAGCTGGCCTCGGAGAGGAGCCCTGTGTTTTGTTAACTGGAAACAGATTACCAAACTCAATCAATGGACCGTGGCCTTGTAATGTATGAAAAAGAGAATTTGGACTGAGACTTGGTTCAGCAAAGGCCAGGCAGCAGATGTCCCAAGCTTGGCATGAATGTGTTATGATGGGTAAAAATAATTAAAAAGAAATCTGGAAGTCTCATTTTTAACTTTCCTTATGGGTCTTTGACAAAAATCTCAGGGAATTCTATGGAGTGTGTATTGTCAGTATTTTAATCAGCTTCAGCTGTCAAAACGCTTGTAACCCGCCTCTTCCATTTAAACTGTATCTTCTAGGCATAAAATAATTAAAGGCGCAGGGCCATACAGTAGCTCAGAGCCCTTTGCAACGTGGCAGAACTGTATGGATAAAAGGTATTATTTCAGGAAGTTTTAAATATAAATTTTGTTTTGTCAGAAGGCTGCAGGGCACACATTTTCTATACTGTCAATCTTGATAGTAACAATATTTATATTTCAAATAAAAAGATTAAATTGGAGTCTTACGTGTTTCTGGTTTTTGTCAAAATTTTTTTTTTTACCAGTTTATCATGTATCTTGGTAAGTCACCCTACTTTTTTTTTTTCTTTTTTGCTGACAATACTTTTGTTTTATTGAACGGTTATGTCTTCTACTGTCAGTCTCAGGGTCGGAATAATGAAGGCAGACAGCTCAGCCACTTGGGTTTGGTTGTTTTACAAACAAACCGCCTGTTCCTGCACCTTGTTGGAGAGCCTGGGAAAGAAAGGCAGAACAAGGACACCAGCCAGGGAAATAAACAGTGCGGCCCATGCGCTCTGTGCACCGTCTGAACTGGCTTTGAGCTTTTCACCTGGAGTCACGCGTGTGCCTTTTCATCTCAGTGCACACAAACACGCGAGGGCCAGGCCGGGTCAGCTGTGATCCAGGAAGGAGCTTCGCTGGTGACTGACTGTGCTGGCTGCTTGCTGTCAGAGCTTGTTAGCTGCTAAGATGCCCCTTGCTCCAAAGGCGCTGAGGCAGCCAAGGGAGCGCTCTTCGCCGCTGGAGCTGATGAATCTCAGGGTAAGGAGGCCTGCTCTTCCTTGTCCTGCTCTATGTAGCAGCATGAAGGGAAGAAGCCCTAATGTTGCCATCACTGGAAACAGAGCTTGACCTGGGGGTGGGGGCAGTCTCTGGACTTGCACACTGTAAAATGAAGAGTCCTGCCCTTCAGAATGAATGTGTGAACCCTTTTCTCACTCAACAAACTCCACAGGGAGGCCCCCTCATCTCTAGATGGCAGATCTATGGGTGGCAATGTTCCTCTCTGTGCCCTGGCAGACATTACCAATCAATCTCAGCACTTTTGCACGGAGCCAGGTGGCTCCCCAGAACCCCAGAGTTCCTTTTGCAGTCAAAACCAACCAACCAGAGTAGATACCTTTTTTTTTTTCTTGCCAGGTCCCCTGAGCTAAGAGAGAGACAAATGGCCAGGCACCTGGGTCCCCAGCAGTCATGTAACTCGAGGAATAATTGTTTTCATACCATATTTCACTGCCGCCAACACATCACAGCTCCACCATGCTTCGGTTCTCCAAATCTTTCCTATCCTAACCTCCCCATGCTCATCTCTGTTTTCAAAAGGGAAAAACAGGAGTTAGACTCTAAGTCTTAGAAGAAGTAAGAGCTTATCAAAGGGCAAACTGTCACAAGCAGCTCGTGTAATACGAGTCCACTTGTGTGTTCCTGGCTGCTCAGCCCCAAAATAATCACACAGAAACCATATTATTTGCAATACTATTTGACTAATAGCTTAAGCGTATTTCTGGCTAACTCTTATATCCTAAACTAGCCCATCTCCATTAATCTATATAATACCAGTAAACTTTGGCTTACCGGGCAAAGTTCAGTCCTGAGTGTCTATCTCTGGCAGAACTACATGGCTTCTCCTTGACTCCGCCTTCTTTTTCCCAGCATTCAGTTTCGTTTTCACCCCCCCCGCCCCCCCCCCTGCCTAGCTCTACTCTGCCCAACAGGCCAAGCCAATTTCTTTATTCATTAACCAATAAAAGCAACACACAGACAGAAAGACCTCCCACATCAAGTGCAGATTCCACTGAACCTGGGTCTTCAAATTCAATATTAATACAGAAGGGGAAAAAGTTTGGAGAAATGGCTCAATCATAAAGTGCTTGTTATGCAAGCATGAGAACCCAAATTTGGTTCTCAGCATCTTTGTAAAAAACTGGGCATGAAGTCATCCCAGCACTGGGGACTTAGGGACATGAGGATCCCTGGTATTTGCTGACCAGCCAGCCAGCCTAGCCCCTTGTGATGGATTCCAGGCCAGTGAGAGACACTATCTCTAAAACCAAAATGGATAGTGTTTGAGGACTAGCAAACAAGAACGATCTCTAGTCTCTATACACATATGTACCAATACACAGGAATACACACACACACACACACACACAGAGAGAGAGAGAGAGAGAGAGAGAGAGAGAGAGAGAGAGAGAGAGAGGAAGAAACGCAGGAGAAAGATGTTAAAATGACAAAATATTGGGTTCATTGTTCTTAAAGGAACCTTTTTTCTTACTGACTATCTAAAAGCCTATTGATAAAGGACTCCATTTGAATACGTATGGATACAGCATGTAGCATTTGCATGTAGTAAATCCTATCTGCTGCATGATTCTCACATGCTCAACCACACAAGGCAAGGGAAGTAAAAGTACTGGCTGCATCTGAGTACATCCCCCACTTGTCACACTGGTTTCTTTTCAATCTAGGTGTCTTAAAGTTTTCAGTGGCAAAGAACAATTTAAATAAAAGAGGAAAGGAGATGAATAAAAGGGTGAGAGGCTGTAGTGGGAGCTAACCCTGACAGCTCTCACAAAAGATCAGAAGCGAGAGCAGAATACTGTCAACGAAAGCAAGCCAGTCTCTCTCGGCGTCACATCCATCTCTGGACTTTGTGTTCAGTTCTACAGTCCCCCCTCCCATTTCTCTTCTCTCTTTAGTTTACCATATAGGACCCAAACATGGTTATACTGTGGAGAATCTTCCATTCTTAATGCTCACATTTGAGGCCTTGCATGGATATGTCTCCAGTCTGTATTTCCAACAGGGTGGATATGATTAGTCAGTCCAGCTGTCAAATCCGTATTTCTGAGCAAAGGGGCTAGGGCTACTTTGAGTCCAGATAAACACAGCTATTGTGCCCAGGGAAGTGGACTTGACATTGTGGCCTGGAACCCCTTCCATGCTTGCTGTGTGTGTGTGGGCGGGGGGGGAGTAGTTCTCAGATAAAAAGTTGAGGGATGGATAAGCAGAGGTCTGAAGCTATATAACTAAATAATATAATCACTATTCAGTAGATAAGATAATGAAGATTCAGGGATTTTTGTTATTTGAGGCAGGATTTCACTTGGTCTAGGGTGACCTCAAACTCACTTTGCAGCTGAGGATGACCTTGAACCTTATTCCTCCAGTTCCCCCCGTAGTGGGATCATAGGTCTGCCTATGATCAATTTATAAAATTATGGGGATGGAACCTATGTCTTGCTACTTGCCAGGCAAGCTCTCTACCTACATTTCCAGCCCAGAAGTTCCTTTTGAAGCAATAGCATCCTTTTCACCCTTTGCATTGAGCACGAAGTCCAATCAGTGAGGCCACTCCCCATCTCTACATTGGTACAATTGCACAGCCTTATTGTTCCTAAATGCAGTTTTGTTTTGACTTCTTGTTGCTAATTTCAGAGGAGGCTGTCATCAGGGTCGAGTCCGCAGCTCACTGACAGCAGTGTTGACAGATCAAGGGTATGTCCGGTGTGCAACATAGAAGAAGAAACACTCCCCAAAACTCCTGGAGGGGACATGGCTAAGCCCAAGTTTCATAACCAGAAACTCACAGGGATAGCAGCCATTGAGCCATTAGCACAGCTTTCCAATTGGTGATTAACAGCCCTGAAATTACCTGCAAAGGAGGGTTTAACTACCGAGAGCAAGAAAAAAAAAATAGAAGAAGTCATTTATAAGCCTAAGTAGTAACTTGTCCCCGGGCAGTGTGCAAAGTTCCCTTCCATTTAGACAAGTATGACAGAGCCCATTAAAGTCCACTTCCACCCGTCAAATGATGCTCAGGGCTTTCTTGAGCAGCTTGGTAACCTGTGTTGTGAAAAACAAAGAGAAAGGTAAAATAGGAGACAAAGACAAAATTGTAATTGGGTGAAACAGAGACTCTACCCGTCGTGTGGGTATGTTCCAGGTTCCAACAACAAGGCAGCAGTGAACCAGGAGGACACGAGGGTCCTCAGCAAACACAGAAAAAATGGGACCATATCAGGACTTATCACCAGACCGTCTGAAAGGAACATAGATGTAGCTCCAACAAGGCCCAGGACACAGGTTAAGATAGGCAAACTCTAGTCAACTACCCATAGGATGGCTGGGCTGAGTACTGACCTTTTCACAGGCCCCCTTCTGCTCAAGAAAGGTGATGTTCTGGATGAGATACCTGATTCGGATATTCTGAACAAAGAAACCCTGCCTTGAAAAACCAAATATACATATAAACACACACATATGTATATATATATATATATATATATATATATATATATATATGAAAATGAATCAATCAAAAAATGGCACAATCTCAAGAAAAAAAAGTGAAAGACTCGCTTGTCCTATAATCTTGATTGGGGCTATAGCTTAGTGATAGAGTACCTGCTTAACACGTAGGAGATCTAAGGGTTAATCCCCATCATATTAACACATGCACAAGAGCACATGCAAACACACACACACACACATACACAAAATACAGATACATATGCACAGATACATACATATACATATACACAGAGATACATACATGCACATACATACACACACACCCCAATAAAAGTAACTAAAATAACTAAAAAAATAAATAAAAATAACTAAAAACCTATTAAAGTCAGGATTTAAGGGAGAATCTATCTTTCTATTAGGGCCACTTAGTTATAGGAAGAATAGGGCCTACAATGTAAACGTTTAGCATAGAAAATGAAGATTCAGTCTTTTGTTGGAGTTGGGGAGAGTAAAAGAATCAACAGAAAAGATTAGGCTGAGGGACAATATGCAAAAACTCAACTCCTCACGAACTGTTATTGATGGTAGCAGCAAGTTAATCAAGAAACTTGCTGGGTTGATGATAAGGAAGCTGTCACTCTCCCGGCTGAGATTGGCATGCCTCATGACATGGGTATAATTGATGTCTATTCCATGATTCCCAGATCTGGGTGAGAACAGCTGATAGAGGCATCAAATGCAGACATGAAATGCTAGAGAGGAAAGAATACAGATGGTCACAGATGTTCTCCGATAAAATAAGATTTTTAAAAAAATTATTAAAAGCTGTTTAACAGATGCCACATTTAACAAAGGAATGGTTCAGGGTGTGTGTGTTGGTTTGGGAGGGATAACTGAGCTAGGCTGGGCTTTGAGCAAGGACCTAAGAAGCATCTGCTATAATCTTGGTATATCTGTGTATAAGGACATTATGGCTTCCTTCAGAGAAAGCCTGCTTTTCTTTATGGACAAACTGTAAACATTTGTTCAGAGGGAGACAATTCTCTTTTAACTTAAACAGCCATTACATTTTAACTTAAACAGCTCAAAGAAGGTGGTGTACTCAAAGGGACAGATCCTTGCCCATACTGAATTTTGTAGGATCTTGATTTCTGATATAACAGGATAGATACAAATGAAAGGTGGCATCTTATCAACCACACAGAGAGCCTTTCAGTGTCAACCTTATGTAGTCTGTTCACCAGCAGTGGGATATGGCTTTGTCAAAGGTGGCATGCTAGGCAGGGAAACTGTAGAAGGCTCACTTTGGAGAGAGATGGAGATCATATACCGAAGTCCACGGACCAACCCGATCTGCCACCTGCCTTTGTAAATAAAGTTTGATTGACATGCAGCCAAAGCCTTCTTTTATCTATTGCCTATGGTTACGCTTGCTAGCAAAAGCAAAGTTGAATCACTAGACAGAGACTACAAAGCCCACAGGGTTAAAAATCTTCCCTTTCTGCCTCTTTGCAGAAACACAGAAAATTGATGAGCCATGCTATAGGGTCTTCCTCACAGGGCCATCCCTCTGTTAGGAAGCCCTTCTGCCCTCCCAAGATAGCAACTTGAATATGATTTCATCCATGACTCCATTTTCTCTCTCTTCTCTCAGCAAATATTTATTAACACCCCCCACACACACACAATATTTTCTTCCTTCCTGTAGATACTTGAAAAGTATACAGCTTCTGTAATCAAAGTGCCTGGTATCCAGGCTGAAAAGGTGACTCAGCAGTTAAAATACATATAGTACTCACTCCAGGGGACTCAAAACCTCTTATAGCTCCAGTCATGGGGGACCCAATGTCACCTTCATAAGCTACTGTACACATACAGTTCTCCAGTGAAGTACAGAACCCAGTTGCGCTCTATCCTATCTCGCCGCTCTGGCTTAGGAACTACCTACAAGGCTCTCCCTTGGCTCTTACTTCCGCATGCCTCTCGTGACTCAGACTCCTGACACAGTTTAGCTTCTCCAGCCTGCGTTTCCATTCTGATTCTTTCCAATGTTGAGGACACGGGCATTGTTTAGACAGCAGATAAAGTTTATTTGACAAAGCAATTTTAAGCCCAAAAAGGCCCAATCAGCCCCCTGAGGCAAATGCCTCCTGAATCAATCTCCGTGGAGCTGGATGGCCCGGGTCTGTTACATCTCAGTCAGCGTTCTTGGATCCACAGAGGGGAACTTCCGCTCTCTCCCTAAACCTTCAAGATCTCTTCTTTCAGAGGAAAAGAACTCGAATTGGGGAGAAAGCAGGTCCCCAACCCATGAGTCAATGAAGCTCCCCAAGAAAGGAGTGAACCTTTCGTAGATACCCTGGTATTCACTGTACCGACTTATAATAGAAAGCTCCTTGCATTATTTTTTATTAGTAGTACTTTTATTTATGTAGGGCCAGGAGGCATACTTACCATGTTGCGTATGTAGAGGTCTGAAGACAAGCAGAGGGAGTCAGTTCTCACCTGCAACCACATGGGGACCATGTTTTAAAATTTATCCTCCATGTTTCCCCTCTTTAAATAGCCTATGCTCATTTGGGGGAATCACTCCAACCACAGCATCAAAAGGGAGCTTGATAGTCCAAAGGAGACACCCCCCCCTCCCCATGGCTGGATCATCATCAGTAGACTTTTTTGTCTAGGACAGCTCTCACTTTGTAACTCTGGCAGCCCTGGAACTTGCTTTATTGATGATGTTGGCCTTAAACTCAGAGAGGTCCATCTGCTTCTGCCTCCCAAGTGCTGGGGTTAAAGTGTGTCACCATGTGTGGCATGAGTATACTTTTTAAAACCTTTTTTTAATAATCTAAGATGATTGTGATTTTCATTGGGAAGCTTGCTGACACAGGCTAGCTTCCAGCCTGCCCGTGGTTTCCCTTTGACCATGTGATGACCTAACAGCAATATTTCAGACTGCCAGGTTTGATATGATGGATACCCTTAGGGAGGTCTTGGACGGAGAAATGAATGGAGGTGTCTTCTTAGTTGATAATGCCTCGATTTAGAATGTTAATATGGAGTCAGGGAGTGCAGGTCACAACACGATGCTTGTGCCTCTTGGCATGGGACCTAACAGGGTCTGTACTCAACTCCCAGTCATAGCTGATCTTTGTAGGCTCCTTTGTTAGTTTCTAGGACTCTTTCCTTCAACTCTCACGTGGATCGTGAGTTTATATCGACAAAGAGCCTTAAAAATGCCGAAGGACTAAACCACAGCTGTGAAGTAGCACTGTCTGTTCAGGAAAGGAGTCAAGTGTCACAATGTGACTTAGGACCTAGCACAACTGGAAGGTTAGCAAAGTTCAATTTGGGTCTGCCCACTTCTCTCAACTCCACAATGTTTCTTTCGTCTCACTTCTTAAGTTTCTCAATGTTTGGAAGGTACAGATAGGAATTTTATTTGCATTCCTATTTGAGAGACTTTAAACATCAGCCATTCTTTTGAAGTTTTTACCATATAATTATAGCTAATATTTATTTCTTTAATAATTTCTTTCCAATGACTTGCTTGTTCTAGGCCTATTATTACTTTGTCTTATTCTAAACATTGATGGATGAATTAAACATATGTCCAGATACATAGCAATGTTAAACGGAAAGTTGATGCACCAGTTAAACCATCCTGGGTACCAACTGATCTTTGGGTGCCCTAACACAGGGATGGGGATGCTGCTAGCCAGACTCATGACCATCCTGTCTAGGCAACTTCATGATATGGTGCAAGTGTCTCTGCTCTGTCCCAACAGCAGCTTCTAGTCACACACAAACCTTCAAGCATAGGTTTGAAATGGAATCTTTACCCTTAATTTTCATTAGCATAAAATTACATTTAAACAACCGCGTGGGTTAGTTACTTTTACATGGTTCTGGCCAAATTCCTGAAGAAACAAATAAAAGAAGGGAGGGCTTGTCTTTTCTCATGGCTTCAGAGAATATAGCCCACCATGGTGGAGATGGATTGGCAAGGAGAGCACGGAGCAGCTGGATGTATCGCGTGAGCTCGAAGGCTGGAAGCAGAGAACTTGGGTGGGTCTGTAATCCACGAAAGGCTCGCCTCACCAGCTTCTCCCTTCTTCCTGCCTGGCACTACTCCTAAACTTTCATCCATCTCCTAAAACTGCGCTGCCAGCTGGGGACCAAGTATTCGAATAATGAGCCAGGATGGGACTGGGGACATTTCAGAGTTTCATAATGTGTCCCTCGATGAGAGGCAAACATATCAGTCTGTGCAACTCTAGTACAAATCTGAGCCGCGGGCCCGACATTGTGAATTCTTTATCATTTTACACATTGTTTTTCCTGGTCTTCTCTAAGACCCTAAAAGGTAAAATTGGCCTCATCTTACAGTGGGCACAGGTTGGGGTGGGTGATTTCCCATTGCATATTTAAATATAGAAATGAGACCATCCTCTATAATTTACAGCAAAAGAAGAGAGAGGGGGGGCGGGGAGAGAGAGCAGCTAGTGAGCAAACTGTCACCGGAGCCTAACTACATTCAAGATTTAAAAGGTTGACATTTCTGTGTTTTCACTTCCTCCTTTCAAACACCCAGCCCTCCTCATTAACCAGATATCTTTATTCTCTAAATATTTACCACCCAAACGAAATTTACAGTTTAATTTGCTGTATAAAATCATTTATTGACTGATAAACCTCATTACTAAACCCCGGCACAGCCCCTGGTACTCCCGACAGTTTTAATTCGTGTAGCAGCAGGCTACTGCGAGAGAAAAACAATCCTGTCAAATTAACGGTGGGGGTCTAAATTATTCAAATACACTAAATCCATGCAGAACCGTTCCCCTGCTCATAATTTTTCTGTTGGAGCCAACAATTAACTGGCAATATTCTAACTTAAACAATGACAGCCATTCTAAAAAGAATTCTGGGAACAGGGTCCATTCCACCTTCCCATGTTCCCATGTGTTCTTCTGCTGCCGGGGGGCACCCAAGGGGTGACTTCAGAGGGAGCCTCTTGGAGAGGCTTTCTCTGCCAATACTACTCACCTCTGCAGAGCTCGGGGTCCTCTTAGGCCTCTTTTTTTGTCCCCCAGGTCAGAGGCTACCGTTTGGACATCAAGGTGTGTTGCCTGTGTCCCTAGTGTCTACAGCAGGTGTGTTAGGTTGCAATTAGTTAATTGCATGTGATTCTCGCTGCTTGCAGGAGAAAGGGAGAGCCTCCGGTTTCTGCTCTGCAACAGCAACCAAACTAATTACCAAGTTGCTGATTTGGAAGACAGGCCTACCTAATTTGGCCTGGGAGACAGAAAATATTCAGAAAAAAAGAAAAAGAATCCAGAGAAAAGGATTTTAGCGTCTAATAGCACATTTAGGGGCTAAAATTATGGTTTGTACATTGATCATCCATAGCTATGGGTAGTCCTTGTGTGTTCACCTAATTCTCTGTGGTCTGTGAGCCTTAACACTGATGGTTTCTGGGAATGCTACCCAGTGCCAAAGTTTTTAATGGGAGTGGGGAGCTGAGGAAATAACTCAGTTGATAAAAGGCTTGTTATACAACTCATAAGGACATGAATTAGGCATCCAGGAACCATTGTTAAATAATCCTCTGAGTATGGCATCTGTAATATCAGGTGGGGAAAGGAGGCTTCCTAGGATTCTTGACAAATTGGTGAGCTCCAGGTTTAGGGAGAGACCCTGTTTCAAAGACTAAAGTGATGAGTGATTGAGAAAGTCATTCAATACACACACAGAGACACACCTATACACACATGCACATGCACACACACACTCACACATCTATACACACACCTATACACGTGCACATGCACACACACGCATATGCACGTGTATGCATGTACACACACACACACCAATGGTAAGTGTGACTGTTCATACATTTACTCATTTATTAAAAGGAATTGAATACCGACTGTATTGTCAACTATTTGCCAAACATGTGGTACCCAAAGAAGATCAAGGCACTAAATGCATGAAGAGATGTAAATAAAGGATGCCACAGTAAAAAAAATTCATGATCATCTCTGTAGTTTGGGTTTGGTTTGGTCAGAATATATGAGCACGATCATCCTAAGAACACTGTTACAGACGTAAATGAACAAATTCAGAATACGTTGATCTGGACCTCTTTGTTGAACATAGGAACCAGCTGTTTGCCCCTGATCAAGTTTGCCCTGATCATTCTTAGCACTTCTGGGTTGAGAACATCCATTTCTCTTTTAGCAGATGATAGCTACAGAACAGAGAGAGTTGGGCAATAATGGCTATAATAAAAATGCCACTGCTCATAGTACAGAAAAAGCATGAACAGATATTAGGGAAAGTCATTCTTGGAGGAACACACAGGGTCGCTATCAAAGACAGCACAGAGCTGAAGACATGAGGCAGGCTTGGATAGGTCTGTCTGCTTGCAATAGCTCCAAGGGGCTTTGTGTTCTCATTGATGGTAGATCAAACCATGGTGTTCATGGGGCCATTTTCCCTGTTTTATAGCTTTACTTGTTCCGCTAAGTGCTTTATTTTATAGTACTTTTAAATATATGGGTATTTTTTAAAGATAGTTTTCTATACCTTAGACCCAACTTCCTATATTTAATGCTGTACATTGATTGCTGTGTGAGTTAGTTTTCTCATTGCTCTGCCAAAGGACCTTGAAGAAGGAAGGTTTTATTTGAGCTCACAGTTTAAGGGCTCAGTCCTTGGTGAGGCAGTCATGATGGCAAGAGCTGGTCACACTGCATTTGCAGCTAAGAAGAAGACAAATAATAGTGGTGTTCAACTCTTTCCCTTTCTCCTGGGATGCGCTATGTACTATTAGGGAAGTCTTCTTGCCTCAGTTTACCCAACATAGAAACTCCTTCGCAGGTTCGTCTTCAGGTTTGTCTCCTCGGTGATTCTAGCTCCTTTCAAATGGAAAATATTAACCGTCATAGCTACTGTGATACATTTGTGACAGTTAAGGGCTCTCTATACTTATTGTGATTTCCTTAGTTTTTATAGTCATATCCTTGTTCTACAACAATGACAATTTTCATTTAATATTCTCATAAAATAAGTTATATATCATGCAATATATTATGTATCATAGTATATAAAATAGTTTTTATTATATTCTTACATAATATATATTTTAAATTTATATGATATTATTCTATGCTTTTTAATATATATTTGTTCATTTACACCTGTGACCATCTACTACATGAATCTCCGTGTGCGACCATAGCAGCGCCTCCAGAGACAGTCCATCACCTCATGGATCCTTTCCCTTCTGGCTATCTGTCACCTTCCACCACAATAGGAAGATCCTTAGCCTCCAACACTTGACACCTATCTATCTATCTATCTATCTATCTATCTATCTATCTATCTATCTCTATTATCTAACTGTATCTATTTGTCTATCATTAATTAATGGCTTCAGAATTAACCTGTACCCTGATGCATGCAGCTTCACTTTCATGTTTTGTCTCTTTGTAACCAGAAGAATCCCTCTGGCCTGAGGCGCACGCTGGGCACAAGCTTGCAGGAATACCTTCTCCATTAGAGTTCCAGTTTCTGCCCTGGGCACTGTTCTCCTTTCTTGGACCTGTCCTTTTAGAAAACAGCTCATTGTTGCATTGGCAACAATCCAGGGTTTTCCCTAAGTCTGAATCAGCTGCCCTCAGCAGCCTGGACCACAGCAGAACACTGATATTATTAATTCAGGAGTAATCCATTCACAGTCTGTGCTGGGGACAGGGTTGCTGGGATGAAGAGTGACCCAAGTCACTCTGTAATGAACCAAGGGAGAAGCTTGGGTTCTTGTTCCATCTGGTTACTGTCAATTCTTGTGTGTTATGTATACATAGACTTCTCTTTAATTTTCCAGCCACCCAGAACTGAATAATCACACAAAACTATATTAATTGCAATACTGTTTGACCAATAACTTAGGCATATTCCTAGCTAGCTCTTACATCTTAAATTAACCCATTTCTATTCATCTGGGTATCACCATGAGGCTGTGGCCTACTTAGGTTCTGGTATCCTCCTTTGGCAGCTACATGGCATCTCCCTGACTCTGCCTTCTTTCTTCCTCCATTCAGTTTAAGTTTTCCCACCTTGCTCTATTCTTCCCTGCCATAGGCCAAAGCAGCTTCTTTATTAGCCAATGGTAATAAAACATATTCATACAAACAGAGGGGAATCCCACCTCATCTGTGTGCCACTAAATGAGGGTATCACAAGATGCTACAGTGTCTCAGATAGACTGGGACAGGTGACACAGCTTCTCAAAGTAGGTGATCATTCAGTTGAGTCTTGAAGCACCTATGGAGGACTCAAGAGCAAACTGGGTGCTGAAAACTTAAAAGGGGAGTGGGAAAGACATGGATTTTGGTCTTGTGAAGACCCCAGCTAAGCAAGGGAGCCAGTCATTTAATAGCATAAGTGGCCATTAATCGGGTGGGGTTAAGATGTGGGTGTCAGCACTGGGGTTGTGCCTTGAAGAACTCCCTTTAGTTCTCACTCGGCCTCCACCATGTTCCTGTGGGACGATCTCAGGAAATATTTCAGAGCCCTCCGCTCACTCAGAGCCCTGTGCCTACTGCATGTCCATCAACCCGAGGGGTAGGAGAGGGGACCAGGGAACCACTGGGACCACATGCATTTGATTCTTTTTTATATGGAAATGCGACTTTAAATAATATTTTGTAATGACCTGCATTCCTGTTAGGGGATATCTCTTGATGATTAAGCGTTCTCTCCGCAATTACGACAGCCTAGTGATCTTGTTAATTAATGCCAAAGAGGGTTTTTTTTCGGCACCTCATTAAAGGTTTTCCCTTTTCAGGACAGCCAATGTTCTGGTGTGCGGTCAGGGGCAGAGAAAGCCGTTTGCTTGTGGGTGAAAACTCATCGTTTGATCCTCCGTTTTGTTCTTCTCTCCACCTCATTTTTGATGGTATTTCACCCTTGCTTTATGTTCATCTTATTTTCTTTCTTCTTCATCCGTCTTCTCTCTGTTTCATCCATTTATTCCCAGATATACTTGCTTCTGGTTCTAAAATATTTTGAATACCCTAATCAATCTTCTTCTCTCCTGATAGAATAGTTATACGTCTTATTTAATTTATGTATTATTTATCTATTTGTGTGCATGTGTATAGTGTATCTCTTTTGGTGAGTGTATGTTCATGTGTCTAAAAAGTGAGAGTGGACATTAGATGCCTTTCTTTTATTGCTCTTCACTTTTTTTTTTTTTTTTGACAGGGTCTCTCATTTAACTCAGAACTCAAACTAGCTCTCTGTCAAGCTTTAGGTAAGATCTTTTTCTCTGCCCCGAAGTACTGTGGTTACAGACATGTGCTGTTGAGTCTGGCCTTTACATGTGAGGGTTGAGGATTGGAACTTTTGCCCTCATGCTTGCAAGGCAAGCCATCTACCAGCTGAGCCATCGCCCTGGGCCACATTTTTTTGCATTTATTTCAATACTTTCTGTTGGAAGCATTTTGGCTGAGAATCATTGTTTCAAGCTCTTTTCCAGACACTAGCAAATGGTTTCCAAAGAAACATCTTTGTTTTATCCAATAAAAATAACCTAAGTTGAAATGATGGTCGAAGGGCCCAATGCATTTTGTTGATGCTGTCTATTGCAGGGGACTGACAGATGATTGTCAGTCAAGGTCCTGAAAACCAGGTCTTAACCCCTTCTCTCTTGGGAACCGTCATTCACAATGCTTCATGTTTGCTCATGTAACAGCTCCAATGGCTGAGAAGTTGCACTGAAGACTTTTTTTTTTTTTTTTTGCCCACAAAGGTGAAAACTTTCATGTTTTGCTCCTTACGGAGCAAATTTGTTGACTCTGACAGTGTCTGTCATTGGAGATTCTGATGCCCATGACAGTCAAACCATGAAAGCAGTCATGATTTAATTTTCTTTCATCTTTCCTGCCTCCAGTGAATTTGACCTTAGATTATTCGCTCAATTCACATTTTCTTGTAAATTTTTGAGTGAGGGTCTTACTGTGTAGCCATGATGGTCTGGAACTCGCTCTGCAGAGCAATGTGGTGTCAATCTCACGGATTCATCTGCCTCTGACCTCTGGGACTTGGGCTAAAGATGTGCATCAGAACACCTGACTCAATTCACTTTTTAAAAATGGATTAATTTGGGAACATTTCCCCTGTTAACGTTTCCCTTTCAATGTACTCTTTCTCTGTTAGATGTCAAGCTGGTTGTCTCTGTAACTCTCACCTTTTGAGTGGGCTTCATAGCAGAAACAAACATTCCACTCCCAGAAGTTGTTACCCAGATCCCTTCTTGGCCACTGTGAAAAATTTTAACAAGCGCCTTCCCCCATCAATCATCAAGAAAATTCCCCTGACTTGTCTACAGATCTATATAATGGAAGAATTTTCTCAATTGTTATTTCCTCTTTCCAGATGAACCTAGATTGTGTCCAGTCAACAACAATGATAAAATCCAAGCCAAAACAATTGCAAAAAGCTCCAGCTAGCCGGCACCCAGGTCTAATGAAGGTCCCTGATGCTTGCATCGTGAAATGGGGAAAGTCGAGACATCCTCCATTTGGTGTCGAGGAGGGGGTTCAGAATGATGTAACTCACTAAAAAGGATTGGTGTGCTCTTGTTGGTTCTGAAAGCAGAGGAAGTCATACACAGATAGGAGGGTGATGTCTCCTAAAGCTGAGAGCAGCCCACTGCCTATCAGCCCTTCCTTCAACCACAAGGTCGGAAACCCTGGCATTAACTTAAAGATACTGCAAGTTCTTCCTAATTTAGGCCTTGTTGGGAGGCTGAGAAACTTATGAAAACCCCTCCTGTCACAAGGTATCCATCCCTGTTACACAGAACTGTAAGATACCAGATGTGTTTTGTTCAGACTGGTAGGTTGGTAGTCAAGTAAAGGGACCTAGATTTCCTGAGTCTCAAGTTTGAAGGTCCCCTGAGCACGCATTGTACATACTGTAACGGAGAGAAAACGCAGAGTCCGGAAGCACAGGTGAGGGTGGGCCTTCAAGCAGCCATGTGTGAAAACAGAAGCTGGCTTTGGGATACATTAGAAGACACTCTCCCAAGCCAAATTGGACAGAGGGGACCCATTTGAGCAAGTGAGACCAATTTGGAGAGGCAAATTACCTCTGTGGGTAATGAGCTTGCTTCTACTCGGAGTGTGTTAAGGTCCACCTGGGCAGAGGGTGGGGCTATGCTGGGAGCTGAGAGAGGCAGATGGACCGCGGAGGATGCAAAGCAAGGGGAAGTTTTAGATAGGAAATGGGCTTGACCCAAGGAGCAGCACCCACCGGGAAACTGTGCTTAAGCTAAGCCAGGAAATGGGAATCCCAGGGGGACAGTGGAAGCTTCAGCAGTGAGGGAGCACACAGGATGCCCCAACACCACACAGCACCGAAAGTGAAAACCAAGCACGAAGACCTAGGGTATGCAGCATCCCTCAATCCAGAAGACAATGTCCCTGGTCACTTCCAAGCTAAGCCTTTAGCTGAGGCTTCTGAGTCACAGGGGTTTCTCTGAGCCATTGTCTTGGCATATGTGACAGGAAGGCTCTGTTCATTCTCTGTGTTCTGCTTACTGTGTCTATATCATCTCTATATCTGTCTGTCTCTCTGTGTAGTTATGTGCCTACATATTTACTTAACAATGTATGTGTGTATGCATGTATGTATGTATGTATGTATGTATGCATGATCATCTACATCATCTCATCTATCTATCTATCTATCTATCTATCTATCTATCTATCTATCTATATTCATGCATATACATATCCTGATATCTACCATCTGAAAGTATTATGTTTTTCTCAAGCAATTTTACTCTTTCCATTTTTTTTGACTAAGAGATTGCATTGGAAATTATGTGAGGTTATTTTAATTAAAGCACATTTATCACTGTTCCATTGATTGATCTTAGAAATATTTAAGTGGAGGAATCTGGATGGATGAGAAAAGCATTGTCGGTTTCTGATAAATCTGCCCGGATAAGCTTAAAGGGGAAGAAATCCAGCAATTAATTTACACAGAAGTCAGAAGGTGGCTTTCTGCTTAGTGCTCTGGTTGCCCCTTTTTCTCTTTCTGGTGCATCCATGAGTGGAGTTAAGGCTGGTTTCTCTGTACTGAGTTTGGGGACTATTGTGAGCTTGTATGTAGCAATTATCTGGAACTTTCTCATATAATATTCTCATTTCAATAGAAACCTAAGATATGAGTGAGTGTTATTACTTTGACTCCCCTGTAAAAGGAATGAACATAGAATTTAAATATCATTTTCTTCCTAAAACTATCTTATATGCTCACACAAATATTCATGGAATCCACCAGAACACAGAAAGCAAGCCTGTGGTGGGGGGGCTCTGTAGAAATCTGTTGTACCCTTTCATTCCTCCATGGGGGCAGACAGAGGCCTCCAAGATCATGTTTTAAGCATTTTCCCTCAAACTTAATTTCCATGGCTTGGTTCCATAAAAGTAATTTTTATGATGGTTTCTAGGTGGCCATAGTTGAAAGAGAAAATTCTTACCCTGAGAGAGCCTTTCTAGATAGCTTCTTTGACATTGATATGTCTCTGTTTGGCTAGAAGCCATAGATATAGATCCCTCATGTTAGATAGCTCACTGTTCTTTGCCATATCTTCACACGGGAAACTGAGAAACATGGCAATTATGCAAAATAAGTCAAGCAAAAACAATGGATGTGCTCCAATGAGTTAGGGTTTCAGGGTTACAGTGGTCTTGACTTGGCTTGTGAAGATAATTACCTCAAGTTCTTCCTGACCATGAATACCCTGCAAAGTGAGAGCACCTCCAGAGAGGGCTCTTTCCTTGCCTTGCCTTTCCTATTCTTTTCTTTCGTTTTTCTTTCTTGTAAACAATGCTGTTATATTCTTAAACCAAGGAAAAGGACAGAAGTGGATTCTGATTTTTTTTTAGCCGGATGTAACTGACTCTGAGATCAGACTTCAGTTTAGAAAAGCAATTTAGCCAGAAGCCCAGAGGAATCATACAGGGAACACTGGGAAGTGAGAGGAAAAGCATTTCATTGGGGATCACTACTTATCCCTACTGCAGAACTCCAGGGAACTAGGCTGAAGGTGCTCACTGGGGCCTTACGTCTGTTTACATTTGGATGCAGATAGCTGCCCCCACCCAGGTATAGAGTTTTCCCTCAGGCCCACGTGATGAGCCTTCTGCAAAAGTCCAGCTAGCAGCTGTCCAAAGAGAGTACCAACTCCGCTTCTGGACTTCCTCACATGGGAAGACATCAGTGTCTGCGGTTCCTCCACCCTCAGTCAAGCTTACTTCCAATCAGTTTTGTTTTGCTTTGTGACACAGACTTTGCTGTCCCTGGGGGTGGAGGTGAGGGTGGGGGTCAGCTCTGTCTTGTATCCTATCTAGCACCTTTATTAAGCAACTAAATTCCTAGGGTTTGGTTGGCACCTTCAAGTTAAGGTAGAACAGTAGCGTTAGGCCCCTGACATGGCCTTGTATCCTTCATCAGTCTAAGTCCAGAGACCCATACCTTCTGGGTTCAGGGACCCTCTTTCTCTAAAGTCTGGAAATGGAAGGTTCTTCCTTTGCTCTCTGTATTGTCGATGTGTCTTCACTCAGTCCCAGCTTCTCCCGTGACGAGTGGCTGTCAGGATTAAAGGACTGGTCAGCTGAGACCCATGTCAGCATTTCTCTGTCAAAACTGGAAAGAGTTTTTAATATTTAAAACAGGTAGGTGTTCCATAGCCTAGACTGGCCTCTAACTCTTTAGTCATCTGAGGGTGACCCTTGAACTCCTGATTAAGCCTCCTGCCTTAATTCTGGGATTTCAAGTTGGGCCACCACACCCAGTTTAAAACGGTCCTCTGCTTTAACTTAGAGCAAAGCTAGGTGTTTTGAAGAGGATCTGCCTTATCACTCTGGAGAAGGAACCTTCCAGACAGGCGTGTTCATCACTCTCCAGCTTCTCTACAAAGTTACTTGAGACTCCACAGTTTAAAAATCCACTTAGGTGATGGACCGCTTTCATCTCTAGCCTCCTTTAAAACACGGACTCTGGAACATTGTGGATTTTCAAATATCTTCTGCTTCTTTAAAACCAGAAAATTTAAAACAGAAAGATCTCACTGTATCTGCTCTTATTTTTTTAAGCCTTTCTGAACAATGCCTTTGGCTCAAGGCAATACAAGTCTGCTCAGAATTTTTGCTTTGAGCCGATACAAACATAGGCAGGCCAAGCCAAATCAACAAGTGTTTGTTTAGTATCTTGATTACATAAGGTAAATGCTTTTAAACTACACATGAGGCTATTTGCTCAAGATAATTTTTTTTTAAAACCTTGCCTGTGGTGCTACTGGCAAATACAGTCAGCAGGGAATGGCAAGAGAACTCCTAATAGGTTTGTGGGATAGAAAACACAATTGCTTCATATTTGGTTCATGTAACATTCTTAGAAGGCCTGAGCACACAGCACTTCGGAATTGTCACTTGAAAAATGAAAAGCTGTTTCCCTTTGATTATAACTTCCTTTAAGAAAATTTGAGACTCTCAAATTTGTTCAAATGTGATGTGTACAGAAAGTCATGGTACTGTTTTGAGATCTACATGTGCAGATACCCTGGAAAGATCTTGTCAGAGAGTAGAGTGAACTTGTTAGTCCTACCGGGAAGAGGATCATTTAATTCTACTTTAAATTGCTTTCTCTACTCTGAGAGCCTTGACCAGCTCTCTCCAGCAGGTTATTTTCTGAGCCCCCGTCACATTCTTTTGTATTCATCTATTGTTCTTTCTGGATGGCTATCTGTAGTGTGTTTTTCTTTGAACAGAGACAGTATAGGATAGCTCAGGTAATATATATCCTCTTTCTTATTCCACTGACTGGAACACAATGGTTAATCATTGTTGTCTGTTGAGTTTGCCTGAGTTTTCTTTATTGTAATATTGAGTGTCTGAGACAGACCATGAAGGATAGAGAGAGGGTAAAGGAGGGTAGGGGAGAGAAGATGGGGAAGGATTGAGTGAAAGAGGGAGGGAGAGAGAGAAGAGAGATGTCGTGTTATTTATATTTAATGTCACCTTTCAGGTCTTATTTAGTTGAATAAAGGTGAAAAGAAGTATAAAGATGACGGAGATGATACACTCAGTGGATAAACATGCTGATGACCTCAGTTCAGTCTCCAGAATTCCCATTGTAGAAGGAGAGATTCTATTCATGAATGGTGGCCAATGGCTTCCATTGGCACACACACACACACACACACACACACACTGAATACAAAAAAGTAATGATTTTTTAAACTTCAAAGTAAAAAGCATAACTAAAGAAATACAACTATCATTAACAAAATTTGCTATTGAAAAGGCAGAAGCTGCAATGAATCTATGAAGTATAAGAACCACTGCGATAATTTGGAAAGATTATTAAATACAAACTAATTCCCACATCACTTGTATTCTATATACCAGCATCAAATAATCCAAAGAAGACACTAGAATACCTATAACATAAACAATAGCATCACATAGTTCAAACACTTATGATGAATTAGGCTCCTAGTCCTTGGAACTATCTCCCGAGGCTTAGATTTAAGTTGTGGGAGACTGGAGCCTGGAAAATTATAAAACATCAAAGAGCTAAATGAATGTAACAATATGTCATTTGGTACTGAACTTACCTACATATTCAATATAATCTTGGTTTTAGAAACTCTAAAATTTGTAGAATTTGATAGGTTAAAATTAGCCAAAAATCCCGAGGAAGAATGTAAGAGGTGATTAGCTTATATGATCAGATTCTAAGCCACGTTACAAAGCTACAGTAAACTAAGTCATATTATATCAGTACAAAGAAAAGTAAACAGCAGGGAGGAAATGGAGTCAGGAAACGCATAAGCTTTACGACTTAGAGGACTGCTCAGCTTTACCTGTCACATTGACACAGCCTGGAGTCATGGAGAGGAGAGCCCCAGTTGAGGACTGCAGAGATCACTTTGACCTGTGGGCATCTCTATGGGTACCATCTGGATTATTAATTGATGTAGGAGTGCCTAGCCCACTGTGGGCAACACCATCCCCTAGGAAACTGGCCCCGAACTGTATAAGAAAGTTTGTTGATTTTAAAACAGCATGCCAGCTAACAAGCTACATCTTCCATGATTTCTGCTGGGGAAAGCAAGCAGGCCTGCCTTGGCGTTCTTAGTGAAGGATAGAAAACTAGAACAGAAACCACTTCTTAACCATCATTACCAGATCCACTCATAACCACATACAAGAAAATACAGTGTGGTTTGTACCTAACACACTTATTAAACATAAATCTAAATGTAAGATTGGTTTTTATTTTAAGGTAGATATCACACACACACACACACACACACACACACACACACACACACTGAGAACATAGGTATGTACATGTCCATGCCTACATAGGAGTGCAAGTGCCCTTGGAAGCCATTGGTGAGCATTGGCTCTCCCTAGATCTGGACCTGCAGGAGGCAATTGTGAACCATCCAATGTGGGTGCTGGAAACTGAACTCAGATACTCTGGAAGGGGAGCATTTGCTCTCAATCACTGAACCACCTCTCTAGCTCCTATGAAGAAGATTCTGAGATAAAATTTTGATGACTTTAGAGTGAGGGAAGAGTTCTTAACATATACTTATAAAACACCAAGACTAAAGGAAATAAATAAATAAATAATGGCCTGCAAAATTAAAGGACTGGGGCCTGAGATGGTGGCTCAATAGGTTAAGTGTCTGCACAAGCATGAGAACTAGAGTTTAGATCCCCAGGACCCCCACAAAACCAGAAGGTGCATATGTAACCCCATGGCTGTAGGGATGCAGGACAAAGGTAGGTGAATCTTAATAGCTCATTGGTCATTGACGAGCCAGCCTAGCAAATGAGAAGCTCCAGTTTCACTAAGAGGCTCTGTCTCAGGTAAAGACAAAAAAAAAAAAAAAAAAAAAAAAAAAAAAAAAAAAGGTGGTGGGGACAAAAGAGCCGAGTATGGGGAAGAATGATATGAAGTGATAAATTCTAGACAGGGCATGACCATTCCAATCATGAATTACAACAGCCAAGGCTACTGTAACAAGATGTGTACAAGATCATGCCTGTCAATATTCCCACATAAACTGGTGAGGGGTGCTTTAGGCCTGGCCCTTACTGAGGAGCTATTGCAGTGGATAGCTGCTGGGGAAAGTCGAGTCATTCATTTTTCGGTGTGTGGATGCTTCAGCATTTGGCTCTCCTCCCAGGCATGTACTGAGACCACTAACTGGACTTAGTAGGTTATCAAGATGAAGAAAAGAGGAAGAGAAGAAAGAGGAAGTAAAGAAGGAAGAAGTTTGGATGATGGTACATTAGGGAGAAGTGGGGGTACATATTGTCATATTTTATTGTAAAAACTATGAAAACTTCAAAGAATAAAAGTATATAATTACAAAAAATAACATGGCATGCAAACCAGGAAGACACTGGCTGTCAAGTTCTGGCTTCCACATGCATGGGCAAATGTTCACATCCTCCACATAAACAGGTTACAGACACACACACACACACACACACACACACACACACACACACAGGACCTTCACTTATATTTTACAGTATCCATCCATAGAATGAAAAGCCAAGGTACAGAGTAGATAGTTTGTCTAGAAAGAAGTAGAAAATCCACAAAAGGAGATCTATTGATATTCCAAGCTTTTTGACAAAAACAAACTCAGGAGGGGCTTGAGTTACTCAGTAACTCCAGTGAGGAGGATAATGGGATAGAATAAAATGAACTCCACATTTTATCAGAACTAGCTCAACCATAAAATCATTCATTTAATTTAGGGAATAAAATAAAAACTCAAAGAGAAAGCAGGCGGTTAAATACATCTAACATCATATAAATAAATATTTTAGTGGGTTCTCAATGAATCAGGACTTAGAAATCCTTTTTGAGTCTAATAAAGTCTAGGACCTCAGGATGGATGCCTGGAATGGTGGTGTGACTCACCACTGCCATTATCAAGAGGCACTTGCCCTATGTCTCGTTGCTCATGACATGAGGCTAAGAGTGAGGCCACTTTGCTGGCAGCATTCCAATCAGATTTACCAAAGGAAGTAGTAGCACAAATTTCCTGCTTCACTTAAAAGCCTGCCAGATAGTATGGGCCTGTAGGGTGAAGATGGATGCCCCAACGTTACAGAAGAACTTTGGGTGACTGTACAGGCAACGAGAGGTCTCTGTCAATTCTAGAGTTTTAGAAGTTGCCTACAATGCTCTTCCTGTTTACTTAGATAATATTATATTCTTCTAGGGTCTTTGAAGAGTTGAAAAAAGTTAAAGTTTTCCTTAGTCATTATAAATTAGATATTTGAGACTCACAAAGTAAGGATAAATGACAGAATGATAGGATAAATAAATAAAAATGTTTTTATTAATTTGACAAATGTAAATGGGCTAAATATTATAGCTATAATTCTCACTTGATACCTGTTTTTAATATGTAATTTTACTATGTTAAAGTTAAAAACCTTCCTTTTAATTTAGACAGAAAAGAGGAGATGATATGGGATGTTCTACTGTATATGTGTCTCTTTTATTGGCTAATAAATAAAGCTGCATTCGCCTATGGAATGGCAGAATATATCCAGACTGGAAGATATATATATATATATATACACACACACACACACACACACACACACACACACACATATATATATATATATATATATATATATATAGAGAGAGAGAGAGAGAGAGAGTGTAGGCAGAGTCAGAGCGACATCATGTAACTGCCAAAGGAGACAGATGCCCAGAACTTTTATCACAGCCTCGTGGCAATGCGCAGATTAATAGAAATTGGTTAATTCAAGAAGTAATAGCTAGCTAGAAATGTGCCTGAGTCATTGACCAAGCAGTGTTGTTATTAATATAGATTCTGTGTGAGTAGTTCAGGTCTGGGCAGCTGGAAATGAATAAGAGTCTCCTACTCTACTTCTGGCCTCTATGGGTACTGCACACATAAGTGCATATACGCAGAGCACACAAATACACATAAATAAAAGTTAACATAAAAATTTAAATGTCTATTTAAAAATAAAGCATAAATGCCTCACTAGAAAATGATGATGCTATTCATATTGCTTATACTTATTTGCTTTCTGAGACCATGTCATTCTGTGTTGTTCAGGCTGGTCTTGTGCGATCCTCCTGCTTCAGTCTTCTCATGGGCACTGTGGTTGCCAGTACTTCTCCCTACTTCTCTATTTCAAGAAAAATGTGTGTACTTGGGTGGAAAGAAGAAAAAAAAATCTCAATTTATAACTATTTTGAGTTCCAAAGAAGTAGAATCTACCCACTTTAATTAAAAGTAAGAATCTCATTGTGTTTGGATTCAATGGAAGAGGGGGGTATTTTAAAAAAAGATTTTTGTTTTAAAGGTCAATAAAATTTTATTAATTTAATTAGTTCCTATCAATTTTTAAATAAGTTGTGGCTTATATTAAATGTGCTCCCTTCCTCTGTTCTCTTTCTGCTAAGCCAGCCTCCTCTGAGCTCATTATTGGGTCTGGGCTATGATTTTGTTATTGTTTTTTGCAGAGGGAACACCTTGGGTGGTTAAAAATCAAGAGGGAGTTTGGTGCTGAAATTTCAAAGCGTCATCATTCCCAGGGCTGTGGGGAATGGGAAAATGTCACACAAAGCCAGGAAAGAAGAGAAACTGGGTAGATGCAGGAAGAGTTCTATGTGGTAACTGCTGTCCTATGGTGCTTGTCCCCACTCTCAGGTTCAGAGAGCAGACATGGGAAAGCTGAAGCCAGAACTGCAAATGTCTGGAGTCCACCTTCCATGTAGGTGTATGGGCACTGGAGGAGAAAGTGGAGCAGAAGAGGGGTTGGCGAGATGAGACACACATGGTCCCAGGTTCTGATAAAGAGCATTTGGTGAGCACTGAAGCCTCAGTCCAGAGGGTGGTGGTGAAATAAAGAAAGAAAGAAGTAGAAGTTTGAGGAATGAGTGTTCTATTACTCACTTGGAGTGCAGACACCTTTCAAAAGTTGGGACTTGCAGTCAAATGACTTTACAATGTAGTGACGTGTGTGATCCTCTCATGGACGTAGCACGCAGCAATGTATTTAAAGCCTTGCTCCTATTGCATTGTGGAAGCTTAATTTTGTTGCTTAAGTCTTGTGAGAGTAGACCGTGTGTGTGTGTGTGTGTGTGTGTGTGTGTGTGTGTGTGTGCAGGTGCATGTGAATACATACAAGAGTATGGATATAGTTCAGACAACATCTGCTTTGTTTTTTTCTGAGAAAGACTTCCTCACTGACCAAGAACTGGTTGGTCAAGCAGCCAGGACTGGCTGGCCATGGACCTACCTGTCTCTGTCTCTCCAGCCCTAGGATTACAACACCATCCTGCTGTTTAAACTAGGCCTCTGCAGATCAAATTTCAGCTCCCCAGTGCTTAGAAAGAAAACTCTTCACTGAGCCACCTCCTTATCCAACAAACCACATTTTCAACACATTTAAGGCAATATTAGCAATCTACAGCACTGTGAAGGACAGATAGGCCAGTCTACAACACGCAATGGTAGACAGAATATTGCCTTAAGATTCAGATACAGAGGAGATCCTAGCTTTGTCTGCCACATGGAAAGTCATGAGCACATAGGAGGTAGGGAGTAAGGTTTGCAGACTGGCACGGGCATTTAACAGACGTCCAACAGGAATGAGCTTGGGTTCTATCTGTGCAAAAACAGGTGTGATCTAGAGGAGCCTTGGATCTCACAGGGAAGGTGGAGAGTACCTGCCTAAGGAGGGCAGAGAAACTAGGAAGTAAAGACAGAGTTCTCAGGGTCCCTCCCACAAGCTATCAGTTCTCCATCCCACTCCCATTCCTGCCCTTTTTGGGCAACTCTAGAGGCTCACATCCCCATTCTGACCCTCATTTTTCTCAAAAGCATTATGTTTGCTACTGATAGTTTGAGGGCACTGACGATAAAATTGGTGCAGGGATTCCAGACTAAACAGACATGCACGCATGGTTTAGGGCTTGCTAGATTCCTTTGTTTTCTTCCCTTGAGAGTGACCTGTATGGAAAGGGCTCTGTCTCCAGGAGTTTTCTCAGGTCTAAAAGAAGAGGATTAAATGAGATGATGTTTCTATAAACCTTGGCATAGTAATACAGGAGATGGGAGAGGCTGTTTGTGTCTGTGTCCTGGTGATCAAGAGATGTTGGATCAGTTCACTTCGCTTTCTGTCTCTTGGGTGCGGACAGCCTGAGGGAGGCCTACCTTGGGATTAATATCCAGCCTCTCTGTCCTCAGCTCGGCAGTCATTTCACACAAGGCTCTGGGCTGCCTGACTCATGAGTACAGGGCTGCTTCAGATCTCCATGACGGAACGGTTTGCCTTGCGCTCTGTGCCAGGCATTGTGTTAGTGGCTAGGGCTCTGGAGGGGAAGAAGGCGCAGCGCTCTTTCTGCAATGGCTTCTGAGCTGAGGACTGGGAGCAGACGGACATGCTAACTGATCATTAAACAACCCAGCCGTGAATACTGGCATGATCCATGGCAAATACTGAGAGTACTGTCTGAGCACATGATTAATAATAATAATAATAATAATTTATTATTATTATTATTATTATTATTATTTAACATCAGGGTGGGTTTGGAAGCTCATTTTGCCTGGAATCTCAGAAAAAATACTTTGCAGAAAAAGGTGCCATTTGAGTCTTGCAAAGATATAATGTTGTCTGTTTTGAGTGGGTGGGTGGGGGTGGGTGGCTGGCTTCAGTGGCTAAAGAAATGTGTCCAGGAGGCTTGGTGTGCCTGCCCATGCCATTTGGAGATAACTATGGTCAAGCAAGGAATGATGGCATATGTGTCAGTGGACAGCTTGTTGGGGTTGCTTCCTTCCTTCCAATATGTGGGCTCTCTGAATGGAATTAACTCCTGCAAGGGGTCTTCTGAGCTCCACACTTGGGCTGTGGCGTGTGTGTGACCAGGTGCACACACATACTAAATGTTATAGCAAATAAAACCTTGCTACTAGCTAGGTTCAAGTCACAGTCTATCCTGCTAGGGTCTGACCTGCTTTTCAACCTGTGAGGGAACATCTGAGGGAAGAGGAATGATGGAGGAAGCTGGAAGAGGCTGCCGCCTGTGGGTGGATCTCCGGTGTGATCACTCAGGCTGATGAATCTCTGGTGGGACCACTCCGGCTGGTATTCGAAGCCCATTGTTAAACAGCTTAGGAGAATATGAACTACAAAGTATCAAGTGAACAGAAGCCTAGAACAAGGTGTCTATAAACAACCTTTCTAATGTTGCCATCAAAGGCGCTGACCGCAAAGGTTAGCCTACCACACCTCAGAAGGTTAAAGTTGTCACCGGCAGTGGGAGGAGTCGTGGGGAACGTTAATCTTCTTATTTGTATTTCACGCAGTGGAGAAGGGGCTTTAGTACCCACGTGGAGAGGCCATGCCCCCAGCCAGTAGACAATGGCTACCTCACAGCCACCTGGATTTCATCATGTCTTCCTGAGCTCAAGGACGAGGCTGTGGCACTTCCATACTACGGTAACTGGAAAGCTGAACTAGCAAAGGTGGTCAGGGTTCTTGTGCAGACAAGTCATGCTGTCCAAAGTGGCAGGGGTAAACCTCTCCGCGTGGCCTTAAGGTACCCGAATACGGTGATATGCAGAAGAGGGACAAATTACATGAGAGCTCTCATCTCACAGTTCTTCAAGGAGGCTTTGGTTTCCCTTTCCTGAACATCCTCACCTGCTGGTGTTACATCTGCATGTTGATGTCTTTTGGAGGGACGTGAGCCGCATCCAGATAGCCATCTCTTTGGGGACATGCTTGTAATCACAGACGCGATAGTAATAACTGGTTGTGGCAGGATGTTTGCTAAGTACTTATCTGTCTCATCTCACCGATACAGAATTTGGTTATAATCTGCTGTGTTTTCAGCTTGGAAAAGTGATATTGGGCAAGATCATCTAGAGCAGTAATTCTCAATTTTCCGAATGCTGCGACCCTTTAATACAGATCCTTGTGTGGTCACCCACAAGAATAAAGGGACTTTTGTTGCTACTTCATAACTGTAATTTTGCTACTGGTATGAATCATAATGTAAATATCTGATATGCTGGCTATCTGATATATGACCTCTGTGGGGGTCATGACCCACAGGTTGAGAACCGCTGATCTAAATCCAACTATATTAAGTTCATTTTTTGCTGCTGTGGTAAAAGCAACCTGACAAAGCAACTTAACGGAGACAAGGTTGACTTCTGGCCTACAGTTCCATGGGGATTCAAAACATCAGGGTGGGCCACATGGCAGCAGCCAGGGAAGGCATGGTAGCAGAAGCCAGAGGCTGGCTGGTCGCCCTGCATACATACTCAGAAAGCAGAGGGCGAATACTAAGAGGGGCCAGGTTATAGAATTTCATGGCCTGCCCTAGTTACTTTCTTCCTCCAGGCAGGCTGTGTCTCCTTAAGGTTCTACAGTCTTCCCAGTTGGCTCCAACAGCTGGAACCAGTTGGTCAAATATGTTAGCCTGTGGGGGGACATTTCTCATTCAAACCCCAACACCATTCCTAAGGGCTAATGATAGCACGGAGTCCTGGGAGAGGAACCAGTAGATGGCCTCTACCATGAGATATTCCTTTAGGAACCAATGCCACAAAATCCTCCATATTTCATCATATTGACCCTCATCATACCCAAAGAGAGAATCATAACCTTATATGTGATTTCAGTGTGTGTGTGTGTGTGTGTACATTCGTGTCTGTGTGCATGCATACACCTATGTGGGCAAACAGAGACCAGGGCAGAGCCAGGTGCCTTGCCCTATGACTCTACCTTGTTCCTTTGAAACAAGATGTCTCACTGAACCTAGAGCTAGATGAGTGGCCAGCAAAGCGCTCCCTCTCCCCAACAGTGCTGGGGTGGTAGGTGTTCATGGTGCCAGGCTTGGCTTTTTATTTATGTGTCGGGATCTGAATTCAGGTTCTCATGATGGCCCAGAAGTCACTCTTGCCCATCAAGCCATCTCTCCAGCTCCATGATCTCCATTTATTTTCTTTTTGGATGAGAACACAGTATAAAATCACGATGCTAAGTCACGGAGATGTCACTAGCCAGGGCTGTTCATCGGCTGTCTGCACGAGGAACTCCGGACATTTTGTGCCATTGCAGGTGGTAACCACATCTTACATGCTGGCCAGGTACCACGTACTATGCCCAATAGAAACCCCTCTCTGAGCAAGCTGTGAGCTCTCAGGCTGTTGCCTGACCTTCTCTGGTCCTCCTTACTTGTCCATAAACATGCCGAGGGCGAATGCAGTGGTTTGCAAAGTGTCTCTTGTCTTCAGCACCCTCCCCACCTACGAGGAGTGGGGCTGCTGAGAGCACAAGGAGGAAGGGTTGCAGCATTTGAAAGAGACTTCAGGGCACAGGAACATGCCGATGTGTATGCTGCCCACTGACAGGTGGAGAGGGTAGGACTGACCTGGGGGTAGAGATGGCCGGAGCAGACCTGGTATAGTTTCCTGAGGAGGCAGGACTGGCTGTATGGGTGGAAGGAAACTTCTAGGGATGTTTCATTCAAGGTCTTGATCTGGAGGCAGATGCCACCGATGGATCCACTTGGGGATCTGAGACTGACCCACTCTTGTGCATACGATCTCTCTCCTTTATGTTTGAAAAAAAAAATAACAAGCCCTACTTCAATAAATTAATTCCAGTGGTACCCCAGAGAAAGGAGAGAGAGAGAGAAAGACAGAGAGAGACAGAGACAGAGAGAGACAGAGAGGGAGCTAGGGAAGACAGAGGGACAGAGAATCCAAAACCAGCTAGGAAGCATCCCAAGCAGGCTTCTCTTCCTCTGGGCTGCGTGATCTACCCAGGGCTACAGCGTCATTTCATGCAAGGGCGCCAGAAGATCTGTTCAGTCAGAACCAACCTGGCTTTCCCCACTCCTCTGGCCCCCTGCCCAAACTGGAGCCCGGGAAGGAACACGTACCGCCAGCCTGCAACAACCCTTCAAGACGCGCTTATTGCCGGCATTCAACAGGCGGCGCTCTTTGCTAGGTGTCCGAAGCCACGTCCTGGTGCCTGCCTTGTGCAGCTGAAGGAGGTGGACTCTCATCTGAAAACAAAAGGTTGGTTCCTTCCCTGGAGTGGGGCTGACTAATCCTGCCCCTGCTCACTGTCTGGGGCTCTCTGGGTTTTACCCTGAGAAGCCAGGCAAAGCTGAGGCCTTGGTCTTGATCCTCCGTAGAGGCACCCCCAGTTCCTCAGTCTGCCTCTGCTAGGGGGATCTAGGCCCTCCTGCGGGGCTCTCCTTCTAGGGGGCTGTCTTGAAAACAAGAGCGAGAGAAATTTCTGGGAACCTGGGTGAACACTCCAACTGAGAGAAGAATAATGAATATTTCATGGAGGCGGCTGGAGTTATTAAACAACATTACACGCGGAGTGTGTTGGCAGGGATTTCAGACACATTTACATGAGTAAAAACAGTGGGGAAAGAGACCCAGGGCTGGGGCAGCAGCAAGGAAATCCCAGCAGAGCTTGGATGGAAGCTGCTTTCAGTCCCCTCAGCTTCAGGTGAGGTGCCTTCCCTTTCCACGGTACCCTCGGACCCCACCTTCAGGAACATTGCATTCCACAGTGAGGGTGTGGATTGGTCAGAGCTGAGAACTGTCAGAGTCCCCAGGGACTTTGATTCTCAAACTCCATAGTTTGTGTATGTGTGTGCACACGTGCGCCTGCGTGTGTAGGCCCTCAGGCAATGCTATCCTGGTTTTTGGGAAGCTTGAGAGTCAGAAGAGAGAAATCAGGCCTACCCCAGGAGTCTGTCCTGTCTCAGATGTCTGAGCCAGGTGGAGTCAACGCCTCAGGGAGATTGTATGCTTTGGATCACAGTGAGGTGGACACACTGGGGTTCCATGACCCCTCAGCCCACCCCTGACTGAGCTGTTCCCAGACCTTGTCTCTGATGGACAAGAATACTCAAAGACCTCTTTGTTTCTCCTCCACCAGGAACACTGAGAATTTTGTCCTGGTTTCTTCTTCTGACCTTCCCTATTACGGAGCATACTTACAACTGATGAGGTGTTGAAAAGAATACCACAGCACAGGCCGAACCCTCCTGGGCCCGTGCCCTGCTAACTTCGCTCTTTGCCTAAGTGGGTTCTCACAGACCACCATCTATTTAACACACGCAGCCACCAAGGTTCATAGAGGTTAAATACATTGTCCAAATTTACATTGCCCATAGCTGTCAAGATTTGAAATGTTAAGTTTGTTAAAGTGAGCGTCTACATCGGCTGGAGGATGGGTCAAAGGCCTCTGCTTCTACAGGTCCCTGTAATCTCCTAGAGTCATGGGAGAGGGGAACTCAAGGAAGAAAACAAAGATGAAGGGCACTGGAGTCAGCAAAAACCTGGACCATCTTTGAATGAGTTCTTGGGCGAGCAGTTTGACCACATTGGGCCTCTGTGTTCTCTAATTCCTGTGAACATTAATTGAGGGGCTATCTGTTAAGTGGCAGGTCCATAACCCATGCCTGGTATGCAGTCTGTGCTCAGTAAATGTTCGAGTCTCCTCTTCTTGCTCTCCCAACCTGCCCAGTGACCCATGCTTCTTTTACAAGGTTGATCCTTCTGGGAGAGAAGGGGGAGAGGGAGCTGGAAACTGTGACTCCGCGACTGAGCTGGGGTTGTTGGTTGTGCTACTTTTTCTGCACCTTGAACTCCTCTTATCTCAATCCTGCGATGCTATCTGCTTTTTAATTACTCAAATGACTCTCCACAACCGAGAATGTGGAGAGGCAGGAAATGTGTCTGTTGGGCTCTCTATGAACCCCGAGGTACTAAAATAAGCTCAATGAGTATCCATGGGTGAATTCATGGAATAGAGTAGAATGAATGGATGAATGATTGGATGGATGGATGGATGATGGGCGCATGGAAGAATGGAAGGATGAACCACTGCTTGAATGGAAAGGTGGATGGATGGGTGGGTGATTGATTAAGAGATGAATGGACTGAAGGTGGGTAGACTGCTGGCTGGCTGGTTACACAGATGGACTGATGGATCTTGGACATATAGATATTCAGCTCAGGTGTCTTCGTTTTTACCACTCTATTTCACATATGATGTTTTAGAAAGAGTGTCTTGTTTTAATTCCTCTGGTTTTACCATCTTGGATAAGCAGGGGTAATACCCACATCTTTCTCTGCCTAGGCATATAAGGGCCAATATCCATTCCCATCCCCAAAGTAAACAATCCATGGAGCTTTTCTTTCTTCCCCAACATCTGGGACATGTGGACAAAGACCTCTTTGACCATAGCAGCTACTTAACTCAATCCCTTATTAGCAGGCTTGCCCTTCACTTCACTAAGGGTGAAGGATGGCTTTGGGTCTCTAGAACCGTGAGAGGTTTGTCTATGTGGGATATTTTTATTTATTTAGTTAGTTTTGCCTGTTTTGATGCTGATATGAGGGAGGTGAACCACAACCCCGGGCTGCTGACTGTCTACCTCTCAGCAGAAGGTCTTTCTTTGCATTGTCTGTGGGAGGCAGGTGGTTCAAAAGGCCAAATGATGTCTATTAGAAGAAGCCTGTGGCTGGGCAGGGTCAAAGTCCCAGCAGAGAGGGCAGGGTTCAGCGAGGAGGGAGCAGAGTATGGACATTGGATCCTTGCCAGATAATCTCCAGTCCTTATCATCAACATGTTTTCCTCATAAACTTGCGGTGTACCCCAACTTAAAGCTTCGAAAGCATAAAGGCAGCTTCAGTCTCCTGGAACGAAAGGAAGCAGATTCTTGTGTTCTTGACGAGAGAGAGGGGGGAGCACAGAGAGGGACAGAGAGAGAGAACATGCATGCATGTGCATGAGAGAGAGAGAGACAGAGACACAGAGAGAGAAGACACACACACACACACACACACACACACACAGATCCTGAAGTGTGCCTTAGAGCCATAATGTCCTTCCTAAGCCCCCACACCTCCTCTTGATTACCCGTTTTCTTCTTTGAAGGTGCCATCAGCCCACTCCTCACTCCCCCTGTTTTATCTAAGTTCCTGGAAAAGAATCAAATCAGTGCAGACCACAGAGGCCTTTGTGATAAGAAGACTCAGCTGCACTAGCAGCTGACAACCTACCTGTAATCAGAAGTACTGTGTACATTTGTCTAAATGAAGCTACTTTCCCAGAGTAAAGGGCTCCCCCAGGAAGAAGGTGCGGGGATAATGACTCACGTACAATGGGCCTACTGCAAGTAACTCCCATCAATAAAGAGAAGCCTATGATGCTAGCGCTGGGGGACTGGGGCAAGAAACTCTGGAGTTCTAACTTGTAAGTCAGCCTGGGTTACATATCAAGGCCTTGACTGAAAACAAGTCAAATCAAAGCAAAAATAAAACAACACTAATAATGGATGGAAGGCAGGAAGGAAACGAAAAGGGTAAGAGCGGGTGGACTCACAGCTGATAGCTGCGGGCATGCCTCTTAGGGCTTTTGGTGCTGTCCTTCACTGTCTGTACTGTTTTTGCCGTGACTATGATGAAGTCCAGTATCATATGGGCCCTGGATATTGTTTTAAAACTAGCCTTGCTATCATTGATTGACACATAATAATCATACCTATTTCTTGGGCACAGCGTGGAACTCCCATATGTGGACATAGTCTGCCATGACCAGGTCACCATAATGGTGTACTCATCAACCCAAAACACACCATTTAGTAATGTAAGGAGTATCTGCACGTTTCTCTGCTAGCTGTTTTGAAATACACAATGAGTTGTTCTCAACCAAACCATTTTGTTGTGTAGAGCATTAGAAGGTTGTGTAGAGTATGCAACAGCACCCCTTCTTCCCTCTCTATTCTTTCTGCAGATGTGTCTTGAAGCTGGTGGCTAGAACCCTACCACCTTTTCCTGTTCAGTCTCTTCTAGACCTTAGATCTCGGCTAGGTTGTGATTTTCCCAAGAAAGAATTTAGTAATTTGTTTATGCACCTGATTCACAAATCATAATGCAGGGGGCTTTCTTTGCTTTATAACTATCCATTTCTCTGGCTGAGACTGTGTGATAGAGCCCCTCATTTATTGAATGAATGTGTGCACATGAGGAAGGAGAGAGGGAGAGAAGGAAAAAGAGAAAGGGCAGAGGAATGGAAGGAGGGAACAAGAAGGTGTGGCCTACTTCTCTCCCAAAAAGTTATTTATAGGTTACTAAAAATGGGTAGAACAAACAGGGATGGTCCCGAGCCAATATAATGTCTTTGTGTCTTTCCTAGTAGCTCAAGGCTGCATCTTCATGGACAATGACCTCTGGTGCCTGGAGCCCAGACCAGGATAGAAACGTTATTTATAGCTGGAGACATTCTGTCTTGTAAGGTCCCCTTCTCCCATCCTTTCATCACATACTTTCTTGATCACACTGTAACCCAGCGAGGCAGTGTTCAGCAATCATTAACAGCCCTTCTTGGAAAATGACTCAATCATATATAGTGGATGTTTAAAAACGTTGACCCCAGTCACTGTTCCACTTCTGTGGCCATGTCTATCCCATAGCAACACCACAAACAAGACTCCCAGCTACAATCAGAAAAAGAAACAGGTAGAAGAAGGGAGAAAAATCTAGAAAGCAAGACACACACTAGAAAGTTCCCGAGAAGCTTAAGGCCACTGTATCTCGGCTGACTGCTAAGTGAATATGTAACTACTTTATATATTTCAACAAAATTAAACTTAAACCTACAGAATTAGGTTTATTAATTTCTGCCAGGGCTCAATTGGGGAATAAGAATGGCCATTCATTATGGACACACAATTACTAAAGACAAAAATGAAGCCCAGCACTATTAAGTATAATAAAAATGTTGAACACTAAGGAAATTTTCATTAAATATAATCTATTCTTTATATTACTACACTTAATCCTTGCTGTCCGCTTCTCTGTTTTTCTCCACCCTATTTAATTTTATTACTTAACTTTTTATAAATGTTTCTTAATATAATTATGATTAAATATTTGGGAGGAGAGGAGAAAGTTAGTCTCTTAAGAAAAGAAAGAGGGAAATGAAGAAAGGAAAGAGAATGTTCCTTTCAATTTCTATTTTCTTCATCTCTACCATGATAAAACATGATGGTTTTTCTGGAAAAAGTAAGTGCTAAGTGGGATTTTATTACTGGGGCAAGGCCAGAGCAGGCACGGCTGGACAATAAATAAGAGGGAAGCACTGGTCAGCAACTTCAAGCCCGCCTTTATAGCACACATTTAAATAAACATGCATCGTCTTTCTAAGCGTGTCCATGAGTATTTGCATGTCCAGACCATGTAATTAAAAGATGGGGCTGACTGATGTTGCTTCTTGGACTACACAAAGGCATTGCAATTTGAACACTTGTTTTCCAACCCGGAAGGGTGCTCGAGATTTTTCTTAATGAGCATGAGCCCCCAACCCCTATCGGGGCAATTCTGCTCTCTGAGGGAAGAAACTGGAGAGCCGGGTACAGAGTACTAAGCTTGAATCGCCATAGGGAAGCTCTCATTGGTGTTTTAGAGAGCAAGCCGACTTTGTGTGTCTGCAAACAGAGAGACGGTGGGATGCTTTGTGAGCAATGGGACCTGTGTAATGTTCACTGATAGATTGTGGCGCTGCCACTGGGTCTTCGAGCTTCTTATTGCTTATAGCAACCTTTTACATATCTTTGAACTTGTGTGTGTGTGTGTGTGTGTATCAATGGCCAACCTTTGGTTTTGGTCGTCATTCCTTGAAGCCACCCACCTTGCTGAGGCTTGCTAGTTTGACTAGGCTGGTTTGCCAGCACATCCCAAGTATCCGCATGTCTGCATCACAGTCCTGAGATTAATACTCCACCAAGGCTGGCTTTTTGGCCTCTGATTTGGGACTTGAACTTAGGCCTTCATTTTTACATGGAAAGCGCTTTGCCAACTGAGCTATCAGTCAGTCACTCTTTGTACATTTTTAACATGGCTCCTTCAGAAAGTGGCAATCACATAAACATGGGATTATTTTCAAGTAGAACAATGATCCAGCATCCCAGCCATTCATGGTTGCTTTAGTGTGTGAGTTCAGAATATGAGTCTTGGTCCCTGGGTAGTTTAGAAGAACAGTTCAACCTTAGGTACCATATGTTCTGCTGCAATATTCTACTCTTTTCTAGCTTTGTAAAGGGATACTGAAGTCTCCATTTATAAAGCGTTATCCTTCCAGGGTACCATACTCCCAAGATGTTGATTTTGTTGGTTTACTCTGATAATCACTTGACATTTCTATATAATGATTGTGTGAACTATATTCATAGTCAAAACATGCATAAATGGTATGATGACTGTATAAAAGGTACAGGCTCCTATAGAAGCCAAGCAGGTTTGTGTCTTTGTTGCTCTTTTTGACTTTGTCCTATTTATAAAATTCCTGGCATAATTATTTGGTCCTCCTAATTCTTTCTGCTGTGTGGGTAAATATTTTTTAAAACTCAGTTATGTTATCAACACCATTGTCCTAGTTTCATTTCTATGTCTATAATAAAATATCAGAACAAAAATTAGCTTGGGGGAGAAAGGGACTTTTTCCCCTTACAATTAAAGATTACAGTCCATCATAGCAGAGTGGTCGGGTGGTAATTTCAAACAGTTATTACATATCACTCATTGTCAAGAGCAGACAGCAATGAATGCGGGAATAGTTACTACTCCACTCTTAGGCAGTTTAGGACACTTGCTAAGGAATGGTGCTACTCACAGTGAAGAAGACACCTCCCCTCAGTTAACATAATCAAGACAATCCCCCACAGGCCAATATGATCTAGTCAATCCCTCATTGAGTTTCTCTTGCTAGGTGACTCTAAGTTGTGTCAAGTAGGCAATTAAAGCTAACCATCACAGCTGTCTTCTTCAAAATGTATGTGTCCTGTGCCTTTAAATCTGTTTCAATATAGATGAGTCTAGCCATGGTCTAGGAATCTACTCATTACCAACCTAGGCACCCCCATCTCTCATGCAGAGTTCCTGTTTTCCAAACTCCAGTATTATCTATCTATCTATCTATCTATCTATCTATCTATCTATCTATCATCCATCCAATCATCTATCCATCCATCATGGAAGTTCAGTCTCTCCTTCTTCCATGTGAGTGCCAGAAACCAAACTCAGGTTTTCAGGAATGGCAGTTAGTACCTCAAGCTTCTGAGAAAACTTGCCTGCCCTCCCCCACATTCTGTACAGGGTATCTTTAGTGACTTTCAGGACAGAATGCATGCCTATTAAAAATTTGATACTCTGTCTGAGAAACCACGCAGAAGACCTCTGCCTGAGTGATCCCCTGCTGGTTTCACCCTATTCCAGTCCTCTTCAATTGAACTAATCACCTCCCTATGTATTTATTAGCTTATTTTACTTCTTGGCTTCCCCATATGGAAGGCAGGTCATGAGTACTGGGGACCTCGCCTGCTTCACTCACAGCCGAGCTTCTGTGCCAAGAACAATAACATTGACTAGGCACTCCATAAACATTTGTCCAATAAAGGAATTGATGACTTTATTAACTTGCTTAAACATAAGAATCGAGGCAGAACGGTGATGGTCGTGGGGGTAAGTCCTCCAGTGATGTAGCCCACCTTCAGACAGAGGGCATTCGGCTCCCCATCTAAACAAGGGCACGCATCAGCCTTTAAAATGAAATCATTAGCAGCCTTCTGCCTAGCGCCTTGCTTTTGGCACCTTTAGGATGTAGCTCTTCTAGCCAACTACAAAGAAAGCCCGGACTTTGGCATGCGCCCCTCGAGAGATCTGCTGTTATTTTCCAAACAATCTGAACGAACAATTCATTCTCAAGTTATATAGCTGGAAGAAAAGAGAGAAATTAATAGCTCTTAAAACTGAGCTGTGGTGGCAGAAACTGAGGAGAGCTGTCAATGCCAAGGATCCAGAGTCCTAGATTGGCAGTTTCTTATCTGTCTCAAATACATGTATGTATAGGGTACATGTGTAGTAGATAAACATCATATCTATGTACATATACATTTTTATGAATAAAGCATTTCTATTTTATTGTACTAGTATATTAGGACCATTATAAAGTATGTAAAATCAAATGTAAAAAAAAATAAGAGAAATGAAAATCACTCAAATGGAAATCTTAATATTCTCTTTCTTCACTCTTCTGAGTGTGTGTGACTATTTGGACACTGAGAGTTCACTTAATACCTTCCAGACTTTAATGTGTTTAGAGAACCACAGAGAGTGTCTTAGAAATGGAGGAATTAAGGGTGCTTACTGCTCTTCTAGAGGACCTGAATATTGATTGCTTCCAGTACCCAGACTGGGAAGCTCACAACTGTCTATTACTCCAACATCCAACACCACTTTCTTCTGACTTCTATAGGTGCCCAAACACATCTGGGCACGCACACGTGCGCGCGCGCGCACACACACACACACACACACACACACACACACACACGCACACGCACACGCATTTAAATAACCGAGCTCCTATCCAAGGACTAGAAGGGGGTGAAATAAAGGGTCACAGAATACAGTTCGTGGCAGGAGTGGCGGACAATAAATGGAGCCGAGAGAAACTGCCAAGGTGTCTGGTTAGTAGAATGAGTGACAGTTAAAAATGTGGGCACCCCCTTCTTTTCTGTCCCGGGACTCTAACATCTCTATGTCCTCCTCTGGTATCCCATCATCCTCTTTTTCTGAGTCTGATGACAAACACGCAACTTCAGTGTCTGGCTTCCCAAGGAAGACTTGACCTTTTGAGATCAGGAAACAATAACAAAATGAACTAGAAACGGACAGAACAAAGTTCCAGAAGAAGAAACTCAAGTATGAGCCAGCATCCAAAGGAGGGACATCTCCCTTCTGGTCACCCTACATTTCTAAGGTCTGAGTAGAAGCCTTAAACTCAGTTAAGAATTTAGAGAGAAGTTGCAAGATGCTCTTCAGGTTTAGGAAGACTCTCTTTTGTGGGACTGCTTGAAGTAAAAGAAAAGGCCTAAGCCTGACCCTGTCCAAACCCTCCCCAGAATTAAATGGTCTTCATGTCCAGATGTTGACTTATTTGCTATTACCATAAGCCAGCACAATCAAGAGTGGGTTGAGTTGGAAGAACGAGGTACAGGCTGTCCAAAGGGACAAACACGCCTTCCTTGATTCCGGTTTCTCTGGGAAAGACGCATGCAGACACATTTCTACAGGGAATCAAGCAATGTTGTTTTCATTTAAGAAACAAAGTGTTTGTTTTCCAATATGATTGCTCGCCTCAAATACACTCTTCGACAGCAAAGAATTCATTTCCCCACGGGTTGACAGCAGGCCTGCTGCCGCCCGTAGTTTGCATTGCGTTCAGCTGCTAGCTGTTCCCGGGAAAGGCGATCTGATTAAGTAGAAGCATCAAAACACAGACGGACAGCTGCTCGGGTGGGGAGAATTATTACCACTTCGAGTGTCACTCAGCTTGATGCATGATTAAGGGGACCATGAGCTACCTCCTGTCTAGGCACTGATGCTAAAGGAGAAATCTGTTCCTCCAGCCTGGCACACTGCATTGTCTTTACGGATGCCTGTCACCCCGCCAGCCGCCTTTCCCAACACACCCAAGAAGCCCGAAGCATTTAGCTTCCATAACAGACGTCACTTGTCATTTCTGGGATGCTGATTATATTAGTAACTTCATTTTTTTTTCTTCTTGGAAAATCTGATTAAAGTGTTTTACAGAGAAATAACATTTTCCTGCTCCTTCTCTTTCTTTCTCATTTTGTATGCCCAGAACAGCACAGAAGCAGAAACTTCCAGGTCCCTGGAGTGAGCTGAGATGGTAGTAGCTGATAAGGTCTTCTCAGGGCTTTTTTACATTTGCTACATTCAGTGGGTCAACACCAGCTCCCTGTGTGCTCAGGGGTTTGGTGAACCCTTGAGGAGAGGCAGGTCTTATGCAAATAGTTGGTCCTCCTGGAACAGGACTGGGAGATTTGGAGCTCACAAAGTGCCTCAGAAACCCATTTTGATGACTTAGCAAAATATCAGGAGCAGCTTAAAGGAAGAAGGGTTAATTTTGACTCAGAGTTGCTGAGAAATTTCATTCTATTATAACAGGAATAGGTTAGAGCATGTGGGGAAGGGTCCTCTACCAGGGCAGACTAGGGAGCAGGGAACACTAGACAGAAACCAGGGCAGCTATAATCTTCAAAGGCCCTGCCTCTAATGACCCACTTACTTCAGCTAGTCCCCAACTGACGCGAGGACACATAGCTTTGAAAATAGTGCTACCATGTTAAGGCTGAACTTTCAAAACATGAGCCTATTTGGGACATCTCAGAGTCAATGCATAAGCCATGGGATCTAAGAATGTGTCCTGGTGGAAGATTGCCTTCTACAGAGTTGGAGTGTCCAGTGCTGGGTGGCATTTCTGACTGCCACCCAGCTGGCTTGAGAGCCAATGACTTCAAAACTTTTTGAGATTTATTTTCAATTTTTGTGTTTGGCTGCTTTAATTGCAAGTCTGTCTATGTATCACATGTGTGCCTGATGCCCGAGGAAGCCAGAAGCAGGGGTCAGATATTCTGGAACTGTAGCTATGGATGGTTGTGAGCCACTGTGTGGGTTCTGGGAATCGAACCCAGGTCCTCTAGAAGACCAACCATCTACCAGGCCCGATATCTTTGAACAATGGTGGCAGAGCTCTGGGTACTAACAGAGGTTCTAGGATTAGGAGGGTTGAAGTTTGGTCTCAGGTCTGTCTTTAAGCACCTTTGTCCTCACCTGGCTATGGTCTTCAGTCTTAAAATGACAAGATTTGAATGAAGTTGTAGTTCGTTACCAAGAAAATAATCATGTTTCCTGCTAGTACCAGGCAGGGGTGACCCTCACTGCATAGGTGGATGATCTCATTGACACAGTTGGAGCAGAGTTTGGGATGCTTCCTGTTGGGCCAGGTGCAGCCTCATAAATTATTGGCATTTTAAGGACTTATGGGAAATATCAGTGCTATATTTGTATGTGTCCGAGCATGTTCACACACGCTGACTCCTGCCCTAGATCTCAACGCTGCTTCTTGCGATAGGCCCAGAGGGCTTTCCAACAGAGCACACGGAGGACTTTGCCTCTTCTAATTCCTCCTCCCACACAGACTGTAGCTCCAGCACTCCGAGTACTTAATTTGTACACCTGTTCTCATTGATGGGCACGCATACCAGTTTGGAGCTTTCGTTTCAGAGAGTACTACTGTGAACACCCTGCCTCTGTCCTGAGAAGCTGTGAGTTCTGTATGGGAGTGACAGGGAGATGTACGTTTGCTGAATTGGGAAGCAAGCAACAGTCATCTCCACATAATATGCCCATATTGTTCACAATTCAGATAGAGGGTTAGAATTCTATGCTTTTTTCCCCCACTCTCTCACCAACATGCCCCAACATTTTCCAATAGGACATGAGGATTTCATACTTATTTGGTCTTACTCTGCACATTAAATGTACACCAGCCATTTAGATTCCCCTGGGCTAGGGTTTAAAAGAAGATTAAGGATCTACTCAACAGATATGCCTACCTGGAAAATCAAGCACAAGCAGAGCGTGCTGCCAGGGGCCCGTGTTCGTGGACTGTATTGTGGATGAAATACTGGGATGTGGGTGAAAGAGGGATGAAGTGCTAAAGGGAGTGGGATGCAGTTGAAGAATGTTAGAGCCACTGATGGAGGAAGGTCATTGGTTAATTAATAAAGAAACTGCTTGGCCTCATAGGTTAAAACTGCTCTCAGTTTTCTGGACCACACAGCAGGATCTGCCTTCCAGCTGAGTCCCAGTAAAGACCTATCTATCTGGCACTTTTAGTTCCTAAAGTTTCAAGATGAAGTTACATCTCAAAGCATTGGTTTTGTCCGTCCACAGAAGGAGGGCCGACTACGATGTGGTTTAGAGTGAACAGAGGGTCCAGGGCTGACTTTTAAGTTAAGAGTAGAAGTCTTGATAACTTCTGCAATGTGGGATGTGATGTACTCAGCATGTCTTATGTGGTTCCTTGCTGTATAACCCAGGCTGGTCTCAAACCTACAGCACTCTTGTCTCTGCCTCCTGAATGCTGGGATCATAAGCACTGTACCACCTGTGTAAGCTAGGATTGTGCCACCACGCTGGGCTCTTCAGTGCTGCTTTGCTCCCATCTCCTAGGTAGATGCAGACATCATTGTGGAAGCGTGATCACCAAGGGGTTGCTTAGGAACCCATAGATTCAGCATCCAGAGGGGTCTGATGAAGGATGCACAGCTCTGCCTCCACCCACTGAATCAGACTCTCGAGAGGCCGGTCTCTTTCCAGAGACCATCCTGAACGCTCTTATCTGACTATGATTATCCACATTCTAGAAGGGAGAAGTCTGGATCCAGGAACCACAATCTGGAGGTGGTCACCTCCTCTCCAGTGAACCAGCTGAGTCAGATCCATACAGTGAAAATACAAACGCTTTCCCACTTATACTCTGGAAGTTTCTGTGAGAGCTGTGGTCTGGCTGGCATGGAACGCCCCACAGGTGATTTAAACATAGGTTGGGGCATCATGCTTAGCCTTGTTAGTCCCAAGCTCTGTGAAAAGAATGTGTTTACAGTCAGTGAGCGGGAGTGTCTCTTCTCTGGCACAAGAAAGAACAGGAAGTCTTCTTCCCCCTGTCAGTTGGAGATGGAGCCAAGAGAAGCCAACTAGACCCTAAGAGCCATTAAGTTGGCTGCTGGAGTCTCTATAAGGTGAACTTCTTCCGCTGGGTTTGGCCCTCTGCAGGCTCGTCCACAGCCAGTGAAATCTCCCTGGGTAGGAAGGTCTGGAGTCCTGAAGCATCCTAACAGGAAACAAACAGCTCCCCTTCCTGTCCTGTTTCTTGCTGTCACTAACACTTTTAGCTCCAGCTCCTCCCAGAAAGAGCCAACACCTATGTCACATTAACCACACGTCTTTAGCCAAGGATCCCACACTCCGGTATTTGGGGAAAAAGACCCAAATGCTTACAGTGGCACCCTGCTTTCCTTTAGGGTACCTCCTCACACTGCTGCTAGGCCACCCACCTCTGTGTGTGTGTAGAATAACACATTGAGAAAGACTCAGGCTCTGTCATAACGCAGAGAGAGAAAGTACCACTTAATGGCTTAGCATCACCACCTCCTGCCAGCCCTGTCCTGGCAACACTTTGTTTGTTAGTTCTGGAAACTTCTCCTGTGACTCCACACATTTCCACGTTGCAGAGACAAGTGAATCTGGAGTCTTGGGACTTGCTCATTGTTCTGAGAATTTTGGTCATGTGAGACAGAGTTGCATAGAAAAGAAGTGACACTTGGTATTCACTGTACATCACTGTGAGCAGTTCTGAGCGAACAGACATTGTTGGATGTTGGTATTGGAGCAGACACTGTGACAGGCCAAGCAATCCCCAGTCCCTGTTGCCAGGAGCCAGCCAACAACAGCCCAGAGAGACTAAATCCGTTGTTTTCAGCTTACACATGAAGAATGATGTCTAAAGCACCAGAAAAAAGTCAAAAGAACAAAATTTGAGGTACATGCGAAGATAGCCGGTAACCCATAATGAAAAATTATAAGGCAAATTCAAGTTGATAAATAACAAAATAAATATAAATAAAAAATAAAAACAAGTAGGTTTTATCAGGACACAGACAGCCATGCTCAACCATGTGTGTGTTGTCTTTATGCTCTCAGAGTTCTACAGCGGCAATGTTGGATCTGGGAGTCAACACTTGGAGAGATGTGGGTGGCCTTCAAAATCTAATGCCTTTTTTTCTGTCTGTTTTTTTTTTTTTTTGACAGAAAAGAAAAAAGTTTGTGGGTCCCTGGTCTATAAGTTGGGAAACTGGAGATTTATAGTCACATGTTCACAAACTCTCAAATAGTTTTCCCAGGCTGGCACGGTCCTTGTGTGGCTGCATATAAAATTATCCGGGTTATGGGGTAGTTTGGGGAGTGCTCCAGTTTGGGAATCGGACTTTGGACAGGGTGTGGTGCTGGGCAGATGTCTCCCCTGAAGCTCTAAGGGCTCGTGGAGGTGTGAATGAGCTTGCTTTGTGGGTGGTGGCTTTCTCTTTAGGGAGGGCTGAGTAAAGCTGTTCTGGAAAGACCTTTTGCGATTGCAGGTGCTGTTCTTTTTAATTAGGGTGTGGGCTGATGAGGACCAACTCCACCCCAGAGGCATTATGGGAAGGGAGTGGAATCCATCAGACATAAACAAATGGCTGTGAGTATTAGAGCATCCTCCAGCCCGCACACCCGCAACTGTGGGACTCACTGTGCCCGACGGGAGCTCGGGAAATCAAGAAGTGATATACAATGACATTTCTAGCCTTCTCCGGAAACGGGGGGGGGGGGATATCAGATTTATTTATTAATTCCATCTTGCCAGCTCCCCATTTGGCGCAAACAGTTATGTTCTGCAGCCCGTTCCCACCTTGCAACTAGCAGAGTTGATTTTTACGAAATGAGTACTCGCGTGATGACCTGCAGGGGGGAAACGCATTAATCTGGAAGCCATCAAAGCGGTCTGACATGCATTATTGTAGGACTCAGAAAAATAAACAGTTTATGGGGAAGATTAAGTGGCAGTGTGGATTTGCTTTTGACGTATCTTGTCTCCGAATCTAAGTTGGGGATTTATTATCTCGCGATCGTGTCACGGCTATCTCGTTTATATGATAACACATCTGTAATGTTTTACAGTGCGGCACTACTTGTTCGGAATGGGGCTTTTTTTAAGTTCTAAATTATAGTACCTGGAGAGGCATACATAATTATAGTGCGTGTTAGCAAATGAGAGGGTGCATTTTCCACCCGCACTCAGCATTAATCGTCAGCACAGCGGGTGCAATAAAATCATAATTGCTTCTTCCAAACTTCTCATCTGAGCTGGTTCGGCTTGGAGGCAGTGGTTTGGCGGGGAGATGCCTGATTTGTGATGGGCGGAGGCTGCGCTCGCCTCTTCCGGAGGGTCTCTACAGGAGATGACTTTGAGTTCAGACGAGTGCTAGACTCCACGCAGCCCACCCCATCTTAATGATTCACCAGGGCCGGGACTACAGGGCACAGTCTGGAATGTGCATGGCTGGTCCTGGGTTTGGATTCCACCTATGCTTTTCTCAATTTTGGGACCAATGATCTCATTTCTCTGAATTGCTGTTTTCTCATCTGCAAATGAAAGATGGTAGTTTTGAGCTCAAAGTGTTCTTAAGGCAATTAGCAATGCTTATAAAGTACTGCGTGTGCCTGCAATAAATGGCAGACGTTACTGCGACTCTTCCTCCCAAACATTACCTAAGCCTGGGCCAGCAGGACTGGTCAGAATCTGCCATGCGTCCATAGAGAACATGGCCATGTGAAGAGAAGCCTAAATGCAAGAGATCCCGGAGAGCTGGCTCAGTGGTTAACAATGTAAAGGAGCTGAGCAAGGTTCCCAACACCCAGTGTTTGCAAACTGCCTCTAGCTGGGGATCTGACGCCCTCTTCTGGCCTTACCAGTCACTACACTCACATGCACACACCTGCCCTCCAACTCGTGAGCAAAATTAATAAAATAAAAATAAGTCTTTAAGAAGAAAAAAATACATCAAGGTTTAATGTCTTGGCTTTAATAAATAATGTAACCTATCTCAATATTTTTAATAGTGATTGCATTTTGAAACAATTACATTTTGGCAATATGGGGTTAACTATATTAAGATAAATGCCACCTTTTAAACTCCATTATTGTGGCTACTACAAAGTTATAATTACTTAAAAAGTTTGCAAGCAATATATTTTTGTTTTATTGGACAGCAGCAGTCTAAACAAATGGGCAGTGACTAAAATGTTCTGTACGTCTAAAGCCCACAGGGCATGTCTGTCATGATTCTTTCTACCACCAACTGAGTCTCTGTCTGCTTTGGAAAATGTTTTAGATAGTTTTCTGGAGAAAGGCTAGTGATTGTCGTGAACCACCAAATTTAACGTCAAGCTCTCTAGTAAGTAGCTAAGGCAAATAAAGTCTTTGAGCTATGTGGGCCCCGGTGGTGCAAGGAGTGGGATTCCTGTAAGTTCGATGGGAAAGAAACACTTTCTCCTGGAACTGCATTCTCCTGGGATTGTCTCCTGGTGTTCTGACTGCATTCTCCTGGGATTGTCTCCTGGTGTGGTTCTGAGGCTGCACACACCTGTGCCTTCCCATCCTCCTCTAGCAAGGCTTCTATGAGCTCAGAATGCTCTGAGTCATAGGAACACCTCATGCTAATTACACCTCCCTTCGCTTATGTAAATTATCTGATCTGATCCTTGGAGCAGCCCTAGAGGATGGGCTGTCCGGGGACTATTGTTCCTTTGTCATGGATGGCAAACCTGAAGACCAGAAGAGTGACTTGCTTACGTTTTTTCCTAGCCAGCCAGTAGCCAGGCTAAGGCTCCAACCCTTATTGTCAAGAGTGAGGAATTCCTTCTGGCTTTGGCAGTCATGGGAGCTGCAGAGCGAAAGAAGCTCATGGGATGAGTGAGAAGGACATCCAAACCCCACAAAGGAAAAAAGCCACACGTGCAACTGGGAAAGCCAGCGTCTCAGTGGATGAGGTTTTGTTTAATCAGGCAGAAGAAACTCATGCTTGTATAGCCATCCTATTAGTTTACTGGGACCCACCCACCAGAATGTTGTGTCTAAGATTTAGAAAGGTAGATGCAGAATGTATTAGCTTGTTTGCCAGGAGTCGCGCAAGCCACTCACCCATGTCACCCATGACCTGTTGCAAGTCACACTTCCTCCTCAGAGGCCTGGAATGTGGCTGGAAATTTACAACTTTCCCCAGCCTTCAGGTACTCCCTGGGGTGTTAGTCTGAGCTTTGAGGGCTGAGACTCCATTTGCTTCTGCCCTGAACTGTCTCACCCCCAGATCCTCACCCTGAGTGCCCATCAGAGAACACTTCCATGGGGGTTTGTTGCTGGGATGATGGTTAAGGGTTACGAGTGGACTGAGTCGACAACCAGGGAGTCTGAGTGGGAGTGATCTAGGCCCTCTTCATATATGTTACAGACATGTAGCTTGGTCTTCTTGTGGGACTCCTGATGGTGGGAGCAGGGGCTGTCTCTGACTCTGTTGCCTGCTTTTGGGACCCTTCCTTCCTACTGGGTATCCTTGTCTGCCTTAATAGGAGAGGAGGCGCCTGGTATTACTGCAGTTTGATATGCTGTGGCTGGCTGGTGTCCATGGGAGGCCTGCCCTTTTCAGAGGAGAAACAGAGGGGGAGGAGTGGATGGGAGAGGGGGAAGAGGGGATGTGAGGTAATCAGCCTTTGTCATAGGTAATCAGACTCTGTGGCTTTGTGCCTCTGTCATGGGTTATCCGGGTTAGGTTAACTGAGGTGCAAAGTTCCATCTTAACTATCGGACAGACCATCCTATGGGTTCAGGTTCCTGGAATGAACATAAAAGAGAACACAAGCTAGACACTGGCATTTCCCCCCTTCTGTTTCTTAACTTCAGACGCACTGTGATTGGACACCTCAAACTCCTTGCCACCTTGACTTCTCCTGGGTCATGCACTGCAGCCTCAAATTGTGAGCTCAAAGAAGACTTCCACTATGTTGCTGTTGGTGGTTTGTTTTTCAGTTTGTCCGTCTGTTTTTTCTTTTCTCTTCTTCAGCCATCACAGCAAGAGGAGGAAAGGGAGATGACATGGTTTGTGTTCGCGACCCACTGAGTTTGTGAACAGTGGGATCCCATGGCTTAGATATGTTCCTGCACTTAGGATCTGCCCCAGAATTCTTCAGGATTGTTTCCCCATCCAAAGCTCTCCTTCTGCTTCCTCAAACAAAGTTCATTTTGTACTCTGGCCATGCATTCATGTATTCTTGATGGCCCACAGCACATGGGAGCCCGAAGGCGGATGACAAGGTCCAACCTCCTGGTGCATATATTCTAGTGGATCAAAATGCTGCTCTTTGGTTTGTGTGAGGAGAGCAGCTGCCCATTCCACATAGCGAGACATGAAAGAAATAGAGTGGGCATGAGATAGCCTCCAAAGGAAGGATGTCAACTCTAAAGGGTAGCTGGAGAAGAAGGGGCAAGTCCCCCCAGAAACAAAAGGGGCTTTGTGGTAGGGAGACCCTCCAGGCACACAGGTGGCACCAGAGACGGGTAGACCTAAGTTGGCAACCTGATTATTTCCAACCCGTGACAGAATTTACAAACACCAGCAGAGAAAGTCAACACAGGCATTCCCAGGTCCCGCCTCCAATTAGGACCCAAAGAACCAAGACTGGGGCTGGCGGCAGAATATCTTCGGATGGATGTGAAAAGCAACCGAGATGATTCACACGAATACTGAGACGCCCCAACCTAGACATGGAAACGCACCAGGGTTAGCCAGCGATCAAAGATGTGCTGACAGCCCTCCCCTGCCACGAAACAAGTAGTTCAAATATCCTTAAAGTAGAGCACAGCACGGGAGTCTTTGCGCTCTCCAGATTTCCCACATCATTCCCTTTCCTTTTGAATAAACAGCTGGCAGGCACGCCATGGGCTTAGCTGTGATGGCTGTTCCTCATTTTCGTCTTAAATCTATACGGTTCTGTATATCGAGATCCTGGCTGGTGCCAACGGCTCGGCCACATGTCTGTTTTTCATTTAGGCTCTGGGTTCTTTTGGGGTAGCCAGCTTTCAGAGGCCGGGTTTAGCGCACATCCCTAATTGCGAAGCAGGGTGAGGATGGTGCTGAGGCAGGGTTTTCCCTTTCAGCATGGAGGCAAGTGGCTTGTCGGAAGGGAAGAAAGGCCTCTGTCTGGATTTCTTGCCTCTTCTTACATTTCTTTTATGCACTCTACTTTTTTTTAAATTAGGGGCATAAAACAACAGTTTAGATAGAGGGGCTGGTCAGCCCAAGGCTTTGAATATGCCTCCCCTCAATACTGAAATGTCTCCTTCTTTTCTTCCCCCTCTCAGTCCCGCCTGAGCCATATTTCTCATTTTAAAATGACGCAGTTCTGTGGCCAACATGACCTTATGGCTCCAGTTCACGTTGATGTTTTTTTACTATGAGACCCAGGCTGGCAGAACCAGTCTCTACCTTGAGTACTGGAGTGCTTGTAGTGAAAGGAGAAGAATATTGGCTCTCGGGTATGGTGATGGCCTTTGGACTTCCCTGGCACAGCGAAATTGCATAGCTAAAGTTTCTTTCAAGGGCTTAGAGGATGTTCTCTAGTAGGCCTGCTTTGAGTCCCTATCACTGACCACAGGCAGACCAAGGGAATCACTGCCTCTTCTCTCCTCCTCCCTAAGAGATTTAGCCTTGGCTGTAGCTGGTGCAAAATGATTTCCACCAGGGCTTATCCAACCTTTCTGGTTTTGCTACCTCACTTGTAAAATGGGGAAATGATTAAATGTAGAAGGAGATCATAACTCTGGCCTGCTCACCTTAAGCATCCCCCCTTCCCCCAAAAAGGATGCTTTAAACCCTGAAAACAAACAAACAAACAACACTTTTGTGCCTGGAGAGATGGCTCAAGAGCTAAGAGTACTCCCTGCTCTTACAGGGGACCCATTTATTTCCCAGCAACTATGTTGGGTAGCTCACATCTGCCTATAACCCTTCCTACCAGATGCCCTCCTCTGACATCCACAGGCACTGCTCTCATGAACACCTCACCCCCACCCCCATATTAGGGAGGGGAGATATAATTAAAAATAAGACAAAACTTTAAAAAAATGCTGGTAACTTCAATGTGAAGATAAACATTGAAGGGCGAGTTCCCTCTACAAAATTGTGCTGGGCACTGAGTCCCCTCCAGAAGCCTACCTTGTTTTTGAGGGAAGCTACCCTGCCTGTGGGTTATCAGCCCAAAGAACTTCTAGCCATGGCTCTGCTATGTAAGGATTCAGTTCAATATTTTCCCACTAGGGAAGCTGAGAATGATAGTGAATGTCTTCAGAATATCTTCAATCCCAGCATCTAGAAGGTAGAGGAAGGGGATTGTTGCAAGTCAGAGATTCAGTCTGACGAGATCCTATCTCAAAAAAGCCGAGAGCACAGAGCTGTGGATGGAACTCAGTTGTTAAAGAGTGTGTATCCAGCAAACCCAGATCCCTGGGGTCGATGCTAATCATCTCAGAGACTGAACATGGTGGTACGTGCATGCCACCCTAATACTCTGGAGAGGGAGGCCAGAGGATCAGAAGTTTAAAGTCATCGTTACCTGTATGTAAACTTGAGGCTAGCCTGGATTACATGAGAGCCTGTCCAAAAACTAGCCATCTATCCAACAAGCAAACAAACAACACAAACAAAACAAATAGGTAAAACAAATCCCCCTCCCCCTCAAAAGAGTCACTAATCAAGCAAACACAAAAATTGTAACAAATTAAAGAAACCAATTTTTTTTTTTAAATTGCTAAGTACCTCTTGGGAAACTAGGAAGGGCGGTGGTAAGTGGAATTTCCCAGGGTTCTGTCATAGTTCATGGAAAGACGTAAAGGAGATACTAGATGAGGCTGAGCACAGAAGGAAAAGATGCTGAGCCAGATCCAGCTGTGCTGGGGAGGAGTTCGAGGAAGAAATTAGAACACGTTCTAGCCCTTCTGCCCTTTTCTTGACTCATAGCCCTCAATGTCAAAATAATTGCCAAAGGAGGCTGGCCATTGGCAGTCCTACTCATGATTTCCACGTCCTGAATCTTTCTTCCTGTACCTTTCTTGTGCACTCAGTCAACTTGGTGTTTGTTGTGCACCTCCTGGACAGCATGCGGGGAACCACGGGCCATGGTGTGTGTCAACAAAAGCAGGTAACACAAGAACTACATCCCTTCCCTCCTGCGGGCTTTCCGAATAATCACAAAAGAGAAGTGGCAAGGAGGACCGAGGACAGAGTACTGAGAGAGATTCCAATAGCACAAGGGATGGGGTGATGAGCCCCTTCCCAGCGTGAAGGGATCAGGCGAGTTCATAATTGCATGAGCAGCGCTGAATGTGAGACCCAAGAGTGATACGGACTTGGTCTTCAGCCAAGGCTCTGGCACCCTCTGTCAGGAGAGCTATTTAAAATGGCCGCTCATTATTTTCTCTGTGTCTCTGTCTCTCTCTCTCTCTTTCCTCCCCCTCCCTTTCTCCTTCCCTCTCTTTCTTCCTTCCTCCCTCCCTCCCTTCTTCCCTCCCTTCCTTTCCTTTCCTTTATTTCTATACATATGCAAACATACATGCTTTTAAATCTAGCTTCTGTATAAAAGAGGAAACGTGGGATTTTGTTGTTGCTAGTTCTGGCTTATTTCACTTAGCCTGATGTTTCCAGTTGCCTCTATTGTCCCCCAAATATCATGAATAAAGTTTTCAGAGCTCTGCATGATTCCATTGTATATAGGTGTTGCATTTTCTCTGTCCATTCATCTTTTGATGGACATCTTCTAGGCTATACAGAAGACTCTGCAAACAAATAAAGACTCTAATAAATAAATAAACATAAAGATAAAACAGTAAAAGCAGATGAGTAAGTGAGTAAGCAGCCTTGAGTTTAGTTTGGACTTTCTATTTGAGGGTGTGAAGGACTCACTCAAGGTTCATAAAGAAGAGGCTGCTGTAGTCAGACATGGCTCTATGGTAGAAATGGATTATGAGGCACAGAGGGGAGAGTGGATCCCACATCACACTGATGAGCACTGAGGATGGTATCATGAAAATATTGCTTTTAGACATAAAGCAAAGCAAAACCAGCCTACAATTGACAGTCCCAGAGAATCTAGATGACAAAGAGAGACATACATGGATCTAATCTACATAAGAAGTAGAAAAAGACAAGATCTCCTGAATAAATTGGGAGCATGGGGACCAGGGGAGAGGGTAGAAGGGGAGGGGAGAAAAAGGGAGGGGAGCAGAGAAAAAAATATATAGCTCAATAAAAACTATTTTAAAAAAGAAAATATGGGTAAAAGATATTGACAGTCTCTGAGGAGATGGTTAGTGGATAAATGACTTGTTGGGCAAGAATAAGGACCTAGATTTAATCCCAGCAACCCCATAAAGCTGGGTATGAGAGTGTGCACCTGCCGTCCCAGGTCTTCTGTGTTGGAATAGGAGGCGGAGACAGGAGGGTTCCAAGAAGCTAGCAGACAATCCATTCCAAAGTTGGTAGTGGAGGTGAAGAGACCCTGCCTCTGACAGGGGAAAAACAGAAGCCAAGGACTGACACCTGAGCTTGTCCTCTGACCTACACACACACACACACACACACACACACACACACACACACACAGTAACTCCTGCATGGACTGTGAGGTGGACAGTAAGCCTTAGAATGATGCAGAAGGTTCATGAAGGACGACCGAGAGTAAGAGGGACCTGAGTACAGGAGAGACGAAACTCACCGTGAAGGCCACCAAAGGAGCTGGATGCCTTGTAAGAATCAGGATACCTGTTGTCAGGGAGACACTACCCCGTGATGTCACACTCTGCTGACTGTTGTTAGGGATGTGTAATCAGCAATGTGGACACACCACAAGGACAAAGGGACCGGCACTGTCTAAGCCATCAGAAAATGGCTTTTACTCATACAGTCTGCATTCCAGGATTCTTTCTTTTTTTTTTCTTTTATCATTTCCTTACTCTTTCTTGTTTCCTCGAATTCTTTTACTTGTGTGTGTTTACCCATTTAGAACAGCAATCTCAAACTTAGCAGGGTGTGTGTGGAGGGAGGCAAAAATAAGTTTTTTTTTTTCCCCTCTAAATTTCCAGTCTAATCCAGGAGAAAATCTGGAGTAAGGAAAATAATTTTAGAAAATAAAAATCACTGAAAATGGGACACTGGAGTGAAACTGAGAAGGAGAGGCCATGCAGGGGGCAGGGTTTGGACGCAGTTTTAATGGCGCGATGATCCAAAACAGTTAAGTTTTAAAAAGCCTAACAAAACAGAGTAGAAGGAGAACAGGCTTTTCAGCTCCTCTAACCCTGGACAGCTGGCCCCCTGCCAACGTCAATATTAGCCAGAGAAGCTTGGCCCCCATTCAGTCTGATCAAATGTGACTTAGGAGGATGCGCGGACCGGGGCTTAGAGAGGACGCACACGCGCTCCATGAGTCAGGATAATAATTACAGGCTTTAATAAATGCAAACACGGCGATAACAGCTTTACATAGTCAGGGCTGCCGATGCCAAGACCCGACAGTCACCGATTTGGGATGTTAGCCATAACCAAGGAGCCCACTGGTACATTCCCTCTGTATCACGAGCCTCTCCACTCTGCCAGTGCTCCATAACCTAGCAACCCCAGCAAGTCAGTCTCTTGGCCTTGGTTCCCTCCAGGATCCAAACTTGGCTCCTGGTATAGCCTATTGCCTGAGCCTGGCTCACAATGCTCTGCTCTGCGTGGTCTGCCTTTTAACTCACTATGCAAATCCCAATGTTGGGGGTTCAGAGTTAGGGGTGGGAGGGACCTGTCTTCACTTCCTTCCCTCTGACAAATCTGAACTCTTAGTATTTCTAGAAAATACACCCCCCCACACACACAAACACATACATATCCCTCCTTATCCCAACTCATTCAGAATTGCCCATAATGTACATTTGAATAGACATACATATGCCGTTTCAAAGCTTGGCTCAATCCCTTAGGCTTGCGGTCCACAGTCAACTCTCTTATTTACTAGTTCCCTGAAGCCAAGACTGCGTCCATCTTCTGAGTCCACAACCCTCATTTATAGAAGAGGAGTCACCACGTGAACCATTTACTCATACAGTAAAGGTGGAGGAGAGGGTGGACGGAGAGTTCCCTGGCTGTGCCCTGGGGTAGTAGATGTTCAGCTAATCACGGCTAGCTGTGCTCTGGCTATGTGCCAGCCTCTGTGCTTATCAATTCATGTGCCGTGCTTTTAAAATCGTTATTGCCTTCTTTGTTTCCCCCTGGGCATGCTCTTACTACTTTTACAACTTAACCCGAGTAAACTCCAAGAGAAATATCTCAAGGTCATTATAGGCACTCCATAAATACTTGTGAAATGAATGGGCAGTTGATTTTTTTTTTCTTCTAAAGACCCCTGATTTATTTAGAACGGCAGTGACTTTCTGAATCATACAGAGAAACTGAGGCGAAGGCAGTCCGTGTCAGAACGCAGGGTAAAATGCAGGCGACTCCAGCGGCTCCACACTGGGATGGGCTCTGGTGTGTTCCGATGATGGAGGGCACAACCTACATGGCCTCCCCAGTCTTCCTTCTCTGCCCAATGCCAATGTCCATGCTGTCCTTGGGGGAAAGCCAGCTCGGGGCTGAGTTGTGGCTTAAGGCTGAGAAGGATTTTCAGTCCATGAGGGTAAACCCACACTGCATGCTGTCCCAGGACAGAGGCCTTGGACACCAAAGCCTTGGGGCAGCCAGCAAAGGAAACTTGTGGCCAGGGAATCATTTGTGAGCGGAAGTCTTTCCTCCATCCTCAGTGGGGCCAATGCAGGTGCAGGCTCTTGGCCAAGGCTGTGTAGAAGGGCAGGAGGGGAGGAGAGAGGACTGAAGGAAGGATCCCCCCCCCACCAGCCCAGATCTTGTGTTTGAGGAGGGATGGATTATGGGGCTGTTGGGGTTCTGGGGTACAAGTATAGCACTATGTGCAGGGGTGACCTTTGCAAGGGTCAGGGCCACTGTCTCTGTTCTTGCAAAGAGAACGTTTTCTCTGTTCTCCCTAGCCACAACCATGAGCCACTTGCTGTAGAGTCCTTGCAGGTGTCTCCATCCTTTTAGCAACACGAGAAAGGGGATGTGGCCTATCCAGGAGGCAACAAAATCGGGCTGTCGAAATGCCTCATTAGGCAAGGTGCTCGTAGTACAAGCCCCATGAGTGGAGTTAGGACCCCTCGATACATCAGCAAACACAAGTCTCTGTAATCCCAGCACAACCCTACAGGGAGAAAGGAGGCTGAGATGAAAGAACCCCCAAAAGCTTGTGGACCAGTTAGCGTGGTATACAAAGCAGTGAATAAGAGACCCTGCCCTTAGCAAAGCAGACAGTGAGGACCAATAGCTGAAGTTGTCCTTTGACCTCCACAGAAGCTCATGACATGGACAATACCATTCCTACCCACATAAACATATATGCATATACATATATTAATATATGCACACACACAGGAATTGCCCCCAATGCCCCAGCTTTGTTTTTACATCCTTTTTCCTGGTTGCATACTTTAGGAATGTTTATCATAGACAGCCAGCCAGCCAAGCCCGCCCTGTTGTATACACATCTCACAGACTGGTCTCACAGATCTATTTCTAACTCACTGTAGATTTGCAGCCTCCTGCTCTTCCTTCCAAACATGCCTTCACCCTCGCCACAGGATGTCTGCTTTAGTCACCATCTCTCGACCAGTAGTATTAATGCTTGCACATTAAAATCTGCGCTCTGCACTTACGCCTATTACTGTGACTGTGACTGCGTTGTGACTTTGGGTTTATCCTTGCATCAAGTGTTAAACCATACCTCAAACTGGAAAGAAACGACTGCACCCACCGTGCTTCCAGCTGAGAAAACTTAGCTTGGCATGCGTCTATAAAGGCTTAGTTAGTACCCTGTTGAGCTGAATATAGGTGGCTGCTACGATTTGAGTCTGAGGTGTTTCCCATGGTCTTACTTGCTTCAACAGCTGGTGGCACTATATTAGGAGTTTGTCGAACTTGAATCCAGGGACTTAGGCTGCTCAGGGTGAACCTTTGAGGGTCATAGCCTGTGTCCGGTCTTGTCTAACTCTGCTTTCTGGTCACATACACTTCTGCCTACATGAACACCACGGAGTCTCCTCTGGCGTGAAGGTCTGCACCTCAAACTATGAGCCAGGAGTTTAAGAAGCTCCTGGTAGGTATCTTAGTCATTAGCATCACAAAAGCCCTAATGCAATTACCACAGGAAAGAGCTTTGTTAAATCCCCGAACTCTCAATGGTTTCTCTGGCCAATGATGAACGAATTCCCTTTACACAGATTCTTCTAGATTTGGCTCACACAGTTTCCATTGACCTTCCAGTACCTTCTTACCCTTCCTGGGGTTCTAATTCCTGAGGAGACTAGATGTCTTCCTCTGTTATGGGTAAGTAATGAAACGTCAGCTGTTTATTCCATAACCCATGGATAGATTAGCCGGCCAGCAGAGAGCATGGGCCTTCCGTGTCAGCACGGATGTGGGGATGTCATTCCTCTCTCCATCTGTGGCCTTGTCAGATACTGCAGGCTTATTGGGACTGAAGCCCTGGGTTCAGCTTCCTGTTTGTAGCACCACAGCCAACCTCTCTGTCTGCCAGCCAACTTCAAGCTGCACTCTCAGTGAGCATCCTGGATCCAGACTCGGGCTGCTCTCAGGGGACAATAACAGTCAGAGCTGGGGATGACCCCCGGCTTGGTACCAAGACATCTGTTGACTTATCCAAGGGTTGAACCATAGGTTACACAGGAAGCCAAAACCAGGAGTTCCAGAAACACGACAGGAAATGGACTGTGAATGGGGTTAAGAGCAAGGATATAAAAAAAACATAATAATTTCCCTTCGCTTCTCATTGGCTGCTGGTTTCAACTGTGAGAAAGGTCAGGTGAGGAGAAGACAGAGAGCTACCCCATGGCAGAGACACCTTTGATTGCTTGTCATGGCCAGGAAAGGGGACTTTCCATCCTCCAGGCTCTGCCCGAAGCTTCCTCCCTATTCCTTTGCATGCCTCTTTCAGGCCGAGGCTCTGTGTACCCCCCGAAAACATCTGCGATCCTCGGAGTTCTTCCAGCAGGCAATGGAACAGCATTAAGAGCTTTGTCCATTACCCTATTCTAATGAAATGTGCTCTTGGAGAGAATTATTTAAACCTACGGAAATCAGTTGCAAGGAGAAGATAAGATTAGGGTGGGAGCAGTCAGAGTCGGGTTGGCTGATGAAAAATAGTTTTATCTCCATTTGGGCTGATTTTGAAAAGATTTTTATCTATTGCAACTGAATCCTTTTCAGAAGCCCTCTCTCTCTCTCTCTCTCTCTCTCTCCCTCTCTCTCTCGCTACTGCTCTCTTGCTCTCGAGTTGCTATGAGAACATGAATCATCTCCTTAGCACAATGATGCCAGAGCGCAGCGCTTAGGAGCGGACTCTGATTTCTCACTGTTTGTTCTTTGCTCTCATCGAGATAATCTGTTGTTATTTCTTTCTTCTCGAACAAGCATCCCATGATTGCTGAAGTGGAGAGAATAATTGGACCAAACAGTCACACGATTAATGCAAACGGAGAGAACTCATCTGTTCCCAGCACAGGCGGTGCGCTTTGCTTTGGGAGACGCGGGGAGCTTGCTTCTCTGTTTATTCTTGGGCTGGGGAACAAATGCGGCTGACTTCACTGCCACAGATCCTGTGTTTCTTCCCGGGGCGGAGACCTTAAATGAACTGAGTTCAGAGTGAAATCGGCCCTATCTTTGGAGGAGTATGTGGTGTTGGGTGAAGGTACTGCTGTGTGCTGCCGCACTCCAGGGTGACATCCCCCTACCCCACTCGCTATCCTCAGGGGACGCCAGAACGGGTGCTTCCTCAGTGGTAGAGCTCAGTTATCAGGTCGTATGTTGAAAAAGGGAGACATTAGCGCTGGGTAGCATCTGTGAGGTGTTGAGCTCAGTGCCCAGTGCCCAGTGCTTGTGTCCTTGAGGTATCACAGGCCCAGAGCAGTTCCATCATCTCCATTTTACAATTGGACAGAGAAGGAAACAGAGCTGCAGCGATCTCAAATGCACAAGAAGGAAAGCCGTAGCCATGGGGCTGGAGTCTAGGCATGGCTGACAGAGCTGAAACCCCAATGTGTGCTCTACCTGTTTTGAATCCTGGCTTGCCATGTAATAGCTAGGTGACTTTGAACAAGGGCCGCAACTTCTCACGTCTAAGGTTTCCACACCTGATACAAACAACCTTTGATGACAGAGCACTGATCTCAGAAAGCTCTTGTAAGATATGAATAAATTCAGACAGGTCTGTGACTTACCTCGTAGCTCTAGCAAGTTACCTGCCAGAGCATGCTGAGGGAAGAAAGCTCAGTTTCTGGAAGTTCACCACACCAGGGATGGTAAAACAGTGGGACTGTCAGGCAGCAGAGAAGTAGGGACCAGAACCAAGGGCAGGTATAAAACTTTCAAAGTCTACATTAGCCCCCCAAGCCCCTAGGGACCTCTTTGTGCCAGCCAGGCTTCACTCACTAAAAATTCGGCAGCATCCAGCATGGTGCCACGGGCTGGGACTGTGCGTTCAAAACATGAACATTTCGGGACATTTCATAAGACGAAATACTCTAGAGAGATTTGCTTCGGCTCACAGCTCCGGGGCCATCCATCATGGTGGGAAAACCACAGCAGCAGGAGCTGGAAGCTGGTTACATCCCGCCTGCTCTCAGCTCACATCCTCTATTTTCTCTTGTTCAGGATCCAAGTCCAGGGAACGGTGCCTCCCACAGGGACAAGTCTTCCCATCCCAGTTAACCTAAACAAGATTACTCCCCACAGGCATGCTTCAAGGCCCCTCTTCCAGGTGATTCTAGATCTCATTGAGTTGCTGATTGAGATTAACCACCACTGTTTTGCTTCATTGTTTCTGTCTCGTGGTCATTCAACAGACTAGAGCTCAAATCCAAGGAAGCAAGCGAGGTACCCTAGCTGTCAGGCTCGGCTCTCTAAAATCTCACGCACTCATCTGGAGGTGGCCTTGTTCTTGACCCATATTCTATGTTGGGGAATGTGTTCTGACATACTTCTACAAGTCTTTCTAAGTCCAACTTCTATTCTGGGTTTGCTACAGTACAGGAAAAGGGTGACGATTGCTGGCACAGTGTGGCTTCCCCAAAGAGCGACTACGGTAATAGAATAATCCTCTGTGGGTGTTGGTGTTGTCATCTGAAGAAGGAGAGTAAGGGAGTCCAAAAGCTAGTTAACCAGTTTCTCACACAAGCCCAGCAAGAGGCAGGGGAGGACACAGGACCTGGGACCTCCCTTCATCCCTGGGGTGAACATCAGCTGCCGCTGCCCACATTCTCTGCCCAAGAGTTTTGTCTGGACCACGGAGCCTATTCTGATGCACACGAACCATCGTCAGCCAGGGTAGAAAGGATATCTATTGTCCTTAACATGGGACAGTGCTGAGGTCTTGTTCTGTGGAGGCTCTCAGAGTCCCCAGGACTTAGCCCCAGCTAGTGCATTGGTTGCTGTAGGGCTCTGAGATTGTTTGTTTGTTTTGCCGTGTGTGGGGGGGTCTCACTATTTAGTCAAATTGACCTCAAACTCATGCATCCCCTACTTCAGCCTCTGTGCTGTTTTGGTCTTGCTGGTGACCAAACGTGCATAAGGGAGAATTAGATGGTGGGCATGGTCCTACTTGAACCATGAGCAAGTTTAAGGGATTGAGGAGAACCTGGCATAGAGCAACTCAGGCTGCCCTAACAGTTTAACAGTGGTAGACCCATCTCTTGGACAAAGAGTTTTCCCTCTATCATTTTACTGATGAAATTTTGCTAACAGTATTCATTTCAGTCTTTGTTGAAGGCCTCTCCCCAGCCTGTATATCCTGCCAGCGTGACTAAGCCTAAAGCCAGTCCTATTTCAGGACTGACCGTTTAATGAGCCCAAAGATTCATTAGTTTGGTGTGAGTCTACTTTCACTTGCAAACCCCAAACAGCTAACGTCTGCTCGTGAGGATTTTCCTGATTATATTTAGCGCCCCTTAGGCCCACCATGGAGCTTTTAGTCAGGAGTCTGACCCCTTGCTATATAGCATTTCTAGCCTAATCACGAGATTAATTCATAAGGGGTGGACATGCCTGTCAGAGGGACTCTGGCTTCCTTCTAGCCTCTTCTTTTGGTTCCCACCTTCAGATTCTTTCAGTTACTCCTGCTTCTTCATGATTCTTGTTTCTTATGTGTAGCGGCGTAAATGAATGCAGACAGATTGTAATAATATATACAGCTTTAATGGGGAAATAGACTTACAGAACCACAGGCTCCTGCGGAGAACAGGAAAGCATAAGAAGGGGCAGCAGGGAACGCCCCCCCCCCAGCAATCTTTATAAGTAAAAAATATCCTCGGGGGACCCCGCCCTACAAGAAAGGTGATTGGCTGAGTCTCTCCTACACTTATGCTTCTGTCCCAAGATGCACTTCTCTTGTGGTTCTGCTCCTGCTGGTGCATTCTCTGCTTCCCCAAGTCACTGTGATTGGTTTGGAAAAGGACACAAGTTCCAGACTTGGATGGTCTTAATTATTTTTGTGTAACTGTGAATGAAATTCCTGGCACATAATTCCAGGAAAGAAGGATTTATTGTTGGTTACAGAACAGTTAATCCGTATCATTTGGCTCCACGGGCTGAGGAAGACGATGAAAGAAGTATGTGGCAGTGGAGGCTCATGAACCCACTGTGGACTGGGACTAGTGAAAGGAAGAGGCCAGAGACAGGATATCCAATGACATGACCCCAGGCGACCTATTTCTTTAACTGCTAGAAGTTTCAAAAGCATCACCACCAGCTAGAAACAAGTGTATATGTGACTGGGGAATGTTTCGCTGCCTCTACCAGACCTCTTGATAATCTAGTGTGGCCTGTCCATGGGGCCAACATAGATGGGGTTAGTTGGGTAAATAATTAAATATTGACTTTTACCAAATATTCTTGGAGGAATCCAAGCCTAAGGCTAGTTCTACAACCTCATGACTTTTCCCTAAAATGGCCCACTTATTATTACATTATTATTTAAATTAGATTTCAATAAGTCTTCTATCTCTTAGGAACAAACAAACAAAAAATGGCACTACTTGACAGATCTAAAAATTTTCCTAGTAGAATATTTAGGTTTTGGCACAGGTTGAGCCCTATAATCTGGAAAATTCTTCTTGGCTGAGTAGATAGGACTTGTCTCTCATCCCCTCCATTTCATGGCACCCACAAATCCATATTGGTGTCTGCCCATGATCATACTCTTCTTGCCCAAAACAGAAGGAAAAGGGACCTAAAGGCTTTTCTATCCTATGCAGTCACATTTCTTATGGCCGTGAGGATGTCTCAGAGACTCCAGAGAGGCACCAGGCCTCTGTGTTCCAAACTGACCAGTCTGTGGCAATCTGCTAAAACAGTCAGCTTTACCTTTGAAGTTAACAACCTTGATGCTGGCTGTGGCTACCAAATGGTTGGCCACCTCCAATAATGACTAACTTTTCCGAGGATTACTGATAAAATGATTAGCCATACCTTGATTGTCCAGGCCCCATGCTTGAGAGTTTATCCAGTAAGAAATACAACGCTTCTGGGTTGATACAGAAAGGGGTAGTATCTGTAAAGGTAAGTGAATGCCACAATATCTATTACTTTTCTTCCCCTTCCCTTTATTCTGGACAAACTGATGTTTGTTTACATGTCTGTCCAAGGATTAGAAGACACATGAGGCTTATTAAGCTCTTCCTTACAGCTTCCAGACCTGGGAGACCTCTTACAGTCAATCAGATAAATCAATTAGTCTCCTTTTAGGAAACATTTCTTTTTATTCTTTCATCTTATTATTACTAATTAAATTTAAGAGGCTGGAGAGAGGGCTCAGAATTTCAACATACATGCTGCTTTTGCAGAGGACTGGAGTTCAGTTCCCAGTACTCACGGCAGATGGATCACAACCAAAATAACTCCAGTTTTAGTGGCTTTTAAACCCTCTTCTGGCCTCTGAGGGCACCTGCACACACGTGGCATACACACACCCACACAGACAAATAAAGAATAAAATAAAGCTAGTTGAACTAATTGTTAGTTGACATTTTCATACACACGTAACATTATAAATTGTCCTCACCATCCACCCTTGTCATCCTCCCCCAAATCACTTTTTCTCATTCACATCTGATCCATGGTGTTGTTTTGATAAAATATCGTATCCATGGCAATTCAAAAAAGAAGTATTTATTTAGGCTCCTATAGTTCCAGGGGGTGAGCCCATAATGGCAGAAGAGCAATGGTAGCAGGCAGCTGAGAGATCACATCTACCTCCACCCAAAGGACGCTGAGAGAGCCAGCTGGAAGTGGAGCAAGGCCATAAGCAGCCACAACCCACTCCCAGTGATATACTTCCTCCAGGAAGACTTGCTCCTCTCAAAGTTTCTGCAAGCTTCCCAAACAATGCCACCAACCCAGACCTAAGTATTCAATGCGTGAGACTAGGAAAGACATTTCTCACTCAAACCCCACATCGGTCTTTTTGTTTCGAGTCTAACAAGACCATCTGTGTGACTGTGGGTTTGGAACCATCTGTGGGAGCTTCGTAGGCTCAGCAGTAGGGAAACAACTGAAGACGCTCATTCTTGAGGCCCTTGGATGAATCGGGCATTGGCTGAGGTCTTGGATATTTTCTCATTGCATACACAGAGCAAAGCTCCAGTCTTCAGTTTACATAGTGAACGCTAGAGAGAGGAACCCACTTATCGCGTGTCATGCAGGAACTGCCAGGTCTGTGTCTGAATCCAGGACACTGAGTTCTTCTCACCAAAATAGGAACATTGCCTTTGATATTCAGTTCTATCAACTCTGCTCCCCAGTTATGCCGTGGCCAAGCTTGACATCTTGAAAGCCTAATCCAGGTAGAGGCAGCTTAGGACAGTAGCAGGAAGAGCATGGGGATCCACAGAAGAGCATGGGGATCCACAGAAGAGCATGGGGATCCACAGAAGAGCATGGGGATCCACAGAAGAGCATGGGGATCCACAGAAGAGCATGGGGATCCACAGAAGAGCATGGGGATCCACAGAAGAGCATGGGGATCCACAGAAGAGCATGGGGATCCACAGAAGAGCAAGGGGATCCACAGAAGAGCATGGGGATCCACAGAAGAGCATGGGGATCCACAGAAGAGCATGGGGATCCACAGAAGAGCATGGGGATCCACAGAAGAGCATGGGGATCCACAGAAGAGCATGGGGATCCACAGAAGAGCATGGGGATCCACAGAAGAGCATGGGGATCCACAGAAGAGCATGGGGATCCACATAAGAGCATGGGGATCCACAGAAGAGCAAGGGGATCCACAGAAGAGCATGGGGATCCACAGAAGAGCATGGGGATCCACAGAAGAGCATGGGGATCCACAGAAGAGCATGGGGATCCACAGAAGAGCATGGGGATCCACAGAAGAGCATGGGGATCCACAGAAGAGCATGGGGATCCACAGAAGAGCATGGGGATCCACAGAAGAGCATGGGGATCCACAGAAGAGCATGGGGATCCACAGAAGAGCATGGGGATCCACAGAAGCGCATGGGGATCCACAGAAGAGCATGGGGATCCACAGAAGAGCATGGTTATCCACAGAAGAGCATGGGGATCCACAGAAGAGCATGGGGATCCACAGAAGAGCATGGGGATCCACAGAAGAGCATGGGGATCCACAGAAGAGCATGGGGATCCACAGAAGAGCATGGGGATCCACAGAAGCGCATGGGGATCCACAGAAGAGCATGGGGATCCACAGAAGAGCATGGGGATCCACAGAAGAGCATGGGGATCCACAGAAGCGTTGCTTTTGCTTTGCTTGTGACTGCCTAGCTCACACCCAACACCAGCATGTGTGTAGCAGACCTGGGATAGCTGCCCCAGCTTCTGCAGCTGGAGAACAAGAGAAAGGGCAACTGGAATGGACTTTATAATGAGAGCTTTGTGCATAGTATTTGGTGTGGAAAAAAATACCCTTAGTTACTTTCTTGGAGGTAAGTATCTTTTCATTGAAGCTGTGAGAGTCGCAGACCCAAGGAACAGAGAGAAGTCACAAACTCATCCCCTCCTTGGCACTGCATGAACATGAAGGGACAAACTAAGACACACACAACAAATAAAATATTAAGATAACTGTGTGCCGCGCACCGAGCCCCCCTGTCTGCGCTCTGTGCACTGCACCCAGTTCGCGAGCTTCGGGCAAGGGGGCTGGAGGTTAAAATACACAGACACACACAGACAGAGAGACAGAGACAGGGGTCATCCTTGAATTCCCCAAGAATGCCCCCTTTATTGTGTTCGGGGGAGATTATATAGCCATGCCCCAGCCAAACCCACCAGAAACCACTCTCCTGCCATCAGGAACTCCTGAAGGTCTCATGCTCAGAGCAGCTGTAGGCACTCAGATCAGGGGAAAACAAGTTGTTTCAGGATCTGGGGTTTCACTGCTCCCAACAACTGTGAGCGGAGGGACAAAGAGACATTGCCTGATCTTCAAGACTTGAGGGTCACTTGCGCAAGAACGTCTATGTATGTAGGCTTAAAGTCAGTGGTTGTGTGTCCTTATGTGTGTGTGTGTGTGCATGCACATTCATGTGTGTGCCTTCTGTGTTCTGTCTATCTTGTTTTCTTTGTTTCAAGAGAGCGTCATATCTAGAAGAGGGACAAGGAGATCCAGTTAAACTCTCCAAATCTGTCTTTGGGTTCTGAAGTGAGGTCCAAGTTTAAATAGAGTGCCAAAGAGATGTGCACCTGAGTGGTCATGGTCAAGGTGAGGTCCTACTCACCATTGGTCCATCCTTGCCTGAGTTCCCATTCTTATCTTGTAATGTGGTCTGATACACTGTTAGAATGTTGAGAAATCTCTGTCTGAGAGATTCCCTCTCTTAATGGAGTCTTTTCTTCCTCCCAGCATGTGGTTCCCCAGGAAATTCCTACCTCTTTGGAATCTGCACTTGAAACAGGCTGACGACCAGTCAGAACATCTTCCTTTCTGCTGGCTGGTTACAGGATGACTTGGGAAACTCTAGGGCCTGGGCTGAGAAAGTTTCCTGTGGGCCAGTTCCATAATTCCACTGCTTCCATTAAATTCCGAGACGAACTACTCTAAATCCTCCCCTCCGGCCAAGCTGTCATGCTTTGATGACTGGGTCTACCCTGGTGTCCCAACTGGATTACTTTGAGTTACTTTTCTTCTCAAGCAGGTAGTGACTAAATAAAACCAAAGCTCAGAGCTTTCTCACGGTGAGAAAGGGTGACGTTCAAGTAGACGTGTTTAGGTGCAGGTGTACTCTTTTGGGTCCCCCGTTCTCCATGCTTCTGCAGCCAAGTAAACCGCATCAGTTTCTATATTGAGTCGTCACCGATGCTGAGGTGGCTGGGTGGCATGCGGTGAGTCACCCAATGGAGCTGATGGTGCTGGGGTGAGCTTGCCTTGCTGCCTTTGCCTCCCTCTGCACTTACTCCTTCATCTCGGGCTGCCATCTGATGTGGGCTCCAGCCACAGCGAAGCGGCTTTCATCACCTCTCCTGTCCCTTGTTGAAAGGCAGGCTTTTCCATCATCACCTGAGATGCATCAAAGACACCTAGGCTTGGTCTGAGAGGGTATCTGAAGTTGGGCGTTATTTGTGTGCAGATCAGAAACCTTCCTGAACACAGCAGACCTTGTCAAGTGAATCACTTCAGCTTGTGTCAGAAAAGACTCAGGTGGGAAGGCAAGGGAGAACTCATTCCCAAGAGATGGAGAACCTTAGCCTGTTCACCACCTGTATGTTGGAAACAAAACTGACCTAAATGAAGTCACTAAAATTCCAGAGGAAAGTCTAGGAATTGTGATTAGGGCAAGAACTATTTCTATGTTTCCCATGAACCTGAGCTAATGGGATGTGACAGGCATGGTGGGGATGTCCTTGACCATACAGAGTTATAGGACAGGCGTGGTGGGGATGACCTTGACCATAGAGAGTTATGGGACAGGCTCTGTGTGTGACGCTGGCCAGATGTTTGCCGAAAGTCCAGCCATAGCAGCAGTGTGCAGCTTTTGTTTTGATCTCTGTATTCCAAGCCCCATCATTTCCCAAGTTCAAAAAGAGAAGAATTGGGGCTGGTATGATGGCTCAGTGGGTAAAATAGGTGATTTCCACCAAGCCTGATGTCCCGAATTCAATCCCTGGGACTCACAAAGTTGAATGAGAGAAAAGAGTCCCATAAGTTGCCCCCTGAGATAAACACACACACACACACACACACACACACAGACACACACACACACAGAGAGAGAGAGACAGAGAGAGAGAGAGAGACAGAGAGAGACAGAGAGATCCCAGCTCTGATATTTAGTGGCATCTTGTAACATTGTCCCTGTGTCCCTGGGTCTTCTAACAGGACCAGGACAATTGAAAGGTCAAATGAGATAGTTTTCTGTGCATTTGAGTGTATTTATCCTCCACACTCCATCGCTTCCTTCATCTCTATATGTCATCTGTAGATTGTGTGTCTAGTACGAGATGTAAAGATGGGTGAACTAACAGAATGCACCCAGCCCTTGATCTCATGCATAAGACTGTGGCTTTTGATTCTGTCTCAATTAGGAGACCCAGCATCCCTGAATGGCCTTGCTCTTTAACTTCTGTAAACATACATGGGGCCTTGCCTACTTATCCCTTCCTTCATGCTTGCTCTATGTTCTCTGTTCTGCTCCAGCCTAAGATGACTCTGAGAGTCTTCTTTGATAGCTTTGCACCTTATTCACAGAAGCAGGGTTCCTCAAGTTCACACAGAGCTCCCCGATACAGCTAGACTGGCTGGCTAGCTTGCTTCACACAGTCCAAGGCTCTGAGGATCTGGTCCTCATGCTTTTGTGTCAAGCCCTTTAACTATCGAGCATCTCCCCAACTCCCGTTTAACTCTTGTCTCACACAGGGCCGTGCACGCCACACGGTACACATTTATCAACCTAGTGCAGGACTTGGCACACATTCTAAAGACAGTAGAAATGGAAAACAAAATAAATGGATTGCTGAATCGATGAATGCACCCTCAAACAACTCTGAAAATGGATTCTTGAAAATTTATTTATATACGCAACCAATAGCTAAGCAGATCTGCTCGCCGATTCTTTGAGACAATTAAATATAAGAGCCATTCTTCTGTCCATTCATTCATCATTTAATCAAAATTGTGATGACATGCACCTGAAAGAACTTTAAAATCAGACTGGTAGACACTGTGCCCAAGCACTTCTGCTTTCCTTTGACTTGCCCGTGGAAGACATCACTAATCAATGTTCGTACATCCTCCCTGTCAATTAGAGAAGCAGTATTCTCAGTACTTTACTCCATATAGGCATTTCCATAGATTGCACTGGGCCTGGGCAAACCTTGGAAACCATTGTTAATGTAGATAACCGTTACTTAGGACTTTCTTGGGCTCAGTCCTCCTATGACCTTTGGCGTTCTCTTGACCAACACATTTCCTTACTTTTAATAAGGTCATGGAGCTGAAATTTGATCCCCAGAGTCTGTGGCCTAGTGATGAAGCGTCTTGGATGGAGGTAAAACAGGACCTGAAACCTGGTTCCTCTCCCCTTTCTCCTTTCAATTCCAAAGTCCTTTATACAGAAACCTCAGGTCGTCCTTTGAGCTTCTGTTTTTATCCACTGCTAAGAATAAGATGCATTTTGGGAATTTTTTTTCCAATGCCTTGGAATTTTCTGGAGATGTCTCTGTTCCAGTATCTCAGAGTATCTCAGCCTGCCTCCTTCAAGTAACTTCCCAGATGACTTCTAACCCATGATTTCATGCAACTCAAGTTTTCCTGGAACTCCTAAGCTTTTTCCTCTTCCCTCCAAGGCCCAACTTTTCCTTTAGAGTAGTGACTTTTTGAGGGATGTACTTTGCTCTTTGGGGGAAGGTTATCAATATCTGAAGATCACTTTGGTAGTCAGTTAGGAAGTACAAGACAGGGCTGCTATTGTCATCTAACAGGAGAGGTTATGGATAACATGAGAATCTTTAATGTACATTCGTTTTGCATAAAGGTATAAATGTTCCAGACCTTCCTAGCTGCCTTGTTGGGAACTACCATTGTTAAAATTGCAGTAACCTTAGTCCGCTGTTGGCCCTGAGCAGAGCCACATACTAGGCGCATGCCTGGTGTCCTTCTATTAAATCCTCATGACAATCCCCTGATTATTATTTACACTTTCCTCCCCTGTAGGTGGGAAACCCAAGGTTGGAAAGCCTGAGTAGCTGGGAAGAAGATAGTAGTTATCTAGTGACTAACCCAGAGCTTAAACCCCCAGGCCTCTCCCAGCAGCTCCTCATCACTAATGGGAGGGGAGCCCTCAAGCCCAATGTACCTCAGAGTCCCCCAGGGTCCTTGCTGAAACCCAAAGGACTAAGCCTCAACCTAGAGCTTCTGATTCAAGGGCTCAAGAATTTGCACTGTCGTATTGGGGGATGACTCAGAGGGAGTAAAAGCACTTGCCTTTTGCAGGCACGAAAACCAAAGTTTGGATCTGGGTGGGTATGACATCCTGGCACTCAGAAAGCAGAGATGGGGGATCCTCCGAGCAAGCTGGATAGTCTGGCATGTTCCAAGGTCAACAAGAGACTCTGCTTCAATATACAAGGTGGAGAAGAGTGGAAGAATACAGCTGTCACACTACTGGCCCCCCATATTCACGCACACATATGCATGTGTACCTGTGCATGTATGTGTCTATATATGCGAGCATACGTACGCAGAGAAAAAGAATTTGCACTGTATCTCCACTACCCAAGTTTAAAAGTTGCTGGAGGGATCATGATTCTGGTGCATGACAGGTAGAACATATGCCCTATGAGTACAATTGCTTGCACGTAGGACTCCCCTCTGAAGTTTGCCATGGGTGAAGAGCATGGACCCTGGCCTTGGCTTAAAATATACCTGGAATCCTTCATTATCAGTCAACAGATAATCCATTTGAAATTCAGTACCAACGCAGATGGCCTATGTGCCAGAGCAATTTTGATGACAAATTCAAAATTATTTCTCGGCCCCACGGTGTGAGCCCATTGGACACTTTCTTGGGAGCTTGTGAATCATGAAACTGATCCTTCCTTGACCCAATTAGTGTCCCTGCCTAGTTATCCACTCTTCTTTCTCAGCTTCCAAAGGTCCTGCTGCACCTGCTCTTAGGGGCACAGTCTCAGTCAATGTAGCTTCTCCTTCTATATGCAAGAGGGTGAACTAGGGAGAAAGTGACAGGCGTGGTGGCTATGCGGCCTTGCTGCTTTGTGTAAAAGAACCTGCTTGGCTCCTAATCCAGCCATGTTCTCTGGGCTGGACGATTAGGAGACATTTCATAACTCCTCGGTGCCCTGGTTGCCTCACATAACAAATAGAGATAACAGTTTTACTGATGTCAAAGCTGTCTATGCATGTTACCCGGCTTTTCCTTATGCAAATGTCTGAGGTCTGGCACAGAGTGAGAGCTAAATGTGTCACCACAGACCAGACTTGTTTCCCAGTTGTGGGTAGTAACTGTGAAAGAGGACACTTGGGCTAGAACTTGAATGATCTGGTTTGTGACCAGACCTTGGGATTCTAGTAGTCTTAGAGCTTGGATATGAAGTCTCCCCTATAAGCACTTGGCCCTCAGTGCTGTTGTGGGGTCCTTTGGGACATGTAGCCCAGAAGTGGATGACTGGGGGCGGGGCCTTGAATATCAAATACGCCTCTTGGGAGAGCCTGGATTTTCTGTTGACTGATGTCTTCGGTTATTGCTGGAGAGATGAAGGCTGAAGCTGGAAGGAGCTGAGCTGGATGCTATGCCTGTCCCACCACAATGAACTGCATCCTCTGAAACTGTGAGCTCGAAGAAATCCTCCCTCCTTTAAGTAGCCCTGGTCAGGTAGCTTATTACAAGTAGAAGAAGAGAAACTAATACAGGCACAGCTGTGTTGGTGGAAAGAATTGGATAAGCAACAGCCTGAGGCTGCAGGGCTGAGAAGAAAGAGTCTCTAGCAATAGCCTGCCATTTCCCTCATGTCCCCTTCCACCCAATTCTAGGGTAGATATTTGAGATCTTCTTACTGATAGACCAGCCCTTTCCAACATACGATGCCAACTCCCCTTACCTGGCACTCTTTGTATTTGTTTTGGGATGCTTTGTGTCTTTCATGAATGAAGTCAACTGTTTTGTGCACCTACTTCATGGCAACAACTTTCCCTTCTGGTTTAGCTCTTATTGGGTCCATGGAGGAGTGTGGTCGGGGTTTTCTCCTTGGTGAATTGATTTTCTCTATGACTGCAGTATGCATGCCTATCATTCTATTCTGTAAGCTCAGCTCATGGTGGAGACTCAGATTGAATTTATAAGTAGGTAACAACTAAATAAAGAAATGATTGGGACCAAGGATACAGTATTTTCCAACTAAGAGCAATGCAACCCAAGAGTTGTGTCATTCAATGTGACAGCAGTTGTTCCTCACTTGGAAACTCATGAGAAATGTAGAACTTCAGGTCCTGTCAGGTCCCTCCCAAACCTGCTGGATCAGAGCTTGTTCACTAATAAGGTCCTTGGGTGACTCACCTGTGCTCTACAGTTGAAGAAGACTGGGTTAGCAGTTAGGAGAGAAAGTTCTAGAGATTGGATTTCAATCCTGGTGTGTGCACACCAACAGCGGGTTGTAAACTTCAGTTCCACATCTGTCAAATGAGCAACCATTTTGTGTTCTTGGGACGTTAGCAGAAGTAAATGACTCATGCAATGCTTGGGAAGTAATACATGATGTATTGGATTGGCAGTTGAGTTTATCCAAGCCTCTTGGGCTGCCTGTGAGGCCAGGAAAGCAGAAAAACAAACAAACCATTCTTTCCAGATCTACATAGACATTGGGCCAACTTCCTCTCTACGCTTGGTAGCTGGTAGCAGGACCAAATGGCTTCTGGCTGCTCCTTCCTGCACGGGGCTCCATTGCTGACGTGAGTGGTGTGGCCTTTCTCTCAGCTGTCAGGCTGGAGCTTCCTGAAGCAGAGGACACCATCCAGACACAGAAGGAGCACCTCCTCTTCCCCTTGGCTGAGTCATGTTATCTCCATTCAGACAGGGATCTGGGCAGGTAGGAGACTCTGCAAGCTGGTGGAGCTGCCTCGGGCCAGAGATTGGGTGACTCACATTGCACCGTGAGTCATCTGTGTTGCATAAGGGCAGATAAAGAGTATTCAATTGCAACACAAGCCCCAAACTGTCCCCTCAGACTGGGAAGGGGAGGGGGAGACTTGCCTGCAGGCATGTCCCGGAATTTATATGCCCAAGGAAGATATTTTCATCATTAGCACCTTCGTCATCATTTGATGTGGTTAAAATCTGGAGCAGGCAGGTAAATTGCTTTTCAGAGCAAGGGAGAGATGGTGGGTAGCTCACTAACAAAGAGATGGAGATTAATTAGCACCCAGACACTGGAGATAGGAGAGAAGGTAGTAACTCCTCCTTAAGAGCTAAGGAGAAAAGTTGTGGAATCAGACAAAAAAGCAATTAAATCGAGGAAATGTATTTATCTAATGAACATGGGGATAAAGCTTAAAGCTTTTCTACCAATTAAGCTGACAGAGTTCTTTTTTTAACATCGGGATAGTCAAGGATTTCAAGGCTCTGGAGGGATGGATAGCCACCTTAGGTCACCAGAAAAGAATCAATGCTGTCCTTCGAAAGACTTAACAACAACCAGCCTTCTAGGTTTACGCTAAAGCCTACATCTGAATGCTATAAAAAACCAAGGATATTTAGGAAGGAAGAAATGGTAACTAAATCCTTACTTATCGTAGGGAAATAAGACATAGAAAACAATCTTTAAGATCAACTTTACAGTTTGCTTTCACCTTTAAATAGTAAAGCTACCATTCAGGTAGGTATGGTAGAAGCCTTGAGAGTCCCCAAGGCCATAGAAAAGGCCACAAGTAAAACGTGAGGTAAAATGAAAGACCAGAAAGTGAGCCTTGGGACCAAGGCTACATTAACAGAAAGTAATAGGTCACTCCAGTTTGCAAACAAAAATCAAACCCTGTAAGTCTTGAAGGAGAGCCAGCAGCACAATTAGGAGTCAGGGAGCAGCTTTTCCTTTAAGTAAACTTTAAGAAATTTCCACAGCAATGCTGCTTTATAGCATAAGTGTGTGTATGCCTAATAAATTAATAAACACACTTATATAAACATAAACATGCAAGTATATATCATTTAAGAGAGATAAGGCATGTAGTTCAATAGAAAGAGCACACTATGTATAATATAAACCATAAATGAAATGAGAATGCAGATGGCTGTATAGCTGATGTCTTATCAACCTTAGATTGTATTCATGCATGACTGTAGACCCGCAAAGATTAGCCAACTTACAACTTTAGTGCAGTTGTACTTTAGAAGAAAAGCATATGGGTGTGGATTGTGTGCTATAATAATCCCTGTGGATTAGATATTTCTGGGTAGGTAAATCTGATTTCCTTATTGCAGACATCGCCAGGCAACAGTGTTTGCTGGGGAAGTCCTCAGTCTTTGACTTCATACCAGATGAATCAGACTTCATAGACCTGGAGGCCACACCCTTTCATCCTTCCCCTTCCTGTTTCAATACCCTGTCAGTGAACAGACATATAATATGCACATGGTGTCTAAAGCACAAAAATCTTGACATTTCCACCAGAGAGTTCTGGAATTCTATACAGCTACTTGAATGTCATTAGGGCCATGACAAGATGCCCAGAAATATGAGAAAAGAGAGAGTCCCAGTTGTTGGCAGTCTCTGCAAAGCCGCCTTGAGTAAACTGGTGAGCCCAAAGACAAGAAATCCTTGGCGGAACCAAGGAGTGGTATCCCGGTAACCTGGTTAATAGCCCAACCCTACTCAATAGTTGGGAGTCTGAGCACACACTCCAGCAAGTGTGAGGCATGGAGTTCTTCCCAAGTGCTGTCTACCGTGAGATGAAACACCAGACCCATTTTATAAATGGAAAGATTCACCCTTTTCTTGTCTTATTGGAGATCTATGATTTATGGATCAGTTGTATCCAGCTGTCTATTTTTTGTTTATGTGTTTGTTTTATGACTTCAAAGTTAAGAATAGATTCTCTTCATTTCATAACAAAATAGATTAAAATGATTATATGATTACGTAGAATTTCTGTGGAAAACAAATTTGTTCAGTGTAGTTACTCTCTGGCTCTTTAAGGAAAACATCCTGGTTGATCTTCATAGTCCCAACCCAGCCCCTCCCTGTTCCTTTCTATGTGTAGTACTGGGGTGCTCCTTGCTGACATCTCAATGCCAATCTGCCCCTTCTGCACATTGCCCTTCTGAGTAGCATCCAGAACACATTAAAACACTCCTTGCCTTGCCTTAGAGTCTTCTGATTACTGCTCAAAATGAAACCCAAACTTCCTACCTTGACCTCTAAGCACAAGGCCCCCGATTGCCCTTCTTTTCGTCACCAGTAGCGGTCCCCAGGGTCATTTGTCATTATACCTGACCTCTCCATTTATCTCACAGGATAAATGGAAAATCTTGAACCTTTGAGTTCATCTCATAGAATCAGGAACCTAGTCTTGGTTCTCTAGTACATAATAGTCATAAGCATGTGCTCATAGGATAAAAATGGATGAACCTAAGTCTTCAGAGCAACACTCAACTAGAAATGTTTTATCACTAATTTACAGATGGATAAGAAGAGGTTAAGGAGCGAGGGGAAAAATCCAATGAGCCAATGGCTGCGGTGAGAGTCCAGGTCTTTCTCTGATGGTCCACATTCCAACACAGCAGCTTCGCTCTGCTGCATTGCCTGGAACATACCGTTGAGTGTGTGAACACGTGACCTTTTCCTACAGTAAATATGTTTACCTTTCACTCTCTGAAACTTTGCCTGTAATCCTCAGGAACCAGCGTCTGGAACTGGGCCAGACAGGCTTGCTTTCATTAGAGAGTAGTGGCTGACAAAGAAGAATCTGAACACCTCTTCTTTATTTTCTCCTCCCCTACTGAGAAGCATGCAGCTACCCCTCTGGCCAGAATCCTGAGCTCCTGTTGATTTAGCTGTGCTCAGCTGTCTCTTTGGGCTCTTCCATAGTTCTTTGATTGGCAGTGGTTTAGTGCCGAGGTGGGGCTTCAACACATCACTGCAGCTTTGACATTCAAGTGGCCCCGTATAGTTGAGTGTTTGATCTAGAATCAATATAGTAAAGTTCACAAGACTGGCGATCTAAGCTCAGCATTGTTGCCACTGGCCTTGTGATCCGACACCAATGTGCTTAATTTTTAAATGTTCTTGAAATTCGCCCACAATGTGAGTTGTTATCTCATACACTAGTCTTTGCTCATCAGACCGAGCTCCTTGACAGTTCCTAGAAGGTGTCTCTTTCTCTGCCTGGCGTACATCTGAGCCCTCTCCCATCAATTCCCTCATATGTCTGGCCTTCAGAGTGGCTGTCTGGGACACGAGTCAGGGACCTGGGACACAAGTCAGGGACTTACCCATTAAATCAAATCCTCCTAACCAGCCTTCTCAAGCATGGATGTTCCTCTCAGAGAGGTAAAGTAACTGGCCAAGGTCTCCCAAAGAGGAAGCAGGAGCCTTGATGTTGTTCTTGTGTTTGCTTTCTCTAGGGGCAGTCTCCTCACCTCAGATGGCCTTCTTCTCTCTGGGGCAAGAGTTCTTCAAGGCCAGCTCACCAGTTGTGTGCATTCAGAGCTTTTTGCCTCTTGTCTAAGACCACTCCATGGGTCTCTTGTGCCTGAAGATTCCATATCGGCACCTGTTGCCTGTGTTATGCAGTGCCGTCCATGTAGAGAGCATTATTGAGTCAGCCAGAGGAGAAAATGGCATTTTTTTTCCAGAGAGACGGAGTAGGAGTGCAATGGTGTACTTTCAAACCAGCCACAAATAAAGGGCCCTGCTTATTTACTTTTTAACCTGGCACAACCTCTTATTTATCGAGACAACAAATTTACTCTGTTCCTTTTATTTCCCTCTTGAGGCCATCTCCAGAGGCCGGGGAATGAAAGGATTGCAGCCGTAAGCCATCGGCAAGCCAGCCTGCTATTCAGTGCCTTTTCTCATACAGCGGTTATTTGTAAACTAATCAATAAACTTTTCTTATTCTGTGTGCTCCTTTAGAAGTCTGAGCAGCCGCCTGCTGAACCACAAAGAAAGTTAATATAGGCATGATCTCCCTTCTGTGCCGCCGCTTCTTCCCCCATAGAACCCGGAGCCCATATGAAGCGTTTATACCTAGGCCCATGTGAAGCTAATCTGTATGGAAATAAAGGATGGAACTATTCAGATTGAGTTTTACTCAGTGAACCTGTGGTTCTTCTGTTCGGCAAAACAGGGCAAACAAATGTGCTTCTGACACAGAATAAATCATAGACTTGACGATTCCCATCTCCATTTTGCCATTTTGCTTAGAGGGAAGAATTCAGAGAGCTCTGCCTGGAGACTGACAAGCATGAGTCCTTCCCTGGGAAGTGAGTTCCCGAACAGGACTAATGACCCCGTTAGGTTCGGAGCGGTCTTTTCCTAAGCCAAGAGAGACAGAGAAAATGGACAGAGGTGTGTCAGTGGCCGTCTTCCAGAATGACTCTAAGTCCTCCCACAAGGAAATGGTCTCTGACAAAAACAGAGTGAGGTAGCATCAGTATCTGTGAGTTTTGAGACCCTACCATAGGATCTTGGGAGAGCATAGGAGAGGCTTACCCAGCAACACAGATCAGGACATCCTTTCGGAAGCACTCCTCCCCAGATGAGGTCCTTTTACTCATTTATTGTTAGGCCACCTGGGATCAATGAAATGCAGGTACCACACTATGAGAATAGCAAGGAACAGAGAACAAGCTCCCTTCACTCAGGAAGGACAGTTTTAGTTACCTCAAAGCAAAAACCTGAGGTGTGAGGAAGAGGGATAGGAAGGGGAAGGAGAATTTTCTAGTGCAAAGAATGTCAGGGGCAAACTGTGGAAACAAAAAGTAGCCCCATGTCTTCTGTAATCAGTTGGACTCCCTTGACCACAGGAACCCTTGAGGCTTAGAGGAAGGAGATACAATGCTGGAGAAAAACTCTTTCTGGTTGAAATAGCAGGCAGCATGGGAATTTTTCCCTTTTAATGTTCCTTTAAAATAAATTTATATTAGCTTTTTTTTTTTTTTTGATTTTCGAGACAGTGTTTCTCCGTAGCCTTTTGGTTCCTGTCCTGGAACTAGCTTTTCTAGACCAGGCTGGCCTCGAACTCACAGAGATTCGCCTGCCTCTGCCTCCCGAGTGCTGGAGATTAAAGGCCTGCACCACCACCACCCGGCTTAGCTTTCTTTTTAATTTTGTAAATGTGTACATGTGCACATAAGTGCAGTGCCTAAGGAGGCCATAAGATGGCGCTGGCTTTCCCTGGAGCTGGAATCATGCATGGGTGTGAGCTTCCCGATGCCAGTGCTGGGACCCAAACGCAGTCTTCTCAAAGAGCAGTATATGCCCTTAATCTCTCAGTCTCTCTTAAGCATAAAAACTTAGTATCTTTTGATTCAATTCTTCAGACAGCTCTCACTTCTGCATGGCCCACATGCTTCAGTACATCTAGGGGTATCATTGTACTATGGGGCAGAGGTAAAGGGAGGGAAGCAAAGACCAAGGACTGCCCAATTGTTGGGTGGCTTATGGATTCAGGAGTTGGGCTTATGCCACCTATCTGAGTGCATAGTGTTAAGTTCCCCATTCCTTAGTTTCGGAGATCAAGGCTCAACAAGGTGACACCAGATACTCAAAGCCATAGACCAGAGAAAACACATCTTGGGTATAAATGTTGAGTATCCAACTCTAATCAGGAGATAGAGGCTCTATTCTCCCTGAATAGTAGACCTTGGGGACACTGGAAGTCCCATGGCCTGGGTAGGACCACCTCCTGGTTTCTAAAGCCAATGTGGACATGTGTGTCTAGGTTCCCCTTCCTGGCTGTAACTTGTGAGCTAGAAGTCAAAGACATAGACATTCTGCTTACAACTTGGCTGATGATGAACAGAAAGGCTGTGTAGAATTCTGGGAGCCCTGTGAAGAAACTCAGTCTCTGCAGAAATTTGGTGTAGACTGTCTCAAAAAAAAAAAAATGCCTCCCAACCCCTAGAGGCTATTGCCTTAACGTAGTCTTCCTGTCTCTGTCTTTCTATCTCTCTTTCTCTCTCTCCCATCTCTTCTTCCCCATTTCTCTTTCTCTTTATTTCCTTTCACCTATTCCTATCTCTCTCTCTTTCCTCCCTTCCATCTGTTTCCTTCTCTCCTTTCCTTCCAACTTCTGCTGCATTTCCAGCAACGGTGAGTAAGAGGGTCTCCATTCATCAGAGTAACACTATTCCCTGTTGAAGGAGGGTTCCTTTGAGCATGTACTCTTTCAGTCTCCAAGGTATAAAGCAGAATTGTACTCTGTCTCTTATATCTTCCACCAAAAGGGGAAGCATATGACTTTAGGACATATGCCATTGATTGAAGAAAGTCAGAAGGCTGCAGTTATTGTCAAGGGTGCTGGAAAAACAAAATCTTATGAAGTATACAGGAGCAGAACATAAACGTTTGAGGGATGCATCAATGGCCTCCATAACTCTTTGGTAGGAGAAATGTGTACTCATCCTTGGCCACTGGGCATAGCCTGCACCAGTAGAGAATTAGTAGGACTGGACATTGAACTTAATAAAGTGTAGCAGTCGGAGGAAAACCTGTCGAAATACCATTCTGGAATCTTTCTAGGAGTTATGCAAGGCAGAGCAACACTCTGAAATCTGGCTTGGGAAGTTACTAAGTGGAGTTGTATATTATATATTAATGACAAATAAATATAATTATGCGTGTTTGTCTGTGAGTGTGTGTTGTGTGTGTGTGTGCGTGTGTGTGTGTGTGTTGTACACAGGTGAAGTGCATGCAGTTTGCTATCTTTGCTAGGCTGCATAGGCTGGATGGACAGCTAGCTTTTGGGCTCTGACTGTTCCTGTCTTCCAGTGATGAAGTTACAGGCAAGAAAAGACATGCCTGGCTTTTTGTGTGCTGTGTGGTGGAGACTTGAACTCATATCCTCATGCTGGCACAGCAAGCACTCTTACCCACTAGGCTACCTCCCGGGCCCAGGTCTGAGTGTCTCTGTAAAGAAAGCATCAAAGGGCTTTTCCCCAAAATTCCAATATGTCCAGCATAAATACAGACAGCGTCCAAGCAGTGCTAAGGGATTAAAGAAAAAGAGGCTCTTGCTGTTGATATGCAATGTGACGTTACATAGGTCTAGTCTTCCATTTATTTAAACATCTTTTAAATCTGGGAAAAGATAGAGGTAGTGGATAGAGAAGTGAAATAAAATATTTATGTCCACACAGGCTGATTTCTACTGTGTTTCTTCTCATATTTAGGTAATGTGTGTGTTATCTAATTGGAATGAAAAAAGGAGGAGTCAAAATGCTGAGAACATTCGTACTTTGGACAAGTAATTTACTATTTATCAGTAGTGCCAGTCATTTCCCCAAAATGTTTATTTAGTGTCTGTGGTGTTTTGGATAACGAACAGCAAAGAATAGAGACAATCTAGTCCTTGATTTGATGGGAACTCTTTTCTAGTGGGAGACAGACACTGAGTGACTAGACAGACACAGGCTGTCAGGATTTGGTGGGCTGAAAAGTCCTTTAAAGAGAAACAAAACAGGGAAGGAGAAGGGTGAGTGACATCTGGCTGCAGGGAGAACAGCCCAGGGACGCCTCTCTGAGGAGGTAATATTTGAATTAAGTCGTGTACAAAGGGAATGAATCACCAGAGGGTTTCAGGAGACAGTCTCTCGGAGACAGAGCCCCACATGCGGGGCCTCCTGTGGAAGAAGGAGGAGGGTGTGTCTTTGAGCAAGAAGGGCAGCGTGGGACAGAGTGAGACGGAGTGAGGACAGAAACGATGGGACTGACAGGAGCGTGCAGAACAGACAGAAGGACTGGGACTGCATTCCACGGGTGACACAAACCTGTCAAGATAATGTGAGAAGGAAAATGACTGATCTACTGTATACAGTATGCATCATACACACACGGATACACATACATACTACACACATGGGCACACAATGCACACAGACACAGATAAACAGACATGTACACAGATATACAGAAACTAGAGACATATAAGCATCCAGGAACACAAAGATTAAGTATGGTAACACATGCATTCATCTCACACACATTTACACACCAATACATATAGACAGACACATGCACATTTGAACAAACACTCAGACACAAATGTATACACTTGTATACAGTTCACACACACACACACACACACACACACACACACACACACTGGATACAAGGCTGGGACTGGAGCTGCAGTCTCTGCAGTGGGGGGGGGGGCAGATGGAAAGATATGAGGAAGTGATCCACCCCTGCTCAGGAACCCCGGCTTGATGTTGATGTCTGGATTTGGATGTGCCACACAACTGTTGGTGGCACTCAGTGGTGGGTGGAGTCTTCCAAGAGGAGGGCAGCTGCTGGGGGCTGGAGAAAAATCACTAGAAATTCATTGTTCAGGGTGGGACATCTACCAACAAGGCATGCCTCCCTCTTTAGATGGTGACCACTGAAAAAAATACAAAATCTGGGCTGAGTGGGATTGAATTCCTAATTTTAGCTTCACTGCCTAAGTTAGCAAGGTCCATCCAGATGAGTTGACCTTCTTCTGAGCTATTGGGCTTTTTGTTAGCTGTTCTGAGGCTTCTTCGTGCTTCTCGTGATGAGCTGACATTTGACATAATGCCTTTGTTATTATGTTAAGAAAAACAGACTTGAGGTTAGTCACTATAATAATCATCACGTCTGGCTTTCATTCTGTCTATTCTTGAGTGTGGGGGAGGATGGGGATTTCTAGTAGAGTGGGAAATCCTACACAAGTGCCAGCTTCTGTAGACAGCAAAGTGAGCTGTTGTGGGTGACCTTGAGCTGAGGTACCATTAATAGCTGTGGTGGCTACACATTTTTGTGGTGCCTTGTGCTTCTCCTACAGTCTGAGGGTGTTCATGAACATCTGGACACCTCTGTGCTGGCCCGCTAGTCATGGGAATGGCATCCAACATTGATGTTTATGAAAAAAGGAGAGGGACAGATGCTGTGGAAGATGCTGTTCCTCAGCAGACACCATGGACCCTTATGATGGGGGTGGCCCCTGTGAATCACAACTCCCTTCTTACAAGTACCTTTGCTGTGTGACTTGTATTTGATTTCTTTATGCTCTGACTCTGAAGTGAACCTTGAGACTTGCTTGGACCAACACAATATGGTAGAAGGGACATGTTGTGGTTTCTGAGTCTAGGCCTAAAGGCCATATGTGTCTTCTTGAAGATAGCTGCTTTGATGCCACATCTAGACTGGTCTCTTGGAAGACAGAGAGAGTCCTGGGGGGAAGCTAGCACAAGCATCCAGACATGTAAATGAATAAGCTTGGAAGAGTCAGCCCCTGATGATAGCAGGTATGACCGGAGACCTCCCGAAGAAATAGCCAACTGAGCTTAGCTCTTACCCCTCCAGTGGGATAGTGAGTGAATGAGCAACATTGGCTTCATCCACTAAGTTTGGGGGTGATTTGTTATCCAACCGTAAGTAGTGAGGAAAATAGAACTATTGACAGCAGAGGCAGAGAAGGGGAGAAGTGAGTTGTGAGGTGGTTAGTGTCCCTCTATTGAGCTGCCTGATTCTGTTTAACCATACCTCTCTGTGGACCTGCCATTTCCTTCACACGTAGCAAACCTGACGTCCAGGAAATCCAATCATTAATTCAGAGTTTGATGTCTAATGAGCACTGGAGCTAAGATTAAGACCCAGAGTCTGTCTAGATGCCCCCAATCCACTCTTTAAACACACACTACCAACTCCAACCATTATAACACATCCTCTTCTGGTTTGGCTGTGCTTTATCCAGCCTAACACTATTATTTATTTTATAATAAATTGTCAAACTTGGCTCACTTGAATAAGTCACTTAGCAAGCACGTTTCAAAAAGAAACATCTTGTCATTGGAACCAGTCACCCTGTCTAAATATTTATCAAAAGCCTTCCCTATGGCGAGCTCCTAATTGCTTTAAGCGAATGAATTAATTTCATATTTACAACTTTGTAATCACTGTCAGACCCATTTTGTCACTGGCGAAAATGAGGCATAGGAAACTAATGGTTGCTCAATGTCTCCATTCTCCTTTCTGGAGACCTTTCTCCCAGGACATGAGATCCCACCCTGGGACAGTTTGCCTGGGATGCATTCGGTGACATTCGGTGAGGTTTGTGTCTTACATAACCGGGGACATGATCCTGGCATATAACCAACCAAGGTCAGGATATACCATTATAACGTCTGGTGTGAACAGGACAGTGCCTACCAGAAAGAATAAGTGTGCTGGTTGGTATTTGCAAGCTCTACACAAACTCATCTGGAAAGAAGGCCACCTCTGTTGAGGAATCGCCTCCACTGGACTGGCAAATGGGCAGGTCTGTGGGAAATTTCCTTGATTTATGATTGATGCAGGAGGGCTCACTCCACTGTATGTGGCACCACTCCTGGGCAGGTGTTCTTGGATTGAAAAAAAAAAAACAAGCTGAGCAAGTCCTCAACACCATCATTTCCCTGTCCTCAAACCTGCATCATTCCCAACCTGCAAGTAGGAATTCTGAGGCCGAAGATTAAGATAAAATGTCTCCCTTCATATCAAACTCAGGATTTGAACCCATCACCTCCAGACTCTGAACCTGGTCCTGTTTATATATTGATAAAATTGTAAACATCAGATATAATAAAACAAAACAAAAAAGTGGACGAATTAACAGGCCTCAGATTCCTGAAGACTACTTGTCAGGGGAATTCCTTAGATCACCAGCCAGGAGCCCCTTCCTCTTGTGGGGCAGATTTTCTGCCATGTGAAAGTGTTCCCTTCATGCCTGGCTGTGACCTTCTGATTAGATTAGCTGCTGACATGCCAGGTGCCAGGTGACATCCCAAGCCTGGGAAGCGACTCCTTCAGGGGTTCTGTGTGTTATTCCGCCATTTTCCTGGGAGTGCTTCTATTTCCTTATTTATTTATTTGAGCCACTAAATTATCTAATTAGTGACATATATTGTTGACACACGGGCCACTATGAATATTTACTGCTTACTCTTCCATGCATTTATCTAAATAGGTGGCATGCCAGAGCTACGTAATAAGGAATAATGATTCTTCCGAAGAAGAAGGGTTACAGGGAATTACAGAAGAGGTGGGAAGTTTTGTACCGTGGGCTCCAGCTTCCAACCACATCAATCAATTCTTCCTGAGATAGAACAATTTCATAGTAATGACAAAAAATTTATAGTAATGAATGAATCAATACCCAGCCCTGCTGCACTTTCAGCTGCTACTTTTATGGGCCCTCCTGTGTCTATTCTATATCCCTAGTGCTGCAGCTGAGCAAGCGTGGTGAATGCCAACAGCCACAGGGAGGAGTCAAGGCTCTGGGCTCCTGAGAAGACACTCATCTATCACGGTCCCCTCTCCAGTGGATCCATTTATAGCTCCGAGGCCTGAGAAGGAGGGGCTTACAGAGATCAAAAACCCAACCAACAAATGTTTGTTTTTAAGAATGGAACTTCTCCTTCCTGTGGAGCAAAGAAGAAATACATGACCAAAAAAACACATTCAACTAACCTGAGTAGGCCACACCATGAAACTGTGAAATCCCTAAACAGATTTACTAAGATTTCTGGTATAGAGACAATCTAAAGAGATTCTCTCTCTCTCTCTCTCTCTCTCTCTCTCTCTCTCTCTCTCTCTGTGTGTGTGTGTGTGTAAATGGTTATATTAGTTATTTTTCCTTACTATTAACTAATCACCCAACAGAAGGAGGAAGGATTTACTTTGACTCATGATATGGAAAGAGACAGTCTACCATGGTGGGGGAGACATGTTAGAAGGAGTGTCTTAGTTCATGGTAGCTTATGGTAGCACGAGAGAAGCAGCTGCTTGTGCACAGCTTGACAGGAATCCGAGAGCTCAGATGGAGTCAGTGTGGCTAGCACAAGGTCCCCAGTCAGTGCCCCCCTGTAGGTGCCACATGAACCTGGGTGGGGCTTTGAGATGGTGAAGGAAGCAAGCAGAAATGCTTGCTTGGTTTTAGAGGACCGAGCAGTTCAAAATGACTGTGTATTGGATATTGCCTCTCTGTATACAAGACAGACTTTTCCTTTAGTTTGGATAAGAATACACGTAGGGGTAGTCAAGATTTTTGTTTTCAGTTGGAGAAACTGAGGGTTAGACATTCAGTGTAACTTGGTCAGGACCACAGACTCAATAAGCCAGTCTCTGTAGTCACATGTTCCTCTTTCTATCTCCACCCTCCACAGGTCTTACTTGCTGCTAATGACATGCTAGGCTATCTTGAGGCTCTTGAACTGGGAAGGTGGCTTAATGGGTAAGAAAACATTCTGAAGACCTGAGTTTTGATCCACAGCATCCATGTAAAGACTTAGACACAATTACGTGTATCCAGCAACAGACAGGCAAGTTTCTAGAGATTGCTGGCTAGACAAAATAGCAAGCTTCCTGGTCAAAGCAAGACCTTATTTCAAGGGAATAAGGCAGAGAACAATAGAAGACGACACCCACTGTCCTCTTCTAGCTTGCACACACATGTGCACAGATGTGTACACTACACATATGAAGGGGCTGGGGGATATCAGGACACTCACTTTTTTTTAAGAAATGAAAAAATTTAAGTTTTAGTTATTCAGATGGCATGACTATATTGACCAAACACAAAGAGGAAACCTCTTGCCTCTATGAACAAATCAGTCCTGTTTATATAAATGTAGCTCTCCCTAGCTTGGTCAGTTTGATTTAGGGTTTTTGTGGTGATCTCATCAAGCTGAAGTTGAACAAACATCCTTGGATCTGCTGCCTTTGAGGTTTAGCTGATCAGCTCCTAATTCCCAGATCAGACCATTGTCCTTTTTAAGCTGTAGAGTGTCAGACTATGAAGGCGATAAAGCCACATCAAAGCGCGTGTCTCCTAGACAGGCACGAACTCGCCCTGGCCTCCTGCAGCACGTTTGCTTGGAGAACCCTAACCATGGCCATGAAGCAATCATATCAAAAGCACGTTCGCTCACATCAGCCCTGGGGCCAGCCCTGTTATCTGATCAAGGCACTACCTTTCAAGTTCAGGTTTATCTAGTCATAACTAAAAGCATCCATTAATTATTGAGCAGAGACTTAAGCGGCCCTGGCTAAGTGTCAACGGCAATGGAAGACACTAGAATTTAGGGATGATACAATTGGACTTGTTCATGAAGTTGTTTGCTCATGGAAGCTCTTGTTCTAAGGGGGAGCCCCTGCTGTAATTGTGGAAGGGTGAAAAGATGGGAGCTTGAGGGCAGATGTCTGGAGGCATGACAATACTCAGGCACCTTTCTAAGATTTGTTCTGATGAAGGAACAGTCTCTTCGTTAAAATCTTCTGTTACTCATTTGTACCTGAACAGATCTCTGGGTCCAATGTTGATGACTCACTGCTACAAATGTATGTCTTCTTATTGGTGGATGGAGTTCTGAGCTCGTCTGTTTCCTGAGTTTCGCCTCTTAGCCAATTCTCTCCAACTGTCATTTTGGTTGCACACACTGCCTGAACTTGAATCAGAGTTCATCTTTATTTGTTCCTCCCATCATCCTTGGGTTTCACCCTGTACCCATCTCAGTGACCACAGGACTAGAATTCTGCACAGTGGACAGACACTAATCCACGAGAGGCTGGTGGGTGTATGGAGGGATGGGTAACCATATGGCTCATCCTCCAATATCTACAGCAGTGCCTGGCTCATAATAGGTGGTTATAAATGGGGTGAGTAGGTGGTTAGGTGACTAAGGAAGACAGTGGGTGATTGAGGGCAGAAATGATGGATAAGAGAGTAGATAAGGAATGGATGGATGGATACATCTATGGATGAAACAAAGGATAAATTACTGGCAAGGTTACGAGATAGCGAGTGATAAATGCTGGATCTGATAAGTAGATGAATGATTAAAAGGGAACATATGGGCGGAGACCTACCTCAGCAAATAAATGAATAGATCAATGGATGAAGAGATGAGTGAGCGGGTGAATGCATGGCTGCCTAGCTGCCTGGACAGATCCTGGGAGATCTAAAGACAAGAGAGTCAAATGGATGGCGGATGATGTTAGCCAGAAGGTAGGGAGAGGATCTGGGGGCCTGATATCAGCCCCAAGGGTTCCCCATGCAGTTATTAACTGGGAGAAAAAGAGACATTTTCTTCAGTGGCATATCCACTGGTAAGGAAATCTCGTTCCGATAGATAATTCTTCACCCATGTATGCAAGCAACCCTAAAGAAATTCAGTGAACCGCCAGGACAAAGAAGAGATGAAAGCAGAAGGTATACCAGTTAGAAGGAGGAAGGCTATTGGGGTGCCAAAGGGGTGAGGAAAACAGAGAGTAATGGAGAAATGGTCAAAATAATTCTATAGATGAGGTCATAATGAAATCCATTATTCTATAAAATTAATATATGCCATTAAAACATAAACAAGAGAATAGATGATGGGAGGTCAGTTGGAACTGTGGTTCTTTAGCTTGTTGGGTACCAGAGGACAGGCCGAGACTTTAGCCAAAGTAAACAGTCCCCTTGGTTAAGGGTAATGATGATAGTGCTGACTTTAGGGAGATTAAGAGCATCACACATAAGGCCATGGAAAGTCTGACTTGCTAGCCAGAAGAGTGATAATGACCTGTGGTTTGCAAGCACTGTTTATAAAAATCACCAAGAAGCAATCAGTGTGCTTCTTGGGTTCCTTGAGGCTACTCTGAGGAGAGCTATAACCTCATCTGAGACAGTCTCATGTGGAAGGCTAACCAGCTCAGAGTCCGAGCTGCTTCGAGGTTACGTCCCTGCCATATACCAGATGGACTTGGTTATTTTTGGATTGTCTTTTCTCTTTATTCCTCCCGTCACCCTCCCTTTCTTTATCCTCCCCTCCCTTCCCTTCCTCTCTCCTTCTTTCCACTCTCCATCATGTTGAGCTAGCCAGATGACTTCCTCTGTTATGATCAATTATGTCTACTACGTATGTGCTCTGGTGAATTCAAAGGCACCCTGTGACAGAGTGCCACACAGAGCTTGGAACCAAGCAGGTCTTGCTGTGTGATGGTCATGGGGAGCTTCCTGTGCTTTCAAATTATTCTCTATGCACTAAAAATTAATGGAGAAATTAGATGGAGTTTTAAGTGCATGGCATCTATAGTCGTTGTAAGGACTAAACCATGATAATGTGAAAAAAATCTTTCCCTGTTTGTATCATAGTGGACATCTTATGAAAGCTAGCTTCTCTGAGTGAATAAATAAATAAATATTTATATATTTTTGAGTAAGGGGAAACTCAACTCACCTGTCATTTGTCTGGCCTGTTAAAGTTGTTCATGTTGCCCATAAACTACAGAAAGTGAAGTCTCTAGTGTACTCCACCATGGGTGCACACAGCCTAGCTTAGTGAGTTAATCCCAACAGACATGTGCGCCATTCTCCTATGTAAGTTGGCTTCTGAAAATGGAAAGGAGGTATTTATTTGTGTCCTTCTCCTCCCCTTGCTGTGATAAAGCTCTCAGGCAAAAGCAACCTAGTGGAGGGAAGGTTTATTCTGGCTCATGGTTCCGGGTACCAGCGCACCATAGTGGAGAAGGCAAGGTGGCAGGTGCTTGACGTAGCCAGTCACGACCACGAATGAGGTAGGTAGATTGATGCACACATCTGTTCTGCTTGCTTACTCCATTTTCGATAGTGCAGCATCCCCTGCCCACAGAATGGAGCCATCACAGCTAAGATGGATCTTCCTACATGGCTTCGTGTAATGAAGTCAATCCTCACAGCCAAGATCAGAGGCTCATCTCCTAGACAATTCTAGATGCTGTCACATTGACACCACTCCCAATACAGAGGGACTTTGTCAGTATTAGTCACATTTGCCAATTTACTATGGGTATTATTAGTTTATCTTTAATTCCCAGGGAGATAGCTAGATACTTGTTTACTCTTTCTTTTTCTTCCTCCCTTCCCTCTCTCCCTCTCTCTCTCCTCCTTCTCTTCCTTCATCTTTTCCTTTCTTTCTTTTTCCCTCCCTCCCTCCCTCCCTCCCTCCCTCCCTCCCTCCCTTCCTTCCTTCCTGCTCAGACCATCTGGGTACACTGAGAGCAAGATCTCTCAGCTTCTGAGGCACAGGCAACCTTGCCAAATGAGCTGCACCTCAACCCTTTGTTTCCTCTCTTGTTCACAATGCTTTGTTTCTATGTCATCTTTCCCTATCCTGTAAGCTTTTCTGCTACTGTGTAACTGTAACACATACCCAATGGACGGTCAAACCTAATAAAAATATTTATTAGAAAGTGTATAGTTAAACATTGGTCTCATTCAAAGTATCTGTAGAGTTTTGTTCACCACAGAACATCTGTCTGTTAGTACAACATCTGGGAGGGAGGTTATGTGCAGTCAAACAAACCTGGCTCTCCAAAACTTATGCTTAAAACTGGAATGTGTCAAAGGGTGGCAGGACCACAGGGAATGGTGGGGCCATGGTGTGAGCCAAGAACCTACCATCAGCCTCTTGGCACTTGCTACTTTCCTGGTGGGTGGTTACACTGTTAAAATCTAAAGTGTATTTGTCCAAGTTCTTGAAGAACTCTTAGGAAGTAAATTCTGAACAAAGATGTTCCCAATGACCTGAAAAAAAAAAAGAGAGAGAGAGAGAGAGAGAGAATGTGGAGACATTCCCATCTCACCCTTAAGTGGTGGGTTCCTGCTGCATTGTTCCAAAGCCTTAAAAAACATCCACTTCAGTTTCTTCATCGCTTCCAAATTGCCTCGCACAAGGGCCTGCAAGGCTGCAGAGCACAGTCAAGATGCTCCTGGCCCAAACACAAGTTGCTATACGTGGAAAATCTTGGTCTCTGCGGGAATCCTATTACAATCCATGGAGCACTAGAACATCTATTATGGGTACTCTAAGGACAAAGCTCAGACTTTGCCCTGGCTTTTGTCAGCTTAAGACTCTTAAGGTAGTTTACACAAAGATTTGTGTGTCTGAATTTTTCCCTGGCAGGTTCTCATTATGGCCTAGATAACGCAAACCCTAAATATTTGTGGTTTAGGAACAGTGAGGCATTTTCGAGTTGTCTGACATCTTCTACCCACGTAGGTTACCACTTAGGATCAATACACAGCTTGGAGACAAAGGGAGAGGGAAGGATGATGGGAAATTTTTCTATGGTTTCTGCATGTCTCGATGTAACCTCTTTCTCCAACAGCTTTCTGCTGCTTGCTTTTCTGTCTGCCTGTCTCTATCTATTTGTATATCTTGGTCTGCCTCTATCTGTCACTCTCTGCCTCTGTCTCTGAGTCATCCTTCTGACTCTCTCTCTGTCTTTATGCTTTTCTTTTCCTCTCTGTCTCTCTCTCTCTGTGTGTGTTACACACACACACACACACACACACACACACTCCACAACATTTTGCCCACCACCAGTCTCTGTTCAAAGCCACAGAAAGGAAAATCCTGACATCTCACATCAGAGCCTAGGCATCCAACGAAGGTGTCACTCAAAACAGCATCTCCAGGTCATGGGTCATACCCTTTAGACCTTTTGCCTCCATGACAGCCTGCTTTCACGTCTTCCCAGTTCAGCAGCAGGGCTAAGCCACGTTGGGTAAATACAAGACTGTTTACATAAAAAATAGAGATCCCCTTTAAGCACTCTGCCTGAGCCTTTACTAAGTCATATTTACATTATTATTGTTTATGTTCCAAGAAGCTGGCAGGGGAACGGCCTCTCTGCAGTTTATGTGGTTTTGTGATTCACACATGAGGAGGCGGCCATTCCACACAGGGAGGATGTACAGTCAGGGACACACCAAGCCGATTTAGAGCTCCCTGGTGTGGGATCTGTGGGCTTAACTTCACTGCGCAGCCCAAGGCCTGGAAATTTCTTAGTCAGTTTTCAGATTCCCAGAGCTGCTTCTCAGGTTTGAGTTTCCAAACTGACACACAATAACAACAACACCCCATGGCACCTGATACAACGTGACACTGGCTGTGTCTAGGGGAAACTGAGGCAGAGGTTAATTCCCTTGCTATGACTTCGGGGTGAACTTGGATACTGAAGCACTCTCCTTGAGCATGCGCACAGTGACTTCCCTTCTAATCCTGCTGCTACCTCAGCAACTGGCTTGTGCACATGATGCCCGTCCAGAAGTATCCCAGGCTTAGATGGTACTTGTGGGGAAACTGGGCAATCCCATCTTCAGGGCCAGGCCAATGCATCCCTGGTCTTACCACTTGGTGAGCCATCACCACAAACCATGTTCTGGGTATGCCCAGACAATAAAAGGGTAGACATAAACACATTTTTTATCATATATGCTAGCTAGTCTTATATCAACTTGACATATAGAATTATCTGAAAGGAGGGAACCTCAATTGAGAAAATATTTGCATATGATCTGACTGTAAGGCCTTTTCTTAATTAGTAACTGATGGGGAAGGGCCTGGCCCACTGTGAGTGGTGCCTTCCCTGTGCTGGTGGTACTGGGTTCTCTAAGAAAACAGGCTGAGCAAGCCATGAGGAGCAAGCCGGTAAGCAGGTCCCCTCCATGGCCTCTGTATCATCTCCTGCCTCCAGGTTCCTGCCCTCTTTAGGTTCCTATCCTGTTTCCTTCACTTATGAACAACAATATGGAAGTGTAACCCAAATAAACCCTGGCCTTCACAATTTGATTTTTGGTCATAGTACTTTGCCACAGCAATAGAACCCCTAACTAGAACATTGTAAAAAGGCAGCAATCAGGAATTCCAGCGCTAGGAGCAGTGGAAACAGAAGGCAAGTCAGGGAGGTGTTTAGAGGGCAGATAGGTGTTTGTGTGTGTGCTGCTAAGTCCTTTGCTATGGCTTGCTGGATATTCAAAGGAGCCTCATGTAAAGGACACACTGGAGGAGTCTGAATCCCAGAGAGGCAGGGCTCACACTCCGTTAGTGTGAGTGTCCTCTAGTGATTCCTGGTCCTCCGAGACTTCACATCACCATCTTCTACCAAATTTTCTTTGCACCCCATGCCTTAGGCACTTGATACTCTACCCTGTCCAACATCTAATAAAGTACCTAGTACATGCAGTCAGTGGGGAACCAGTGTTTGGGCACACTGTCTTTCTCAAAGTCTGTTTCTTGGACAACCAGATCTCAGTTCTGAAGCCTACACACACTCACTCCTATTCCTTTCTTTAACATCTGTGAGTGCCTGCTATGCAACAGGCTCTGTTTCCAGTTCTGGGCCTAATGCAATGAAAAAGTTGCATGAACATTTATTACTATTTACCTTGACTCATGAGCTAGCTTTATGGTAATTATTTAAATAATACATGCATGGATTATTAAAAGTACTAGGAAGGAAAAGTGTAAGATTTTATGAGTCTATAAACAAAGTGTCTGAGAATTTGGGGTGAGGGCTCTCAGAACAAGGTGGCAGCTGAGACGAAGAACAAGAAGAAATACAGAATGGCCTGCAAGGTAAACCAAGAGCCCTGTAGGGTGTTATGGATATCTTGTGCTATTTAAGAGATCATCCCCAAAAACGGTTCTTTGAAATGAGTTGATCATGTCTCTACTTGCTTCTGAGATGGTCTAGACTTGACCAGATCAATTTTGTTGATACTTTTGGTCCATTATTTTTTTGACCGAGGACAAGACATTTTTCATTTTTTTATTTTTTTTTTACAAGACATTTTTTAATTGACTGGACCAGGCAAGCAGGATGGCTTGTTTGCACAACTGGAAGCCTATAACGTCAGTGGGATGAGCCCAGCTGGGTGGGCCTGGAGATGTTGTGCCTGTATTTGGCTTCATATTGAAACCTGGGCTTTTCAGAGCATGGTCATGGGACATCAAGAGGCTGAAATGACAGTTCTAAGTCTTTTTAGGACCTCACCTCATTAATCTCAGAATAATGCTTCCTCTCCATTCTATTGGTCATGAAGGTGGCCATGCCATGCCATGCTAATGAACACTGCCTGAATCACATCCACTCAGGTTTAAGATTATATATATATATATATATATATATATATATATATATATGTATATTGAACAGTGTTTTTAATGTTTATGTAACATTTTTCACTCTTACATAAGCTTATGGATTTAATTACAAAGAGCAAAGACTTTCAATAGTTTCCTGCCATCATTCCTCAGTGTGTGTGTGTGTGTGTGTGTGTGTGTGTGTGTGCGCATGTGTGTCAGATTCGTATATCTTTGGGTTGGATTGTGTTAGATGCTTGATTTTTTTAAAAATAGGCTGTTTGGTTTACTGGAATTGGTTTCATTAAAAAATCTTCATAAGAATTTTGGCTTGGAGCCGGGCGGTGGTGGCGCACGCCTTTAATCCCAGCACTCGGGAGGCAGAGGCAGGCGGATCTCTGTGAGTTCGAGGCCAGCCTGGTCTACAAGAGCTAGTTCCAGGACAGGAACCAAAAGCTACGGAGAAACCCTGTCTCGAAAAATCAAAAAAAAAAAAAAAAAAAAAAAAAAAGAATTTTGGCTTGGGATTAACACAAAATTTCCAGCAATTTCTGTAATGTCCTTAAACATACTTTCCTGTTTTTCTACTAAATATTTATTCAAAGAGGTGTTATCAACTTTGACAGTTATAAAATCAAGATACTGAACAACTTTGAGAAATGCTGATTCCCTGTACTGACTTCTTTCTACTCTTTTGTTGGTGATGGGAACACAGCTCAGTGCCTTGCACAACAAAAGTCAGACACAGTTTAGCAATGGACTGTTTAGGGCAGAACAGGGATACTTCCCCTTTCCCATATAGAATGCCATTCCATTTCTTTCTTAACAATTTCTCCGTGAGGTTGACATCTGTGTTAGCCTACTTTCCATCACTATAATGAGATACCTTAGGCGGTTAGCTTATATGTTAAAACGGTCTATATTGGTTCATGATTTTAGAGGATCCAACTCAAGATCAATTACCTCATTGCTTTGACTCCCTAGCAAGAGTGCTGCATCATGGCAGGAGGCAGAAGGGATCCAGCCACATATATGAGGCAAGAATCAAAGGGAAACAAGATGAAATCAGGGTGCCATGGTTCTCTTTAAGAGCTATTGCTCAGGGAGTGAATGAAGAAGTCCTGCCACTACAGGTCCAACCATCTCCTGATAGTGGACCAAGCCTCTATTACATTAGCTTTCAGGGTACATTTAATATGAGACAATCAGTGTGTGTGTGTTTTCCTCAATTTCTATCTTATTTTTTAAGACAGGGTCTCTCACTGAACCCACAGCTCACAGATTTGGCTGGCACTGTCCAGAAATGCTTCTGTCTCTGTCTTCTCAGCATTCATATCTCTCTCTCTCTCTCTCTCTCTCTCTCTCTCTCTCTCTCTCACACACACACACACACACACACACTCACACACATGACTGCTTGACCCTGCCCCTGCCCTGTTTGGCATCTATTTGAATTCTGGTGATCTGGACACCTCACACTTTCATAGCAAGCCCTTTAGCAGTTGAAATACTTCCCTTGTCCCTTTAGGTTTTTTTTTCCTGTATTTTATATAAATAGTGATGCTTAGAGAATAGGAACTCTTTAGCACTCTCAGTTCTAATACCAGTAGATGTTGGCTGGCTTCAGATCCAGCCTGAAGTAATAGCCTAAGATGACAAGAGAGAAATCAGGGCAGACCAAGCTTCCAAACTGAAACTCTGGGTGCTGTTTTCCTCACACCTTGCGTTAGCTTGATGAAGCCCGAGGTTAACTGAGTTGGCCCAAAGGACAAGAGGTCAGATCTGACGGTAAAGCAAATATCTGATTTCTGCCATAATCACCGAATAACCACCAGTTATGAATCATGAAAGGATCAGCAGTAAGCCAGTAGATTGAGAAAAGACCTGGTGGCGTCAGACTGGGGGACACTTTGACTCAATCCCAGGTAGACCCTGAGAACATGCTCCTGGTGACATAAGGCCAGGGCAGAGTAGGGAGCTGCTGAGGCTGGGCAGATCACCAGGGACGAGTCTGGTTTTACTAGGAAGGGAAAAGATGTTTCCCTTCTGAGAGCAACGAATGCAGACCTGGGTATAGCTGCTGCAGACCTTCTGTGATGGGGACGAGGGAAGGGCTGACACGGACCATCTTTTAAACCCAACACAATGCCTTTGGTGAACCTGAATGTGCCTGAGAGTCTCTTGGGTTTCCAGGTGCTAACCCATTGCTCAGCACCAGGTGTCTCTGTGCTAACCCACACGAACCACGCTTATTTAGATATTGCTTCCAGTGGGCAAGGACCGTTACCTTGCTATCTCCATTTGTGTTATGATCTGGTTTTCCTCTTTGCTTCTGCTCCATTCGGGGGAAAACAAATGCATATTTAAGGAGATGGCTCAAAAACACTCACTAAGTCAGACCATCTGTGTTGGTAGAAGCTTTAGATTTTTGTCTGGGAAGTGGAATTTCTTCGTATTTTCTCCATTCTTGGGAGAACCTGGGGAACAACAACAAAAACAAAAACCTCAAAATAAAAGAAAACAACTCTTAAAAAATAAAATAAAAAAAGAACGGGAAGTGAAAGAAATCAAGATGCCTAACCAATAATTCAAAAAAAATGTGAATAATTTGGCATTTCTCAGAAGGAATGTACAAATAGAGAGAGAGAGAGAGCTCAAATTACCCAGGAGTCTGCCTTGGTCCTGGTACAAGTTACTCATTCCTTCCCTAATGACATGAGCCTGTTCCCTCTAAGGTCAGTTTCTCATAAACAAAACAGTAGGTAGGTTGAAGTCCAGAAGAGAAGCAATGGTTAGGAAAGGAGCTTCCCCCAGCTAGCACAAGCCTCTGGTGAAAAGTATGCCTTGCTTAGCGACCATTTTCTTTTTTTCTTTTCTTTTCTTTTTTTTTTTTTTTGATTTTTCGAGACAGGGTTTCTCCGTAGCTTTTGGTTCCTGTCCTGGAACTAGCTCCTGTAGACCAGGCTGGCCTCGAACTCACAGAGATCCACCTGCCTCTGCCTCCCGAGTGCTGGGATTAAAGGCGTGCGCCACCACCGCCCGGTTTAGCGACCGTTTTCAGTCACCCTGTCCACTAAGGCTACCGTGACGGCCGCTAACGGAGCACCTCTCAGAGGCTGCTCCGAGCTTGCCGGTTTGTTTCTTGCTCGTGCCACATCCAAACCCAGCTGATTCATCCTGTGAGTGGCAAATGGGTCCATTGGAAACGTTAGGCCAGCATGTTGATGGGTTTCTGTGGTTGATGAAACCCCCTGTAGCCGTACTAGTCTGAAGGACAGGAACCCTGAGCCCTGGCAGGAGTCTCGAGCGAAACAGGTGCTGCCCGATGCCAATAAGCAATTCACACAGGCTTTTCCAGTCAGGTGAAGACCTCAGCCCTAACGCTGGAGCGCCTCAGCTTTGAACCAGACAGGCGAATTTCACTCAGGCTGAGGAGAAAGAGGGGCTAACACAGGTAAGGTTGGTTGATGGATACTGCTCCCCTATTTCATTCTAAATGAAGCTGGCTCTTGTAGTTGGTCCAGTAGAGGGTGATCAAGAAACCAAGGCCCTTGTGCGAGTGGTTGACTGGGTTAACACCACCTGGGAGATGCACCTCCATCCGCAAGGGTGCTGCCAGAGAGGTTTAACTGAGGATTAAGTCCAGACCTGAATGTGGTTGGCACCAGCCCATTGTTGGGGTCTCAGATGAATGAATGGATGATAGATAAATAAATAAATGAACTAAATAAAAGGAGGGGTGATCAGAGCACCAGCTTCCTTTCTCTCTGCTTCCTGACTGAGGAAATGTGATCAGTGGCCTCTGTCTTCTGCCAGCACAATTTCTACCTGTCCCCACCCACATAGCGATGGACTGTGTTCTCAAACTGGAACCAAGAAACCCCTTCCTTTCTTAAGCTTCTCCTGTCATTCAGTGGAAAAGAAAAATTAAATATAACCTGACCATGGGCATGGCTGCAGCTCGGGGGATTTGCTGCTTGGCTGAGAGAAGCCACCTGTCTCCTACCCGTGTTTCTCTGGGGTGTAAATGAAGGGAAGAGTGGTTCTCAGGACCCATGTTTTTCTGAGTGTAAATGAGGATAGTGGTTTTCAGGTATGCCCCCTTGGAGCCCCAAATGTTCTGCGTTCACATGCTCCAGCCAGATCACCTCTCCCTCTGGTGAAAGAACACATAAGCTTTTATTTATTGAAAGATTTCTGTTGTTTAGACAGAGAAATGTTTCTTACCCTCCAGCTCAGCAATTCCCGAGCTCTAGCTGTGCGCAGGACTTTACCCAGAGCCATGAGAATGTAGATTCTGACCCAGGAGCCCGAGGCAGGGCTGAGCATGCCTATTGTCCTTCTCCTCTGTCCCTCCGTCCCCTCTCTGTCCCTCCATCCCTCCCTCCCTCCCTCCATCCCTTTGTCCTTCCCTCTCTCCGTCCTTCCGTCCCTCTCTCTCTCCCTCATTCCTTTCTTCCTTCCTTTTATTTGAGACAGAATCTCACAAATGCCAGACGGGTCTTGAACTCAAGATATAGCCAAAAACAACCACAGACTTCTGATCTTCTTACCTCCATCTCCAGGATGCCGGGATCCCAGGCTTTAATCTGGTTTATGTGGTTCTAGGGATGAAATACAGGGCTTTGGCTTTTTGCATGTTAAGCAAACACTCTACAAACTGAGGTATACCCCCAGCTCCAAGAGGTACACCCCCAACTCCAAGAATCTGAAGTTATTTTTCAAAGTCCGTTCTATCAGTCCTTTGAGCCCTTCATGCAAAGTGTTTTGAGCATAGAAGAGGACCTCTCACTCTGATGTGTCTGTGTATAAGTTCTAGACTGCCCTAGAACTTGACTAAGGGCTACATGGTAATTTATTTGTGGAGGCTTGGTGTTGCAGCCCCGTGTTTCTAGGCAGAAAACTTTCCTTTTTGACTTTGAAGTTTTCTTCAGGACTAGGGATTGGAGCAGAGAGGAGTGGACCTAATACTTGTGGCCTCTCTTCCTCTTGCTCTCCCCAAAGAACAAAGAGCAACCCTGCCGGCATGTTGAAATAGGAGGGAGTATCTGAAGCTGGCTCAGCCCCAACAGTGGAGACATTTATTTGGTGGGATCCCCAATGACACGAACAGCGAGTGACCCACCGGAAGGGTGATGCCAAGGGAGAGTCCTCAGTAGACTCCCTCCAAGTTCCTGCTCCAGGGGGAAGGGGAAAGACTTGACATGATAGTCTTTCAGTGGGATTTGCTCCTACAGTAATAGACCTAGCACCAAAGGAAAAAGGCCGACGAGGGAGTGGCCTGGAAGCAGTCACGTTACTTGGTTACCCAACGAAATAGCCTCATTTCGTGCTCATGACAAAGGACGTTTTGGTTTCATTTCTGGTCTTTATCTAGTCGCCATTTCAATGAGTATTAGCGATTTCAGATCCAGTGTGACTCAGAGATTGATGGTCCACAGGGAGCTTTCTGGGCCTCCCAGCCTGTAAGCAATGGGGCAGCCTGAGATACAGTCTTTCCTTCCTATCGTTAGAAATCAAACTTAGAAGTGACAAGTTGGAATCACAGGGGGAAAGAAGACCGAAGCAAGGAGGCAGAGGCAATAAAGATACAGAAAACAGCTCAGGACAGAACCCAAGGCTAAAGGGAAGGGTGGACAAACAAGAGAGGCCAGAGAGTTCTCTCTTGTGTTTCAAGCCCTGATTCCATCTCTCCCACTCGACCTGCTGCTGCTGAGTCTTGTGCTCACTGTCTTCGAAGGTGAACTTTGGTTACTAAAAATGCCAGGGAGAAACAATCACACAAAGGCTTTGTGAGCACTTAGAGAGAGAGGTTAGGAGTCTCTATAGGAGAAGGAAGTGTCTCCAGTGAAAGAGAAAGGTTTAGTGTGTATGTGTGTGTGGTCTTCATCTCTTACTTCATGAGGAAGCCAGAAATCAAACTTGAGTGTTGATCCTGAGGATTGACCCCCTCCTTGGTGATTTTTGTAGGTTGGTTTTTTGCTTTGTTTTTAGTGGTTTTGGTGTTTGTTTTATTAAGGCAGTATCTCTCACCTGTGGCTCCCTGATTCAGCTAGACTGGATGACCAGCTAGTCTTAGGGATCCTCCTGTCTCTGTCACCCCAGTATTAGGACCACATATGCTCGTCACCACGTCCAGCTCTTTAACGTGGGCTCTGGTCTTCAAACTCAAGTCCTCTTGCCTGTCCAGCAGGCACTTTGCCTACTGAGCCGTCTCGCTTGCCCTGTTGAGGTATTTCTATAAACGTAGGTACTCCGAGGAATTCCTGTGGGAACACACTGCCTCTTTAGAGCTGTACAACAGGACCACAAGCTAGAGCATGGCAGGGACAGGACGCAAAAGCCCAGCGAAGCACTTTACAAGTTAACTGTTATTATTTTAATTGTACTTGTTTATGGGGCATGGCATGATCATTTGATTCATGTACACATTCTGATCGAATCAGGGTAATTAGAACTTATTATTTGAGTTTAGAGATTCCTTCTGTCCGATATATTCCTTCAAAACTCAGCTTAAGCACCACTTCCTTTTAAAGCTTCCCACTTATTTATGTTTATCTCTTTATTAGTGTAAAGGCTACGTTACCTCTAATTATATAATTTTTCATAGATAATATCAGTAATAACCATACCGAATGTTCTTTAAACACCTATTCATGTAACCTGCCAGGCGACACACAAACCCCCTTCCAAGTAGCATCTCAATTTAATTATTCCAAACGCCAGGACAATGGTTCTCCACCTGTGGGTCGTGACCCCTTTGGGAGTCAAGCGACCCTTTCACAGGGGTCACCTCAGACCACCAGAAAACACGGATGCTGTACAATTACAATCCACAACCTAGAGAATTACAGTTATTAAGTAGCAAGGAAAACAGTTTTATGGTTTTGGGGGGAGGGGTGTCACCATGACATGAGTGACCGTATTAAAGGGTTGCAGTATGGGGAAGGTTGAGAACCTCTGCTCTGGGAGATTTTGCTTGCAGTTTACCATATAGGGAAAGGGAGGCCTGTAAGACAAAAAAAAAAAAAAGTCCTGCTGTCAGCGAAGTCATATGGTAGAACACCGGAGGATGTGATGGGACTGTGGAAGAGAACTATGGGATACACTGTCCCATATCCATTTCCTTTCAGCCCTTGGCCACAGGACCATCCCTGAGCTCCTCATTTTATCAGGAGTAATCAGAATCCCAGTGGTGGTCCCCAAGGTTTCTATCCCCTGGTTATTTAATGGAACCAAATGTAGATACTACTTTAAGGGACGTTGCGGGTGCTAGTTAGGTCCTAGATCAGGTGTTCTTACCATGTGTGTACGTGTGATAACCCAGGGGGTGAGGGCCTGACCAACCACGTGACCCTTTAAAAGCAGAGAGTTTTCACCTGCTGGCACCTAACTCAGAGCATAGAGACCTAATGGGCCACCATTGGCTTCTGAGATGGGAAATGCCATGAAGGGCTTCTTGAAGCCGAGAGGGACCCCTGCTGACATCAAAAAAATGCTGCCCCTTCACTTAAGTTACATGGTTTGTTATATGTATAGGTATTTAAAGAACAGCAAGGAGCCTGATACAGCCCACACTTGAATGAGCTTTGAAGAAGATTCTTTTCCAAAATCCTGAGATAAGAAACCAACTGCAGGGAGTGGGGAAATGGCTGGGAAGATGACCACAGCAGCTGGATGAACTAGGGAGATGACCATTGCAGCTGGAGGGGCTGGAGAGATGACCACAGTGACTGGAGGGGCTGGAGGGGTTGAAGGAGCAGGGGAAGATGATCAATCATAGCAGCTGGAGGGGCTGGAGATGGCCACAGCGGCTGGAGGGGTTGGAGGGGTTGAAGGAGCAGGGGAAGATGATCATAGTGGCTGGAGGGGCTGGAGGGGCTGGAGGAGCTGGAGGGATGATTGGCAAGATGGCTGGAGAGAGAGCTGGGATAACTCAGTGGTTAAGAGTGCTAACTGCTCTATCAAAGGACTATAGAATTCAGATCTAAAGAAACTCGCAAATGCCTGTAATTTCAGCTCCAGGGAATCTGACCTTTCTCTCTGACCCTTGTGGGCACCTGCACATTTACACACACACACACACACAAATATAAATTAAAAAATAACATTGTAAAAATCTCATCTGAATTATCTTTGACTTTGATCCTTCGATTTACTGAACAAACCCTCCTGGCTTTCTTTCCCATGGGGCTGTGATATAGTAACTGTGCGTCCCTTCAATCTGCTGTCTTTGGGGTCATTCATTGCACATCAATAACAAATACGGTCTCCATTCAGAAACCCACTCCGGTATAGTTCTACTTTAAATGTATTTCTCTGCATCTTCTTTGGGGACATCAAAGGACGATGTTTCACTTTTCTTTTGAACAAGTAAACATGAAAGGTGCTCATGTCTTTCAGAATAGAAGGCTTATCAGGCGGCCCTTTCTGCTTTCAACACAAGGCATGGCTCCGCGCTTCCCAGATTCAAAGTCCGATCTTTCTGGACCTCAGTGTCTTCATCCATAAAACTGGGATAATAACAGGTTGTTGGGAGGATGAAATGATACAATGCTCATAAAGCGGTTGCTTCATTGCCCGGCACATGGAGATCAGTCAGTATAATCTGGCCATGATCTTTACCTGGATAGTTTAATGAATGAATGAATTCCAGGAAGGAGATAAGGTGTTGTTACCCTGAGCACACCTCCTGAGTTTAGAAACTCCTGCCACGTTTCGCTCCAGGTCAGGTCATTGCACATTCCTGGATCTGGGAGCATAGTCGCTGACTCTAAGGCCAGGCCCCAGGATACAGCATTGCATCTAAAAGTGCTCAGAAATGGAGAAAGCCACGGGACTCAACCAGAGTTGTTCCTGCACACACTGGGAACAATAACTAGGTCACCCAAACTGTTGACTTGGGTCCCCTGTTGATGCTGTCAAAACTCTTGAGCCAGCAGCCCTAGGTAGACGGAGGCTGACTCGGGCAACTGCTTTTTTATTCACAACTATGATTCATGCCCTGTAGAGAATCTACAGAGAGGCACCTTACAAATACACTCCTGTTTCAATTGATTTTATTGAGTGTGTACTGTTTCTTGGTTTTACTTTCAAGTATTTTATTTAGGCTTTAACAATTTCATACATGTATACACCAATCACTTCTATCCCTAACCCAATGTCCCATTTAACCAACACCCCTGAAAATATACCCCTCTTTCCTTCCTTCATGTCTTGGTTTTTAACTTGTTTGTTTGTTTTGGTTTTTTTGTTTTGTTTTTTTTTCTTTTTTTTTTATTGAGAAAAAAAATTTCCGCCTCCTCCCAGCCTCCCACTCCTTCCCCCCTCCCCGCACTCCTCTCCCCCTCCCCCCACTCCTCTCTCCCTCCCTCTCAAGTCTGAAGAGCAGTCAGGGTTCCCTGCCCTGTGGAAAGTCCAAAGTCCTCCCCCCTCCATCCTGGTCTAGGAAGGTGAACATCCAAACTGGCTAGGCTCCCACAAAGCCAGAACATGAAGTAGGATCAAAACCCAGTGCCATTGTCCTTGGCTTCTCAGCAGCCCTCATTGTCCGCCATATTCAGAGAGGCCGGTTTTATCCCCTGCTTTTTCAGTCACAGTCCAGCTGGCCTTGGTGAGCTCCCAATAGATCAGCCTCACTGTCTCCGTGGGTGGGTGCACCCCTCTTGGTCCTGACTTCCTTGCTCATCTTCTCCCTCCTTCAGTTCCTCATTGGGACTTTGGGAGTTCAGTCCAGTGCTCCAGTGTGGGTCTCTGTCTCCATCTCCATCCATCGCCAGATGAAGGTTCTATGGTGATATCACCAAGTCCCATTGGTGGTGCCTGCTGAAATACTCACTGGTGACCAGTGTTCTGGTTGGCTTGGGCTTGTGGAAGTTTTCTGCAGAGAGTCACAGCTGCCATGAGGTCATGAGTAGAATTGCCACTTCCTGCCCAGGAGAGAGCATTTCACAGTTCTCCTCCACATTCTCCTGCTCTGGCATTGTGTCCCCCTCCTTCCTCCACGTCCCTAAGCCTTGTGGAATTGATGTGGATGTCCCGCTTAAGGGCTGAGCCCCTAAGAGTCCCTTACTTGAGTACTTTATCTGGTTTTGAGTCTCTACATAAACTGCTGCTCACTGCAGGAGGAAGCTTCTCTGGCCAACATTAAAACAACAACAACAACAAAACCTGTTTATCTTAGGATGACATGATTATAACATGTTTAGGGCCTGTTAGCTCTTTTATTAAATTATATCTTGATTCTTCAGATAAGAAAGCATGTTAAGCCAACCAACCAATCAAACAAACAGCCATTTTTGCCACTTAATAAAGCAAACAGAGATCTGGAGTATTGCTCTGTGGTAGAGCGTTTGTCTTCCTCTCAAGGTCCTGGGTTCAATGATTCTACACACCTCGGTTGAATTTATTATAATTTTATTTAAATTATATTTTTATTTGGCTTACGAAATCTTCCTTTACACTCTCCTCTCCCTGTTTTGTTTTATTGTTATTGTAGACAGGGTCTTTTCACTGAACCTGGAGTTTGCTTCCCAGAACACTAGCAGGACAGGGAGGAAGTCTGAGGACACAGCAATTTCCACCCTGCACCCCTGGGGTCACAGGTGCCTGCCACCACACCTAGCTTTTGTGTGAGGACTGGGGCCCTAGAGTAGGCTCCAGATGCCCATATGGCAAGTACAGTGCCCACCAAACCAGTCCCCCAGTCCTGAAATCTATTTTTACAAAAGAGCTATGGAAACAGAACCTTGGCCCAGAATGCAGCTGGTGTGTTGTGTTGGAACTGGGTGCCTTCTGACAGGGAAACAGGGAGGATCTTCACGTCCCGGTCAGACTCTCTCCCAACCTGACAACCGATTCTGGCAACCAATCCCTAGTCACTTCCTAACTAGGCATTATCGACATGGTTATCACGTATGTGTGGGGTTTTGCTATAGTTCCCAGCATTTCCTTAGCCTCAGCTCTAGTGAGTTAGGTGTATGAAGGGCCAGTGGGGAGAAGGAAACGGAAATATTTGAAAATAACTGGTCAATGCAATGATCTGTTTCGGGTGAGGGGTAAGACACAAAGAAGTCAAAGCACCGCCTTGACTTGGACCAGGCAAGCACTCAGGGCCTGGTGTGTGGAGGAAGGCACGAAGCTGAGAGGGCTGGGGAACAATGGGCCGTCAGAGATGCCATGTTATGTAACTGGGTGGTTTGAATTCACGAGTGTCAAGGCAACAAGTGGAGGAGAAAGTCTGTCCTCCTACTCCGTGATGGGAGGGAGCAGACCTCCGGGACACTCAGCTGCCCCTGCCCCCGGAGCAGGCTCTGTCACTCACAGCGGTGCCAACAGCTGGCATTTAGGAAAGAGCCGCTGGCTCTATCTGCCACCTAGAAGGGCCTCAGGGACTAGAGGTTTATTTATTAATTTTTAATTTATTATTTATTATTCATTTTTAATTTATTTTTATACACATGGGAGTTTTGCCTGCTGCACGGGCCAGAAAGGAGTTTCAGATCCCCTGGGGCTAGAGTTAGTGTGACTGTGAGCCATCATGGGCGCTGAAACTTGTTCCTGGGTGTTTTGCGAGAGAAGCCATACATTCAACTTTTAGAATTTTTTTTAAAATACTTATGGCATTGAAGAACAGTGAGCAAATAAAGGGCCCAAACAGTTCTTGGTCCTTAGGAAAGATCCTGACGCTTGATGTGTGATCCTATTCCTCAGTTTCACAAGGTGCTCTCTTGGGTGCAGGAGCATTGTGATGCACAGGTTTCATCTGCAGCTGGTCTCAGGCACATGGGATGATGAGCACCCAGAAAGGCCATAGAAGTCAGATTTCAGTGGAAGCTTCTGAAATAAGGAAGCTGTGAGGGAAACCTGGCTGGGTCAGAGACGCCGTGATGTCCAGTGCTGAAGGTCACTGTCCTTAGCAGTATCCTGTATGATCTATCCCATAATTCAAGAAGGATAAAGTCCCTGGACTGCTTCTAAGCTTCTTGCTGAGCTGCCCTGGTGTGCAGGCCCTGAATGGCAGCCACACCCCATGAATTTCTCCTGAACTCTGCACGTGCTGTGCCCTGGACCATGTGCTGTGCCCTGGACCAGTGACACCTCCTAGCTCTCAGTCCTTGAAGCTTCCATGCCTCAAACCCAGTTACACCTTCTATTCTCATAAAAGCATTCCTTCCACTGCAGCCATCATGAGTGGATAAACTCTTGGGATCCAGGAACTCCCTGCACTTAACAGCAAGCACCTTCCCACTGCCCCCATCACAGACACTTTGCAATTCAGACTCCCTTCCTACAGTGCTCCCTGCTGGAGAGCACACCCCAGGTCTGTGTACTTCAATGTCTTTATTCCCCCACCCCAAAAGTAGCCTGATATTTTCCTACATTTCTCACATTGAGCACCTTGTTTCTCAAGCCCAAGTGGCTGCGAAGAGGCTCTGTCCTGTGTAAGACACAAGGCTGAGTTCTTTCTCCTTTAGAGTTATGACTATAGTTTTGCCCTCATACTTGTAAGCTGGATGAGCACACGGAAGCTAGGCTGCTGCTCCAGCCATTCTATTTGCTGGGCAGCTTACAGTTCCTGTTGCCACCATTTTCATAAGGAAGGCAATGCATTACCAGTGGGAGTGGGTACTGGGCAATGGCGGAAAGACTTACTTTCTCCTGAGGTGTATAAGTGGATAGAGATGGATAATGATGATGCTGATGATGGCACTAAAAGCTCCAAAGAATGCCCTGGAGTCCTGAACACTTCCCATTCCTGTCCCAGAACATGTACATGTGACTGATTGTCAGCCTGACAAGATCTAGAATCTCCTAGAGGACTCATTTCTCCCCTATCCCCCAAGTCTGAGTGTGAGTGAGTTCTAGATTGGCTTAACTGAATTGGGACGACTCACCCTAGTAGTGAATGGCTGTAGCCTATAGACTGGACAGAATAAAAGGGAGAAGGCAGACTGAGTACCATCTCTCTGCTTCTTGGCTGTGCACACAATGTGATCATCTGCCACACAGTCCTGCTGCCATGTCTTCCCTGTCAAGAAGTGTTGTAGGGAAGCTGCTTGTTTGTTCCTGGCTGCTCAGCCCCGAAATAATCACACAGAAACCATATTATTTGTAATAATGTTTGGCCAATAGCTTAAATGTATTTCTGGCTAACTCATATCTTTTTTTTTTTGTTTGTTTGTTTTGTTTTGTTTTTCGAGTCAGGGTTTCTCTGTAGCTTTGGAGCCTGTCCTGGAACTCCCTTTGCAGACCAGGCTGGCCTTGAACTCACAGAGATCCGCCTGCCTCTGCCTCCCTAGTGCTGGGATTAAAGGCGTGCACCACCACCGCCCGGCGCTAACTCATATCTTAAAGTAACCCATCTCCATTAATCTGTGTATCACCATGAGGCTGAGGCTTACCGGGTAAAGTTCAGGTATCTATTTCCTGTGGGGCTACATAGCTTCTCTCTGACCACACCTTTTTTTCTCCCAGCATTCAGTTTAGTTTTCCATGCCTAGCTAACTTCTGCCTTTCTATAGGTCAAAGCAGTTTTTTTTTATTCATTGACCAATAAAAGCAACACATAGACAGAAGGACCTACCACACCATTTCCCCTTTTCTGTTTAAATAAAAAGAAAGGTTTTAATTTTAACATAGCAAAATTACATAAAACAAAACATGTATCAAACAAAAATTACAGTTACAATATTTATATCTACTTTATCTTTTATTATAACTAAGGAAAACTATAATTATATATTATAGATAATTATATATATAATTAATAACTATATATTCTTCAACCCAGAAGGATATAATATTACCTAAGCAAACAGAAAGTACATTGTAAACAATTTCCAAAACTATAGAAATGACAGAGACATCTCTCTACCTGGATAGTCACCCAAAGTACTTTTGTAAGTTGCAAACACCTGTCTTCAGCCTACTGGCTCATAGTATCTGGAAGACATTTTCATGAAGCAAGAATTTCAAAGACCTGTCCATATTGGCAGTTTGTCAGTCACTTTCTTCTGTGTCCTGCATAATGTCTAGCAGACTCTTTTGTGTAGCAGGAACCCCAAAGGACCATCTCACCTTCAGGTCAAGTTCAGCAGTCATTTCTCTGTGGGTCTGGCATGTCTGGTACATACAGCATAGCTTCAAGCAGTTGAGGCAAGAGCAGTTTCTTACCCAAATGGCTAACCAATTCCATAAGGAGCCTCTTTGATGCCCATCTTTCTCTTGAGGTATATTGGTGCTGCCAGGAGCAGACGTGTCTCATTGTCATGAAAATCCCTAAGTTATTAAAACATTTTAAATGCCATATTCTGTAGTCTTTGAAAGATATGGAGAACACCTATCTATCTGAAATGCACATCTAGAAAATCTAACTAACATGTCTACAAAATTGACTATTACAGATGATTATCCAATAACAACCTATATTTCCTAATTATACATTACATTTTAAAATGAACTGCACAATCACAATACCTTAATCAAGATCAGAAATATGCATATAACAAAATTGATCTTAAGTTAGTATCAGTAAATCAATATTCATATCAATGCAAATTATTCATATCTATATAATATCCCCCTTTAAATGTAAAAGAACATTTATAAACAATATTTGGGAATATGGGTGTAGTTTTTTTCCCTCCAAACCTGCTTTGTGCTGTATGGGGGTGCTGTTAATCAGGTCTTTTATGATGTATACTGTGTGCTATGTTCATCTCAGTTAGCAGTTGAGCAAAGTAAATTTTTAAGGGTGCTCACAGCAACCTTTCAAGAGGGTGTGGTCTATCAAACCATATCTGTTTGGAAGGAATCCATAGGGTCTCATCCTCTGTGAAAACAAAAGAAAAACTTCTTTTCCAAAGCACCATATTCTTAGACCCAAATTTTGAAGTCAAGATAGCTTTATAATATAGATGTTGGATTACCTTAGCAGCACACACAATGAAATGTCTCTCTGTAGTTAGCTCCTTCATAGTCAAAAAAATTAAAGAAAATACAATAATATACAGAATCCACACTCTTTTCAATATTTCACTTTTACGTGGCTTATTTTTGTTTACTCTTTTTAATCTATCAACATTTGTACTATCTCTTTAAAAACTTTACCCTTTTTTAAAGCATTAACTTTATTTTATGACTCTGTATATTCTTTATCTTTTTTTTCTCCCACACCTAAGTACATTTATTTAACAATGTGATCTATTTAGAAATTGTTTATGTCTGAATCTGTCCTATTGTGAATATGTAATTGTTTACTGTCTAGAAGAGCTTTTTAAAATGCTAAGCAGCTTGGTTGTAGCTGCTCTGGATATTGGCTACATGGCTTCTCTCTAACCCTACCTTTGTTTTCTCAGCATTCAGTTTAGTTTTCCCTGCCTAGCTAAGTTCTGCCTTGTTATAAGCCAAAGCAGTTTCTTTATCATTAACCAATAAAGGCAACACACAGACAGAAGGACCTCCCATACCAAGGAAGGGCTGGAACTTCAATCCACCTACTGAAATAAATCCCTCCTTCCTTCAGTTCTTATCAGGGATTTTGTTGCAGCAATGAGTAAGGCTACTTGTGCACACAGAGACTGGCTGTGATTGTTATTCTCATTTGGTAGAATGACATGACTTGTCCAAGGGCACACAGCCTGGGAGAGTCAACAGTGGGGCCAAAGCATTCTTATTTCGGAGCCCCAACCAACACCACTCACTCCTGCTGTAAGCGTAGGCCTAGGTTTAGGTTTCAATAGACACATGCAGAGGCATAGCTTGAGTTGAAGCATGCTTGTGTGCATGAAGGTAGAAGGGTGCTAGGGTGCTTCTCAGGTTCCCTGTGCACATTATCATGTCTCAGTAGGTGCCTCTTTCACTTTGAGAAGAGCCTTCAGAACGTTAATGGTAACATGGACAAAGATTCCCCCAGGTAACAAGAGCCCCTCTGCACATCCATAGCTGTTTTCTTTCTTTTTCTTTTCCATTTCAAATCCAGAACAACATTGAGCTGAGTCTGCATTTGGTTGGATGGGGATCCTCAGTTTGTCCAAAGGAGTGAGATAGAAAGAGACAGAGGGGAGAGATGGAGACAGAGAGAGAGAACAGAATATGGGAGGCCAACTTACACTAGTGAAGATTTGCTTTTCAATAACAAATTTCTATGTAAATGTACCCTGTTGTTTTTAATCTGGAGCTTTCCTGGCACTCACCTCCCAGGGAGCATATTTTATTTAGGCTGTGCAAGCCCATGGCAGACTTCAGGGCCCTGTGGCAGGGATGGTAGCTGCAAAGTGACGGATGTAAGTCATACTGTCAAAGGTGACTCGGATGAATCCCAGAGGAGTGACAAGAGGTCTTTTGCGTTATCAGGCTGTGTGGGGGCCGTGTCCCTCGAGAGAAGAATTCCCCAGGTTGCAAGCGGTACTAAGAGAGTGGCTTTCTCGATCCTATTAAAGGTGAGAATGCGCTCAAGGCTGCTGACAGCCAGGAGGGTCCGCTGTTCACTGACAGTTCAAAGATGCAAGCAAACTTCCCCTCCATCGCTGTCATCTTCCCAAGTCTCCAGTGTAGGACAGAGTCACCTGGATGCTTTCCACATTTACTTTATTGTCAGAAAGTGAACTCTGTGCCCTGGGATTTGTTTTTTCTTTGTTTTGTTTCTAATCTCATTTCTCACTTTTTTACTGTGTTCAGATTGTCAGGTTGCAGGTGGTTGGCAATGCCCTCAATGACACCCGCAAAGAGATTCCGACCATGTATCTTTATTCTTTCCACTTCCATCTCCTCGAGACATCTCATTTGAGACAGTGTAAAACCTGTGTGGGTTTTTAAAAGTCTTTATCTGTATTAAAAGTACACAACCTCCTAAGTAATCAAAAAAAAAAGTTTTCAAATGTTTTCTGTGGGTCTGGAGCCATGAAAAGCCCCATTGTTTACCCAGGAAGACACTGAACTCAGGCTGGCGATATGCCTGAGGCCACTCAGCAAGCGAGGGAAGGAGGGCCCAGAACGCAAAAGCAATGGCAAAGGACACCCAATAAAAATTTCCACTCCCAGGCCTTGACAGATCACCGGACAGCATGAAATGAACCCCCCGTTCTGGGACACTCAATTAAGGGAAGAGAGGGCCAGAGACAAGACATGAATGCCAGGTATGGAAAAATCCAATGACAAAGAAAGAAAATAACAACTCTTTTCAGATCCTGAAATGATGCTTTTTATTGTAGAAAATCCAGGGAGAAAGCATTTAGAAGGTACACAGAAAGGAGTTTTGAGTGTCTATGTCGCCATCCTGTAGATACATCTAGGTTCCTCTCATGTCTTTCTTTCTAGTTACCAGGTAGGTTTGGTGCAGAGTTGGAAGAGAGTGTTATCCTCCATGTGTTGTGGGGTGAGAAATCACCCAATGAACTCAGTGCATACATAGAGGCACCCCCACCCCAGCGCCTCTGTGACTTTTGCAATTCAGAATCACATTCTCTAACAACAAACACGCCTTAAACCCCATAGATGCTGGCCTTAGCAAAGTAGGTATTAAGGCCTGACCTTTCCCCTACTTTAAAAAGTATGATGGGGGCTATGGAGATGGCTCAGTGAGTAAAGGCACTGACCTCATTGTGTATGGTTACAACTCTGAACGCAACACCTGAGTTCAATCTCCCTAGATACACACACAGAGAGAAGAAAACCAACTCCCTAAAAGTTGTCCTCTGACCTATGCATGAAAACTTTGGCATATACTTACCAATAAATAAATTAAGATATAATTAAGATACATAAATATCATATCCTCCAATCCCTCAGGACATGACCTTATTTGGACACAAGGCAATTCTTAGTAATCAAGTCAAGATAAAATCATCAGGGTGGCTGCTATTCACTGATGGCCTGGAGCTTGTCAAAAGAAGGGTTCTAGAGGAACAGTTGCAGGGGGAAGGTGATACAGAGTTGTAACCATACACAATGAGGTCAGGCACATGTAGCTGGATCCCACCGGGATCCACCAAGAGCTGGAAAGATTCAAGGAAGGACTGGAGAATCTGGCCCTCTGTCAACAGAGTTAAAATTGGTCTTCATAACTATGAGCAAAAAGATTTTGGTTGCTACCTGGCATGTGACATTTGTTGCATAAACTCTAGAAAACAAAAACAGCAATATTCTCTTTACATATGTGAGAGCACCAAGTAGCATTTTGGATGATGGTCTTGTTCGGTTTGTTTATTGTTGGAAAGAAAGGTCAAAGGATGTAGACTTAGGGAATTTAAGGCTAGCTGTTCTGCCGCAGGGACCTTAGAAGTCCTTGTGGTATAGCTACAGAGTAGAGGCAAGGCATCCAGTTCCCATCAAACTTTACACGTGTGAGGAATGAATTTTAATGTGCTGAGATTTGGGGCTTCTTCTTCGGTCTAGACAATCTACATCTCTATCTTCATTCTACCAGGGATCTGGGACTACATATCAGTGATGCAAGAAGAAAGCTGTATCATAAGTCACACTGTGTGCTGTATAATAAGGGCCCATCACAAGAGAATTAAAATAAAATGAAATCAAACAACCTCAATGCTATGGGGGTTGTATGTATGCAAATGCATATGTTTGCACATGTGCAGACAAGCGTTTATGTAGCTGTGTGTGTGCATGAGCGTGGATGACCGAGGGCAGCCTCAGGTCTCTCCGTTTGTTTGCCTGATTTAGAGAAGTGTCTTTCACTGTCCTGGAGGTCATCCTTTGGGCTACGCTAGCTGACCCGTGACCCAGGATGTGCCCATTCCTTCTTTTGCAGCACTTGAATTAATGCTGTGGTTTCTGTCTTTGCTTGTGCCGTTTGTCCTATTTCTAGAGTGAGGACTAGGCACTTACAGCTTTTGATGAATGTGAATCTGATGGGCAACCAAAGGAACAAACCCTCCTATGAAAAAAAAAACATAATCTAGGACCCGAAATAACAATCTTATCCTAAGTATGTTATTGGCAGATGGCTCCCTAGGATTCTCTAAGACTCATTTAATCTGGACAAAATGATGATGAAATGATGAGCATTTCACTTTGTACAGGTGGAAACTGTAGATGGTAGACGTTTCCTGAACTCACATAGTCAGGAAGAGGTTAGGTTAAAAACTTGAACCTCAGTCTAATGTCTTCATTTTAGAATACGATGTCCCTGGAGCTGAGGAGATGGCTCAATTAATAAAGTACCACACAAACGTAAGTGCCTGTATTCAGATCCTCAAGCCAGATTCCCAGCCCCGGGTAAAAATCTAGACACAGCAGCAATGTACAGTAATCCCAGCTCTGTGGATTTAGAGACCAGAGGATGTTACTGGTCAAGCAACTTAGTTCTAGATTCAGAGAAATTCTTATAAAAAAAAATATTGCACATATTGGTCACAAGCATCTGCCTTACCTGGCTGCTCTGGCAATGAACTAAGTCATGATTTTCTGGGAGGTGAATGGTGTTATGGTTATTTTTAATGAGGAGCCCATGACATCGACCATATAGAGATGTTTGAGTCTCTGGTATTCCAAGCACATGTGCTTATCATCAGTAGGAATTAGAGCAACTTGGTCCTCTTGCTCGGGCTCACTGAAGGACCAGTCCAGTCCTCCACACATGTTCGGCACATAACTCAAACTCCCTCCACCAGCAAATGGACTTTGGCAACCCTAAATGTGCCTTGCTACCCTGGCCTGCATGCCATTTCCTCAGCTCGGTAGCTACTCTCTGATTCTTTCCTCTGGATCAATTCCTACCTAATATGTAGGAGTTTGAATCTCAGTCTGTCCATGTAGATAATGGATCTACATGGATTTTTTTTTAAATGTTTCCATGGCTGGCTTTCTTTCCAGGAGTGCCCCTTTCCTTCTGTACCCCAAAGATGAGTTGGTCCAGCCTCACCCCACAAGAGATCAGGGCCATGACATATTTACTAGCTAACTCCAGAGTCTAATCTGAAGAACAATGGCTGGGCTGGTATACAGCAGACGCCTACTTAAGAAAGTGAATCAAAACAAACAAACAAAAAAAAGTTAATCAAAGATGATGAACTGACTGGAAGTTTGACTTTCTTTAAGCCAATAGGTTTCATGGACCAAAGAATCCTAGTTAGCCTTCTAATGATCACATAGAAATATCAGTCAGATGTATTGGGCCATTTGCCATCAGCCTGTGATTCTTTCTATCATGGGAAAGTCAGGAGAGTCGAGAGTCTGAGCCCCTGCTGCTGGGAACATGTCCTCTGCCTCATTAAGAGGACCCCACCCCAGTAATTACAGGGTAAATGACTTGTTAAAGCCAGGGCCTTTCCAATGCATCCTTGGATGTGGAATAGATACTCCTTGGGCAGTTTATCTCACTTTGGGGTAGTACATATTTTATAGAGAAAGGAGAGCCCTCCAATTAATAGTAATTGTGATCGAAGTAGTAATGGTCGTCTCCAGTCTCACTCCACAAGAGCAGACTGGAAGGCCCATGCTAATTGCCACAAAGAGCTCTGCCTATCTGCAGCACTATATAAATAATAAATTAGAGAAAGAGCGAGCAGTGCAACTGTTATGGTCTTCATGGAGGAGGGATGGATATTTATGGAGTGCTGAAGGCTAAAATTCTTCTCTGAGTAATTATTAGTAAATGCGAAATGTCTACGTTTGTAAGGGAATTTTAATTAAAGGGAAGGTGACTCTCATTATGGGAAGAAATGGCGTTTGGGGATTAACAGGAGGGTTCAAGCCAAATGTGTTAGGTCTGACTGGCTTCCCTTGTTGCCACTTGGATGACAGCAGGAAGCCAAACTCCTGTGGGCTCAATTTCTTCTGGGTTTTAAATCAAAGGATATAAAGTAGTTATAATCATGATAAACAAGCTCTGACTGGAATCATGGAATATAGATTGAATGTTGAAAATTCATTTAATTCAGTACTGTCCCATGGGGCTGGGCATTCATCTGACTTTTTTTAAGATTTGTTTTTATTAATATATGTGTGTATTTATTAGTGTACTTTTAATTAATGTGCATGTGTATTTGTGTGAGCACAGTTTGTATGTAGGTGCTCATGAAGACCATAAGAAGGCATCAGATTCCCTGGAGCTGGAGTAACAAGAGGTTGTGAGCCACCAGATGTGAAAGCTGAAAACAGAACTCAGGGGTTCCCGAAGAGCAGCAAATGTGCTTAACTTCTGACCCATCTCTCCAGTCCCTTGCCCACCCTTTCAAGTTTCAGCGTCATCACATATAAGATGGTCATTAGCATTTTCATGTTGACTGTATATGGAGTAAATGAGACCAGCTATGAAGAAAGACAAGGAGCCATTTCTGGAGTATCACAAATGTGTATAATGTCACAACATCAGCTTCTGGCCTGTTGATTTATTTTCTTTGGCATGGCTAATTTGGCATTCACAACTCAGGGTCAAGCAGGGCATGACTCTTGAGTACAAGAAACTCATCAGAAGCAGTCGAATGAGATAATCTTGACAAAGAGCCACTTTTTATTTCTGTGAAATCACACCCCATTTCCTTATGGAAAGTCTTAATATTTATATTTATTGGGAGGGGGGACAGACTCATGTAGGGAGCTGATACAAGCCACTTGATCTTTTCCAGAGATTTCTCTACGTTTTATATGGAACGACACGTATTTCATAGGGCCTTGAGTTGACCATCTTTCCTTATGGACTCATGGCCAGGAAGACTGAATCAAGAGCTGCAGACATGGAGAAAAAATAACCAAGTAAGTGGTCACAGGAGACTAGTGTGACCCAGAGATGATAGGCTGGTGCCCTCTTCCCTCTCAGGAAGACTAGTGAATTCCAGATTCAGCCCAAGGCTCTCCCTACCATCCACAGAGGAAGCTCTCATATTCCAGATGAGTACCTATTAGCAGATGGTTGGAAGTTTTAGTTTAACCTTCAGAAAATACTGTGCAGTCTGACCTCTTGGGTATCTTAATTACTTGTGGACTATCAGTATATCCCAGCATTTAAGGGAGCCTGGCTGTTGGACAGCAGAGGCAGAGTTAAACGGAAGAGGCCTTACATCAGGAAACAGACATAGCAAAGGGAATGGATAAGTTTTTAGTTCATCTAACATCCCAGCAGTAGTTCTGTGGGTCATCATGAATATAGCTCTATTGTCAAAAATTTGAGATTTTGGCATAGGGAGAGGGGAGACTTTGCAAACGAGAGCGAGGGCTAGCAAACCTTTTTATAAAGACTGGACAATAACATATTTGTTTCTATCGACAAGAGTATTCCTGCCACAAGTATTCATCTCTGCCCTTGTTGTTCCAAACAGCCAGAGGACTGATGAAGCAATGTTTACATCTGTGTGCCAGTCAAATCCTGTTTGTGAACAATGAAACTTGAATTCCATGAGCTTCCCACCTGTCACAAAATAAATGCCCTCTGTTTGTTTTCCTACTAAAAATTATTTGTTCTCCTATTTTAAAATGTTGATGTCATAATTAGTTCATGAGTTGTACAGTCAGCAATAGTCAGCATTGGACCTGGTAAGCCGTATCTTGGTCTTAGCTCTTTGAAATAGTCAACGTAAGTAAAAAAAAAATGGAAGAAAAGGAAAAACAAACTGAGGCAGATTCAAGTGAGATTTTCGTTATGGTTGAAATTTAAATTACATTCTATGGTATCTTAAAATTATTATTGGCTTGATTAGTTGATTCATTCTTATTACCAGGACTGACTGACAAGTGAAGAGAGAATCAGCATTGGATGGCCCAATAACAGATATGCTCAAGCCAGGTCCTGCTTTCTAAAATGCAAGCGCTGTCTCTGCTTTAAAGCTGAGGAAGTAGCAACAGCACAGGGAAGTCAACTCCACCAGAGCCCTGGGATCCAAATCCAGTTATGTAGGCTTTGCTGTGTTGGTCTTCTTACGTCTTGGCTCAGCTCTGGACTCAGAACCTTACATATCGTGTTTGATTTATAATCTCTGTGCAGATGGAAAAACTATAGATTAAGAAGAAGATTTGATTTTGCATAGCTGATAAAAGCCAGGGCCGGGAAGTAGTATTTGGAACCCACCAACTGCAGGAAGCAATTGTCTGAGGTGGGCCTGGTGCTGCTGGTTCATAGTTTTGGCTACTTGGGAGCCTGAGGCAGAAGAACCATGATCGCAAGGCCTGCTGGGCTACAGAATGTGTTGAAGGCTGAAGGCTGGCCCGAGAAACTTAATGAGACTTTATCTCAAATTAAAGCATCAAAAAGAGTGCCAGATGTGTGTGTGTGTGTATGTGTGTGTGTGTGTGTGTGTGTGTGTGAGAGAGAGAGAGAGAGAGAGAGAGAGAGAGAGAGAGAGAGAGAGAGAGAAAGAAGGGGGACTCAACCAATAACATGTCTACTTTGGAAACTAACACTGAATCTGCTTCCAAGGTCTCCTGTGGTGAAAATAGAGATCCAATTTCTCAAAGTTTTCTTTTGACCGCAAGACCTATGTAGCATATGTGTGATTGATTGCCCCCCTCACATAAACAAGCAAACAAGCTTAATTAAAAAAGAATGCACAAGTGTTAGAGACTTAACTCAGTGGTTTATAGCGCTTGAACTCTTCTACAGGACTCAGGTTCAATTCCTGGCACCTACATGGTAGCTCACAATCATCTGTAACTCTAGATCCAGGGGATTCTGGCATTCTCTTCTCACCGACATGGGCACCAGGCACACATGTGCTGCACATAAACACATACATTCATACAAACGAATAAATCTATAAAACAATAAATAATTATTTTAAAAGTAAAAAACGAAAGCACAATTCATAATGCAGCTTGCAAAACCTGATTTGAGTTCTTCAAAGGTGGGGGTAGCAGTATCGGGATATAGTTCAATTCATATACATTGCTTGATTCTCAGTACCATGAAAAGGAAAGCAATTTATTGACTTAATTATCCAGTTACTTTCTCATCTAGATAATTTTAGCTTAGAAGTCTGTATAAATGTGAAAAATGCCTTTGCACAAATTAACAATAGCCAGCATACTTGGACTTCTCCTCCTGGGCAGAGACTGTGCAAAGGGCCACACAGAAGTGTTCCTATTACCACCCCAGTTCTGTATTATGTTCAAAACCAAGTCCCAGAGGTAGACTTAGCACTGTGAAGGTGGTTTGCCTCTATTTATCATTACTATCCTCTCTCTCTCTTTTACACAGGCACACACACACTTTCATAAAGAAGGGTGTGTGTGTATAAGAGTGCATTTTCCAGGTTTAGAATAGAATGGTGCCTGGTGTAGAAGGAGGTACTTAAAATATTTGTTAAATAACTGGATGAACAGATGGATGTTAGTGAGAGCATGTTTTCTGATATACAGTCAGTACAGAATGGGTATAGTCAAGCGTCCATAGCTCATGGGATAATGAGATAAGAAACCATCCTAAGAAACTGAAAAGTGTGAAGAATCGACCCCAGTCAGAAAGGACCGGGTGAGAAAAATGAGCACTTTGGCATATGTAGATGGCACTGTGGAAATAGAACTGCTTAGAAAAGCCAGGGTTTAGGCTTACAGATACATATGCTCTGTGAGACCAAGTCCTCCGTCTGTGGTCAAGATGTGATCATTGTACTGTCAAAACCACATCGTGTTTTCTTAATGTAGTTTAAGCATGGCAGCTTATGAGAAGAGATTCATAATGCATTAGCTCCCCTTGGGATTATCAGAGGGCCCAGAGGGGGAACGCTGGCCTGCCAGGGGAGCAAGACAGAAAAGAAGTCTGCAGACAATCTTACCTAGACGTGTCTATGTTCAGAGAGGGAAGGAGGAAAGTAGGAGGGAAGAAAAAAGGGTGGAAAGAGAAAAGCAAAGAGAGAACGAAAGAAAGGAGGAATGACAGAGGAAGAGAAGGAAAAGGAGAGAATTGGAGGGGATTGTGGATTAGAGCTGGCAGACAGGTGAGACAGTGTGCGGTGGTCGCCTGAGACATGGCAGCAACCTCTGGATCGCCCATCCCTGCTTTTTGGCAAGGGAGAGATAGTCTTCAGAGGTTTGTCGCAAACTTAGCTGGAAGTTGGAGCTACTGAAAACTTGCAGAGGAAGCTGGCTGAGCGAGCTGCTCTCGGGAGATGAGATGGCTGTCACATGTGAAGTTGGTGCCCTTGGTCAGATCACAGATCAGAGCTGCCTGCAAGTCACCAGGGCCACCTTTGTTCCACAGATACTTTTTGTGGTTCCCCCGTGGTCCCAAGGAGAGTCTACAGCTGCAACAGGCAGGCTGTCACAGTGGGGATGAGAGCCCAGTGCTGATGGGCCTTTGAGTCAGAGTCCCCATTTAAAGGCTTACCCAAGTTGGAATAGCAGCGATGGTACTCTTTCAGCTGGCGTGCAAGCATACACTATCACAAGCACACACTCATTAACACGCACATGCATGCAAAAACTTAAGCATGAATAATGGCACCTGCACAGCTAAACATTAAAATGTACAGATTCACGTACACAGATAGTTCACGCTCACTTACACATGCATTCTTACGCCACCCACATGCACATTGACATGCATTCCCATATGTAAACTGCCATAAATACATAAGCAAAAACTCACATTACCATATTTTCCAGTACATACACATGTAGAATATGCACATTTATAATGAGCATGCTTATCATATGCAGTACAAACACAGACATACAATCACCTACAAATGCTCATGGTTACACACATTCATGCACTCATACCCGGACACTCAACCACAGATACACCTGAACAAACCCCAGAGAATGCCTCTGAACATGTCAATTCCGCACCTCAGAACTTCGTTTTCTGTCAAGTTAAGATCTCCCAGGACATCCTCATGAGCAAACTTCGCCAGGCTAAAGTGTTTCTGCTATGTCAGACACATGCCTTGTGCAGCCAGTACAAGTTTTTCTGCCCGAGAAACAAAACAAAACAACAGCAAACAAAATAAAAAAAAATATCTTGAATAACATGTCAGTCCAATGTTTGGAAAAGCTGGGCAAGAGCTGGGGGAAGGGCCTTGTTTCTGGTCAATAGCATGGCCGTTTGTGTGCCTGCTCTTCTTCCCCCGCCTGCGTATTATTCAAATCCATACATTGTGTTTGCCTTTTGTGTCCAGCTTCCAACAAGTCTCCCTTTGTCCCCATCACAAAAGCCAATAAACTCTGCGTGGAAAGTGAGGTTCAGGGGCTGCTGGACATTATGACTAATTGCCGGGCAGTTTGTATCCTTGAGACCATGAACTGATATTGGGAGACAATGGCAGAGAGGGAGTCCATTGAGTACAGAGAGCCCCCTGGTAACCCCACGGGGGCTGAGATGGGCAACAAAAAGGCTATTGAGAACAGTGGCCCTGGCTGAAAACTGTGAGGTGGGGGGAGCGGGTGGCATGACCACATGGCTAGCCTCCAATGTGGCTTTTGTTTTCTGGACAGTGAAAGCTGGCACACAGAGGAGGCGGCGTTGTGTTTATCTTTTGGAGGGATTATGGAGATACGGTTGGCAAGTTGAAATGATGGATTCCCAATGTGTGATGGGATGATTGGATGTCCACATATTATTGTGGAATGACACCACACGTCCACACACTGTCACCAGTCACATTTAGCATTTGTGTGTGCCCGTTGGGGGTAAGGATGACAGCACTTAAAATCTACCCTCGTCTCAGATTCCAAGCTATAGAATACAGTACTGCTGATGACAGTCACCGTGCTGCACATGAATCCTAGAAGTTGGTCATTGTAGGAAGTTGAGGGTTCACGGAGATGCAGAGAAGCCCTCGCCAGACCCACCCTGACTCATGAGTGTGAACATAGGCCTGCTTTTACTATCGCCTTGGGTAATGGCAATGATTATTAAAGGTACACGAGAGTGAACCTTTCACTAAAAGCCATCTCACGAAAAGCCACCACTTCGGCCTGGGTTCTGTCTGTTTTACCTCAGGGAGGCCTGTCCACCTGGGGTGATAATGATTTGGGGCCTGCACAAATCCCCATTGTAAACACCCCAGGGTAGAGTGATTACTCCCCCAGAGAAATGGCGGGAGGAGATACCAATGGGGATAGAGAAGACCCTGTGTTTTCTCTTTCATCCTTTCTTTCATCTGTCTTCTTCTCATTTAATAAAACAAGTAGATGTTACAATGATTCCCTTTCCATGAAACACCCATTGCATGTCTCTCGTTGGAATTTAGTACATGTAGTATTCAACTGTGTAGTATTAAGACTGTCCTGGATTTCTTAATATAAACCAAATTAGATTGTATTAATGTCAGTTGTATTTCTCCAGAAAGGTGGGCTTCCAACAGAAGTCCATGAACGGGTCTTCATTCCTGCATGAATTCTCTTACTTTGTTTTCTTGTCCATAATTACTCATTGCCATTGTCCCTGTCCTCTGACACATTCCTGCTGGTGTATGAAGACCGGATGGTTCTGGTGCTGTGTTTGGAAAGGGGCTTGAGAAAGACATTCCCTTATGTTGGGAATATAAAAAAAAATCCATGAAACTTATCAAACTAGGACATGGTATTTAGGGTAATCTGATGTCATGCGTTTGGGTCATGTTTTCTCATATTTGGCTCCAGAATAAACTATATTGTATACCTTTGGAGGTGAGAACTATGCTTTATGCTGGCAGCCTTGTCGTCCATCCCAGAGCTAGCTTCCTGAGATAATAAACTCTCCTCACTTGGCTCCATTGCAATTTGCGTGTCTGTAATTTACCTTCTGGTACATTCTTATGCAGGCCAAGGTAAATGGAAGGCTTTAAAAAACACAAACAAATGCCCCAAACTCAAGTGTGACCACTCATGGACCCAGAGCCCTTGGCAGGTGCTTTAAGGAATCATCAAGCTGATAATCCAATTTTCAGAAGTTAATTACACAGAATAATCTGTTGAATAGACATGGTGTATGGGTCTCCCTTGTCATTTAAAAATTCCATCACGTATATCTCTCCAGGCTTAGTGCAATTTGCTACTGGTCCCCAGGGTCCCCGAGTCTTGACCACTTGTCAACCTCATCCCTGCTTCTGCACTTTTGCCAAATAAATCTTCTAAGATGCAAAGCAGACCATACATCTTGCTTCCTCTTCTAACCTCTCCTACATGGTTTGGCACTGCCTTGTCTGTCCTCGCTTCCCCCAGTACCGTCTTTCACGGGCCTGACAGTGACATTGTTTCTGTTCAGGATTCCCACTGGCACTTGAACTATTTCTGTCCTGTAGAACATATCGTATCCTCAACCTCTGTCCAAAGACAAAGAACCTCCCATCTGGAGACCTCAGTCTTCCTGGAGTCTCCCATTCTCATGCTTGATTCTCACTTGGCCTCAAGCCTTCGCTTTGGTCTTGCCCCACGGGAGAAGCCTTACATCCCTTCCCTTAGAAGTCTCAACTGCTGTGTCTTTTCCAGCTGATGCAACAAAGATGTTAAATTACTAACTTGCATCCCTTTTCACCTGGGAGCATAGCCAGGCATGAACTCCCTAGCTCAATCTGTCAGAGTGACAGAGGGGTAAGCAGAAGAAACACAGTGTCAACTCTATCATCAGTACCTTTTTAGTTCTGGAAAGGGACACAGTCCAAGAACAAGGAGTGAAGTTGCATAAACTCAGGCAATAATATATGCTATAAGGAAACACAGGAAAATGGGCTATAAATCAACAAGGGGCCAGAGAAGCTGGGGAAGCCCTTGGACTAAGTGGTCAGGAAACCATTTCTGGAAAGATGACAAGTGCCCTGAAAGTTGACGGATGGAAAGGGAACATCTGTGTGTGCCTCCAGGGCAATGTGTGCTCAACTATGTCTATTAATACTAGTGCAAGAGGACATTTAAAATACAGATCCTCAGTTCCTTTCCATAGACATTCCAATTTGGGAATTGGAGAGACGACTCAATAGGTGAAGAGTACTTGCTGCTCTTGCAGACGTCTTGAGTTTGGTTCTTGGCACCCGTGGATGGCAACACAAAACCATATAATGCCAGCACCCGGGAATTCAACACCCTCTTTTAGACTCTATAAGCATCAATCATCAATACACACACAAGTACAAAATCACAAACAGAAGCAGAGAAACTCACAATTAAAAGTTAAATAAATCACATTTTCTTTTAATGCTGGCCAGAACCTAAGCTGGCTTTCTCTGGTGCTCTGGGCTTCCTTGCTCTTTCTCTGAAGTGCTATTCATGGTCCACGCTGCTGGCCTCCCTGTTAGATTCACTCAAATGGCATGACCCCTTTTCATTGTTTTCTCTATTCTCCTCCTCCAGCCAGTGTTAAGATTTACAGCTTGTCTGTTCTGGAGTTTTCTTTTAAACTCTAATAAAACTCACCTCAAGGTTCAATGTAATAATAATACAAATAAATATGACCAAATACAATCTGAAAAACATCCTGATTTCAATGGTTTAAATGAATATCAGGCCTTTTATAATTAATTCTTTATTTGACTTTAACGTCTGATTAAAATTTGTGATGAATTGATCCAAGGGATCACATTTACTAACAGAAGCAAGTCTAGAAGTGAGGGCTTAGCCAGTCAAGCAGTCAATCATTTGGCCATCTGAGTTTTCTTTTGACTTCTGTAGGTAGCCACAGGACTGGTGTTGTAGGTAATAGGATCTGGGCCACAATTTTGAAAGAGTCTGGTTTTTTGTGAACAGTAGGGACCAAGTACAATAGTCCTTATTGTGGAAGTGAACTGAGAGAGAGAGAACGGAATGGTGAAAAAGGACTTGGAGAGGGTTAGATTCCGAGAAAGCCTAGGCAGAGAGTCGTGGCTCTGCTCTAAAAGGGAAGATGTTAGAGCGTCTTTCAGAATTTGGGGTCTGAATAGCTGGGCAAATAGGATTTCCAATTACACAGGCAGAAGGAGCAAGATAAGGAGACGATTGGCCATGGAGGAGTTGCGTAACGAGCTTCTCCAGAGCATGTTAGCATTGAAATTCCTAATAAACAGCCAGAAGAAGGTGTCAGAGACGTAGAGTGAGATGGACGTGGGCGTCCAGCTTCATTTTTGCAGTGGGGAGAGCTGGTGGAAAAAGTGAGCCATCCACAAAGAGGAAGATGATTTTGGGTGGGGGGAGCTTTAATAGCAAAAGCGACGGTAGCAAAGCATGATGGGAGGATCCTCACATGTTAAGGGAGGCCATGGATGAATGAATGGGTCTGGGCAGGGTGGATGGATGAGTGAGCCAACTATGCAAGCCCGAGTTTCCAGAACAATGCTAGCTGCTTCATGGCATGGCCACTGCCAGAGTAATCTTTTAGCCTCATGGTGAACTGATTGCCACTGGCTTATCAGAGGAGTGGCTCAGATCTTAATGTCCTTGTGGAAAAATAGCCATAAATTTTGCTTTCAGGACAGGGGATGTTTCCAGGTGTTTCCTGGATGTGCCAGGTGGACTGATGAAACACTTCCCAGGGAGGCTTGGTACTTTCCTCATCCAGGAGGCAAGGCCCCTGTGAAACCTTGCTGTGTGTTCAGGTCTGATGCCCCCATCCCAGTCTATCAATTGGTACTTTGGTTCCTCCAGATAGTTTTTAGGGAGAAAAAGGGGACTGAGTTTTTCAAAATGTCTGCTTTCATAGTTTCCATATTTCTATATTCTCTCTCGTTCTCTCTGGTGTGTGTGTGTGTGTTTGTGTGTATGAGAAAGAGTGTGGGGGGGGGGGAGGGAGGGAGGGAGAGAGAGAAAGGAAAATCAGTGTTGAGTAGCATTTGCCTTGATACCATCCACGTTTTCTTTGAGAAAGGGTCTCTCATTGGTCTAGAACTTAGCCAATTCAGCTGGAGGGTCTGCCCATTTTACAACTGCTAGGTCACAATCATGCATGCCTTCATGTCTTTTTCCATTGTTTTATGGAGGTTCTGAGCATTGAACTTGGGTCTTCATGCTTATACTGTGAGCACCTTACTAATTGAACCATCTCTGCGAATGCTGTGTTTACCTTCCGATATCCTCAGTATTAATTCCATCCTCATGACTTCTTTTTTTTCCTAAAAGGGTAATTAAAAAGAAAAAATAAATTTAAGAAATCAAAACATAAGTAACAACAACCAAAACCTTCTATTTTGTCTCTTGAAGAAGTCAAAAGCCAACAGCACTAAATCTGGTGCCATGTTCTCTGAGCTGTTATTTTGGTGTGGCTCTGAGTTCCGCACCTCTCTGTGCCTAAACAGTGTTCTTTGAAGTCAGCCTCATCAATAAATCATCCTGGAGATGGTTCACAGGCCCAAAATAATGAATAATAATTAGCGATATTAAAAAAGTGATATTTTTCCTGCAATTTGGAAATTAATGTTTATTTTGGGGGACACCTCCAATTTCATCAAATAAGTGATTTCTTCCATATAGTTCTCTTGCTAATCTGCACACGGGCACCTGAAGGCTGGCAGGCTTGGTGTAGCTTCCTTGCCAGTTTATTGATTTTGTTAGAAAAGAAACTCATGACATTTTAACAAAGAGTGACCACATGTGAATAAAATCCTGATTTGACTTACCTATTATAGATAATTATCATGTGGAAATCATTGTCCGAGTCCTTTGGACTTATCATCACCTAAACAAAGCTGTTAAAAGTATTTTTTGAGAAATCTGATGAGAATTTGAAAACTATGTATCTTGAAAGAATGAAGCAGGGAAGGCCTGTGAAATCGTGTCCACTGGGGATGTCATGGCTGTTGCAGGTATGAACCTCCAGCAGCTGTGGTCATCTGCTGAGTATCAAGCCATTTAACAATTCCAACCTGAAGGGAGGAGGAGCTCCTGAGGCCCCACATCTACTTCCACAGCTATTAACAGTTGATGTCTGTTGAAAAAGGGACGGTCACTTTTCTTTGGGGGGGTACAGTCATTGAAGGGCTGTTTGTGCTCCAGTGGATCACCCCATGCCTGTGTGCATATAGGCAGGACTAACTGTATTTAGAAGGTGAAAAATAAAAGAAAAGAAGACCATGAAGTTGGGAGGGAGATGCATGGGGGTCTTGGAGGATGGGAGCTGGACTGGAAGGGGATTGAGCAGTACATACAATCAAAATATGTTTTATGTATGAAGTCTTCAAAGAGTAAGTAATAGATATAACATAGGAAGGAAATTTAGACAAAGAAGTAACAACATGCATTTCCTTTTACTATACAGGTGTTAGTATATGGTGACATATACATATATATGCATTTATATGCTTATATGTTTCAGAAGAACAAAGAATGATGTAATATTTGATATAATATGGCATACCATTAAAGGAGAGTACCAAATTTTTGCATCTATTTTTCTTGAAATAATTAGAAACAAAATTAACTTTGTCTAAAAGTTCCCTCTCTTCTTTTCCTATTTTCCCACCACCAAAAAGCTATTTCTTTTCAAATTTTTACATTTATTAATTTTTTATGTATATGAGTGTTTTGTCTGTATATGTGTATCTTGTGCATGTAGTCCCAGAGGCCAGAAGAAGGCAACACGTCCCTTGGAACTGGAGTAACAGACAGTTGTGTGGTATTACATGGGTGCTGGGAACCAAGCTCCAGATCTCTGCAAGAACAACAGGTGGTGCTAAGCGCTGTGCCATCTCTCCATCCTTGCTCCCTCTCTTCCTGCAGGCTGTGTCTCTTCGGTGTTACATTTTCTGGCTGTGGCTGAATGAACACCAGCACAGGCCCTTTGTCCGGGCCAAGTGCTTTAGGGAGAATTGGGGATACAATCAGACTGAGACCTCGTGGCCTTTCTGTCATTGAGCCAAATATCATTCTGGATAATGTCCTTGAGTAATTTTGACTAATTTTCATCCTAGCCTCAGTATACAAATCTCTGTACACATTGATTGGCAAAGTCAGTCATACAGCAGTGTAGTGAGGACTGCTGTGGGCCCCAAGGAGTCAGGGATGAACAGGAAATGCTTCCACTTCTTGGAACTCTCAATTTAGACTTTAGAATAATTAAATAATTGAGAGGGAATGTTCAAAAAAAACTATAAATAGATCCTTGACTTCTGCTTTTCATTTCTTCACTTTATAGCATGAGGCTGATTACATTGGATCACATCCGACAAACTCATAGGGTATTTTCCCCTTTGGTTTAGAGTTTTTTCTCCCTGACACAGCCACATAATGCTTCCTAATCGGCTTGACTCTACAATCAATGGTGTGAAACCGCAGGGCCATATGCTTGCCAGGCATCTTATGAAGAAGATCGGAGCTGATTGTTTGCTCTTTGATAAGATTCTCTCTCTCCTACTCTTCTGGTCAACTTAATATATCCACAAAGGTAACAGGACGGACTTTCCTGTGACGGACATATCTTATCCAATGCTTAGTGCTATCTTGGAGATCCTTTCTCCCAGAGAAAGAAACATCTGCCAACATCCCACGTGCTTTGGAGTTCTTCTTCACTTTTTATGTCCAGGACCCGTGTAGACCCTTATAAAATTCAGGTACCAACTTCTTTTCTTTTTTATTTTCTTGTTCATTTTATTCGAGGAGAGGTCTCACTATGTAGCTCTGGCTGTCCTGGAACTCACTATGTAAACCAGGCTACTGGCCTCAAACTCACAGAGATCTGCTTACATCCAGCCCTGAGCCACTACCACTGGCACCCAACTTCTATTATTAAATTGAACATCCTTAGGTCTTTATCTAATTCCATCCTTGACCCACTGTGTACCTGTGAATATAAGGATACATACCTTAGCAATTCCATGTGGACATTCTGCAATCATTGGGCAGTTCCAGAAGGCAGATAGTCAAGTCAACAGGAAATCCATTTTGTAGCCAAGGAGTGTACAGCATGGCTTCTGAATTGTGTGTTATAGGGTAAGGCTGATATCTATTCATTCATGCATTTACCAAGTGATTATATCACAGAGAGCTCTCAGCCATGCACCTTTTAAATAGCCCAGTGTTCAAATGAACCCGACTCTGACTACTCTTGCTAGCCAGACCCAGGCATCAATAATCTTTGACACTCTCAATTCAGTCCATGTTAATCATCATCATCATTACTATGTATCTCCAAAATTCTACTGCTGGGAGATTAGCCATCTTCATGTCTTTGCCTGCCGTGAATACTCCTGGCTATAACACTAAAGTTCCTGCATCCTGGGAAATTCCTGTTGCAGTCATGATCAAACCCACTCCTCCTCGCATCTAAGCTCAAACATATCCGAGCCAGCCTGAAGTCCTCTGCCACATCGCCTCTTTACATTTAACTAGTTATCAGACACAAGCTGTTCTTAGGTTGAAAAAGAACCCAGGTGAGCCTTCATAGATCCATTTGAACTTCATTGACCGGTTGGCTTCCAATGGCTCTCCCATGATGACCTACTGTGCTAGCTCCATTCTGTTGCTGTGACCAATGCTGTGACCAAGAACAACTTAACAGAGGAAAGGGTTAGTTTCATCTTGCGCTTTCAGGTCAGAGTTCAGTACTGAGGGAAGTCAGTGCAAGAACTTAAGGCAGATCTTGAAGCAGAAACCAAGGAGGAACATTGCTTGATATCCATTGGATAGTTCTGGTTTATATACTCAGCTAGCTTCATTGTACTGCCTAGAACAGTGATTCTCAACCTGTGGGTCGCAGCCCCCTTGACAAACCTCTATTTCCCAAAATATTCACAATTCATAACAGTAGCAAAATTACAGTCATGAAGCAGAAAGAAAAATAATCTTATGGTTAGGAGTCACCACAACATGAGGGACTACTGTATTAAGAGAAGCATTAGAAAGGCTGAGAACCACTGTCCAAGAACGGCATGCCTAAGGATGGTGCTGCCCACAGTAGGCCAGGGTATCCCTACATCAACTGATAGTCAAGACAATCCCTCAAAGACATACTCAGGGGCCTACTTGATAAGCACAATTCTCAGTTGAGACTTTTTTAATCCTGTCACTGTGGATTGTTTTAAGTGGAGGGTAAATACTAACGAGGCACCTATAACTGGCTATTGTAGGGCCCTTGGGCATGAATCACACACACTCGTTCCGGTTCCTCAGACCCTCCTGCTTTCTAATAGGGCAGGTGAGGGGAGAGCCCGAATGTCTGCGTTTCTAACCTCTCACACTCATACTTTAGGGCTTGGGCTTCAAAGCATAGTGTTTTGTTTTTTGTTTTTTGTTTTTTTTTCACATCCAGATCCATTTGGGAGATGAAGCCTGCTGGAGATTCCAGAAGCATGTAGGTCACGCAGCAATGACACATTCCTGACCAGGTCCTTTTGTGGATGACAGAGTCCTACATCAGCAGGAAAGCCCTGGCACCAGACAAATGCATTGTCCAGTGACCAGCTCAGCTGTGAGCTCTTTGTACCATCCTAACTCCCATCCACAACAATCAGTCATAAAGCAAATGCAGACTCAGTTACTTTGGACTGATGGTTTGGGTTGGGATGCCCCTGGCTTGTGATTTGAGCTGTGATGCCGTGGCATCATCCCTCCTGCTTAAGATATCAGCATGCGCTGGATTTTCCACCAGCCCAGGCAGAGCAATGTCCCCAAACAGCTGGGAAATTGCCCCTTTCCAATCTTTACCTGTTCTACATGTGACTGTTAATACATCCACAGCTTGTTTCCATCCTGGGTTATCCTCAGCCATCTGCTCCTTGCCTGGTGGTTTTATAGGAGAAGTATGTATCCTACCTACAGTGGTCCAGACACTCAGGACACAGACATGAGGAAATGCAGTTCCCCTCACAAACCCCATTAGGTATGAAAGAAGTTCCCTGATGACTTCAATTTGAACAAAAACTCACCTAATTCTAATAATTCACATAATTTGGTCTCTTCTCTATAGGAGACAGAATCCTCATTCATATATATCTCAAGGATAAATGGATTACACAGTTCTTGCTTCCCCCACCAGCTCCCATGTTCTTAAGCAATAGACACAGTTCGCCATGTGATGGGCCTCTCACAACATGTTTTACTGTCCCTGTACCAGTGAAGCTGCCGAGGGCTCATTGTAGCTGCTGCCCCCAAACACCTTAGCTGAAAACCATCCACATTGTGAATTCATGTCTTTCTTGAAAAGGAGCTGAGGTGCAGCTTCACTGGGTCCTGTGTTTTGTGGGTTTCTGTTTTACAAGATTACAGTTAGTTAAGAGTGGGCAGTGCCACCTGAAGACCCAACTAGAGACACATTGCACTGGAAACGTCTCTGAAGATTGTTAGCAACATCCAGTTCCTCAAAAGCTTTTGGTCTGTGGACCTCTGTTCTCTACCTGGTGGGCAGAAGGGCACTCTTTGTCCTAGGAGCTGCTTCCATATGGTAGCTTGCTTTATCTGAGTGTGAGGCAACAAGAAAGAGTCTGTTAGCCTGACAGAAGTCAGACTCATTTGAATCGCCCCACAGGTGTAAGAACCCATCACTTTTGCCTTTATCTTGCTTGTTTGAAGCAAGACATAAAGTCAACCATATTCCAAGGAAGAGAGATAGGAACTCTGGGATCAGAAGTCACTTGGGGTCATCTGAGAAACTCATTGCCACACCCTCGGATTAGCCATGACCCTTTCTCATATGCTTGTATAGCACCCTGTTCTTAGGAGAACAAAACCTCTGATCATTGATTTTATGCGTCAGTTTGACTAGGTCTTAGTACCACAGTGTATGGGAAAATACCATCTTTAATTTCAGTTGGAGGTATTTTTTTTTTAAGTGAGACTGAATTGAAATTGGTAGACTTTGTGCAAAGCATCTTGTCTTCCCTGAGAGGGCTCTCATGTGAACAACAATTGTAGAGCTTAAGAAGGCTCCCCACTCCCCAGAAAGAAACAAGTCTTCCCCTAGGCTGCACTATGACTTGACCAATGGTATTAACCCTCCCATGTCTCCATGACGACAACCCCCTCAGCAGATATCAGACTGGCTGGCCCACACTCTTATGTGAGAGGATTCTCTAAAATCTATTTTCCTTTCTTCCCTGTCGCTTCTATTTATCCCAAGCCCCAGATGTTTCCTGGCTATGACTGTGACACCCTTCCATCATCTTTTGACATCCTTTGGCCAGGAGGAAACCTGCTTCCAGTTACCCTGTTCACACACGGAGTGAGTCCCTTCCCACAGCCTTCTTCAACCTTCCTCTCCTTTCTCATGCATCCCTTCAGCAGCTCGATCAACAGAGCACTGTCTTTACTGAACTGTTTAGTATCTGGGCAGCATTTGTCTTTCCCACAAGCTTCTATTCGCTGTGAGCCTGGTACCATGTTTGCCTTGTTAATGGCAATTCTCTCTGACACTAAAGTGCACTGGATGAATATGGGTAAATATCACGTGTCCATGGGAATATAATGCTATTGATTGATATCTACATTGTACCAGTTAGTCTGCTGTAAGTAATGCTTTATGTAACTTAGTCACATACATAGGTATAAGATTGAATCTCCTACAGTTTTGGAAGAAATGTCTAGGCTCTGGACACTGGATTTTCCCATCTAAAAACTGTATCATTCTGTGAAAACACAGGCATGCTATCTCTTCTAAGAAATGTCAACACAACCATCTCTTTATGTTTTAAAAAGTTGGTCTTGGTGAGTAGAGTTCCTTTGAAAAAATGTATTTAAGGTTTCCTTTATAAGAGAGAAACATAAAATTCCAGCAAACATTAGCCTGGAGGATGCAGTAGAGGCCAGAACTGGATCACTGATGTGGAAGCTCTTGAGTTGTCCCAATGAGTCAATTCACTGCTAGGTGATCCAGCACGTCGCCCCTGAATGACACCAGAGTCTTCCCTTTCAGGTGAAGCCTGCCCCCACTCTCATTTTCTCCAGCTTTCTCTGTAGCACAGGCTCAAATGAGTGATGGAACCAGAAAACAAAGACTCCAAAACCAGGAGATATTTATCCTCCACAATATGTTAATGTTGCTGTGTTAAAGTTGCAACATCTAGGCTCAGGGAAGGAGTTGAGGCAGGGGGCTCAGTCTCTAGAATTATAAATGACACAGAAAATAGGGTAGGGTTATTAATGTCTCGTTCATTGTGATAAAATCATTTGGGGACCACTTCCCCAAGATCTGTCTCTACTGATAACTTACTATAAGTCATATTGATTAGAAGTTTATCTAGACCAGCCCTGGATTTGAAGACTAATCATTTGTGGCCACATTGCCTCCAAAAGTGCAATACTTAGAAGTACTATATGGGTCCCTAGGGAGTCCACAGTGACAACATCCTGTCCTCAGGCCCAGGATTGCAAAGTGTTCTGTAGGGGAGGGTAATTTCTGTGCTGTGTAGGAACTGCATGTCTCAAGATTTAAAAAGTGACCTCTTAGCCTGGGGGCGGGGTTGTGTATGACATGATCTCATGATCTGAGGAGTTGATAATATCACGTGGAAGGTGGGTCCACAACAGAATAGACGAGAACAGTTAGCACATGGTCTAGCCAAACATTTTTTTGTGGCCTGAGAGCATCTCTGAGGCAGGTGTCCAGTCAGGGAAGCTCTACCTAGAACCTTTCACCAGAACTGTTTTAATGCCCTGTGGGGCACCCCTTAAGGCAAATAGAAAAGAGCACTTCCTCTGACTGGGAAGGATATCACACAAACAAAGTTAAAGAGAGTCAAAGGTAATATGTGATTATTTCATATGAGTTTCTCAAACACAGTGAAGCCAAGTTGAGATGGGTGAGTATAGCACAGATGTCACACACCTTGGACTTCTGATATTTTGTCAAACTAGCTCAAGATAGGCCACGTCAGCACTAATATGAACACTAATGACACACTCACTTTCTTGAGAACCGTAGTTGGCTAGTCATTTTATGCCTGTGTTACTTATCTAAACCACCATGATGCCAATCAAGTATTCATCTCATTTGAAGGCAAAGCAAACTAGCTCTCAGAGAAGACCAGAAACATGACCAGGATCAAACACCTCATGTGTACAATGGTAAGCCAGAGATTCAACCAGTTATGTTTGATGTTGAAGATCAAGTTCAAGAATACTCTTGAGCCATGAAATATTCTAGAAAAAATGTAGTATTTTTTTTCAATGATCTTCAATACAAATTCTTAAGAATCATTTCTGTCAAAAAAAAAAACTTTATAGCTTTCTGTTTGCTTATTTCAGGAACTGGATAGTCACCACTTCTCAAGATTGCCCAGTTTACTGTGAAACTGGAAATGCGAGCAACGTAAAGCACATACAACATACATTCATATGACCTTTTAAACAACCTATTGCCTGCCTGTCCTCTATCTACACACACACACACACACACACACACACACACACACACACACACACACACAATAGCTCTCAATTTATCTGTCATCTCTCTATCACCTATTCTGTATCATCTCTCTATATCTATCTATCTATCTATCTATCTATCTATCTATCTGCTATCAATATATATCAGATATTTATTATCATTTTTGTGATAATTAAAATAGCAATTTGTAAATAGATTATATTAATCTTTTATAGTACCTGCCAGAAACAACTGTGGAGAATTTTCTCTTTCTTTCTGAAGTAGGTGCATTTATACCTTTGTGAGTTCAGATAAATCATTCTGTGAAAATATTCCTGAACGGGTTTTGTCATCTCTGCCTCATCAAGAACTTCTTTAGAATGGCAGCTTGGCAAACTATGCCCAGTAGTCAAAGTTTTTTCATTTCTTCTTTTTCAAATCTGTTTTTGTAAATAAAGTTTTATTGGCATACAACAAAACATCTATTTATGTATATCTATGGCTTTTTTTGAAACTACAATGGGCAGAGTTGAGTAGTCCTGACAGACACTGTCTAGCCCACAAAACCAAAAGCACTTACTCCTTGGACTTTTAGAGAATGTGTTTGTTGCCCTTTTTCCTAGAATATAAATTTTCGTAAACAACCCCAGGGAGTTGATGCTGACACTGTTACCAGCAAATACACTGATAAAATCTGGGTTTTATCCACGTATCTGTACAGCAGATAGGGTGATATGATGGACACATCTTGTCCATTGAGTAGGAATGTTCTGATAAAACTTTATTTACAAAATCAAAGAGGTAAACTGGGCGGTGGTGGCGCACGCCTTTAATCCCGGCACTTGGGAGGCAGAGGAAGGTGGATCTCTGTGAGTTCGAGACCAGCCTGGTCTACAAGAGCTAGTTCCAGGACAGGCTCCAAAACCACAGAGAAACCCTGTCTCGAAAAACCAAAAAAATAAAATAAAATCAATCAATCAATCAATCAATCAATCAAAGAGGTATTGGCACTGAGACAACTCAAGAGGACAAGGACAGTGCAGAGGAAGTGTCTGGGGCACATCACAAGGTTGGATAAGATGTCCGGACTTCATACCACCAATTGAAATAAACAGCACACTACAAACATTCCTGTATTCAAATGCCTGGACTACACCGGCTGCTGTTGGAATTGGCCAGGAGATTTGTGCTATCCTCAGGGCTTCCTATTAATCCCTCTCCAGTAATAATCATAGAGGAAATGCTCACTTTTCATGGGTACATTTATAGTTCTTCTGATCAACCAATGTTTGTTAGTCTTTGTTTAAAAGCCGTAACTAAGAGTTATCTGCTCGAAGCTTTTGAGCGTTTTGTTTTATCCTAAAGTAAGCTATGCTGTGTACTGTAAAGCGTGGATGCAACACAAATACATACACAGACTGTGTGAAGACTGGTTTTATATCTGAATGTGTGTGTTTGTGTGGTGTGTTGTTAGTGCACATAATGTGCGTGTGTTTGCACATGTGTGAGTGTATGAACATGTGCAGATACATGTACATGTTTTACAGCCATGGTGTTGACTGAGGCTGATGTTGGAAACATCTTTCTTGATCACTCTCCAACTTGTCTATGGAGACATTGTCTCTCTGTACCTAGAGCTGGCTCAATATGGTTAGCCAGATAGTAGCATAGAACCCGTCTTTTCTATGGAGACATTGTCTCTCTGTACCTAGAGCTGGCTCAATATGGTTAGCCAGATAGTAGCATAGAACCTGTCTTACCACCCCATTCCTCTAGGCACACTGAGAGTCCAGTTCGGGTGTGCTGCCACACCCACTCAGATGTCACAGGTGTCCTGGGAACCTAAACTCCTGTCCTTACATTTATGTGGCAAATGCTTTAGTCCCTGAGCCATCTCTCTAGCCTGAGATGATTTTTTTTTAGTTTGCATTTATAAGAATACTCTAAGAAGCTAAGTAAGAAGGGGAACCCAAGGAAAAACATATAGTTATCCTCTTGGCTAAGGAAAGTAGACAAAATTGCCGGGGAGAAAATTGGGATCTTGGGGTGGGGTGGGTTGGGGGTAAGGGGAGATGGGGAGAGAAAACTTAGAAGGGAAGGAGGTCGGGCCTTGGGAAAGCAGGAGGATTGGGATAAAGGAAGGTTGGACAGGGGAGCACGGAACCACAATTCTTAGTTAAGGGAACCACTTTAGGGTTGGCAAGAGACCTGACCCTAGAGGGGCTCCCAGATGCCCAAGCTGAGGTCCCCAGTTAGTTCCTTGGGCAGTTGAGAATAGGGAACCTGAAATGACCCTATCCTTGAGCAATACTGATGAATATCTTGCATATCATCATAGAACCTTCATCTGGTGATGGATGGAGATAGAGACAGAGACCCACACTGGAGCACTGGACTGAGCTCCCAAAGTCCCAATGAGGAGCAGAAGGAGGGAGAACATGAGCAAAGAAGTCGGGACCACGAGGGATGCACCCACCCACTGAGACAGTGGAGCTGATCTATTGAGAGCTCACCAAGACCAGCTGGACTGTGACTGAAAAAGTCATGGGATAAAACTGGACTCTCTGAACATGGCGAACTATGAGGGCTGATGAGACGCAAAGGACAATGGCACGGGGGTTTGATCCTACGTAATGTGATGGCTTTGTGGGAGCCCAGCCAGTCTGGATGTTCACCTTCCTAGATATGGACGGAGGTGGGAGGTCCTAGGTCTTACCACAGGGCAGAAAACCCTGACTGCTCCTTGGACTGGAGAGGGAGGGGGAAAGGAGTGGGGGGAGGGGGAGAAGGGTGGGAGGAGGGGGCGTAGGGGGGGAGGAGGGGGAGGGAAATGGGAGGCTGGGAGGAGGTGGAAACTTGTTTTTTTTTTCTCCTTTTCTCAATAAAAATAAAAAAAAAAGAATACTCTAGTAACTCCATTTCCTTGACCTACATCAAATATGAAAGTAAATCCAACTACTAACTTTCCCAGGGTGGGAGGCTCTTTGTATTAGAATCTGGGGACATCTATGAGCAAAGAAAAGATGAATCTATAAATGGCTCCAACTTTCTGTTCTCTCTCCCTTTGTCTGGGAGAAGCAGCCCCACCTTTGCAGGACTGATGGCATATTTTAAATGACCCAATAAGCAGGGCGTATTAATGTTATGTAGAAAGGAAATATAAGTCTGCAGCATCCTATGGCCCGTGAGTGGTGTATTCAGTCTGTGACATACTACGGCCTCCATAGGTAAGAACCTTCTCCTCTAGTGTGTTCTTCTGATGTGTCTCATATAATAAAGTTTGGGGAAGACTCCGCATTCACCACAGAGAATATTCTGCACAGAAGGAAGAAGGCTTAAACAGATCCGGGTAGATGAGGTTAGTTCACGGATACTATTGACTTGGTCGGTTCTGGGGTCCCTGCTAAGCATGTTCTGTGCTTTGGAATGGGTGGAAGCTGCTGAGTACCCCTCTTGGCAGCCATGGTGAGAAAGGAAAAGAGGGTTGAGGAAGGCCACGGAGGAAGGTGCTCACTCGGTGTGAGAACATGGTAACTGGAAACAGCCTTCCTCCTGGCCAAAGGAAGTACCTAAAGATGACGGACAAGTGTCGCAATTATAACCAGGAAACATCTGGCAGGACCAGGAAACGGATGGAATTTGGACATAGGCGCATCTGTGGAGAGTAGAGTGGGATCCAGGAGTACGAAGACATTTCAGCTTTGCGATGAGATATCAAAAAAAAAAAAAAAACAGAAAATAAGAATACCAAGCTATCTAATAGTCCATGTGTTCCTTTTCAAAACATTAATGCCTGCGTTTTTGTTTTAATTATTACTTGGTTAGTATTTCTGTTGGGTATATTATAAATACCAAGATAGAAAACTCCAGAGGCTAAATTTCTTTGAAAAGGTCAAAGCAGGGAGGAGGGAGGTGAGCTCAACCTAAGTCTCCTGGACAAACCAGTCCAAACTTCGTTTTTCTCTGAAACTATTATCAAGGCCCACTTGGGAAATGGGAGGTTAGATGGTTAATTAACACGCAGCTTTGTAGCTAGACTGGATGGCACCCCTCCAGCAGGAAACAGGACATCTTCCTTATGGTTTTTGAGAGATTGCTGAGTCAGTTGAGAGACTTTTAAAAAGGACTTAAAGAACTCAAAGTCAGAGAAGCAAAATGGAGATTTGTGACGGGTAAAGATTGGGATGCTTTGAAAGCATAAGCAGGAGGGAGATCTGTCAAGCCAGCATCAGAGGCAATTTCATAATACATCAGGCCGTTTCCATCTGGAGGGCTTGCCTCTTCCACTAAATTGATTCGTCCTGATTCCATGTTTCTTTACTCTGCCCGTCCAAACTCAACAGCTTTCTAGCTCATGGATAGACTTAGGGGAGCAGAAGATGAGATATAAGGGTGCATAAGAAAGAAACAAATGAAGAAAGAATCCAAGAAGATAATACATCTTTTTAATGTATAGAGTGGTAGATTGTTTGCCTTGTGTGTATAATGCCCTGGTTTCAATCCTCAACACCATACTAGAAAACCATGAATGAATGAATGAATGAATGAATGAGATGTAAGGACATTTGGAGCTTGGAGAGATTGCTCAGTCAACGTGAGCACCTGAGTTTAATTCCCCAGCATCAAGGTGGAAATGCTAGGTGCAGGGGAATACTCTTGAAAGCTTCAACTTCAGATCTGGACGGCTATAAGGTGTGGAGAGGGTCCAATGACCTGGAACAGAAAGCCACCCCCATGCTCAGTCGTTCTCACAGAGGTGAGGGTAAAGCTGAAACTTCAGACTTGGAAGAGAGGAGAGACTTGAGATAAAACTCTTTCCAACTTCAAGCTCTGAGCAATTGTGTGAGGTGAGCAAGCTGCAGAGCACCCCTCACGAACTGACAACTCCCTGCTGATGTGCTAGAAGTGGGGCCTGGACCATAGGCTGGAATCACTTCCAACTGTACAGTGTAATATTCAACCCGGCATGGAGTGCTCAAAGCAAGGTCTTTGTCTCTTACCGGAACTCCTGGATCTTCAGGTCTTAATGTGCTTTCTAGCCATGCTCAACAGGTGTGGTTGTCCCTCACCATGTGAGAGGAGACTCAGTGATTCCGGGACAGTCTTCACTCACAGACCCGATATACTCATCAGCCCTTATAGAGTGATGTGGTGCTTCCACGGAACCTGCATATTCCTTCCTGTGTCTTTAAATAACCACTCCATTACCTATCATATCTAATGTATGGGCTGGAGAGTTCACTGAATAATTAAGAGTTCAGTTCCCAGCACCAATTTTTGGCAGCTCACAACTACCTGTTAGCTCCAAGGACTCTGACACTCTTTTCTGGTCCTTCTTTCCTTTTCCGAGGACACACACACACACCCCTAAGTAAAAGAAAAAATAAATCATAAACGACATTAAAATTAAGACTATGTGAATTGTAGCTCTACTCTATTGCTAAGGAAATTTGGCGAAAAATATCAAGAATGTGCCAGTCTGCTGCCAATGCAAGATTTTTCTCAAAAATTTTCAAGTCAACATTGACTAAAGCCACAGATGTGTAGAGCCATGGCAGTGTGGCGGTAGCAGAACTGTGAAACTGGCCAGCCCTGGCTGCCCTCTGCACATGGCCCAATGTATCCTTCATAGGAACAGCTATGAAGCAAATTCAGCTAAGTGAAGGGCACTGGCCTTGATCCATGGCCACCCCCTCTTTGTTTGGTTTCTTCACTGACAAAAATGGAGATGCGTACCTATCTTGTAAAATTATTGTGAGAGATAAGTCACAGGAAGTTCTAGCAAGGGGTGCAGGTGATTTCTTTGGCCTACTGGGTTGGTCTCTTGAACTTGGGGGAGGGTCTGGTAGAATTAATGGTTTTCTGATGTAGAATTAGTGTGGTCGGTGGGAGAGAAACAAAACGTGAGACATTGAGTAGTCTATGTCCCTCTGCGTGATCTCTGCGGGCTGCACCCTGGGCGTGTGTGGTCCAGAGAACTGGGGAAGATGTTAAGGATATGGCTGCCATAGAGGTCAATAGCTCTATCAGAGAATTTGAGAGAACACAGGGGAAACCTGTGGGCATGGAGCCAACTGGACCTCTCTCAGAACAATGACAGCCAACCTGTCTGTCACCAGGCCTGCCTACCCCTGCTGCCTCTCCTCAGGGAGCTCTGAGGTTTTCCCTTTGAACTGTTTTGTTCTGCTTGGTTGTTGGTCTTAGCCCCTGGGAAAGCTGGTTAATGTAGTGCCCACTGAGGAATTCCTTAGGACTGAGCTCTGAGAGGCACTGAACGTTTAGCCAGACCAAGCAGCAGGCTGCCCCACACCAGACTTTGAGGGCAGCGTAGTGAAGTCCTTAGCCGCTCTTGCTTTAGAATTAGGCTAGCAGAGTCAATATAGCCATGTCTTCATGGCTACCTGTAGTATACAGGCAAATCCAGGTGTTAACAGTTTCAGCAAGAGGGTGTGTTTCTGGAATCTAACACAGTCCAGTTTCCTCTTCCTCTTCAGTTCAGGGGCAAACTTTGCCGTTTTCTCTTGGGTTTGAACCCTGCCTTCTGAGGGGCCTGGAGAAAAAAAATCCTTAATCTCCCTAGATCTCAATTGTTTTTTCTAAGGAAACTGATATTACCTGTTGAGGGATTAAGCAAGATAAAGTGTGTCAACTGTGTCAACATTGCAAGATTTTTATGCTTTCTGTACAGGAGAGCTACTGCTATGTTCTCTAAGGGAGGAGGCATCTTCCCTCAGGACACACGTGGCTTGGTCATTGTCTTCCTTCTGGCTTTGCTCAACACCCAATTTCTTGGTTGACATTTTCTATGACATAAAATAATGACTTGTGTGTCTGTCCCAGCACCAGCCTTCTCTTCCTTTTGTCTTATTTTTTTATACATTGTAGATAACCTCTATAATAATACATCTATCGTTTATCTATCCATCATCTATCTGTCATCTATCATCAGATATCATCCCTCAACTTTTATCTATTCATCTACCATTTTTGAACTTTGATCTGTCTATCATCTCTTAGCTTAAATCTATCTGCTATCTCTTATCTATCGCCTATCTATCAACATTCATCTATCTGTCATATATCTATCACCTATCAATTTTCATCTATTTACCATTTCTTCCTATAAGTTATATATATATATATATATATATATATATATATATATATGTATATTCTTCTCTTTACCTGACTATATCCACTTTCATTTTTGAGTCTGCTCATTCACCAATTCATACTCCATCCAGCTGGCTCTGTCTATCTTGTTTGTCTTTTCTCTCTAGATTTTATACTGAGAAGATAGGCATTTTTCATCTTTGTTATCAATAACACTTAGAATGGGACATTGCATTTAATAGACAATCAGTAAATATTGCATGGCATAAAGCATGCTGTTATTATTATTATTAATATTATTTAAGATTGGGTTTACAAAGATCAATTTAGTCATTAGATTGCCTAGAAAACTAGAAAAGAGTTCTGTAACGACTTCTATCTATCAACAATTACATATTGGTTATAGTTGTACATATTTTTGTTCTGGATTAGTGGGATAATAAATGCAAGGATACAACATCAACCCCATCTTTAGAACTATGCAGTAAGATACCATTCTGCCTGATTGTAAAGAGAAGTCCAAGATCACACCTTCTTCCCCAAAGCAGCTCACTTCTAATGCCTGGCCAGTGCAAGGCACAGAAACCTGATCACTCTATTTCAAGACTGTGTTGATGGGCAATCCCAGATCCTTCGGAGGCTGGTGGCATCCTCTGCTGCCTGTCAGAGACCAACTTCTCCCTCTGCCTAGTCCTAGTCTTCCTCTGCCGTTCCCATGCTGATCCTGAGCATCTTCCAAGGAAAGGCCCTGCTTGCAAACCATTGCATATAGTCTGCTACGTCTGCCCCACTGCCGCCGGGACTTGACTTCACCTTTCACTTGTGCAACTGTGTTCTTCGCATTTGCAAAGGTCCCCTTTTCCACACCATCGGTAGGCCCTAGGGTGGTTTCTCCAAGACTGCATCTCTTTCCAGTGGGAAGCAGACACTGGCTCATCACCTGCATTACAGGATCTTTCTTTAGCTTGCTCATCCAAGAACAGATACTGAATGTCTGCTCATGCCCGGAGTAGTGCTAGACTGTTTAAAAGGGGAAGTTACACCTGTTGTTAAAGTATCTGTTACTGCCAACAAGGGACCACAGCTATCAGAGAAGTCCTCTAGGCCCTTTCCCAAGAGGGCAAGAGTCACTTTTAGCTATAATGCTAGTTCAAAAAGTATTCTTCTATACCAATCAACTGCCTGTTCACTCACACAGCTTCCTAAAAGCCTTTCTTCAGGTGAACCTGGGGGATTGATTCTAAGCACACATGCATTTTATTTGACTTAAAAGTAAGTTGGGTCGAATGGTGTGAATATTTTCCTTTTATTTGTTTAATGTGTCTTAGAGATCTATCCATGTCACGCGTACAGGTCACCCTTATTATCTTGCAGGTCAAAATAGTAAGGCCATGGCGTTTTCATTCATCTGTCATTTCATTTAATCTTCCAACAAATATCTGCAAGTGCTTCCAAAGTCAGAGTACCTTCAAGATCTCTGGCCAAGATCAAGGGTGTGCGTGTCTTCAAAGAGGGAAGATTCTAGTGGGCAAATTAGAAAGACACCGGAAGGCTTTTTTTTTTTTCAGAATATATGAGATATTGGGTAAAATAATAAATCAGGGCAATGGGTTATATGGAGAAGCCAAATTAAAGGAAGGCTTTAATTGAAAATAACAATTAGCTGGCTAGGCAATGTTTCTTAGGAAGTGACGTTAAAACGGAGTGGAGGGAGACATAGTGGGCGGAAGGACAAGCTAAGCAGATGGCCCAACTGCCCATGACCATAGCACAATAACTGTGGCTCTTTCAGTGACTAAATGAGAGCCAGCATACTGTAACTGCGGAGGGCCTGCCGCTGCTTGGATACAGCTTGAGCGGTCCACATGCTGTGTGCTTGATCCTTAGGGTAGCAGTGTTCAGAGACGGTATGGACCTTTAACAAGTAGGATGTAGTGGAATGGAAATGTAAGGGGAAATGGGATGTCCGCTCACTCCTTTTATAGTTTTGAGATGGGAACTTTCTTCCTCCATGTGCCGTTTGTGTCTACCAATAGGTGAAACAAAGGGTGGGGACTTTTACAAAAGCCCGTGTCATGCCAAGAGCACTTCGAGTGCCTAAAACCTTGCATTAATTGAATAAACCTGTTTTCTTTTAAAGTGAGCATGCCCCAGGCTTTTCATTACAGCAATGCAGAAATGGAGGGACATAGGGCATATATCTACGTATTGAAAGGATTGGTTTGAACTATTTCCCAGACCGGCAGGAATAACCCAGGGGATTTTCTTCTCTCTGAGAAATAGATTATAAAAATTCATTCAAACTTAATTATTTATTTATTAAAAATATTTATTAAGCATTTACTATGCATGGAGTTAAAAGGGCAAGCGAAGCTAATATAACATTTGTCCTCATTCAACAAATGAGACAGAGAAAATATTTCTTAAATAATAATTGAATTGGCAAAAACAGATATTTGATCATGAAATGTTGGCCTGAACAGTAAATTTGCAGGTGGGAAGGCCCGGCCTCTTCATGAACTCTCCTTTTCACAGCAATGAATGACCATGCTCCCAGAGAAGATAAATAATGCCATTAACAAGAGTTCGCAGGCATGGAAATCTACGCTAACCACTGAATTTAATGCACCCTTGCACACCATTTGTTGACTGCTCTCGGGAAATACTGCTTATGCTATAGTAGCATCCAAATCAGCCTTTTTCCCTCTCCTACCTCAATGTCTTCTAAGCAAAGTTAACAAACAGCTCCTCTGAAGTTATCCATGACCACACGGGATTCAAATCCTCCTATTTAAGTCAGTACATACTTCATCTGCCAGTCTTTGCCAATACTTCTTGGGTATATGCTAGTTTGTGTGTATGAATGTATGCATGCATGTTCATGTGTAGGTAGACATGATTGAAACATGTATGTTTTGTGTGTGGAGGTCAGAAGTCAACTTCCTTTCTCTCTCTTTCTTTCTTTCTTTCTTTCTTCTTCTCCTTCTTTTTATTTTTTGGAGACAGGGTTTCTCACTGGCTTGGAGCTGACCAGGCAGATTAGGTTGGCTGACTATTGTGTACCAGGGATATTCCGCATCCATCTCTCCAACACTGGGATTGCACACCTGCATTACTCCTGCCCTATTCCCGCCCCATTTAAAACATGGATTCTAGGAATTGAACTCCAGGCTTCATACTTATAAAGTAAGCATTTTCCTGACTAGTCTCCCCAATCCTCAGTCTTCTTTTTTTGACATTTGCTATAAGTTGTATAACAGCTTTTCAGCTTCTTCCCTGACAACATTTCATCAATGTGTCTCTCCCCAAGTCCTCTCCAATTACGCAGTCTTTGGGGACAGCCTTCCTTGTAATGGCATCCTTGTGCCTGACAATGTCAACCATCAGAATAGACAGAAGTGCTTACTCCACAGAGACAGTGTCCTGGATGGGAAGAGTGGGGCTTGGGAGCCAGGGCGGTTTAAGTTTAAGCTCTTGTGTTGACTAGACACATAGCCTTGGGCAAAGCGCAAATGTCCTCTGAGCCTCACTTTTCTGTTTGCAAAATGACCTGAGGGTAAGAACAGGCTGGGGGGGTGGGGGGTGGGGAGAGGCCCTGAACTCAGGTGCAAAATCCAAGGGGCTGCGTCAAAGCCCCGATCATCAAAATAAATAACATTTAATGCGGTAGTTGATAAAATTCAAAATTAACAAACCAGTTCACTCTGAAACCAAAAGGCAGGCTCTAACAGGACCAGGATTAGGGCACCAAGAAAGAGTTCAACTTGCATGCATGGAGGTAATACCACTGACTTCTGTTCGTACCTCATGTACCTAACAACACTCCTGGGTGCATCTGCCACTAAAATACATGTTAATAATCCAGACTCGGTCTTTCACAGAAATTTGTAGCCACTGAAAACCTTGCTTTCCTCCCCTTTCCATCACCGATAGTCTCCTCTGCTTGCCCCAGATTATGCAAGACTGGATAGATCAAAGAGCGTCCTTGACTCACGGAGGACTTATCCAGGTTACAGTACAGCTCATCAGCTCCGCTAAGCCTTAGAACCTGGGTCTGGCCAACTGACAATGTTCCTAAGTGCTTCCCTTTCATATGGGTCTTTGTCTCTCGATACAACATTGGCAGCACATTTATTTACTTTCTGCAAGAGACGAGCTGCAGCGCTCGGCTGGGACTCTCTCTGGCTCCATGAGACTTAGCCAGACACTGTCTAGATCTGTGAGTTGAAACATTTCCCATCAGCCTCCCTCCCTTGCACAACCGAAACCTCATGCACACTCATCTCCTCGCATCCCGTGCCAAGTTCTTGCTTTATGTCCACAATTTCAGATCCATCGGGTGCTTGGGCAAGGGGCCCAATATGAAACCCTAAGTATCATCTTGGCTCCAGCTTCCTCTTTGGTGTCGCTGCCAGCTTTTCCTCTTCAGTGTGGTTCAGTGCACTGCCCTCACTGGTGTAGAAAAGGAAGGTTTTCTAAGCTTCTCAGAGTAGATTCACACACCTTTGAGACTGTGTGACTTCTCTGGAGGCACAGAAGCTGCTAATGGCCCCTTTCTTACTGATATAAAGTGACTTGGACCCGGAGGTCCAAGGGGATGTTCCAGTTGTCCAATGGACAGATGGGAATACCAGGCATTCCAAGGAGGGATGTTTCCAATAGGGCTTCAATGCAGTTGGGAAATGTGGAAAGAGAATCAGAAAACTAAACCTTTTTTTCAGACAGAAAACCAAAAAGAAAAATTACAATATACGCAAGTGAATGCATACATGATAGTGGAAAGATCATCCTGTGTACTGTTTGAACAGCTGAAAAACCAGTTTTGCAAATGTATTTTATTGTATGTGCTTGAGTGTTTTCCATTCAGGCATGTATGTGTACCACCTGTGGGCCTGATGCCCGAGGAGGCCACAAGAGAGCCTCAGATGACATGGAATGACAGTCATGGATGGTTCTGTGGCACCATGTGGGTGCTGGGGACATAACCCACACACTGTACAAGAGTGCTTTTACTGATAAGTCTTCCCTCCGGCCCTAAGGAACCTCTGGCGTCAAATAAGAATTCCCAACAACTAAGTGCTCACTGGCATCTCAGAAAAAGGTATTTTTTCTAGGAGTGACTCAGGAAAGAGGACAGGATGCTTGATGCCTCCTGTTTCTGTGACACATGAGGACCCTGGATAGATGCTATGCGAGGGTGATTAATGACAGTGAAGAAAGCAGTTCAGAGGGTTTCAAAGATTGAAGCTCTCCCCAAAGATCACTTAGACATCTTGTGTTTAATCTAGGATATTGACAGAGGCCTCAATTTCCCTTCTATACCTTAGGAATGCCTCTTGACGTTGTCAAAAATTGGCTCCCATGGCCTTGTCAGAGATTTGGATAAGGAATAGTCTGTGTGGAACAGAGGGACAGAGTGGACCAATCATGAATGTCAGAGTCCCATCTTGTTTCAAGTCTGCAGTTTATCCATGGATAAATTTGCTTAAAGCCCTTCAATCTGCTGAGCTTCTATGCTTGAGTATTCCGATTTCTCCTTCAGCACTGAGACTTTAGGGGGTAACTCCACAGGAAGGTTCCTTTTCAGCCCTGGAGGCTGGAAATTCATCTTTCCAAATCAAACACCTGAATGGAGAGCACAGACTAGGATATATACACATAGCTGCTACTGTTCTCAGTGATGTAAAAACCAGCAGTGGAGACAGATACTTAGACAAACATTAAAGGCGGGAGGTGAGTGTCAATGGGAGGGGATAGAAAATCCTGTGGGAGCTTCAGAACATATCCTGGAAGGTAAGTGCCTGGAGAGAATATTGTCCAGAGTAAACGCCATTTGAGACTATGGTTGTCAAAGAGAAGTAAAGTTAAAGGACCAAGATCCACACCCGTGTGTAGTGTGCTTTGTCCTGTTTCCATCAATGGTCTAGACATGCACATCGCTGGAGTTTGCAACTCTTTGGGGATTTCTATCTTCACCTCTCCCTATTCTTTTGTTACCTTATTAGCAATTTGATTTTACCGCAACCCTGCTTTTTCCCTTTCCTCCATAAAGAGAACCCTATAAAGCATTGCATACAGCTGGGTGTCTGTATTACGTGGCATAGGGTGTCCCGGGGCTCTAGAGGAAGGCATCTAGCAGAGGATCTCACAGTATACACTTTGGGAATGTAAGAGAGCTTCATGCTAGCCAGATAGATAACACGAGGAGCTTTCTAAAGAGGGAATGGTTGCATTGAACGCATAGTGTCAGAGGTGTCAGTGTGTGGTGAGCTAGCTCCATTGCTGCGTGCCACTGGCGAGGCAAAGCATCATGATGGCCAGAGCATATGGTGGACCAAAGTTGCTTGCTTTGTGGCAGTCAGGAAGGAGGAAGTGGGATAAATAGAGAGAGAAGGGACTCGGGGATGCAACTCAGTAGAAAGAAGGCTTGTCATATAAGCACCTGTATCATCTAAACCAGGTGTGGTGGCTTACATCTGCAATTCCAGCACTCAGAAAGTGCAGGCAGAGGGATCAGAAGCTAGGCGCCATCCTCAGTTATACCACAAGTTCAAGATTGGCTTAAGGCACAAGAGACTCTGTCTCAAAATTAAAAATGTTAAAAACTAGGAGGCCAGGGGGAGGGGAGGAGAGAGAGAGAGAGACAGAGAGAGAGAGAGAGACAGAGAGAGAGAAAGAATGAATCACAGAGCAAGGGAAGGTACCTTTTAGAATGTTCTGAGTTGCATCTTTCAGGGCTGAATCTGGTTCGCTTGGGAGTCACAGCATCGTGCCTGACTGTGGTCTGTCAGTTCAGTTGGTCGCAGGGCTGGCTGCCCCTAAATGCAAGAGCACTGAAAGGAGGAAGAATAGACTGAGGAGGGACATGATCACCGCTGTCTGCTATAGTCTCTTCATCACCAGAATCCACACAATCCCTCCGTAGCATCCTCTTCAGCATCTCCGTATGGGCTCATCTTCTGTATCATAATCCTTGTGGTTTCCTGGATGCTTCTGAAGGGTAGCTCCTCTATATCTTTGCTGTTCTTTCTTCCATCTAGATGCTGTCTCTCTACCTCTTCCTGGACAAGCTCCTGAGATGTCAGTCCCTCTAAGGGCTCTTCCGGGGATAATGGACTACTGTGACGAAGTGCTAAAGGATACCCAACCCATCATATCCAGACAGCCTCTTCACCACGACTTATCACTCCCACAGGTGGTGTTGGAGACCTATGCCTTCATCATCATTACTTCTAAGCCATACTTCACGGTGACCTTAATAAAAATTTAAAGACCATATAACATACATTATCCTGTAGGTGTGTTAATTAGTCTTCCATATGACATCATCTCTGTTGCTTGGATTTTTTATGGCTCTCATATGTCTTGAGGGAAAAGGTTCAACCATTCTTGATATAACTACATAAAATTATGTTTTAGTTTGCCAGAAAGCAAAAGGGAAAATTGTCTTTAAAATGTCATTGTCTAAACATGATAGCAAAATAAGCATAGGACAATGTAGAGAACTGTATTTATTTTGATCAAATATAAGAATTTAAATTGTTTTTTTTTTTTGCAGTTAAACCCAATCTGTCATCAATACCACTCATGCTTCATCGTATAATTTTAAAAGATGGTGGTGTTTTGAAGACTGTAAAGATTTCAGGGCTGGGTAAGTAGGTCGGTCATTAGGGCACTTGCTTGACATGTGCCCTGCGTTTCATTTCATGCACTCACAAAAGAATAATTAACAGATAATTACACTAGTAGGTGTGCATGTACCAGTGTCACCTCTGGTGTTGGACTTACCATGCCAGTTCTCTGAGAAAGCCTGTTTTTTGGATGTGCACTTTGCATATATATATATATATATATATATATATATATATATATATACTTTTCATTTTGTTTTCATTTTACCTTGTTTTAGTTTGTGTGAATGGTTTACTTTAATTGTGTGTATGTATGCGTATGTTTGTGTGTGAATATGCATGTGAATGCAGGTACCTACAGAGTCCAGAAGAGGGCGTTAGATCCCCTGGAGCTAGAGTTACACTCAGATGTGAGCCACCTGCGTGGTTGCTGGATATTGAGCGTGTGTACTCTGCAAGAGCAGTACATGTTCTTAAACACTGAGTACTTTCTAGTGCCCTTAAAATTTCACTTCTCTCTCCACACTTTGATACTTTTTAACTATTTTGCATTAACTTTTCACACCCGAATTAAATGACACTGAAAAGGAAATCATGCAGTTAACCAGGGGACGCCAAACTCTTTTTGAAAGTCAATTGGGTCTTCTTTTAAGTAGTTCAAACAGCATCACTAGACATGTGTGCGTTAAGCCAGTATGGATTTACTAGAGACTATATCTAAAGTATAGTCATAGGAAAGTAAAAGATATGCCATATGGTTTTCATCATCTTGGATTGTTTCTCTCTTTCCGTTGTATACTTCTCAAAGTGAAGAAAGGACTACCCATTGGTAGCAAAGCTTCCCAAATGACCCTGGCTTTGTTAAACATAATGGTTTCCCCGGGGGCATGTGGATAATTCAAAGAGCAAAATGAATGTAGTCCTCCTGTTTTCCACTGAGAATTTAAACATATGGTCCTGGTTATTCTAAGAGGTGATACAAACAGAACTCATGTTTATTCTCTTAAAGGGTTTTATGGGCATATGTGGAAGTCAGAGAATGCCATATTCTCTCCTCAGGGGTCCTTGTCACTGACAAGAGGATGGATCAGTGGTATCCTTTTTGAATCCTTCCAGGACTGCAGGTTTCTTGGTAGCAGAGAGTCAGATGGTTGACATTCATTTATCCTTCCCACAAATGCTTATGGAGTCAGTTGCTGTGGTACAAGTCAATCAGTAGGATGTGCCATAAGCGGAAGGAGGGGAGATGACGAGTTCGAGGCCAGCCTCAAGTACCCGGATGCTGAAGGGTGAATTTCAGTGACAGAGGGCTTGACCAGCATGCTTGAGGACCTAGGCTCATTTCCTAGGTTAAAAGTAAATGTACTGAGTGCCTACTGTATAGTCAGCAGTGACCAAAGTTGATAATAACTAACTACCATTTTCACCTTCCTATAATCCCTTTTTCTAATGTCTGTTTACATCTTATACCATCTTTAAGGTCAGGAAGCCAAAATGGAAAGCCACCTAACTGTTTGGGGAAGGGACAGGGACCACATTCATGATACAGAAATCTGACCAATGACCCAGCACTGTAGTAACATTCTATAACTCATCGAGTTCTTCATCAATAAATACTCAGGCTACATTTGCACCTAACTAGCATTGTCTTTTCACCCAAGGAAAAGCCCTGAGAAGATTCAAGGTGACCTTGAGTCTCCACGTCAACACTGACCTGCCCCAGTGCATAAGACACTTTGATAATATAATGTCCTTTTAGAGACATAAGCAGTATGCAGTGACTGTTTATGAAGCATTGGCCAGTCACTGGGCCCTGAATACCAGGAAGCGGGTTTGTTAAACTCATTTGGGTGTTCCAAGGTAAACACATTTGGATAGACAATGATGCTAATGCCAGGGAAGGAACTCTGTCCACTCCCTCGCAATCTGAGGAAAACTGCCAAGCAAAGGAAACAAGGCTCTGAAACGTGTTAATGAATTAAACCCTATTGATTGGTACAAAGGAACGGCTTAGATGCGAAGCCTAGTAGAGAACCCCCAAAAGGTAGAAAACCCACAATAATTAGTTAGAATAGTTTTTGTTGTTTGCGTTTTGGTATTGGATCAATAATGCAACGTTAATAATTAAAGACCAGGATAAATATACCAATTCCAGATTAGAGCCTTGAGCATTAAATTGCTGGTGCCAAAGGCTTTTTTAATAGGCTCTAATCTCCCCAGATGTACTGAAGGGCTATAATGTGACTCAGTAAGCTGTGGATTTGGTGAGAAATACGAGGTTTGTCAGGATGGAGACGGTTGGGGGGGTCCCAGGGTGGGCATCCTATAGGGCTGGTTTGGAAGAGAAACATCTCTTTTGTCCTGACTCAGATTTGGTTTAGGGGCTTACAGAATAATAGGAAGGACTCTCTGCTCATCAGAGGCTGCCTGGAATTCTGCCACGAGGAAACAAAGCTGGAGGCAGGAAGGGTGAGCGTTCTGGTGGATCTTCAACTCAGACGAGGTGCAGTGGTCAGACACTGGAGGTGCCAGGAAAGGACACACCCTGCAGACAACAGTTTAATAACTAGGCTGGCATTAGGGCACAGTGACTGACTTTAGAAAAGGCAATGGTTTTTGTACAATGCTGGAGAAAATAGCAGAACATGAAGCACGCTCTAAAAGAGTCTTTAGTCTGAGAAGATGTGCCAGCTTCACAACACCAAACAGCCGCATCCCACATACGCATCAGACGGTGTGCTTAGGCGACAGTGTGCCAGGGCACAGTGTGCTCAGAGCAGTGTGCTGAGGGACATTCTCTGTCATAAAGAACCAGTCCTGCCTGAATCCACATTTCCTGTGGGACCTTCAGGATGGATTTCCTGAGTGACTCTTCCCATCGGGAAGGAAGCTGACTATGTCCACATTGGTCTGGTCTCTAGCCAGGTACATCTCATGCTTAAAAATAAAAAGACACATCCACGCCCATCCTTACTTCATTTTGTTCCATTTTTTATGGGTCTGGTTTTGTTGGTTAAATCTCTCTCTCCTTCTCTCCCTCTGTCCCCCCACCCCCCAAGCATAGGCTATCAGTTTCTCTATTTTGGCCTACTGTGGATTCAGCTCACAGTGACTTAGAGCCATCTCTGCAGAGCCGATAATTCTATTTTTCCCACTCAGTTCCATCTCTTCTAAGTTTGTGGCCTCTGGCTTTGTTGTGGTTACTGTATTCTTGGTTTTTATGGCTCTTTACCTCAAACTCTAGGCCATAACCAGGACTTTTGTTGTGATTTGTACATGTATTCCTGGAACCCTGAAGCTGAAAATAACTTGAAGAACATAGACGCCGAAATGTCATTTGTCACCCACACACCCCCATATACGCATCACGATGCGCCTCTTGCAGAATTTCCTGAGAAGGACTTTGTACTAATGTTCCCTCTTGCAACACCCCCATGCTTAAGTTCTTTTACATGATTTACTTTAAGTTAATATTTTATGACATTTTTCTGACCAAAGATTGTCCTTTCTTTAATGTTTTTCTCAAATAACAATATCTTGTCATGGTAATTTTAATGACATAATCTGACACTCATATTCATAGATGCCCCCTGCTTGTGTTCTTGATGGAATAGTAAACCAGTTACTTTTACTTGTTGACTTGGACAAAACCATAGTAAGGAAGGAAGGCTTTATTTGACTGGCGGTTTAAGGAGTGCATTCCTTCATGCTGGGAAAGGCGTGGCAGCAGGAGGGTAAAGCAGTTGTTCACATTGCTCGCTCGCTCATGTGGTCAGGAAGCAGAGAGTGGAAGAGAAGGAATGGATGGGTGGGTTATACTGCTTCTAGCTGTGCTCCCTAAACACACACTTCCTCCAGCATGGTTCCATATCTTAGCATCCTGCAACCCTCCTAAGCAGTCTCACCAGCTGGGGACCCAGTGCTCGAACACAGTCTATGAGGAAACACATCACATATCCATTCAAACTCTCCTCTGAGTTACCAGGTAATACAGAACTCACTGCCTCTCAAAGAAGGCCACTTCCATTGACAGAAATAATTATGATGAGAGTGAATCTTGGGACATTTGGATGCCATTGGTTCTAGTTCTTAGTTCATAGGAGGCATGTGATATTTCAAGATGTTTCTTTCACCGCTCCTCATTTGTCCATTCTTTCAACTTGTTCTCGTTTGTTCTATGTACCTGTTTCCCCTGAGACATAAGAATATTTCTCGACAAAACTTAAACATACCCAGTCCACACACTTCCAGCAATTTAAGAGGAAAGTCTGGTTCCCTTCTTGTTCCAGAAATGTTCTAAGTTTAAACACAGAAGTTCGCTCCTCCCTGTCATAGTATGAGAAATTGAGAGATGAATTTTAGTGGCATACGTTGAACTGGTCAACAACTAATGCCTATCTCTGTCTGTGTTTCACAGTCTTGGCTTCGTTTGAAAATATTCAAGTTTATTAAAATAAAAATTGAAGAAGATATTTAAAAGGTAATTGTGGTGGCTAAGCCTTGTGATTACAGCATTAAATAACCACAAGTTCCAGAAAAACATATAGAAGAAGAAAAAGAGAAAAGATTTTTAAAAGAATTTGGGCTAGCTAGTATGTCTATTAAATCAGGTCATCTTCCAGCAATTTACTTAGTCAAGTGGAATTGGCTTAGTAACAAATCATCTTTTTCCCCCAACACAAGTAATTTTCTACTCACAAAAATATACAAAGAATCTACCTCACTCTTATAAAATTTCCTCCTACGTGTTTATTTCTTGGAGTTTCTACAATATTTAACTTACCCGAACACTTTCTTCCCCTTGTTTAGTCTTCCTTGGTATTACATTGACCCTCAGGTGTTCAGTTCTGAGAGCATCATAGGGTACACCCCAACTATAATGACCACATCCGGGCTGACATTGAATGTTTGATCATGGGCCAGGTGTTGAGCTAAGTGTCTTACATATGAAGCCTTATTGTCTCATCATGGACATTCTCAAAGGGTAATAATGGAAAGATTAAAAATCATGGCGGTTAGGAGAGCGCATCAGAGGTTCTCAGTGGGTAGGACCCTCCCTGCAAGTCAGTGTGGATCAGGCGCCACTCTACAGTGGAGAACTCTGGCTAAAGGATGCTTCAGAGGCTATTCAGAAATTTAATTCTGTCTAAAAAGTCCCTTCCCTTTCTCTTCTGTTCCTTTGAATTCTAATATCTTTCTTCTCTTCTCTCCTTCATTTTTCTCTGTATCTTCGTCCATTCATTCTCTCTGTTTCTGATTTAATCTATGTACCTCTGCATGTATGTATGTATGTATATATGTTTGCATGCATCTATCTATCTATCTATCTATCTATCTATCTATCTATCTATCATCTAGCTACCTACTTATCATCTACCTATCATCAGCTAACAATCCTCCCTTCCTTACCTTCTCATCTTTTATTTTTGTAATAATATTATTTTTATTCAATTCTTCCCGTTACTCTTTCATTCTAAGCCATACACTTTGGGCTTCTTCCAACTTGGTAAAGTCACAGTCTCTAGTGAAAAGGACTCAGAAATGAGCCCCAGGAAACTTGGGTTCTTGCCTCCTCAGTCATGCCACTTGCCCCCTGACCCTGAGTTCTTCATACCAACACTATCTTCCTGGAAGGAATCCAACAGACTCCAAGCGTTACTCATGTGCCAAGCCCTGGGGGTGCAGAAGGTTAGAATATGGCTGCTAGACTGAGCTGTTTGCCTTGTTCTGTGGCAGCCCTTCAACAACACTTCCTACGTCGCATTTATTCTCTTAGGAAACGATCTTGCTTGATCAAGTCTTTCACTTTGATATAAGAAAGACGAAGACAACAGGCACAGAATTTCACACCTATATTTAGTGAATCATGGGTTTGGGATATCTACCAGGTCCTAGCATCCAATTTTTTTTATACTGTAAGCCCCAAGTGCAAATGCTATAAATTTGTGGTGTAGCAAGACATTTGCTGGAAAACAATGTTTTGAGATCAAATCAATGTGAGGCATTCTAGTTTAAATAAAACTCAGCTGGGTCACACATTAGTGACAGAGTCGCGGTTTACAGAAACGCAAATATGACTCCCCTCTGATTCCATTCACGACACCATTCTGCCATGTCTCTAGATTCTTAGAAGAAATTTGAGACTATCTTGAGGCTTAAACACATGCCAATATTTAAGGATATGCAGGGCCTAAAGTCATTAAGAAAAATGCATACTCATGCCAAGTGACACTTTCGATGCAAGTGTCACGCACCCGTATTTCTTGTAAGGGTAATTCATAACCAAAAGGCGGGGGCGTGCTTCTGTGGTGACAGCAGTGGAACAGTACTTTGGAACCAATGACTGCATTTTAGAAATTAACATACTCCATGCGGGTTGAAAGGTCATTTCTTAACCCCTTCATCTTTAGTCTTTAATATTTCCCAAATACTGTTACATTGTTGGAAATGTCAAAGGCTCCACCATGCAGAGGCGAGTCTCCACGGTGATTCATGTTGACTTCATTCATTAAGAAAATTACAACACATTTATCTGAAAGCTAGATCTCTTCGGCTCTCAAAGGATTCCCTTTGATTAGAAAACTGAAAGATATTGAGTCGTTTCCTGTAAGGTAAGTAGCCTCAGATTAATAGGAAAGGATAATGGTGTTAGCTGGCCAGATGTATCTCCTTTTCCAAAATGACCACTACCAGTTTCAACACGGAAATCGTGAATATGAACCCAAAGCTACTGGGCCCATCCACTTAGGTCTGTAAGAGGTAAGCAGTGATCATACTTTCTGTGTGTAGCAGTGGGCACCTGGGTGGGTTGACTTGCTGTGTTAGTTAATGACTTCCCATATGTTCTTGTCATGAAATGAATGTGTTCAACACTGACATCACCTTTCTTGATTTGAACTTCTCTCAGAAACAAGACCCAAGACAAGGGGTTCATTGTGGGTGACTGGGAGATCACATCAAAAGATAGCATTTCTAAGCCTAAGTGTGCATTTCCTCTACTCTGCACACACACACACACACACACACACACACACACACACACACACACACATACCAACACTTAGGATCATTCTTAGTTGCATTTTGCTTGTTTCTGCCATTATCCAAGGAAATGCTTTGAACAAAGCAGGGACTGATCAACCAGAGATTGGGTTTCCATCCCACTGGGAACTGGCTAGGCCAATGGTTCTCAATTTTCCTAATGTTTGGATTGTTTAATACAGTTCCTCATGCTTTGGTGACCCCCAAATATAAAATTATTTTCATTGCTACTTCATAACTGTAATTTTGCTACTGCTACAACTTACGATATAAATATGTGTGTTTTCTGGTGGTCTGTGAAAGAGTCACTTGACCTTGAACGAGTCTTAACTCACAGGTTGAAAGCAGCTGAGTAGAGGCAGCAGAACCTGCCTCACAGCTGTGCCCTTGCTGGGTGCTGAGTGCGAGAGGGGCAGACTGTTGATTCTCTGACTCCCACCCCTCCTTGGTTGTGCAGATAGCTCTCAGACACTTCAGCCTGCATATCTAGAGTACAATCCACATTCAAGGGCTGGAGAGTAAAAGCTGTGTCTGTGTAATGAAACTTCAGTTGATAATCTCTAGAGTGCACGAAAGTAAGGTAGCTGTTTTACAAAAGAGGGAGCTGTTCAACCTCACTATTGTAGATAAAACCCCTGATACCCACAGAACATAGGACACATAGCTAAGAAGTGAACAAAGTCACGACAATGATCTCTTGTTTTGAAAAGATCATAGCAAAGATCTGGACTTCAGAAGGTCCATGTTGTAGCCCCAGATTTTGATCTTGACCTTAGCCGATAACCACCCTTCTCTGAGCGTCAGTTCTCTGCATTGCTTGATAAAAGGGTTGAGGGCCATGCTTTCCATAAGCACCTCACAGTAATATTCTATGGATTATGGGTGGAATATAGATAGCCTCATTAGGCCAAGGGATCATATTCTAAGCTAAAGACATGAGCTCATTTTTTAACTAAGAAATAGAATGAGTATTTTTAACAAGAAAGGGTAATTAATGCACTCGTGATAATCACAGAATGGTCTTCTGTCCTTTTAAACAGGAAGGTTAATTATTGCATGAATTGGGGTGCATATACACAATGGAGTTATTTAGCAGCCATTGAAAACTAAGTTTATAAAGAGTGCTTTATGGCATTGAAAGCTGGGCATACATTATTCTACATATCCAGTGCGCATACGCACAGATTCAAATATCTATACATCTGGAGGATTGAAAGGACCATCTGACAAATCCTTTTAGGATGGTAAAAAAAAAAAAGGATGGCTTTTATTTTAGACTTGAACTTCTTTACACCTTCTGACCTGTGGACAATTGATATGCATTATTTTCACAACTAGAATCTATATAACCAATGGGAACATACATATGTTTAAATGAGTTGAAACAGAAGGTGGAGAAGCCGGTACTGAGGAACCATACTGGGCCCCTTTGACTTCACTCACTTGGCAAAGAAAAATGACAGTGAGCAGGTGGGTGTGAGAAGATTGGTAGAAATGGTTGCACCTGACATAATTGTATTCCCTTAGTTTTCACTTATTTACTTTCTCTCTCTCTCTCTCTCTCTCTCTCTCTCTCTCTCTCTCTCTGTGTGTGTGTGTGTGTGTGTGTGTGTGTGTGTGTGTGTGTGTGCATGCATGTGTGTGTGAACACCAGTGTGTGTGTGTGGAGGTCCAAAGACAGAGTGCAGGGATCACTTCCATCCTGTGAGTCTTGGGGCTTGAACTTCTGGCCAACAGGCTTGAGGGACAGTTCTTTTGCCCACTAGGCCACCTTGCTGGCCTGATGTGTATTATAATCTTAGGTGAATATGCAGGCACTATCATTAGATTTTTATCTCTGATGAATCGGAAATGTTACCTCCACTTTCTTTACCTGTGAAATGGGTACAAGCAACGATTGTGGGCACACACTATGCCATCCTTTGTCTCCCAGGGCCTCTTTATGCATACTGTCCAACCGAGTATATGAACCTGTGGTTAATTAATGCCATCTGTATTGAGTTCTTTCATCAAAGCCTGTGCAATCAGGCTGTGACCCGAGTGGCTTAATTAATCTACACTAATTGATAATATTTCTGGAGGCTGTGAAGCCCAAGTCCAAATTTGATTTGAATCTAGGGGTAGGCCTACTGTTCTCTGCCTTGCTTCAGTATGTGAGTATGGACAAAGGATTGTTTCAATCTCAACCCCACGAGGGCTTCACTCTATTTACCTCATCTAAATCCCAATACCTCTCAAAATCTTGCCTCTGGATATCATATTTAGTGATAGCACTTCTGAATTCCTGACCCACATAACCAAAGAGAAGAGTGGATTTCACCTATCAGTTTGGACTGACCCATTTTAGAACTGGTAACTGACCAGATGTAAATATTAGGGAAGGTAGCATTTGATAGATTACTATTCTAAATCAAGAGTTTGGGTCATTTTCGTTCATGATATAATATAACATGGCTGAAGGTTTTCCCAGGGGTGATCAGGGCCACAGAGGAAACCAGGGGCTCACTACAACCGCACAGCACAACTGTTCTCTCATCTTTGATGATGGTTTTTGTTTGTTTGTTTGTTTTGGTTTTTTGAGACAGAGTTTCTCTGTAGCTTTGGAGCCTGTCCTGGAACTAGCTCTTGTAGACCAGGCTGGTCTCGAACTCACAGAGATCCACCTGCCTCTGCCTCCCGAGTGCTGGGATTAAAGGTGTGAGCCACTACCGCCCGGCCTCTGATGCTTTTTAAATGATGGCTTGCGCATGTACACCGTGCTTTTTCTCTCATCTTGCCCCCCTCCCCCACACACACATATTTCTCTGACCCCACTATTAGCAATGGCCAGGCAGAAACTTATTACAGGCAAGAGAGCCAAATCTTTAATTAATGTCTGGGAATGTGGAGGCAGGATGAGGCCCGCTGAAGCACTCAGGCTCTGCAGCTCATTCACAAAAGCAGACATTAGCTCTTAGTAAGCCAACATGAGAGCATCATTAGAGGAAATGGGCAGAGATGATTGCTTGCTGATTAGAACGCATTGGGATTAAAAGCAGTGTCCTTTTCATTATATGAGCTTCTTCTTTCAGATTGCAGCGCTGAATTATGTTAGGACAACATGGAAATTAATTTATTATCTCACCTGTAACTTTCCATTTTCATCCATAATTGATGGCAATAGTTAGACACGTGGCATGCTGAACTTCTGTCTGGAAAGGAGAATCCAAGACAAATATTGAAATCTGCATCTATCAAAGGGGAAAATTCCTGTGTTTTAGACAAATCATTTAAAAGAAACTTCTGCTTGTGTCCTTGTTCAAGTAGGTGTGTGTGTGTGTGTGTGTGTGTGTGTGTGTACATGTGTCTCCATTAGGCCCACATCAAACTAGTCACCAGAGATAAAGTAATTAAAAGAAACACACATCTGGGTTCCATGTTCCTAAAACTAATGGTATACTTGAAAAGATACACATTTCATTGAGTAAACCTTTGTTGTGTTTACTGTGTAGAACAATCACAGCGCCTTTGGTGAGCAGTTTAAGAGTATATTGGAAGAACCATGCTCAGGAAATCTGCTCCCATGTGTCCGTGTTCGTATTATATGTGTGCACATGTTTGTGCACACCTGTGGAAGCAGGAGGACAATGTTAGATGTTGTTCCTCAAGTGCTCTACACTTGTTCTGGGAGAGAGCTTCACTTTCTCACTGGCCTGAAGCTCACCAAGCAAGCCAGGCAGACTGGCCAGTGAGCTGCAGAGATTCACCTGACTCTGTCTCCCCAGTGATGGGACTGCAAGCATGTTCCATCATGCCTTGCTTTTGACATGGGTTCTGGGTATCGAATTCAGGACTTCATGTTGGCAGGTAAGCACTCTCTCAGCTAATCTGTCTCCTAGCCCCAACACTTGTTCTCATCTACCAAAGCTTTGTTTTTCCTTACCTTGAGCATCTAGTTGGATATCCAATTCCATTCAATTGAAAATCACCCTTAATTGCTCTCCTTCTAGCCCCATAGTCCACTCTATGTATGTTTTCTTAGTTGCTTTGCTACATACATTTAATAGTGTGGTGTATTTAAAGATCTTTCATTACCTCCTTCTCAAGTCCTACAGACTCCATCCCATAAATGACCACAGCGAAAGGATCTGTTCTTGGGATTCTATACCGTCCATCTGGTATACCTAGATCTCGGTACTCACGTAAATCCTTATCCATTTATGGCTCTGTATTAAACAGCAGCTCTCTGCTAGGCAGCCTGCTACGTGCTGAAGACCACAGAGAGGGAGCAAAATCCCATAAATATGTCTTTAAGTTGATCCAACCTGATTACCGAGAACCAGAAAATAGCTACCATTTCATCTGCCCTGATTCCTTCAGGATCATGATTTTGTTTATATCAAACAAGCCTAAGCCCTCCTCAGGTCACTTGCATTACTTATTAAGTATCATTTTTTTTTTTACTTTATGTAGGCAGTGATTACATTTTCTTTTGGGAAGTAAAAACCACAATAGGAATGTAGGATGAAAGGGCAGTAATGAAATAGGGAGGGACAGAGGACAGAAGACAGACAGACAGACTGACAGCGATAACCTGACTCTAGTGGGGCTTTGCATTCCTTATAAGAATTATTTTTCATAACCCATCTGCAAAAAAATTATTGAGTCCTCAATAAAGAAGAAGCATTTGTTTGACTGGCTATCATAGCCCAAACAGCAAAAATAGATAAAATAGATATACATTGGCAAGGATGGAGAGGGAGAGAGGTAATGGGGAAAGGGAGAAGGAGGGAGGGTGGAAGAAAAGGAGGAAAGGAAGGAAAGGGGAGATAAGGGGAGGAAGGGAGGGACTGAAGGGAAAAGAAGTGACTCACTGAAATTCATTCTCTATCCAAGGCAACAGCACATGTATATTTTCTGATTTTCCCTGGGGGAGGTTTCCATTTTACCACGGGGAGGCAGGGAACACAGAGAGGCCTGATGGAGCATTATCTCTGCTTGGTTGATAAATAGGTCACCAGGCAAGGGTGTTATGGTGATAAAATGTGATCTGTTTTATGTCCTGGGTGTCTCTTACTGGCAAAAGTTACTTCACCACTTTAGAGGCCTCTTTTGTTTTAATATTTAAATATGCTGGAGACCAGAGATCCCTGCATCTGTCTCAGCTTGCTTTCTTTTTGACTTTCCCGAGGGTTTGTCACAGTTGCTAGCATTCTAGTTTGTAAAAGGGCCTGAGTGCTGCCATGAATCCTTCCTTGGTTTTCAAGTTTTGTGTGTGTCACTCAGACCCACCCTTCTCCCCACAGTGGGCACAGGCACTTCCCACACATTCCAAAATTGGCTGCATATTTATCTTGCTTCCTTGACCTTAAATTTCTTGAGTGGATTTAACCTTGAGTGGGCTAACCGACCTTTAATCTTTAGAGTCTATGACCCCAGATTCAATTTGAATTATTTTTTTTTTAAAAAAAGCCCAAGATTTATGAAGTGCATGCCTGTGTATATGCACATGAGTGCAGTACCTATAAAGGCCAGAAGGGGGCAGAGGCTCCCCTGAAGCTAGAGTTACAGGCGATTTTGAGCCACTGGACGAGTGTTGGGACTAGAACTCTGACCCTCTAGACGAGCAGGAGCAAGTGAAATTAACCACTGACACAGCCAGCCCCTTGAATGATTGTTTTATCTTTGGCTATTTCTTTAGACTATTTCAAAAGATAGATGTCTTCTGCTCATCTACATTTTGGGTGGCCTTGCTTCCAACACTGAGCAGAGTGAATTTGTGGGGACTTGTGAAGGCAGTACAAGCACTGTGCTGATGAGATCTCGTGGCAGCCTTAAATGTATGAGGAAGGATACATTAACATGTGTAGATGTGTCCCCTAAATAGAGAGCAGGAGGAAATGTGTGCTGCCACCCAGAGTCCCACTGCTCCCCGAAGGAGGAAGTCCATCTCTGAGAGTCTTACAACTGTTGGGCGCTCAACTGTCATCTTCTGTTCACATTTATTCTGAACAAGCACAATCCATCCATCAGCGCTTAAAGAGTTTTCCAACAGTACATTGACCTTGAGTGCGCCACATTGATTTTCAGTAACGCACCGCAAATAGGGTCGTTACGGAGTCACCCAACAGTGAACGTGGCCGGGAACAGATTTCTGAAATTCCGATAGGGTGCCACCTGCCTTGGATGATGGATCAGCCTACTGTAAACCATCAATCCTTCTCAGGGGCCCGAAAACAGTGACACCTGAGTGGAATCCATCACCACGCTCACCGCCAGACCAGGCCTAAGACGACCACAGGACTTTCCCACCATATTGGGGGGTCCTCTGGGGTAAAAAGGTCTGTTTTGTTTGCAGTAGCATTGTTTACTCAAATGCCTTCCTCAGAAGGACCCACCTGTGAGGGTAACAGAGATGTAAGCACTATAGGGAATTATGTCTGGAGCGAGGATTGAGCGATAGATAAAAAGCCTCTGTCTTAAGCAGCCAGAGGTTAACACCAAGCAATTAAGGTGATTGTTTCTCAGGCAGTATCGGACACGTGTACACACACAAAGGGGACATTAGCACAACCAGAAGAGAACAAAGCAAGATTAACCAATGCCACACTCCAGATCAAATTGCAGAATGATCCCAGGTTCTTTCAAATTCTGGGTAATCATGAGTGGTTGTCTTGCAAAGTAGAGCATCTCTGTTCTTTTTGCTGCCTCATCTGGGGCAGGGGGAAGCTTACAATAAATGAAGAGGTTATGTTAAGGACTGGAGAACTGTAGGAAGATTGGCAATTGTTCAATACCACAGATTTGGGAATTGATGTCTATTTGAAATAAATGATGATGTGTTTGGTTATGTGATAGCTATTGTCACTTTTGGGGCATTTCCCATGAGTCACAGGTCACACCAGGCATATTGTAGGCATTCCACAAGCTTCCTAAAAACCCTCCAGCATTAGTTGACTTTCTTCCCACTTTACAGATCAGAAAAGAGAGACTCAGAGGTCTTAGGGAAGTTCTTCAGTCTTAGATCTTAGATCTCTGCTCTTCCAGACCTACAATGTCCCATCATCTTTCAAAGAGCATAAGATGATGTCATGTGGTTCTCACATCCTCTCTCCACTCCAAGACCTTAAGCTAGTGCACATACTGCCTTAGCCCATGGCCGTAGGGGTTAGCAGATGTTGCTGGGTGTGTGCAGTTTGCAGAGGTGATTTCTGAGAGTTGCTAAGCTCATGATTTACTCTTCTATGATTATAAGCTCTTGGGAAGGGAGAAGAAGGTGTCTGAAGGGTCTGAAGACTCTAATTGATGTTTGCTACCACACACCCAAGCCTATCATTCTTCCCTCCTTGGTTCAGACAATCCAGCGCTGGGTGCCCGTGACCCTCTCCCATTTGACTCAGGGGTTGGTATGCAGCCAAGCTGGGCCTGCAGTGAGGATAAGTGAGACCCGCCACAGGACAAAACTCGGCCCCACCTCCTTATGGGAAGGCTCAGGGAAAATGCTCACCTTGCTCCTTTGATAATTGCGTCCTTCATTGGTGGGAATTCAGGGTCTGCAACCCGCATGAGTCACGTGGTGAGACACGGACTTGTTTTTAGGGGAAGACACCTAGTTTGAGCCCCAGAAGGTGCCATCGACTATTCGTTCATTCACCTCAATCTCTACTCTATCCCAAACTCAAATGTGAATTCCTGGCACGTCCTGGAACCCTCTAGGCTAACAGTTCTCAATCTATGCATGCTGACCCCTTTGGGCATTAAATGACCCTTTCACAGGGGGCCACATTTCAGATATCCTACGTATCAGTGATTTGCATTGCAACTGATAATAGTGGCAAAATCACAGTTATGAAATATCAATCAAAAGAATTTTATGGTTAGAAATCACCACAATATGGGAAACTGTATTAAAGCATCTCAACATTAGGAAGGTTGAGAGAACAACTGTCTAGGCCATGAGGTTTGGTGGAGGTGGTGTCCTACCTGATTTTTAGTTTTAGTACCAAAAGTAAACCTTTGTGTGCAGAAGCCATTCAAACCTCTGCTCTTTGGAAGAGAAAAGCTAGCCTCGGAGAGACCTTGTCTTCACACTCTTCCACCTTACAAAGGCCATGAAGCTGGAGCACAATGATCATAAGAGACTATTCCTTATTTGTCCGGTGGCTGTGACCGAATATCTAATACGAAGCAGCTAGAAATCAAGGGTTAACTTTAGACCATGTTTCTGGGTACAGTCCACCATGGTGGAGAAGGGATAGGAACAGGAGCTGGAGACAGCTGGCCGCATCACACCCACATCCTGGAAACAGAGAGACATGAATGTTGGAGCTCTGCTCACTTCCTCATTTTTGTATTCAGTCCGGGATCCTAGGCGGCTGGATGGTGCTGCCTACCGTCAAGGTGAGGCTTCCCTCAGTAGTTAAACCTTTCTGGAAATGCACTCATAGATACTCCAAGAAGTGTTTCCATGGTGACTCTAAATCCAATCATTAAATGGCCTTTTGATGATGGAGCTTTCTTGGGATTTGAGGTCTCAGGACAAGAAAAATACAGCTGCTACGATGTCCCATGTCCCAGGCGTATACATAGTTGAAATTTCCCAGATACCTTCTAAAAGGCATATTCATCCATTAATAAATGGATGAATCAATGTCTCTTGAATGAATATGTGTCTGGGGGGGGGGGCGGTGAATGAGTTCTGCCGGCAGCTAACCAGTTGCCGAGTGAATGGATGGACAGTTATTTCTCGAATGACAAGGCAAGACTTGGCTGTGTTAACTTTCCCACACTGCTAAGGAATTCAAGCTGAACTGATGCCGCCGACAACTCTGAATTTAAACCTGTCAACATGTTGTGTTCTGACTGCCTAAACGTCTAAACCTTCCAAATGTACAATTGCTAGAACTCACGGCACAGAATCCTGTCTTCAGAATTCCAAAATGATCCCCACCGTTCCACGTTCTGCATCTGAAGATAAACCTTCCACTTTCTCTTCCCAGTTCCATTTCTGAATGACTAAAAGAAGGGTCTCCCAGGTAGTGGGCATACTGGGTGCACTCAGGGATGAGCGGGGCTGCCCAAAGATCGATTCCAAGAGCCATCAGTATTCTCATAGGACACCCAATACTTGACAAATGTGGTTAGAAACAACTGTCAAATAATGACAAATCAGTTCTAATAAAAACAGACACAATCTTCACAATTACTTGCAAGGCGGGTATTTATCAAGCAGAGCAAGATTAAAAATGACCATATTGCATTAAAGACACCCAGCTGATGGAATTTTAAATATGCAGCTGGGCTCTTTTCCCTTTGCTCATGCCTTCCGCCTGACCGGGCTCCTTTGCAGAGAAATGGGATGGGAGGGAGTTTAAACAAAGAGTGTTCTAATATGCCCAGGAGGGCTCCCATTTTCAAACCCGCGTTATCTCAAGGGTTCGGCTCTGTGGAAAAATGAGACCACAGTGTGGAGCCAAGTGGGACGGATGAAGGCTGCTCGGGCCCTGATTGTGAAGACACACAATGGCGGGGCACACAGACAGTACGTGGCGAGAGGTACTAGGGGGCCCCTGATGCTGGCCTCCAAGAAGGCGCTGATTCTCAATGAGGAAATTTAATAGACTGAACCACAAGGACGGAACAGTGATAATGAAGAAGGCCTGCTAATTCCTGAGTGGTCCAGCTCTCTTTTAAGAACTTTAGGCAAATTTAGTCTTTTATTTCGTCACCACGGTTAGAAAGTTATGGATATGAGAACCATATCCAGTTCTAAAGATTGGATGGAATTGCTGTTGCTGGCAATTATTAATGTTCTGTCTACAGAACTGCTCATTGTATGGGTTTTGTGGGCCCTAAGGCTGATCTACATTGGAGCCTTTCCTTAAGAAAAATTATAGAAAATGGGGTTTGACAGTAAGTATTTATTTAGAAAGAAAGGGTGTCAAAGTCTAACGGGTATGCTAGTGAATACTTTTTGAATAAATGGTATTGAATAAATACTTCCAAAGTGTTAGAAAAGGGCCATGGAGAAGAAATGTCTCAAAGTTTAAGTCCAGCATTTTATCAGTGACCTGGACTTGTTTCTGACGTGTTTGGAACCATGTATTTAGTACCTTTTCATGTTCCTGTAAAACAGGTGCAACCCTTTAAATCTCTGGCCTGTATTATTGATACAGACACAGGATTTGAACTCAGCCTGAACATCAAAGGTGACAATGTGTGTACTCTGCCACAGGGTCTCTGTCAGCTTCACACCTTAGTGTTATTTGAGAAGAAAACCTCCTCTGATCAGACTAAACCATGGGATTTATTTGATTATTAGTTACTGCAGGAAAGCCCAGTCCACCACGGATAGTGCCCTCCTGCAGGAGGCTGCTATTCGTTGTGTTAGAAACCTAACTGAGCATGGATGAGCCTTGGAGGAAACCAGCTAGCACCGTCCTCCTGGTTCCTGCTTTACTTCCTTGGCCCTGAGTAAATGTCCTGGTCAGAAATAAATCTGTATGGAATAGCAAGCTGTCATGTCTTCAGGTTTCTGCCCCACTTCTCTCAGTAATGGGCTAGGAACTGGAAGTGGAAGATGAAATAAATTCTTTCTTGCCCGGGTGTCTTTTGGGTCGGAGTGTTTTTATCACAGCAACAGAAAACAGAATGGAGCAATATCCAAATGAAAAGATGAATATTCCAACCCCTAGGAAGCAATCAAGAGAATCCAGAATTTAGGTACCATGGGCTCAGTATATTAGCATAGATTATTATATATTATATTATGTATTAGTATGGATTTATCTCATTTAAAATAAAGATATATAAATAATTAATTAAAAGAGTGGCAGAGAGGGGACCCAGAAAAGAGAGAGGAAGGAAAAGAGGACAGCCATGCCACCATCTATCTATTATTTGGTTTTCAGTGACATAATATCATCAAGAAAGAAGCTGACAGGCCTTATCCTCTTTAGAGAGAAAGCATGCACCAAGAGCCAAGATGTCCTTATTCCTGGGAGCTTGAATATTGCCTCTGATGGCAATCTACCTGTGACTTTCTTTTTTCACAATGGTCTTTTGTCTAATGGCAAACACCGTGAGTACCAGAACCCTCTAATTGGCCAGAGCTCGCTCCCATTTCTCTTTAACGCAATCTCTGGTTATCCACAACTCCTTGTTTTCTTTCAGAATAAGAAAAAGATGGGTGAGGAGTTACATGAGTTTTGCTCACTGGGTCAGAAAATTATTTTTCCCCTATTCTTACCCAACCTCATTAACTAGGTAATTTCAACATCATTTTTACATTTTTTTCTGGGAAATAAAGATTCAGATTTTGTATTTTTTTAGGAGATATGATTACTATGAAGGAAAGATGCTGTGTTAAGTACTTTCTCTTGTTGTTTATGTCACATGTTTTCCATGGATTCATGCAGCTGAACACTCCCATCCCCAGCTAGTGACAGTATTTGGAAGTTAATGGAAGCTTTGGGAGGTACTGTCTAGCTGGCAGATGTAGGCTACATGGTGTGTATTTTTGAAGGATATTAGTTACTGCTTCTTGAGGAGTTATGAAGGTCCCCAGCTTACTCTTCTGCCATCATGAGCTTTCCCACCAGAATGGACTGTGTCCTCCCAAACTTTGAGCCAAAACAAATCCTTCTCTCTAAGTTACTTCTCTCAGGTTTTTGGTCACAATGATAAGTTGCTGTATATGCTTAAAAAGAAAAGAAAGCATAGATGAGAAAGTAGAAGACAATTAATGTAATCTGGGGCAATGAGGTTTTGGTCAGGTCAATAGTTCTGATCCCAGAGGGATCAAGAGGTCTTTTTTTTTTTTTTTTTTTTTTTTTTTTTTTTTTTTTTTTTTTTTACCGCAAGACAATTCTGTGTTTCTTCTTAAGTCAGGCCCCTGTATGCTTATGTTGGCAGACTTATCATCATAAAGAAGTGGGATGATGGATATACCGGTATCCTCAACTTCATCATCATCACACACAATGTGAACATGGATTAGTTCTCTGAGATAGGGGCAATTAATATGCATCAAAAAAACCCCAAAAATCAAGCTTAGATTTCAAAAGAAAGGCTTAGCTGACCCAATCATAGCAGATTACTTAACACAATATTCCTGGGTTTCTGTGTATCTTACTACTCAGCCTTTCTTGATATAGCTCACCACTAGGGTATTATCTCAATCCAACCAAAACTGCAGAACAATTCTTAACTTTTGTAGCTCAGCATCTTACTAGGTAGAATGATACGCCCATCTGAAGATCCCATGTGTTAGACTGTACTGCATTAATTCCTTCATTCATTGACTGCTCAATACTGTTTAACAAACATGGATTGTATTTTTATGAGGCAGTGGACTTTTTCTGCATCTAACTCTAAACTTAACTATATACAGGTTGATGAAGAGGCTGGGAGGTAACCCAGGGAGCTTATCCAAAAGTCACCTTCAGCAGAAGGTCCTGAAGAGGTGATCCATTTTATCTACACCAGAGGTTTATAATCTCTTCATATAATCTTGTCAGTTTCACCACAGAAAGGGTGTGGAGCAATTTTTTTTCCATCTGTCATTGTTTTTTTTATTTTATTTTTTTTAATTTATTTATTTATTAAGGATTTCTGCCTCCTCCCCTCAACCGCTTCCCATTTCCCTCCCCCTCCCCCGATCAAGTCCCCCTTCCTCATCTGCTCCAAGAGCAATCAGGGTTCCCTGACCTGTGGGAAGCCCAAGGACTGCCCACCTCTATCCAGGTCTCGTAAGGTGAGCATCCAAACTGCCTAGGCTCCCCCAAAGCCAGTACGTGCAATAGGATCAAAAACCCACTGCGATTGTTCTTGAGTTCTCAGTATTCCTCATTGAGACCAGAATCGGAACAGAAATAGGAAAGTCACAAGGCTTTTCATGGGGCCATTTCCCTTTCTCTTTCCTACATCATCATATCTTCTTCTTCATGGGACCATACCACCAGCCTGCACAAGTCTGTCACCTCCTACCTCATAAGCAAATCTCCAATGGCTCAGATTTTTATTGGTGCTGTCACACATTTCTGCCCATCCCTTCATTTTTTTCTTCTATCTAACATTTGGGCTTTCACATCTAGTATTTAATTCCAACTGTTCTTACCTTACTCTCCACTTTGCAAAGCCATGGACAATTCCCAGTGTCCATTGCACTGGGCCTATTACCAGTCATCTGTTCAAGTGGTCATTTCTTCCTTGTTACTTGACCTTCAGAGTCCTCCTTTGAGGTCCTTCTCTGACTTCACTGAGACACTTAGTTTGTCTATTGTTAAATTCTTCTTTGACTCCTTTTCCTTTTTCTCCTACTCCTTCTCCTCTCTTTTCCTCTTCTCTCTGCTTTCTCTTGGTGTATATGTGAGTACAGGAGCATGTGAAGGCTTTGCAATGTTATCTCCTTAACTGAATGCCTTGGTTGCATCATTTGCATACTGCATGGCTTATCCTCTCTCTCTCTCTCTCTCTCTCTCTCTCTCTCTTTCTCTCTCTCTCTCCTTCTCTCCACATTGCATGTGGAGAATGGAAGTCTATGTTGAGTAGCAATCACTATCTTGTTTTATAAAATACTTTCTCACTGAACCTGATGCTCATGGATGGATTGGTTAGAGCTCTGTCTACTTCCAACCCTCTGGAGTTGGTATTGGAATACATGATAGTGCCTTACCTTTATCTTAAAGGCGGAATCATTAGAAATGTCTCTATATAGCATATACTGGTCCCCCCTTCTCCTTATCTTTACTTGACCTTGTCTGCTTTCTCTTTAGATTTTATCACTAGCTATGATACCACTCTTCTCTTTCTGTTTTGAATCCTCTCCCTACTGAATGTATTCTCTATGTCAGCAGTGATAATCTCAGAAGTTATATAACCTCTGTCCTGTTCAGTGTCTTTGTTCTGACATGAATTATTTTCTTTCTAAATATTTGTTGAAGCAATGATTTTAACTGAATTTATAAATGGAGGTTTCAGATGTGTCTATTATTGGATGAATCTAATTATTTTGGCTTTCTCTGTAGAACACACCAAAAAATCAGGTTGGAGAGGAATGAGTAGGGTTCAAGGAAATTGGGGTGCAGGTGATAGAGACTCCCTGTAAAGACAAGGTGTGCTATTATCTACCATCACTGATATTTGTGTTATTATGAGCCCGGTATAAGGTCATCTAAGTGACAACAGAATGCCACCTGGAAATGTCATAGCATAGAGTACTGAGGTGTAGAATTGTTCACTGAGTGGATATGGGAGGCTGGGTGGCCAAGACCAAGGTCAGCAGATGAGCTGCCTGCCCGTCTGGTTGCTTTGTGTGAGCTTCCTGTTTTCCAGAAACTCTGTGGCCAGTCATTGTCCTTTCTCAGCAGGGAGGACTTTCCATATCCATATAGTAGGGCACACAAAAAGAGAAAAATTAAAGGTTCATTGCCCAAGCTGAAATGGCTGGAAGAAGCCTGATAGCTCAGAAGAGCAGAGGTCTAGAAATGCGAGAGAAATGTGTGACTCCCAAAACAGAGCCTTGGGATTGCCATTACATCCCTGTACTGTGATGTACTCATGTGCCACATGAGAATGCTAGAAACTATGGACACCACAGAATTTTCACAGTGGTAAGCTGTCAAAAAAAAAAACTTAACTAATGTCAAAAACATTGCTGCTAAGAGGTTAATGGTTGTAATGTTGTAACAATGGAAGAGGAGGAGGAGAAGGAGGTGTTGATAGAGGTTCTGTCCTACCAGGTCTCAAATCCATTTAGCTCCAAATAAACACACAGAGGCCTACATTAATTATAAGCTGATTGGCCTATTAGCTCAGGCTTCTTATTAACTCTTATAACTTATATTAGCCCATAATTCTTGCCTGTGCTAGCCACGTGGCTTGGTACATTTTTCAGCAAGGCAGTCACATCTTGCTTACTCTGTGTCTGGATGATGACTGCCGACTGACCTTCCTCTTCCCAGAATTCTCCTGTTCTCATTGCCCCGCCTCTACTTCCTGCCTGGCTCCTGGCCAAACAGCATTTTATTAAACAAGTACAAAAACAAATCTTTACAGGGTAAAACCATTGTCCCACAGCAAGAAGGTGTAGGTATAGGTAGTTAAATATTAGTGTAAGAGCAGGAAGAAGAAGGTGGCTGTAAGTACAGAGTAATAGCAGTCAGTCATGGGAGTTACAGAAGAAGAATTCAGGAATGAAATCAGAGAAAGATTTCCAAGGAGGTCAAGTAACAAGAAAAAAAAATGACCACCTGAAAAACATGCTGCTTATAGGTCCAGGGAGATGAAGACTGGGAGCTTCCTATTGCTTTGCAACATGGAAGCCATTAACAGAATGGTAACATAGTACAGTAGTCAGCACATGGAGGAAGGGAGAAGGCACAACAGCAATCTATGACAACGGTGGTGGCAGTCACAGTGAAAGCAAAAGTCATATGGCAATGGTGGTGGAAATGGAAAGGGGACGAACAGAGAGGGGCCACAGGTGGTGGTGATGTTGGACGTGTTACTAGGATGAGAAGCAGGAGTCATAGTAGGTAGTCAAGTGAATGACGTTGGCTCGTTGAACACAGATTTGGGTCTCCACAGCATATTTCAATATGAAAGTCTTTACATGAACTTCTAAAGAATGAAAAAGGAAAGCCATAACCCAAGACAGTATTTGAGGTTATTAGGTGGGTAGCCTTGAACAAAGCTTGTGAAGTTCTGCTGCTATAGGCCTTAGGTGCTGACTGATGTCATTCTTAATATGGAAGTTTGCAGAAGTAAGAGATCTGTTAATGCATGCCAATGATTGTCCCTGATAGTCAAAAGGGAATTTGGTCAGGCACAAAGATGGGCAATGCCTGACTGTTAATTGGGACTATAGATAGCTCAAGGCCATTAAATTCTGGTTCTGCAACATTGCAACTTTCCAAAAGTTCTCAAGTTCTAATCCTTAGCATGGATTTGGCTTCCCCCAACCCAGGCACTTCAGTACACAGTTACTATAGCAGGTGAAGAGTGAATTTTAATAGGATGGCCATGGTGAGAGCACCTAAAAAATGAGGAGGGGGAAGAGGAAGAAGCAAAGAAGATATAAGAGAAGGGGAAGGGGGAGGATTCAAAAAAAGCAGTGTCCTGGGAATGAGTTAGCAGAAGGAGGAGAAGGAAGAGGAGAAGTACCCAGGGAAGGACAAGTAGTGATGGTGGTACATAGTGATTTTCATTTGTATTTTAATAAATAAAGTTTGCCTAAAGTTCAAAGAGTAAAACAGCCCCACTGGTCAGCCTTACAGACCAGGCAGTGGTGACACACACCTTTAATCCCAGTAGCCACACTAGTTTTTCATAGAAACCAGGCAGTGCACACCTTTAATCCCAGCTCTAGAGTGGAATATAAGACAACAGGAGACAGCTCTCAGACCTCTCCTTCTGTGATTCCTGGAGGCAAGATCACCATTTCAGACTGAGGCAGAGGTTAGAACCAGTGACCGGCTGTTTTGCTTTTCTGACCTTCAGGTTGAACCCCAATCTTTGTCTCTGGGTTTTTATTAATTGTGCCACAGTGGTAGTTGTGATATCTGGTAGAAACAGAAATATTAATAGTTTCAGAAACTGGACTTAACTCATATAAACTAATACTAACAATGACTAGAAGGCAAGGAGCTATCACAGATTGCAGACTAAACAGCATAAACACAGCAGACAGACAAGGTGTGACTTTCAATAAAAATTAGGTCCTTGATTTGTATGTATATGTGTCCCTGTACATGTAGTTATGTATGCACAAATGTGTGTACACATGTATAAATGTGAATATGTCTGTGGAGTCAATGAACAACTTCAGGAGTTGTACCTCAGGCAGCATCTGCCTTGTTTTCTGAAGCAGACTTGCAATTGGTTTGAGGATCACCACTTTAGCTGGTCTGGTTGGCCAAGGAGTCCTGGGATCTGCGTATCTCTGCCTCCCCAAGCCTGGGATTGCAAGTGTGCAGCACCAGGACTGGCTCTTAGCTGCCTGGGTTCTGGGGATCCAGCTCATGTCTTTGCATTTGCGTGGCAAGCCCTTCGCTGTTCTATTTTTGTTCTGTTCAGTTTTTGTTTAGCTTTTGTTTTCTGTTTCTTTGGTTGGTTTTGCTGTCATGGCTTGTTTGTCCGTTTCTGGGATGACAGGTGTGCTCCACCCCAAGCTTCAGCAGTAGAAATAATGCCTCACTGATGCCTCCAGGATCGGGGATGGAGTGGGTGAGGCGGTCCTTGTCATCTGCTCCTCTGCATCTAGAATGGCCAAAGTCAGATTCTCACAGGGGCAGCATTTTAGCATTTGTATTGGTCTTGCTCGCTGGGTGTTTTCCTGTGCAGAGTGTTCTGATTTGTCACTTTTTTAGGGTAAGATTATGTCTCTGAGTAAGCTGATTAGTGTTAGACTGATTGTTTTAAAATAACTCATGCGGCATCTGAATTTATTTACATACATGATATTGCCTTCTATAAACACAGCTGTATGAGCAAGAAAATTCAACGGTATTTTTAGGAAGTTAAGCCAACAGTTTGGCTGGAATGAAAGCTGCCTTCTCATTCTGCTTTCTTTCTAGTTCTTTCTCTCTCTGGACCAGTTTTCAACAAGTGTTGGGCTTGAAGACCTGTGTCCCAAAGGGTCTCGCAAAATGAGAGAAATACAGAATATCCATCAAAAGAAGGCAAAGTGTGCCGTTGAAGGAGGTGGCTGATCCTGGTCTCAGTGCCACGAAGGCACGTGGGGTTTCATTCTGCATAGAAACCATTGGGGAGTCAGGGTCATTTCCAGCTCTGTGGTGGGCAATAGTTTTCTGATTTTATAAATTCCATATGGACTTGCTGAACATGATTCTGTGTTGTGCAGTTATGGGTTGGACACTGGGTATCCAATACTAAGTGATGATAACACTGTGTCTGAGAACTTTATAGTCTCCTAATAGAGCCATGCATGAGTCTAAAGTATGTGTCCATACATGTGGTATGTATGTGTGTGTACCTGTGTGTGTATGTGTGTTTAGTTTGACATGTGTTGGGTGTATTAAATCAGACAAATGGTATGTGTGTATTCAGTATGACATGCAAAGTGTATGGGTGTGTGTGTGTAGGTGTGTGTGCTCAGTTTGTCTGAAGACTGACTAGCCGTTTATAACTTGGTAAAGAACCTTTGATCTCAGTTTTCTGTCTTGTTCTTTTGTTGACCACTAGTTATATTGTATTCTTTCCTTGTTTCAGCCCCTTTGATTAATTTGTTCTTTTAGTTGATTCAGATAGATTACTGACTTAAGTTTATATTTAAATTTAATATTTATAATAACTTTTTTGAGAATTTCATGCAAGGCATCTTGGTCATCTTCACCTCCACTCTTTCCCAACTCTTCGTGGATCTATCCTTTCACCTCCCTCCCTCAATTACTGTCTACTATTCTTTCTATGACCCACTGAGCCCAGTTTGCCTGCCTCTATCTGCATAGGCGTGGTATCACCCATTGGAGGGTGGTCTACTCACCAAGGGCTATGCCCTTAAAGGAAATTGGCACTCCTTCTCTCAGAAGCCACCAACTGTCCCCAGATTCTCAACTAGAGGTAAGCACTCATAAACCCCTTCCCAACTTCATGCCAGAAAAACACAATTTTTAGGTAATAAAATTTGTGTATATTTTCCCCTCTGAGTATTGCTTAAGCTGAATCTCACAGATTCTGATAGAATTTTTCACTTTAAAATGTTATCTAAAACCACTATCTTTTGAGTAATGAATTATCAATGATTGTAGTTCAACTTTTGAATGTCCAAGGATTTTCTGCTTACCCATCTATTATTGATTACTCATTAAATTCTGTGTGTTTAGTGAATATATTTTATGTGATTTCAGTTGTCTTATATAGAGCAAGCCCTTCATGTCGCAGAAAGTCATTTGCGTTGTTTAACCTGTAAGAGACATTGGGAAAACTGTGTTATGCTATCAGTGACAAGAGCAGTCATACGTGTAGCCTTGGTTTAACGTGTTGAATGTTCTGCATTCTTCCAGGTTTCTGTCGTTTCTTCTTGAGGTAGGCATCTAGAAGTCCCTACACAGGATTGCGGAGGTTTCTTCACTTCAGTTCTGTGGTGCTTTGGTTTGTGAAGCTGTAGTATCTACGGTTTACACACACGTAGCCTTGTTATATCTGCTTGATAAAGTGACACTTGGAAACTCATTCTGCATAACAGTTGTCTATAACCCTGGGTCTCATACCTGTCTGTGATGCATTTTTACTAAATGCACCTCCATCGTTATCCTCTCATCTTTCTCCCACTGGCCCCCTTTGATTTGCTCTCGTGTGTGTGTGTGTGTGTGTGTGTGTGTGTGTGCGCGCGCGCGCTCTCGCGCATGTGTGCACATGTATCCCCATCCCAATGGACACTCTCTGATCATATGAAATATCCTTTACTTTTATCTCTGGTAGCGTTCCTGTTCTTAGACTTGGGCAGCTTCCGCATTACCATCTCCTTGACCCCTGCACTCTTTGTGGAACGACTGTGAATGGATGCTGAAATGAACGCATGCCACTCACACCCTTTCTCTCCTTCATCCTCATGAGAAGCCAAGGAGGAGTTTTCTAGTATGGTTGACACTGGTCTTGTTTTCCAGGCAGACTCCTTGAGTCTCAGCGAGTTTGCATACATTTCTGAGCGACACAAAGCTAGTAGTCAGAGAGATGGGGCGTCTACCCTGGACTGATGGCTTCCACTTTCACTGAATGATTTCTTTATAATCCCTCTGTCCACACCAGCAAACCCCTGCCGCGATCAAGCTGTTCCTTCGTCACTAGCATAAGGCCTGTGACTCTGAAAGCCTTGTGTGGGTAACTGCGGTACACTCTGACTGGCACATAGGCACCAGCCGCTCTTTGTTGAATGAGCAACCCCCTGAATGTTTATTCAGCACCGCTAAGTGCCTGTGGACTTTTTATGTATGATAAGGGAGCATATCCAAGTCCATAATCTCATACTCAAACATATATAAATTATACGAGGCACAGGTGTATGTCTAAAATATATTTTGGCACCGCTCGAAGGAAAACATTTTCGAGTCGGAAGGAGAGCCTGTGGCCCAGATCTGGATCCGCCCGTCCTCCCACCTGCTGAGAGACTTCATGCACTCTCGCAAAGAGGCAAAAGTGAATATATATCCGATCTTGGAATTAACTATCCCATTACTATGTTCGCTTCTTCCTCCTCCCCACACCCTCCCCTGCCTCACACCCCCACCCTACCCTAGCTTAGCCTATCATTAGCCGCTATCTGGAATTGACAGTGGAGTAATTTGAACTCTGACTCCCCAGGGCCTATTCTTTTACTTCCTGCTGTAGGAATACGGTGTGTATTGATTAGATATCAGGCTGTAATGGGCTTCCAATCTCTCTGCCTTAAGATATATGATGGAGATGACAGGAAACAGATAGACGGTTACTACTTGTAAATAGTCCTGCTCGAGCAAAATGGTTGGTAACCGCTTCACTGCCGTGAGTCCTCCAAAGCAGCGGCATGGCACGGGGAAGCGAGTCGTGGTATTCTCTTGTCCAGTACAGCCACCGCCCAAGATGGTCTTCAGAGACTAAACCAGTTTCATGGCCAGCATGCTCCCCCTGCGTGATGGAGAGAAAGGCAGATGGGTTACAGCTGAGCCTAGGCTCCTCGCCCCTGAGCAAGATCAGAAGCCATTTACTCACAAAGCCTTTATCATGGTACCTGTGAGATGGGAAAAGTAACACTGCTTCCTGGGCTCCTCCAAGGCCCAAGTGAAAAGCTAACACAGTGGCCTGCACGTAGTCATTCCTGTGGCTTCTTATTTCCTCACTTTCCCAAAACACAGCCTTCCTCTTGGGTGGAGTCAGTCCTGGGAATAGAGAGTCTCTCCATTGCAGCTCCTCCTTGGGCAGCTCTGGGCAGCCCCTGGATAGGACGGGTGGTGGTATTCATTGGCATGGACGTTCTCTGGCCCTGGAGCCTGAGGTTGCTTAAGGCAGCCGGGGACCAGGCCTAGCTAATCATCGTGGATGAGATTAGCCTGGCTTACTTTCTGTTGCTTATCTTGAGTAGAGATAACCCTGGTTTTGGCTCTGAGCTTCATATCTGCAGAAGGAAATCTGAAGTGGTCTGAACCACCTTTCCCCTCTTGGTGGCCCTGCAGAAGCCAAGGGAACCTGCCATCTCCCTCCCTGGTGTGAATTTGATTTTGCCTGGCGGGAGTTACTTTCCATGGGGTGGTCATTTTCTTTTTCATGGAACAACAATGACAGAAAAGCAAACCGAACAGTAATTCAAAGCAAAGGAAGACCAGGAACTTTTCCAGGGAACAAAATGTGAGGTTATACATTTTTAATTACACCGGACTTAAAGCTTATATTCATTTATTACCAGCCATATCAGCCACTTATCTACCGCTTCTCTCATCTTTGCCCTGCAAACAGACATGACCCTGGTCAAGTAAGATAAATGGAGAATTAAAAATGGCTACCATCTGGGAATTGATTGGAAAAACAGAAGAAAAAGCCAGGGCTGCAGGTTAATCCTGGACTCTTCCCAATCTTTCAGCTGCTCCCACCCCTGTGAGTGTAGAAAAGACCCAGCGGCCCCCACTTACCTCTTTGCTAACATTTCCTTGTTGTTCCTTCCTCCTCTGCCCCCGTTAGGATGAGGGGGATCAATAAAGTCGGCTTTGAGAGAGGAAGGAGCAGCCTTCAGGCTTGTATCAGATGTCGCACGGTGCAGCACGTGGCGATGGACCAGTGTGCTTTGAGTGATCTAAGTGCATATCCCCAAAACGCTGAATTCATATTATTGACTTCATCAGCATTGTCCTCCTGGAGGTTTCTCTTAATTAGTTAAAGAGAGGACTGAGGAAGAGAACTGTGACTGTCACCTTCAGCATAGAGATCTGGTCAGGGAGGTCATCCAGATGCAAGAAACGATGGGCATCAGTTGCCGAGTGCCTTATCTGCACCAGTGCCCTTGCTACATTTGAGATGGCCCATACCTCGCTGCATCCTTGAGCCACCCTGAGAGGCTCTGGTTATTGCTGTCCTGAAGATGAGAACCCCCGAGACACGGGGAAGGTTGGGAGCTTGACACCCTCTACGTGATGGGTGATTGCAAAAGATGTCACACACTGGCCTTTGTGATTTCCCAAAGAAGCTGAGCTCTGACTCATTGTCATGCCGTGGCTTCCAGAAAGTAACAGAACATAAGGAAGAGTGCAAAAGGAGTTCCTTTAATCCTGTCCTTCAGTGTCCAAGTTCAGAAGCCAATCCAGAGAAGTAGGATGGCATTGTAGATGCCCCTTGACTCTAGACGGTCATTCCCACATCTTTGTACAAAGGCACAACACACTGTCCTTTATCCTAGCCCTCTGAGTCAGATCTCAGCAGGAAACATTCTTCTTCACAATGCCTGAGCCAGTGAGGGCTTGACAAATGAAGAGACAGATGATTGACATACTAGATCTCATGTGTTATTTATTCAACAGATCTTCGTTGAGCACCTACCCTACACAAAGAAGACCAGGATAAGTATGGAGATCTCAGGCACTAATAAGTATATGGGTCTGTGGGTTTGTGTGTGCCCATGTGGAGGCCAGAGCCTGATGTTGGGTTTATATTCTATCTATCTATCTATCTATCTATCTATCTATCTATCTATCTATCTATCTCTGAGGTTTCTCAAGAAAGAAAGAAAGAAAGAAAGAAAGAAAGGAAGAAAGAAAGAAAGAAAACCTGGAGATAATTCTGAGCAACTAGCCGTAGGGACCGTCCATTCAACCCTCCTCAGGATTGGGGTGACATGTTCACACCAGGGCATCTTACATGGGTCCTGGGGATGGGAACTCAGATCCTCATACTGATGCTGCAAACACTTTATGAACTGAACCATCTCCTCCCTTTTTTTTTTTTAATTTCTCTCTAGTAGCTGCCCCCAAGATAACTTTGGACTGAAAACTAAACAAAGTAAATAAGATTTTTTTATATAAACTACCAACACTGTAACCATGAGCAGACACTCGATGCAAATTGAAACAGCCAAACATTTACTTCAGAATACACCTTGATCACCCAATACATTTTGTGCAATATTGAAGCAATCATGTTTTTTTTTTAATCACTCATACTAAAAACAAAAATGAAAACACCTCTGACTTGGGGTATTCTTGCTTTGGAGCAGAGAGGATGGGCTACCTAGGGCTCCTGTTTACAGAGTGTCGACTCCAGGCCAGGCATTCCACAGACATGACTTCATCTAATCCCCTCAGAACTCCTGCAAGGTGTGTTATTATCTCCATTTTACAGATGGGGAAGCTAAAGTGTAATGGCTTGTCATTAAGACTCGGATCCAGACAGCAGGCATGGTCCAATTAACGGCCGAGCTGACACTTTGAAAGTCACCTCTCCACATCCAGGAGGTAGTGAGGGTCTTCTCAAGAGGATAAAACCACAAGAATGGAAACACCGGTCTCCTGTGGGTTGAGCATTCACAATGCCATGTGCAATGGGGAGAAAATTCAAGGTGCAATCCTTTTTGGTCCTCACTAACACCCTATGAACAGAGCACTTCATTTTCTTTATCTTACAGATGAGAAAATAAAAAGTGCCGAACCTGTTCGGGACTCCAGATTCCAGCTCTATAAGGTCAATCCTTGTCTCTGTAGTGTTTCTCCAGCATGTGTTTGTGAATGTGTCCATGTGGACGTGTGTATTTCAAATGTGTGTGGGCACACAAGCATGTGTGCATATGTGCGCATGACTCATGGATTATGTCAAAATTTATGCTGTATCAACTTTCCATCTTATGAAGTCAGGAAATGAAACCTAAAACTTCTGATATGTTTGGTCTTGCCAGCAGCTTGTTCTGGGAATCACCTCTCCACTTTTTGAGGCAGGCATCACAGACAGGCTGCTGTGACCACCCCACATTTACATGACTCTGGTCCTCACAGGTCTATCTCCACAGCACCCCTGTATTCTTGATGATTGTCCCACATGGCCTTTTCTGGGAGAGAGAATAGCTGATGTTCACAGCTCTGATGAGGACATTGGGCATCTCTTGCTTATCAACACTGTTCCGAAGCATGAAGAATCCATGCTCCAAGAAGAACTGAAAATGCTTCCTCGGATTTTCAGTCTGAGCTAGGAAATACTAGCTCCCAATCTGTCTGCTCTTGTGTTCTTCCTGAGATTCCAGAAAGTTCTCTGAGTACCCATTTCTTCTTCATCCTCTGTGCTAAGCTCCATAAGTTCTTGGCTGCAGGAATGTTGAACTTTGCTCCCGTTTGCCTTACTCATAAATATCCCCCCAGGTTGTTCTTAAGCAGGATGGTCACCTTTTCCTCATGGATGCTAACAGTCAGGGCACAAACACCATTTCAACTCCCATGAAGCCTGAGCCACTCAGCTGAAGGTCAGACTCAAAAAGGAGCATGGTGTCATCTATGCACCATAAATCCCCTGAGAAAGGGAATTACTTCCTCCATTTTGTAACGGGGGAAACTGAGGCTTCCAGTAACTAGGTTACAGAATAGATTTAATGTTAACCATTACTGCTCTCAATTGTCAGCCTGTTTTCTGTCAGCTAGGCATCTCCTCTATTGTGCTGCGAGCATCCGTTCATTAATTCTACAACAGTCCCTGAAGGGCAGCCAGCCATGTTGTGATCACTGTCTTATAAATGACAGAAGTCAGCACGCACACATTAAGGAAGTCAAACAACTATGAAATAGTTTGAAGGCAGAAGACCATGATTTTTGAGCTTGCCATCTTACAACAAGATAAGTAGTCGTCCATATTCCTAAGAGATCCAAGCGTAGGACTCAACGAGTGACATCTTTAAAGACACGAGTAGCTGGAATCATGCTGGGCCTCTGCTCCCCATATGATTTAGAGTCGGATGTGTTACCTGGGGAATTGATTCTGCTGCTTCCTACAATGTGAACTTAGCTGGGACACCTCCGGGCATACTTCCCGCCTCCTGGGCAAGGGTGATGTACAATGAGAGCAAAGAAAAAGTGATCTTGTCAGTCAGAATGGAACTGGGTCTATACGTAGTAGAACCATGAGAAAGCTCAGAGGGATTCTCCTCCAAAGGGAAGCTTGTCTTCCCACTTCAGGGCACATCTTAAAACGAGCAAGTTCCACAGTAAGACCCTCACTACAAGCTGCTCTCCTTCAGGGATAGGCAAGGGAACAAGAAACAGAACAGTAATCCTTAACAAAAACCAAGAAACAGACTATATTTCCTTTCTTTTTACTTTTCTTTTATTCATTCACTTGATTTATAGAAATCAATACAAGCCAGGAGTGGGTCAAACGAGAGATGCTTCCTGCCTCTCAGTGCTGGGAGGGATGTTTGGTGAATAGATGCATATGTGCACAGACAGATGCACCCACCACTCTCCACTTTCCCTTCCCAAGTCTCCCTATTCAGGAATCCACCCCATTGGTTTATATTGGTTTTAAAATAATACTGCAAATTTATTCTTTGAAAATTTTACAAATGTAAACAAGGTGTGACCCCTTTCACCTCTCATCTTGTCAGTCAGAATGGAACTGGGTCTATACGTAGTAGAACCATGAGAAAGCTCAGAGGGATTCTCCTCCAAAGGGAAGCTTGGCTTCCCACTTCAGGGCACATCTTAAAATGAGCAAGTTCCACAGTAAGACCCCTTTCACCTCTCCCATGAACCGCCATTACCTACCACCTCTCTCTCTCTCTCTTTCTCTCTCTCTCCCCACCTAGGTATTTATTTATTTTGAGACAGCATGGCATTGTAATTCCAGGCTGGCTTCACACTTTTTTTTTTTTCAAGACAGGGTTTCTCTGTAGCTTTTGGTTGCTGTCCTGGAACTAGCTCTGTAGACCAGGCTGGCCTCGAACTCACAGAGATCCGCTTATTCTTTCTTTAGTTTTTCGAGACAGGTTTTCTGTGTGTAGTCCTGGCAATCCTGAACCTCGCTTTCTAGACCAGGCTGGCCTCAGACTTGCAGGGATTCAACTGCCTCTGCCTCCCAAGCACTGGGATTAAAAGCATGCACCACTATTGCCCAACTGGCTTCAAACTCTTGATCCTCCAATTCCTCCATCCCAGATATTGAGATTGAAGGTGTTCACTACTGTGCCAAACCCAATTTAATTCATTAATTGATTAATTAAATCATTTGTTTATTATTGTGTACATGTAGGTGAGTGTGTAAACATGCTTTTGAAGGCCAGAGGCCAAGCTTGGGTGTTCTTCCTCAGGAGCCATATATACAATGTTTTTTGAGACTGTGTGTGTGTGTGTGTGTGTGTGTGTGTGTGTGTGTATAGATATATGTGTATGTATAGATATGTGTGTGTGTATGTCTTTGAGATATATATTTGAGTCAGAGTCTCTCACTGGCACCTGGGATCAATCACCACTGGTTAATCTGCCTGGCTCAAAGGCTCCAGGCATCCTTCCTAGTGCTGGGATTATAAGCAGGTGCTACCACAGCTGGCTTGTTTTGTGGGTGTTGGGTTTTTAAGCTAGTGCAACAAGCACCTGACCCACAGCTACCCCACCCCTGACCCTTGTTTCTTGATTTGTTTCAGTAGCCACAGAAATCCTGTTTGTGCTTGTGTGTTTGTGTATGGGGGGGGGTATGCCTGTTGTTTGTTTTCCATTCCTTTGTTGATTATCCCAAAGCATTTCTGTGTGTTTTTAATTATTACAGTTGGAATAAAAGCATTTTGGGGCCAGTGACAGGTATTAATGGGTAAAGGTGCTTACTACTGAGCCCAACACTCTTGAATTCATTCCTCAGGACTTAGATAATGGAACGAAGAACCACAAGTTGTCTTTTGACCTTCAGAGACAGGCTGTAGTGTGCAGGAAACACACACACACACAAATAAATCAAAGTAAATATGATAAAAAAATAGTTTATATTGCAATTGTATATACGTTTTTGAATAATTTCTCTTTATTTCAACTAGATAAAGTTTGAGTAATGTAAAAGATAATTCTTTCTGCATCCTCTTCTGTAATGTTCAAAATGAGCCTTCTGGGTAGCGGTGCTGATACAGATGTCCCATTTAGGGCTAAGTGCTCAGTATCTTATCTGCAGCACTTTGCTGGTAAGTTCTGCACCTCAGACACCTTCCCAAGGTGAACAGGCTCAGCTCTTGTTCCCATGATACAAAGGTAAAGCTGTCTGTGGTGGAAGACAGAAGTTGGAACTTCAGCCATGGTGAGAAATCTCAGTTGGAAATGCCAACTGACTGCCTCTGCTTCCTCAGTCCACTTCTGCTGGGCATTGTAAGCACTCAATTTAGCGATGCCATCTCTCTCTCTCTCTGATGTTATGTGTTCTTTGACACAGAAGTCTCACTCCAGGAGACACTCAGCTCTATTTTCCATTTGCCTCAGAGGGCCTTCTCCCAGATGATTTGTGCTGGGATTTTTGACATGCAGTTGGATGATCGTCTTGGTTACTGTTCTATTGCTGTGAAGAGACACAATGAGCAAGGCAAGTATTAAAAGAGCATTTAATTGGGAGCTTACTTACAGTTTCAGAGTATTAGTACATTTTCATCATGGCAGGGAGCATGGCAACAGGCAGGCAGCCGTGGTGCTGGAGCAGTAGCTGAGAGCTTATGCCTAATCCACAAGCACAAAGAGAGACTGGGCCTGGCATGGGCTTTTGAAACCTCGAAGCTCACCCCCACTGATATATCTATTCCCAAAAGGCCACACCTCCTAATCATTCTTAATTCATCCATCAGCTGGGAACCAAACATTCAAGTAGGAGACTATGGGCTCGCCACTCTCATTCAAACTACCATGAAGATGATTGTCTATCATCTATCTACCTGCTACAGAATCTTTTTTATATCCCTGTGGTTTGCTGAGTACATTCTACACTCATTCATTCAAACTAGAATATACAAATAGTGTAGATTATCCTTTAGACTATGCAAAACAGTGAAGCTGCACCGCAGGTACATGCCCACACATGAATGTAACATGGGTGTGTATATGTGTGCACCCATGTGCGTGTCTTCCAAGATGTGTGCTGTGTGTTTGTGTGGGTGTTGGAGAGAGAGGAGAGAGAGAGAGATTAAAAGCATCTACAATGGAAAAGTTGACATAGATAATAACATAGGCCTAAATTCGAGAAATATTTTCCTATTCTATTGAGAGAGAGAGAGAGAGAGAGAGAGAGAGAGAGAGAGAGAGAGAGGTTAAAAGCATCTTGAAAATGAATGGATGAGCAGGCATTGGAAACCTGAGTCTGAAAGGAAGGGGAAAGGCCAATGTGTTTTTAAGGAACTTCAAGAACAGAGGTACACAGGGCCACATGTTGTCCCCAGAAGAAAAATGTCTTTCAGAGTCCCTCAATTCTGCAGACATCTCATTCAAAAGCACATCTACCACAGGCCTAATTCCCCTGCTCAACAGGGGCAGCATCATTGAATAAGCACACATCACCAGCAACACGTTTGTCTTTGTAACAGTTCTCCCAAGGTTGCCTTTGAGTTATGGATTGTAAAAGCATAGATTCTGTTGCTAACTTGGAGGGGGAACTTATCAGTGTTCTAGAAAATGAGGTTTTAATATCTTGTGAATAAATAATAACAGATGCTTAGAGGTTGAAATCTTATTTTCTCTGTTTTTTCTTTTTTGTTTGTTTGTTTGTTTGTTTTTCCCAGAGACTGGTTTTGTACGTATCGTGACCTCCTGCCTCAGCCTACCTAGTTCTGGGCTTAACAGTGCGAGCCATTATGCCTGCCTCCAAGGCTTAATCCTTACATCTATTCTCAATGAACGAAACCTGTATGTCCAACTGGGTACCTAAGGGCTGTTCACAATGCCAGAGACCTGAAGGAGAAACTCCAACACTCGAAGGGCCAGATCCTGGCAATTACCTCATTGTGAATTTCTATCCAAACCCAGCAGGCCATGATGGGAGCCTAGAATGGTCCATCAGAGGCAAGTGGAGATGAGATTAAATTTGGCTACTGCTTTTCTCTAGAGCCCTTTAATTTGGGCCAAGTTGCTTCATATTTTCTGAGCCTTGGCCATCTGGGCAGTCATAAGATCTAATTGCTGGGTTATAGAAAATATTAAATTAAAATAATGTATATGAAGTGCCAGATACATGATAACAATTGTTTTAATGGGGGTGGAAATGGCCACAATAGTACTTGGCCTCTGTCCCAGGAATTAGTGAGGAGTGGGCCAAGCATGAGCGTTTTCAAGGATGCTGGGAGTTTATTCACCCAAGCCAGTGTGAACAATGTCTTCTCCACCACTGAAGGCCTCTGTGAAAAATGCACACTGAAAAATGCACACTGGATCTGGATCTGGCTATAGAAGTGGTTTTCCAATTAGGCATGAAGGTGTTATGAACCAGAGCGTAGAACAGTGCAATTGATATGCTGTTTATACCCATTGGTATGGTTCATGCTGGCACCTACCCAGCATGCACCATGCAACATGGCAAGCATAGTAGGCATCACCTCCAATTTCTCAGTGCTACTTCTATTTTGATGTACTCTTGGGGCTTAAACTTGCATCCTGCTAGCATGGGGGACAGGGCCTAGAGCAGCCACAGTCGTGAGGACCATCCTCAGTGACATTTCAGCAGTATTCCTGGCTTGACCAGGAATTGATGTGGCATCATTTATTTCCCCAGGCCCATCTGTGTCAGCCAATGCTGTTTCCAGATGTTATCAGATGTTCCCTCTATACGACAAAAACCTAAACCTATCTGACTGGGAACTAAGGAGACAAATAAAATGGACTTTTCAGTACCTTTCAGAGCTCCTCTAGGTAAATGTGTTCAAGCCAGGATTAGAAGCCAGTCACTGAGACGATACGTTCTTATGATGTGAACTATACTGTCCACTGTGGTGTAACCTTCGGAGTGTCATAGTAGCTAGGGTCTGACCTATGGAAGTGTCAGCCTCCTCATTATTCCCTCCATGTCCTTAGCTTGTGTAGGCTCTAGGAAACAGTCCACTCTGAAGGAGCTTGATCCTTGTCACCACCAAGACGGTGTTTTTTCCTTCCCTTTCCCCCATCCCAGGCTACCAGCCACCCAGCCTCCAACAGAACAGACCACTCTGTCTCTACTCCCCAGCATTTTCTAAATATTCACATTCTTTGCATGCCGGCTCCTTCCTTATTTTCTCAATTCTGCATTTGTTTACCCTCAAAAGCTCCTTTGTGATAGCCCACATGGATCTGGGAACCAGTGGAGGCAGGCTCTCTTCCCTGGGGCTGGCAGGAGGCCTTTGGACCAGGCTAAGACCCATCAAGCTCCGTTTTCCATTCTGATGCTTTCTTGAGAACAGAAGTGTCTATGAAGAGGTCCTGGCAGGTCTGTCCACTTAGCTGCAGTCTCTCTCTGAGATGTGACTCCTGGAGGGACAGTCCTCTGATCCTGGTGACATTGTTCAGTTGAACTCCCAGTTTGTCAGGGCTGGCTCTGTACTTCAGTGGATCATGTTCTGACAGGCCTCAGAGCCCATGGACCTGCAAACCACTGTTAATCCCATAACCTTGGTCCATGGTCCATGAGTTGTGACATACACCCATGAGTGATAGCAACAAGATCCTCATGCTCTGAACACATGAGCTGTGACATTACCCATGGGTGATACTGTATTTGCCTATAGATGGGAAGTTAATTGAAAGCTTAGCACACTCCTCAGGCCCTTTGTGATACCATAGGGCTTGGGATCTCTGAGAATGCAGATAGAAGGCAGATTCTCTGATGGAGGAAGGTCATTGGATAATAAAGGAACTGCCTTGGCCCATTTTATTGGTTGGAAGATAGGTGGAAGGAGTAGGTAGAACAGGACGCTGGGAGGAAGAGGAAGTGAGCTCAATCTCCACAGCTCTCCTCTCGGGAGCAGACGCCTGAGAGAGACGCCATGCCCCGCTCCCAGGATGAAGCTCCGACCCAGGATGGACATAGGCTAGAATCTTCCCGGTAAGCGCACCTAGGGGCGCAACACAGATGATTAGAAATGGGCTAAATTAATATGTGAGAATTAGCCTAGAAGAGATGGGCCAAGCAGTGTTTAAATGAATACAGTTTGTGTGTTGTTATTTCGGGCATAAGCTAGCCGAGCAGGCGACTGGGGTGCTGGGGATGCAGCCCCACCGCCCTTATTACTACAATTCTCCTTGGAAACTTCTCATTGAGGGAGGATGAAAGGAAGGAAGAAAGGGAGAGAGGGAGAAGAGGAGGAGAGAGAGGAGGGAAAGGAGCAGGAGCAAGAAAGGAAAGGGAGAAGGAGGAGAGGGAAGAAAAAAAGAAAAATGGAAGAGGAGGGGAGAAGGGAGAGAAAGAGGAAGAAATGGTATCCCATCTGTCCACAAGAAAGACTTGTCTTAGCATTGACCTGTGTTGGTTCTAGAGCCTTCCATTCTCAGGGGAGGAGTGAGTCGCTTGCCTGCTTCCTGTTCTCAGCATCTTCCCACAACCCATAGGGAAGCACTCACCCTCCTCTGCAGAAGCCCCAGCTCCTGCTTCCTCCATGTCTACACAGTTGTCTTCCCATTGTCCTAGATAGCCAGTGTGTCACTCTGAGCTGGCCATGTGTGCCAGAGCATGGGGTCCTTATGAAAAGGGTCTCTTCTACCTTCTTCCTTCCTATCTACAAGGTCTTAATGGCTCATCCAGCATTAACATTGCTGTCCCTTCTCCAGCTCTGCTAGAGTTATGTTCAATGTTCTTGTGACACAGTGTGTAAACTCACAGGCTCTTACACAGTGTGGAAGTCATATGGTGACTGTCCCAATCACTTTTCCTACTCAACTCACCACTTCCTATGACCACTCTGTGAAAGGAGTGATTTAAAACTCAATTTTCAGACCAAGAAACAAGAGTCCAGAGAGCAGGAACTTGCCTGCATCTACTAAGAGGCAGAGCTGTGATTTGGATGGGAACAGCCCATCTCTTGTGTTAAGAGCTCAGGAGTCAGCCAGGAGGGAATTCCACTTCTGCCCATGATTTACACCAGGTGTATGGCCTTGGATTTGTTACTTTAATTCTGATCTTCAGCCATAGAAAAGAATGAAAATGGTAATGGTGTTAAAATGTGACCTCTGCTGTGTAGTAAACACACACAGTCTCTGTCCTAATAATAACATTCTCACATCTCTGGTGATCTAGACCTAATGATAGCCTGTCACCTCACAAAAGGGCAGGGACTCGGTTGTAACCACAGGGGTATGTATATAGAGCTTAGCGGATGTGTGGGAGTCAGTAATTGAGAAATAAGTGGACCCTCTTTGTGTCCGATGAATATCGATCTCAATTATTAGTATCAGTATTCGAGCAGTGTGGCACAGACACACTTCCAACAAGGTCTGGGCATAGTTGTATTTAATGAAAGTGCAGGTAGACTCCCTCAGGCATTCAGGAGACACATTGTACAGTTGGTCACCACATCCACCAAGCTTCAGAAGTGTGCTTTTCCCTGGCAGCCCGTGCAGAGGGCTGCTCCTATATGTCACAGTTTTAACCCAGGAGAGTCAAGTGGGGTGAAACCCAACTCAGACCAATCATTTACTCTGCAATGAGACTCGCTAACCATGGGGCCAGGGTCAATATTAGGGCAAGTTACATATCAATTGGGGGTCATTAGTTCCTGCCCTTCCTCGTTCTGGGGCAGCAGCTGGCACAGAGCCAGTCCATGTGAGTTGGGAGCCAGCAGCCTGGACTCTGACCGAGAAAAACAAGACACTAGAAGGGTTTTATGCTTTGGAGGCTAAAGGTCAGCCATGATGTGATCGCCCTGTCTGGAGGATTTTCAGATCTGTCCACAGAGATGAGCAAAGTCCAGAGGACACAAAGGATCCAGGAGGCCCTGGGCTCGCCTGATCACAGGGACATCAGGTGCTTTTTCTGGGTTTTCAGCAGGGCTCTGGGAAGGTTAGCGCACCCTGTTCCAGGGCCCAGGCCTGTGTGAACTCAGAGGAGGCATGCTGTCATTCCTATAGCTAACCCGAGTGCAGGTTCTACACAGACACTTGCCTCACTCGCCCTGTGTCTGACGCTGCTGGGGACTCTATGTGTGATGTTGCTGACCCCTCCTGAATGTCCCTGGGGCATGAAGGAGGATTGCTGCTTAGCCTATGTGAATGGGGCATTCCCAAAGCAGTAGCAGGTAAGCTGAGTCACTGCTAAGTGGCAAAGAGGATTTGTGATTGCATCTGGCACAGGTCCAAATGCAGCTAGCTGCTGGTGGGACTTGGGACACCCCTGTCCACACACCAACTCTCTCATTTCTCCTTATTCACATTTGCATTTGGTCTACATCCGCCCCTGGGTTCACACTTTCTTGCCCAGATCTCTTTGCAACTGTGCTGATTACAGAACACAATTGTCAATGGAGTTGCAAGGGAGTACTTCTAGAAGAGGGAGTGTCCTCGAAGAAATGGGTTCATATTTTTTTTCCTAGAAAAAAATGGAACAGGCCCAACCCATCCGTCCTTCTCCTTCCACCTGAAATGGCTAGTGTAACAGCAGCCTTCTTATGCCCATGAGGGATGGGAGCTCCAGAGGCTCAGGGAACCCGAAACTGGGATCCTGGCAGGAATGAGCTAACACTTTTTCAGGATTCTACACAACCCAACAAAACCCTAGAGAGCAAACCAGGCAGTCCTGTCACTCAGCGAGTCCCTTACTTGTTATGTTGGGCTCAGGATAGACCATGTACATAAGGCATACGTACAAGGTGTTACATTCTGTGCCTGCAGGGAGAAATAAGGCGCATGGCAAACTCAAAAGGTACCAAGGTGGACTCTAAACCACCTGGAACTTGACCTTGGCAAACAGGCTTGTCAAGACCAACAGCTTGCAGGGGATTCTCTCTTGAGTTGGCAAACTGGTTCGGCTTCCCTGCTGGGCAGGTGTTAGCAGTCCTGCCCGACCTTCTAATTGTTCTTATCGTGTCCTAATTAGCATTTAATAAGCAGCGACTGGGCATCTAGTTCTGAGACAATCAAGCGACCTCATCCCCACTTCAAAGATGGAGAGGCTCACTTTGGGATGCTGACAACAACAAAGAAAGAGAGATGCGTGTGTCTTGCTGGACTTAATGGCACAATTAGAACCCAGAACCTCCTAATCTGGTATCTGGTTGCAGGCAAGGAGGCTTCATAACAAGCTGCATGTTGCTCCTTGAATCACTCCCATGCTGGGATAATTAATGCAGATACAAGTTGTTTTAACCGATGCCAAGTCCCAGGTATCTAAATGTTTGTTACAAAGGCCCTGGCCATCTCTGTGACCATGTGTGTGTTCTAAGGACTGAGAAAGTCTGCTTAGCACTGGGTGGGATCTCCCCCCACCCCAATCTGGCCATAGGAGAGCTGATAGGAGGAAGATAGTTGAGGAAGTGGTTTGATCACATCTCAGGGTGTGCTTCCGACCAGTGCCAAAGTTTGCTCACCACCAGGACGCTTTGGTCCATTCTATCCTTATTCAATGTTTTCTGCAAGGACTTGAAGTCTTTATCTGAGAAGAGAAAGGCCAGGGGTCCTGCAATGGGGTTCTCCTGAGGAGATCAATGGGGTTGCCTGGAAAACGAGTTAAAGATGCAGGTTAGACACACCCCACCCCCACTCAACCTCAGACACACTGAAGCAGGAAGTGGAGATGAAGGTGGGGGAGATGACATTTAAGATCTGTACTGGATCTCCAGAATCCAAACTGGAAAAAAAAAATGCTGGGCATAGCAGCACACATTTGTAATCCTAGAGCTGGGGTGGCAGAGAAACGTGGATCCATGGAGCCTGGTAGTAATTCAGCATAGTCTACATGGCGAGCTCCAGGCCAATGAGAGACTGTGTCAGGTGAACGGCACGTGAAGGACAGTGGAAGTTGTCCTCTGGCTTCTACACATGTGTGTTTATGCATGCAAATGAAAATGGGAACCATTGCAGCAAAGTGGGGTTTCTATAACCCTACAGGGACCCCCCAAGCGTCACAGAGGTGGCTGTGAAGCCTCTGTCAGCATCAGGAGGAGTAAAGGGAGCACAGAAGGACTTGAAAGCCTCTCAGATCTGCACATCTGGAGCAAACACCTTTGATTGCTGTCCTGCTGAAGAGTGATTTTCCCATTTAAACACGCCATCTTCCCCCAGGCTTGTTCTAGGCTAACTCTCCCTTCCCAGAGAGTCCTCCCAAACTGCCTGCTCGGTTCTCCAGTACTGCACAGAGATGAGCCTCATGTTGAGATTATTTCACAAATGTCTTTCCTGCCCTAAATTCTGATTGTACTCATTGTGCAAGCCCCAGATTTCAGAGCATCCTACATAGCCTATCTTCCATGGAATTTGGTGGTCATTTTTCAATTCCCAATGAGAATTATTCAGGGAGTATCTCTGATGTTAACTCCAAGGAGAACTTGTCCAATGCCACTTTTATTTATATCCCTTTATTTTTAATTCTATTTCATGTGTGTGTGTGTGTTTGTGTATGAAAACTTGATCTTCCTATTTAAAAAGGTATAAATGTATTTTTGCCTCAAATCCTTTCCTTGAACATGTGAGGTCAATGATTACTAACTGTGCTGGACTTTAGGCATCACGTGGCCTCATCATCATTTTTCTCCCAGGTTAACATTTAGTTACCAGTGCTGATGGTGAAAATATTAATTAATAAACCACAAATTAGGGGGGCTAGGGAGATGGCTAGATGGGTAAAGTGATTGTTGCATAAGCATGAGGACCTGCGTCCAGATCCCCAGCATTCAGGCAAAAACTTGGATGAGGGGGCACATGTCAGTGCCCTCTGCTTTTAGGGTAGGGGTAGGTAGATCCAGGGGGCCAGTCAGTCTAGCTGAAAAATGAGCTCCCAGTTCAGTGTGAGAATCTGGATTGAAAAATAAAGTGGAAAGTGGTGGGACAAACGTTTCCCAAGCATAATGTTCATTGCACTGTCATAGAAGCTTGGGTGTATTGAGCTGAGTCAAATCGTTGCAAATCCTAACAGAGCCCTGAACATTGATCAGTCCTGAAATCCCCTTCTACACAGCTCTGCCAGTTCAGGTAAGAATTTAACCTCCAAACTCTGCATAATCTGAAAATGATCCTCAGGCATGATCAAAAATACATGCAATGAGGTTGGTTCCTGCTCACTCAGAGAGAAAGGCATTGTGGGAGTTTGTTTGATGGATATGTGAGAGACACTTCTGGACACCAAGGATGGATGCTACGTGGGGGCTTTCAGCTAGCATGTATCTGGCTGCAAAAGCCAACTTTGGGAGTCTCTAGAGAAAGGTTCTCAAGACTTGGCACAGGAGAAGAAGGGGCCCAGGAGAGCCCAGCCATGTTGCTTCCATTCTGAAATTGAGAATGGATGGGGAGTTGTTTGGGGATGAGGGGGAGGGAACAGGAAGAGGGGAGGGAAGAGGAACTGTGGTTGGTATGTAAAATGAATAGAGAAAAAAAAGAATAATAATAACTTCTAAGAAGCGTTCTGCGCACTTTGACCAGTGTTTGAGGTCTGTTGAAAACTTCTACTTAATGACATTTAATAATGGGTGTAGGACATTCACGAGATACATGCAAGCGTGCATGTGTATGCACACTTATATTCAGAACACTGTATTCAGAACACCTAAAGGAGTCTCCTAAAGTCCACATTTCACCATTATGACCTAAGAATGGACCCTGATTCACGAACAAAATAAAGCAAATGCTTCTTGAATGTGGGTTAAGTTTTTGAGTTCTTTTTCATTATTAAAGAAATGCAAACTGATTACAGATGTTTTTCTTTTATGCAGAGAAATATAAAATAAAAAAGAGTACCTGCCATCCTTTCCCAATACCCAAATTCTCCCAGGGACAACGGGTAACCATCATTTATTAGTGTGTTTTGATTCACACATGTCTTTGTGGGTATACACATGTCCTTATTTACTTTGGTAGGTAAAGGGAATCTGCGTGCCATTTCCCAGTTTGCTGCAGTTACTGTATGATGTTGGCCTCGATGGTCCAATAAATTCCCAACAGATTTAGGTTGCAAGGTAGTCCACATGAGCTTTCAGAAAAGATGAAAAAACAGAGAGATGGACAATGCTGATCCTCAAAAGAAAATCAGTCAACCACATTCCAAAACTGTGCAGCAAACTGAGAAGTAGTGATCACCAGTCTCAGTGCAATGAGCTGAGGTGATAAATCTCTGCTGAACGGTGGCCCAAGCAACCTGTGGTAGACACTCTTCCCCAACGGTAGGTCAAAGGACCCCATTTCCCGGTATTGACTCACACAATACAGAGAGAGTACCTCAGTGTTGGTCTTAATAAACTTGATGTTTCTGCTTCTGCTGTCTTCAAACATTCATCCTAGACCTCTGAGCTACCGTGTTAGAAATCCAGTCTCTATGCTAGGGGATGAGGGAGAAGTTCCAAGGGAAGAATGGCCTCACCATACTCAGGAGGCAAGGACACATGGGGACTCTGTCTCCAGAAGCCCCCGTCACAGCCTCTCTTTGATTGGTACCCTTTGAGGGACTCTCAGCAAGAGCACTAGTCATCTTTACCCTCACTGTGACATGGTGTCTTACGCAAGCAGCCCCAGGGAAGGATTTAACTCAGCCCAAGATTCCAAGGGATACATGGCAGGAACATGATGGTGTCGGGCGTTGAGAATCCCTGCCTCAGACTCAAATAGAATAGGAAGCGGGGCAGAACAGGTGGTAGCTATATCTGAGGAACTCACTTCCCCTACTTAGGAACACCTCCTGCAGGTTCCACAACCACCCCAAACAGCGCCCCCAGCTGGTAACCAAATGTCCAAACCCAAGACCTTAAGTAGGAACATTTCATCGTACGCCCGTCATAGCAAGGCTGATATCAGAACCACCCAGCCTCACTCACTCACTCAGTTCAGTTGCCAACTGAGGAGTAAAAATAATCATAATAAAAAATGCTGTGGTTTTGAGTCGTTATCACAGGCATAGATGCATATTTGTTAAAGGGCAACAGAGAGCGGTGTTCATAAGCGATGGCTCAAACACTAGCTTCTGACAAGCCTGGTGTGTTCTCAGGAAGTGTGGACAGTTGTGAGCCAGCCATTTCACAGAGTTCTCGACTGTACTCACCTCCATGATTGGAGTACCCATTTAACCGAGCTTGGATTTAGGAATTCTTCCAGTGAATGGGTGGACGAAGGCTGCAGTTGTGTTCCTCTTGTTCTTGTCATAAAGCCTTGGCCAGTATTCATTCCATCAGGATGGCTCATAAGCTCAGGACTTTGCAGATATAGGGGTTCGGGGAGGGGAGTGAGCAGGCTACTGTCCCAAGAGTGCGCATTAATTATTTACCAAGAAAGTACAGAGAAGTAAATGAAAGAATTATGGGGCAATCTGGAAGGACTATATAGTCAGAGGACTACAGTGGTTTCTACACAGATTCCTTGTGTAGCTCCAGCCATGTGCATTAGTTCCTGGAAAGGCCAATATGTGTGTATACCTTATTAATTGACATTTCCCTTTAATAAGAAACAGAAGGGCCAGGAAAAATTGTCATTATTAGAGAGTGATAGGTTTTCTTTTGTGAAGTCTGCATGTTTAACGAGGACAGCATCTTTCTTCCTGCAGCATTCCAGAGGTATTTAGAAACTTTATGGGGCTTGAAACGGAGCCACCTCTGGCACGACACCAGGAACACCTCTCCCCATTTGAGGACAGGATGTTCAGAATGCCAACCGAAACCACCCAGAGCACGTAATTACCAGTTGGAATTATCAATTACCAACTGGAATGGGTCCAGCCCCCAGGCTCAGCTCCTGTGACAATCATAAAAAGGCTATTTAAAGACCACACATAGTCTGACACCTTTGCTTGGGCCTCGTCACCATCTGGGACCCCGGAGTGGAGAGCATTGAAGTAGATTAAGTCTCCCTGGATGGCTCTTACTGAGCTTTGACTCATAAAGCCAAGTCAGGCCCATGAACTGCGTCTGATCCTCATGACCGCCTGGTTCGTGAAGCCGTAGTAGCTCTAAAGAGTGGAGACTCTCAAGCCTCCAATGTGATCTCTCTTATCAGCGCCAAGCTGAGGAACCTCAGTGGAGAGCAGTGAGGTGTAAAGAATTCTACTGTAAAATTATACAGAGATGAAGGGATACTGAGGAATGAATGGAGAGAGAAAGAAAGAGACAGAGAGGCAAACAGGACATATACAGTGCTCACCTCTGTCTGTTAATGTGCATTCATCTCCTTCAGCATATAACCAAGGAAGCCTGTAAGCGGAAGGGATACACGTGAGTCTGTAATTTGGCAATCCATGCCTAGTTTTGAGTTAGGTTTGTGGTTTGTTCTGTTGAATAACTATTGCTAGACAACAGTCCCAAAAAGAGCAAAATAAACATGATTCTGTCCTCCCAAGTTGAGAGTCAAGGAATGGGCAAGAGAAGGAGATAGCCAGGTGCACTGTGGGTAATCAAGGAGAAGAGTAGTTAGTGGCAGGTGCGTGAGGCTGTTCCTGTCCATCTGACTGTATCTGAAATTCACAGATATTGGAAAATGACATTGTCACATGCTGAGGGACAGTCAGGACACTCTTGCAATTGATAAAGACATAGCGACGAGTGGATTCTTCACAATGTATGTGGCAGTTGATAGATAGAGACCTGAGCAGGACTCCTGAACCTAAAATCTGCCACCATTGTTATTCCCCATCTTCTCTGTGTTTAAGTGGACATAGGTTGTGAAGTTCCCATGCAAAGAACAGAGAACAGCATGCCATGGCACATAAGGGTGTCAAGGGTCAGGAGTGTGTTTTGCCACTCTTTTCTTCCTGAAAGTCTTCCCAGTATAAGGTTTCATCAGACAGTTGCCTGTTAGGTTGATGTGGTTCACCCTCATATTGGAAAAGAAGAAAGAAAAATGGCTATACATAAACCCAGGCACTACACGGAGTGATTGTATATATTGCTACCTATACCTACAAACCTTCCCAGAAGACACCATGATTTCTAGAGAGGGTTGGAGAAGGTGAGGTTTAGCTTGGATAACCCAAATCCAGTAATTTGCTTGCGCCAACTATCTTTCTCTACACACCGTAGACCCAGCCCTTCTCACCTGAGCTCTTGTCATAATCTCTGAAGCTTGGAGCTCTTGTCCCCTGCTGCTACTCATTCAAGCCACGGAGTCAGAAAATGACATCAGAACTTGTTTCCCCAGCACTTCCGAGAGTGACACACGGCTAGAACCACTCTAAATGCACAAGAAAGAAATTAATTTGTTCAAATGCCTAGACTCATTCTAGATACAGGAGAAAGAATTTATTTAGTAACTATTTGGTATGTTATGCAGTAACTACATGCAGAAGAGAGTCATCCATTCAAAGAAATAAAAACATTGCAGAAACAGAAGCGACAGCTTGTCTCCATAAGTAGGGTTGCCCTATAGGCACAGAGAGAAATGTGTTCGACAATGAGAAGCATTCTAGATTCAGAAGTAGGTCATCTACTTAATAACCGGAAGGGTCTGGAGATAGAAGAGAGACATTCCTCCATTCCATGCAATACTTATTCAAAGTGCAATTCTCTTAACAACTTCCAACTCCCCCAGAGACTTCTAGAAGGAGGTTCCTGGAATATAGATGGATACAAATCCACTTTTCTCAGGAAAGTCTGGGGCTCACCATGAACTTCCCATAGCAATCCTTTACCTTTGCTTGGGATCTCTCTCAATGTTACCACCTCAGAAATACCTTCTGATCTTTTTAGCCCCGTTGTTCCCTAGGCCATTGTTACATCCCTTCCCAATAATGAATACAAATAACATGTAAAGTGTCTACATATTTATTTGTCTGTTATACTATCTGTCTCCTTTAGGGTAGCAAGGGGTTGTCTTCCTGTTCAGCTCTAGATTGCCAGTTACTGATGAGCACTAAGTTGTCAACAAATACTGGCAGAATCGAAGAATTATGTATAATACTAGCATTTACTACATACCTATCAGGACTTTGCATACATAACATACGAGTTACTTATAAGCCCCCATCCATGCACACAAGTGCACAAATGTGTGCACGTGCATGCGCGCGCGCACACACACACACAAACACACAACAGAAACATTCTTTTCTTTCTTTTTCTCTCCTCCTTTCCAACAACTTCCTGAACTTGGCATGCTCAGAATTCGCTCTCCCCACAGGCAGCATCATAAAATCTTTAGACCAGAATATCTCTGCTTGCCTGCTAAGATCATGTTACCCTGAGGCCCCACCCCACTTTCGGGAAGAGCACAATTCCCTAAAAGAATGGCAGGAAGCCCACCACTTGGGTCGGAAGCTGGGGAGAAGGAGGGAGAGGAAAAGGAAGCAGTCCGGTTCCCACACTGAAACGGCGATGCGTGAATCTCCCAGATAGCAACAACATCTGCTTGTCTAATAAAATCACCAGAGTTTGTCACTATCAGTCCGTGGCCCCAGCAGGAAGGGTGGATGGGAGCAGTAGGGAGAAGCACATGCTGGCAGTTAAGGAGGGAACAGGCTGCAGGGACAGGGTGGCTTTCCAAGGTAGCTGGGCCTGCCCAGACACGCAGCTTATACACCACATTTAGGCACGCACATGTAGCAGCCTTGATGGGACGAGATGGGAAACCTCCAAGTCCCGTGGAATCAGAAAGGGTCTCCATGGTCCTTTCTTTGCAAGGTGATTGGATTGCATCTTTATGTTTCAAATGTTGATGTTGCCCTGATTTCAGTCCATGTTGAGATGAGCATGACTGCGTAACCCTTCTTGGATGTCTAAAAGATTCAGAATGTCTGTAGATTGTATGGATTTATTCACACACAATGCATAGATAGCGACACATTGCCTGCTCCAATCAAGCTCCCGGGACATCTTGACAACAGCAATATTTTTGAAAGCTGTGCTTAATTCCATGAGAAGTGACTTACAGAATAGAGTTGTTAATAATTCCCGAAAAAAAAATTTAGAGCAGCCTTGAGTTACAAGTATGTGTCAAACACTTCATGAGACATGCTTACTTCTGAACCTTTCTACAATTTTTTTAAGTCTGAAATTCAAATTTATCTTGGCATCTTTTACTTCATCTGGCAATCCCATTTATGCAAATTAGTTTCCTAAGGTTGCTGCAACAATACTAACAGAGTGGCTGAACACAAGCATCTGGAAGGAGCTGATCTTCACAGTTTTGGAGACTGTGTGAGATTCAGCAGGATTTTACCTCTTTGGCTCTGGGCAGAAGCCTTCCTCACCTTATGCCAGTGTGTGACTGTTGTCTTCAACACAATTCTCCGTGTGACCCTGCTCCAATCTTCTAAAAGGACACTAATCATTTTGGAAGAAGGGTTCAACCCCTATCAGTATGACTGCAGCTTACCTAACTAAACCAGAAGCAACTTGATGTTCAAACAAAATCACAGTCTAAGACACCATCTGGCGATTTGGATTTCAACTCATCTTTCATGCAGTAGAATCCATCTTGGGACACGATAGTTCCCCCTTTATTTCAATTGCCACTCACTGGATTCAGGCTGGTTTCTGCTCCGCTGCTTCTGATTCAGGTAACAGCCCATTCTCTGTGCAGAGACTCGATTTTGTTCACCTGTCTATGGGTTAATCTCTAGACTCATCTTAAAAGGTGGATTTGGGGGAGGGATTGAGTCAGTGTAGCTAAATCACACCGCGGTATATCTTAAAGTGGAGAGTTTGAGAAAGTGGTTCTGCCAGAGGTTGAACCTGGCCATGTTCCAGTTTGGAAAGTCCCCACTCTTTCCTACCTTATATACCTCCTAGGAGCTAAAGTGAGGAACTTCACTTTGAAGTCACCAGTCCTCAGAAATGATAAGAATCCAGAGTCACTGTCTGAGGATCCAAAGCTGACAGGAAGAAAAGGGGTTGGAGAAAAGGCCCCAGCGGCTGTGCAAACATGAGGAGCTGTGTTTAGATCCCCAGCACCTACGTCAAAGTCTGGTGAACAAGTACACATATCTGTAAACCCAGCGGCAGGGCAGGTCAGAAGCACAAGGATTCCCAGGGCTCTGCGGGCCAGCTAATCTAACTGAAATAGCAAGTGTCTAGTTTAGTGAGATACCCTGTCCAAAAAAAAATTAAGGTGGAGAGTCATAGAATGTCCAACATCAACCTGAGGCCTCCATGCCTGCATGCAAGGGTAAGGACCTCCGCATGCACATGTACACACACACACACACACACACACACACACACATGCGCGCACACACATATTCACGCACGTACGCATGCACACACACATGCACGCACCAGTAAAGCCTGCTTTGGTTAAAGGCAATGACATTGTGAGTTAGTTTCAGGACTGCAGTCTTTCTTGTTGCCTTGAATCATGTGGGTTTTTCTCAGTAAAATGTCATCAAAAACTCAGCTGAAAACCAGAATTGAGTCATAGTGGGAAAGAAAAACCATTAACTTTCTGAGTTATGGGACTGGAATCCCTAGTTCTCTTATGACTCTGAAGTTAATCCTATGATCCCTCTGAGACTCTGGTCATAGATAAGATCATGCATCTCCCAATAAATGCATATTTGTGTGGGCATGTAAATGGATATATGTGTGTACACATATGTGCTGTTTGTTTGTTTGTTTAAGAGGGGGGTCTCCTTACGTAGCTCAGACTCGTCTTTACCCTCTTATGTGGCTTACACTGTGTTCAGATTTGTTGTGATCTTCATGCCTTAGGCTCCCAAGTGTTGGGATTACAGGCCTATGGCACCACACCCAGCCACAATTCACATTCTATTGTAGATGTGTGTCTGGTCGTTTTTAGAAGACACTTCACAGTGGCTAGCATCTTGTAGGTCCCTGGTCATTGGAGGGCTCATTCATGAGATTGCTTGTATTTTATGTGCAATAATAAAGTACACGCTTGGGCCTGGACAGATGGCTCAGTGGATAAAAGCACTTACCATCCGAGTGTGAGGATGAGATTTCAGACAACTAGGAGGACCCACAGAAAAGTCACCAAGCAGGTGGCCATCTACAATCCCAGTGCTTGGCAGGGGACAGAGAGAATCTCTGGGGCAAACTTGCTAGCCAGACTGAAGTCAGCAAGAAACTTCCTTAATAAAAAATAAAGTGCATTGTATACAGAGATATCCCTGATAACAGCTACTAGCCTCTGCATGATACCACACATGTGAAAGGTATGCCCCCCCACACACACAGAATAGAGGGGAAAAGATGAACTTAATCAATTGTCCTCCTTTGCGCCTCACCTCAGATTCTGCATTGTTTCCTCTATATACAGGACCCATTCCTCACTGAGAAGCCAAAGCCAGAAGCAGGTGGATTGACACCACCACCTTCTATTGCAAAATTTGTGAGGGAAGTGAATCCTACCTAGGTGGGAGGAGCAACGTGGGTGGCCATAGAGCAATGACTCCTCCACCATTAAGCTGGAAGCTAAGAGGGAAGAATACTCAAACCTCTTCCTTCTCCTGTTCAACATCATTATACGTGATCCACCAAGGGCTTCTAACTTAATACCCCACGTCAAGAATTTTGTTCAATGCTAGACTTGCTTTTCCCTTGGTTTGTTTATAATTAATTCCAAACTGGAGTCACATGCATGCTAATATATTTTTCAAATACTGTACTTGCATATGCAGGTGTCCGCATCTATGCATGTTCATACGCATTATATGTATATAGATGTTAAAATTTGCCCAAGGTCTCATTCATCAGGTCCCCTTGATGCAGGAGCTACTTGATTATGAAGTAGCTGTTTAATTATTATGAATACAGATTTTTGCCCTTCAAATGAATGAGAAATTATATCCAAGACAGCACTAAATGGCTATGGTGTGGCAAAATACTTATATAAAAATCATTGGGGTATGAACCTACAGAAAGGTGTTTAGACCTTCTCTGCATTATGTCTTATATCTCCATGTAGACTATGTTTGTACCTGTGCATGCTTGCTTATGCGTGTGTACATATATGCATGTTTGGCTGCTTATATGTACATGCACACCTATATACATACATGTGCAGATCTGGGCAGTTAGCCCAATGGGGATATTTCTGTCAGAGTTGGCCCTCTAAGATGCTGACCCCAGTACTCCCACCACTGTGACCTCACACAGTTGCTGAGCCTGCAGAACCGTGCTTGTCTCCCTGGATTATTGTCTTTACTACACACTCAGCCGTGGAAACTGAAGGCAGCAGTAGGTCTTCAGCTGTTGGCCTTTCTAGGACCAGAACAACTGTCTTCCTGCTTTTCCCCCTTTCCCTCCCTGAGTCTCTCTCTTCTCCTCCCCGTCTCTCTGTGTAAGCACACATGTGGTTTTATATGTATGTGTGTATCTGCATATGTGGAGGCCAGAGGACAACCTTGGGTGCCATACCTCAGGGGCTATCCACCGTTTTGTTTCTTTGAGACAGGATCTCTTTGACCTGGAATGCACCAGGTAGGGTAATCGGCCTTTCCAGGGACCCCCAAGTACCCACCTGTCTTTGCTTCCTCTTACTGGGTTACTAGTGCACATTATCACTCCTGGCTTTGCCTTTTTAAGAATGGGGGGATTGAACTCACACTCTTCTGCTTGCTAGGCAACTGCTTTATCAACTTAAATTTATCAACTTTATTAGCTTAACCTTTATTTCAGCCTGCTCACTTCTCTTACACCCTTATCTCTTTAAGGTAAGCAAAGGTTCCTGATCACTCAGGACTAGGGACTTCCCAAGACTCCTAACAGCTTTCAAACTAAGATAGGGCTGGGAAAACAGTAACAAGTTAACCACTCTGTCTGTCCCCCTCCAGTGCGTTCCAGTTCCCAGTCTCAGTTTTGTTCAAGTCTCTATACACAGAAGGCCCTTAAATGTGTTTTTTTTTCTTTGAGCCAATACAGTGCTCAATGGGCTGGGGTCAGTTTAACGCTTCCTGAGCTGATTCTGCATTATTGTGTTTGGGCACTTGGATTGATGCCTTCCCAGAAGTTGGCATGGTTAAAATGGGAGGGGACCAACGGGGGAGGTACCTGAGGACCTGCAACAGTGACTCAGAACTGAGTGTAGGGGTTCTGTCCCAACAGGCTCTCACTTCCCTTGAACACCATGGTGTGTCCCACCCAGGGCTGAGTCAAGCCATCATCAGTGAAGGGGCTGCAGGCTGAGTGAGGGGTTGTGCTTACTTGGGGATTTTTAATGGGGGGAGGTGGTAGCACTGTGGCTAGGCTGGGGATTAGCATCTAGGAGCTCCTGGCCAGAGCCTGGGAGAAGCTGTAGCTAGACCTGATTCCTGTTGGTCATCCTATGAGGGAGCCACCAGCTGAGTCAAGGAAATTGTCCCTCTGCACAGATTTTGGGGTGAACCTCCTTACATGCGTTATTTTCGGACAAGAGTCTCCAAGCAAAAATGGTTTTGGGAATCATCTAGGCTTGGCTTCCTGAGCCAAACAGTAAAGAAATGGTGGTGTTATGTTTTTTTTTTTATTATGGCCACCCACTGCACAGGAAGCTTTTTATATATTTTTGACCAGTTGGAAAGTTCTAGAACAGCATTTTTCAACCTGTGGGTCATGACCCTGTGGGGGTCAAACGACCCTCTCACAGGAGTCACCTAGGTCTATCAGAAAACACAGATATTTACATTAAAATTCATAACACAGCAAAATTACAGTTTTGAAGTAGATGCACAAAAATGAAAATAATTTTGTGGTGGGGGGGTCATCACCATATTAAAGGGTCACAATATTACAAAGGTTGAGAACCACTGTTCTAGAACATGGAGAGTCAGAAGAAAGCCCACGATGACAAACTCTGAATACTTGGCTTTCATCATATCTATCCAAATATATATATTTTTTTATTTTTCTGGACCCAACCACACTAATACACTTATAAGGTCAAGCCAGCATTCTGGGTACAAGATGGACAGATTTTAGATGTCTACTTAAACACATCTGTTGGGCCAAAGTCCTGGTACACCACAGCTTTCAGGAAATAAGCGATAATGGGATCCTGCTCATCATTTATTTTATAACCTTTGTTAGGCATCCACTACATTTACCAAAGCATTCTGGGGACCCACCGGGGAGAAGGGAGAAGGCAGAAAGGACAAATATCCCTGGCCTGTGTGTGGAAGAACAAATACAGAAGGCTGGATTGACTACAAGTTGCTACGTTTTTATGATCAGCTGTTGAGACCTATTGTGTGCTAACCATTATCTGATGGATACTATAAAATATTACTACTCATCATTTTAGCGAGGAAGAAAGGGAAGATTACACAGGTCGTGTCTGCATGTGTGCTACCTGGCAGCCCTCAATTCTTGCAGAGCCTGACTTCAAAAGTGGTGTGTGAGCGTGAGTGCATGAGCGTGTGTGTGTGCATGTGTGTGCACGTGTGTGTGTGTGTGTGTGTGTGTGTGTGTGTGTGGTGTTCTGTTTCGTGTATGGTATATACATGTTCTTGTGCAACTATGCATTTGTGCATGTGTGTATATAAGTATGTAGAGACTAGAGACGAACACCAAGGGTCTTCCCCTTCTGTTCTCCATCTTAACTTTGTGGCAGGGTCTCTCACCAAACCTGGAGTGCTTATGGATTGAGCTAGGGTAGCTGGCCAGCGAGCTCTATGTCTCCCTGATCTGGGAGCTGGGATTCCAGCATGCGCTGCTGTGTCTGGGATTTTTGCATGGGTCCTGGTGGTCAAAGCTTAGGTCACTATGCTTAGTCATCAAGCACTTTACCAATGGACCCATCACTCCAGCCCAGCACTGAGATTCTGATTGCTTCTCCTGACATTTTCTGCTGCAATACCGTATGCCAGGCATACTCCTTCACTTGGTTTAAGTGACTTCCTCAGTCATAGGCCTGAGTAGCTCCAGGGCTGAGAGAACAGAGTGGCATGCTCACTTCCAAACCCACAAACCCACAAACCCACCTGTGGAGTGACCTGGGCCCTGTGGTTTCATTGAGCAGGTGAGCTGGTACACACTGCTTCCCGGGAGGATGCTTATTTCTGGAATCTGTCCTTAGACTATTTTCTTTTTAAGTAGGAGAGACTGAAATGGCCTTATGTTGCTGTACACATGCATATAAAAGATCCAGATTAATATAAACCTTGAAAATGGGGAAGCATCTGATTTGTGCTTTTCCATCAACAAACCTAATAACATGAAGGAAATGATTAACATACAAATAGACAGGCTTCCCATTAAAACAGCAGTAGCAAAGACTTCTGGAAAGATCTCATGCAGAAGTAATTATGACGGGAAATCGGGTCTGATTCAGGCCCATTTGCAGCAAGCTTGGAAAATCAAAATGTAACCACTCATAATCAAGAAGGCAACCTGGTGCTGGGGGGAAGGGCTGGTTAAGTAGTATTGATACTCCTGTTTTACTTCTGAGGGGTCCGGCTGGCTGAGCAGCAAGTCTTAGCTGGCTGGCCCCGTGCAGAGGTGAGAGGACAATGCAGGCACTACTCACTCAGTGACAAATGGAACCACGTGTGAACAGCCAGCGTGTAAATAACCTGAGTTTGGAGTTAGTTTTCTGAACGTTAATAATGTTTTTACTTGAGATGTCATTCAAAACAAGAATGTCTGGGTAATAAACATGCTTGTAGACCTTCGGTACCCTCTGAGAGGACAGTGGAGTCTGTCACCATGGGTCCTTTGGAATTTTAACAGAGCTGGAATTAGTGTGACAGGAACCAGCTGGGCAGAGAGGCAGCTAGAGAGGAGGTTCGGGGGCCTCGCAGAGGTGAGGATGATGATTTCAGAACACGTGGGCTGTGTACTCTGTGAGGAGCGTGGAGGGAAAGACAGCAGAGATGGGCCTGTGTGTCCTTGGGGAGCCTGGGTGGAAACTGGTTCCTCACTGTCAGTGTTGGGGGATGGAGCCTGATAGGGCTTTATGTGAGATAGACTCCAGCCTTATGAGATTAATTCAAATAAGAAATGAGTTTGGGGGTGGGGCTGGAGAGATGACCCAGCAGTTAAGAGCACTGGTTGCTCTTCTAGAGGACGCAGGTTCAACTCCCAGGCCCCATATGGCAGTTTACAAGTGTCTGTAAATCCAGTTTCAGGGAATCTGATACCCTCGAAGCAATAAACTAATGCATATATACACACACACATATGGAGAGAGAGAGAGAGAGAGAGAGAGAGAGAGAGAGAGAGAGAGACAGAGAGAAAGAGATTGAATGAGTTGGGGTTGGGGAGCCTGCAGCCTGCTTAGTGCACAGTAAAGTACTTGCCATGTAAGCCTTGAGCCCTGAGTTAGGATCTCCAGAATCCAGTCAAATGCAAATGTGATAAGTACATTCCTCTTAATCCCAGGACTCCAGTGGGGAGGTTGGAGTCAGAGACTGGAAAATTCCAGAAAGCTCTCTGGCAGTATGATATGAACAAGGAGGTGGAAGATGAGGACAAATATTTAACATACACAAGCCATGGACGTGGTACACACACACACACACACACACACACACACACACACACCAGCACCACCACCACAATAACACAGAAGATCTTTTAAAACATGAAATGAGGTACTAGAGGGATGGACCCATTGTTAAAAACACACATGTCTCTTAAAGGGAAGCCAACTTCATTTCCCAGCACCCACATCTGTAACTCCAGCTTGAGGCGATCCAATATCCTCTCAAACTCTTCAGGTGCTACACTCATACACACTTACTAACACACACACAAACATATGCATGCTACATACACAACCACAACTAAAAATAATAAAAATAAACCTTAAGAATAAAAGAAATAGGTTTGAGGCTCCGAGTTAGATCCCTTGAGGCCTCTCACCCGTGCGATCCCTTCCATCATGGCTCTGGAGTTAAGATATCAGAATACAAAGCTTTGCAGGGCAGGGAATTGGACTCAAGGCAGGGTGCAAGGTAGACAAGAGCATTTACTCCTGAGCCACACCCCCAGCTCCTCTCTGCTGGGCATTATGTGAGGTGGCTCTAAAAGTTCATTCACTTCTCTGAGAGGAGCAGGTCAAAGATATGCAGGAAGGGAAGTAACACTTGCCTCATAGGTTGAATGATTGCAGGGGCCATGAGGGGTTTAACAGAATCCACTGAGCTAATATGAAAAGATCATTCAGCACATGGCTGCTGCCTGTGAAAGGGACTCCAATAACCATTCTCATTGTCTCTGTTGATAATTCCTCAAGCCTGCATTTAGGAAGCTCTCTTCATTTCACAAGACTATCTTCATTGAACTCAATTCTGGACGAGGATGTGTTGAAACACTCAGTATTCCACCAATGTGGTCTGAGGACGTCTGGCATCATAATTCTGATGGATGCCTGAAGTGAAGAATGGCAATTCCTAAACCAACCCCAGGTCTGGGGTTTTCATGTAGATGGTTTATCTGGAGCTCAGGATTCTAGAGTGGGTGGGTCACTGAGTGGGCGATTTGGGGTAGGGGTAGCGTGGGGAAAAATGGAGTCTGCTTTTGCTGTGGTTTGTTTTGAATCAAGCTCTTGCCATGTACCTAATTGACTTTGAACTTGCTCTATAGCCCAGGCTGGGCTCAACTTGAAATCCTCTCAGCATCCTGAGTGCTGAATTCATAGGATCAATCACCACCCTCAGTAAGGATTCTGCCCAGTTGGATTCTCCTGGTCTGGAAACCATTGTAGAAGGAAGAAACTTGATCTTAGAAATGGAGGGCATTTCTAAGCAACAAGAGCTACTCTTTGTCATTCCCAGTTTCTTATTTTTGCCGAGAAAACATGAATCTATCTTGTCTAGATCACAAGGAGGTTTCGAGGGTGGACCATGATAACAAACAGGTTCACTATTACCTAATGTGCACACAGTTTACAAAGTGACTATCCGTACTTTATCTCACAAGCACTAGGATTCTACAGCAAAGTCCACCCTCCTGCCTATTGGCTGAGATGGGAGCATGGGTAGGCAAGGGTCCCTTTCATATCTAGATCACATCATACCAGAAGTAGTGCACAGCAATGCCTTCTCTCTACAGATCTATGATGCCCCACCCCTGCTCCCGTCACATCAGGAAAATCCAACTACTCCGTCAAAGCATCATCTTATACATAGCACTTTAGCCATAGCTGCAACCTTGGTGGTGCCACCTGCCCCCCAGGGAAGGAAACTAACTGGTCGATTGTGCTCTAATTAACCAGGTCACAATTATCCATGCAAAAATCTGTAATTATTTTAAAATAAAAACTATGAGGTCATTGCAGAGGGTATTACTTAAACAATGGCATTAATAAAAAGTGTCCATCTTGGTGCATAAAATATTATTAATTCATGCACCATTAAACTCACACATCTTAAATTACAAACCTGATTAATTTTATTCACTTTTTCTGGGTCATTGTTTTGTTTCTTCTTTATAGCTTAATTCAAAGGATAAAATATTTGGAAAATTATATTGCCCCTGTGTGCTCTATGAATAAAGAGCTTCAGTTGGTTAGCTTATATTTCTATTAATAAAAACTGTCTCCTGACATAGTATGTAAAATAACTGGATGGATTTTTACTGAGTTAGGAGGATAAGTCTAGGATGATCTAACTTGAACCAGACCTATAGGTGTGACAAGGGTGTATGTTTCAAGAGATAGTCACACACTGTCCAGAGGAGCAGAGCAAAGGAATAATAAAAGGTCTCTGTGGCCGGGAAAACTAATCCATATTTATCATACACACTGAGCAGAGACAACATGGCGTTTTCAAATATGAGCGCACACACATTCAGAGGGACTAGTTAGACCTATGCTGTCTGGCTGGAGTTGGGTCCCCATTAGCTCAGGTAAGCTTTTTTAGTGGGTGTCCCCATTGTGGTCTTATCCTCTTTGCTCATATTCTCACTCCTCCCACACTTCATCTGGACTTTGGGAGCTCAGCCCAGTGCTCTGCTGCGGGTCTCTGCCTCTGTTTCCATCAGTTGTTGGATGAAGGTTCTATGGTGACAGTCAAGATATTCATCAGTCTGACTACAGGACAAGGCCAGTTCAGGCACCCTCTCCTCTATTGCTTTGGGACTTCACTGGGGTCATCCTTGTGGATTCCTGGGAATTTTTCGAATGTCAGGCTTCCTGCTAGTCCCATAATGGGTTCCTCAATTAAAATATCTCTTTCCTTGCTCTCATCTCTGTCCTTCCTCCATCTCTACTGTCCCGTTCCCTCAAGTTCCCCTCCCCACTCCCCTTCTCCCCTTCCTTCCACCCTCCCTACTACCCCCATCCACATGTTCCCCAATTTTGTCAGGCGATCTTATCTATTCCCCTTTCCAGCTGGATATATATATATATATATATATATATATATATATATATATATATAGTTTTCTTAGGGCTTACCTTGTTACTTAGGTTCTCTAGGATCATAAACTAAAGGCTCAATATCCTTTGCTTTACAGATAGTATCCACTTATGAGTGAATACATACCATGGTCATTTTTCTGTATCTGGGTTACTTCACTCAGGATGTTTTTCTTTTCAAGTTCCATTCATTTGCATGCAAATTGTCATTTTTTTTTTAATCCCTGAATAGTACTTCAATGTGTAAATGTGCCACTTTTTAAAATCCATTCTTCAGTTGGGGGGTATCTAGGTTGTTTTCAGTTTCTGGCTATTACAAATAATGCTACTATGTGCATGGTTGGACAGATATCCTTGTAGTATGATTGAGCATCTTTGGGGTATATGCCCAAGTGTGGTATTGCTGGGTCCTAAGGTAGGTTGATTCCAAATTTTCTGAGAAACTGCCATACTGGTTTCCAGAGTGGTTGTACAAGCTTGCATTCCCACTAGCAATGGAGGAGTATTCCCCTTACTCCACATTCTCTCCAGCATAAGCTATCACTGGTGTTTTTGATCTTAGCCATTCTGATTGGTGTCTCAGAGTCGTTTAGATTTGCATTTTCCCTGATGGCTAAGGCTGTTGAAAATTTCCTTAAGTGTCTTTTGGTCATTTGAGACTCTCTGTTGAAAATTCTCTGTTTAGTTCTGTACTCTATTTTTAAATTGGATTATTTGGAATTTTTATGTCTAATTTTTTGAGTTCTTTATATATTTTGGAGATCAGTCCTCTGTCTGACTAGTCCCTCTGAATGTGGGCGACAGTTGTATGGCTGGGGCAGACTGCAAGGCCACTGGCAGCAGTACTAGGACTTATCCCTATTGCTTGTACTGGCTTTTAGGGAACCTATTCCCTTGAAATGGATACCTTGCCCAGCCTAGATATAGTAGAGAGGGTATTGGACCTTCCCCAAAGCACTGTGTCTTACCCTCTCTGAGGAATGGATGAAGGTGGAGTGGGGGGAAGATAGAGGGAATGGGAGGAGGGGAGGGAAAGAGAACTGGGATTGGTATGGAAAATGAAAAAGGATAGTTTGTTTTCTTTTTGTAAAGAAACATAAAATAAATAAAAAGATAAACTGAATGATTCAGTTATTTATCTCCTATGGTTCCATACATCAGAATAATAAGGCATCCACCCCAAGCCATAAGAAAACCAAAATTTTGGAGGATGGAGAGATACCTCGGTGGTTAAGAGTGCTCATTGCTGTTGCAGAGGACCAGAGTTTTGTTCTAGGCACCCACACCTGATGTGGGAGTCTCCTCTGTGTGCTGTGATTACCATTAATGAATAAAGAAACTGCTTTGGACCTATAGCAAGGCAGAACTTAGGTAGGCAGGGAAAGCTAGGCTGAATGCTGGGGAGAAGGGCGGAATCAGAGAGACACTTTGGAGCCTCCGCCAGAGTCAGACATGCCGGAACTTTGCTGGTAGGCCACGACCTAATGGTGATATACAGATTAATAGAAATGGATTGACTTCAGATGTAAGAGTTAGCCAGTACGAAGATAGGGCTAATGGGCCAAGCAGTGATTTAATCAATACAGTTTCTATGTGGTTGTTTCAGTATTTCAGTTCTGAGTGGCCAGAACAAACAAGCCACTCCCTGCAACCCACACCAAGGTGTCTTTATAACTGCTTGTAACTCTAACACCAGGGAATCTGACACCCCTCCAGGGTCTCTTACGCACATACACACACACACACACACACACACACACACACACGCACACACACACACACACGGGGGGGAGGGGATAAGAAAATAAATATTCAAAAAAGACAGAAAACTAGAATTTGAAATACTTAATTTCCCAGCACTTGTTTGCCTAACCCTTATTATCTGCAACCACTCCCTCCACAAAAGGAAATCAAGGCTACTTTTCCCCTCCCAAAGGGATCAATGTCTGAAATATCAGCTTTTTTGGGGGGGTGGGGGGAAGAACCCACTTCTGGGTGTGTTGGCCCAACTGTGTGAAATACAAATTAATTTCATCCATGGGGGATTTGTAGGCATGTTGACAAATTCAGGGACAAAAAGTGGGGTCTTCCAGGGAAGAATGTTAGGTGGTGAGGCTCATGGGATAATTTGGTGATGGGTGACAGAGGTTTCTGTCTCAAGTCCTTGGTTCAAATCTAGAACCTGCTTGGCATTGACTGAAAATCTTTACTGTTTGACAGCTTCCTAACAGGTGGACAGTGAACTCACATCTTGGTCTCCTATTTCTGCTGCTTCTTCTGGAACAGGGACAAGAGAGACATAGAGGCACAAATGAAATCACTAGAAATGGATCACCACATTCTTCTGCGAAAAGTTTGTCCTTTAATTGGCAATAATGCTTACTTTTATTTGGTGTATATGTGTATCACACAAGTGTATGACACACGTGTTTGCAGGAGGGTGGGCTTCCGTGCGCTACCATGCGTATGTACCATATGCCTCAGGTATGTGTGTGAGATTTGCATTCGAACTGGGTTTGAGATGGGCTGTCTTTATCCGTGGTGTGTGCCAGGCTAGCTGACCCCTGACCTTCTGAGTATTCCCCTGTCTCCCCCTCCCATCTCCCTGTAGGAATGCTGAGATTTGAGACTCATTTGCTACCACATTTTAGTTTTATTTGGATCCTGGAGGTTTGAACTCAGGTTTTCGCGTTCATGTCTTTACTCAATGAGTTATTTCCCCAGTTCAAAGTTAATAACTGATTATAAAATCAGCTTGGCAGGTGATGGGACACCAGGAGATCTGATTTCTTCAGAGATTGAAATCTGATTAAATCCAGGGAATAAAGAGGATATAAAGGCAGAGGAAAGAATAAAGATACCTTGGGTCTTTATGTGGACAAGCTTTTTATCCCTGAGCTGGAATAGTGGTATGCTTATGTATAAAAGACCAAAAAACATCTTTAAAAGTCAGGAACACCCGAGACAACATGCCTGCACAGTCCCCAAGTAGAGCAAGCATGGGAAGAATTTGTCAGATTTCCTTCCAAAGGACCCTTAAGAGACTTGCAAGGCAAAGAGTCACAGAGAGCTGGGTTATTGGAAGGCCAGTGGCGCCACGTTAATTTCAGCATGGCCACTCTCAGCTGGAACCCAATCAGAGATCAGGTCTCTGCAGGAGTTCTTCCTTAATGCAAGCCTGGCCCAGATAATGAGGGCTTGATTCTAAGCAGGGGAATTTCCTATGTCAGTGGGCTTAAGCCAAAAACCTTTAAAATTATTTTAATGTCATTTTTATTTTTAATGGGACATGTAAGTACTAGGAAAATTAAAAGCATTAAAAGGTTTCTAAGGAATATAAATACATATTTATATTCCTTAGAATATAAAGTTATAAATACAAAAATATATACCTAATAAATATAAAATTATACATATATTTTTGTCTTTTAGGGAGTGGAAGTTGTAATGCCTTCTAAATATCTGAATGTTTCACTCTGATATAAAGAACTTGACCCAGGCTTGGTCTGCTGAGGTAAGTTTCTCATATTTTTTTTTTTCTAGGAATCATTGTCTAGATGTAACTCAGCCTGAGTTCTTTCCTGGACTTGGGATGCCCAGTCCTCTCTGATTTCTCTGAGGCACACTGCCATCCACGAAGTTCATGCGCAACAACTGCTGGCTTGGGGAAAGAAAGAAAGAAAGAAAGAAAGAAAGAAAGAAAGAAAGAAAGGAAGGAGAAGGGAAGGGAAGGGAAGGGAAGGGAAGGAAAGGAAAGGAAAGGAAAGGAAAGGAAAGGAAAGGAAAGGAAAGATTGCCAAACAACCTCATGTTGTGAGCAGGTTCCCCATTTTCTAACCAGCCTTCATTAGTTATCCTAGGCTCTTGCAGCCCACAGAACTGGATGACCCTGCTAGATTATCAACCCCAGGAAATGATAGCAGCCTGTAACCCCAGCACCCAAGAGGCAGAGACAGGGGCTGGTCAAACTTGCAGGCTGAATTAGCCAGCAGGGGAGAGCTCTGGGCTCAGTCAGAGACCCTGCTCTGATAAATATAAGTGGAGAGCGGTAGAGGAAGACACTGGACATAAACCTCAAACATACACACAAACAGATATGTATGTGTACATGCACCTTTATTCAATGTTCCCTCACACGCATATGAACATGCCTATGCACATGTATACACACCACACATGCACATGCAAGGACAGATGTGCTAAGTCATGCAAATGTTAGCTATTACATGTGAGATGATGTATATATGGCATGGTATGCTGGTTCCAACATGTGTCACCACCACAAAAAAAATTATTTGCAGGGATGACATCATAAACTATCCTCTAAACCAGACTAACAGATGATGGTGTCAAATATGACCATTGGCCTTTTGGTCTCGCTGAGGCTCCATCTCAAGTCCTCGTCACGACCCAGGATGGCCAGGAACTGAGCTTCCCATCCCAGTGGATAAGTATTCCAGAAAGATTGCGAGAAACCCAGGACCTCTGAAAGCTTCAGCTTGAACAGATGCGTGATCGCATCTAATTGTATTTGGCTAACAGGAAGATCTGATGAAGCCCAGGATGGTAGTGAGTCAGGTGCGAGGGAATCTTTGATGACCTTTCCTATCACAATCGCCTAACTCCCAACCCTCTGTTGTGGAGCGATACCACAGGTGTATTAATGGCTGTGATACTAACAATTAGAGAGACCTACTCATTACAAGAATCTGCTGAGCCCTACAGATTCATCACATCGTGTTATCTACAGAACCCTTCTCATAGGGAGGCACTTGTCCCCATTTTGCCGATGAGCAGGTAGTGGCTCCATGAAGTAGTCTGAAGCTTTGATCCAACATCTCCAGGGACTGTCCGGGCTTGGAACACTTGTGCACTCGTGTGCACAGTACCAGGCACGCACGCCACCATCCTTTTGAGTGTCTGGTTCTGTGCTAAAGAACAGAGAAGGGAGGAGGGCGGCAACCCCTCCTTGCCCCTTGGATATCAGCTGTTATCTTCAGACCAATACACGGGCCACTGTCACTCACGAAAGCAAGAATCTGGGTCAGAACTAATTGGAGGACATTTGGTTAAGCCTTGGATCTGAGGTGGTTGGTCAAGTTTGGTAACACCAGTTGATGCCTGGCATGAGATTTGACTGGCTTTATGAAGTTGGCTTTGTGTGTCTTGTTGCCTGGTGCAAGAGAAATAATTAGGTAATATCCTTATGCGGTCATAGTCCTCTGCCTGGAACTGAGGACGGAAATGGCTTTATTATTGGGAACCCAGTCACTGTTAGAAGGAACAGAGATCTGTTATTCTAGTACAAAAATCACCAAGGGCTTTTCATTCATCTAGTGCCCGAGAAGCTTTTAAATACTACAGCAAATTAAGAACAGAATTAAAATGGTCTCTGATCTAGGGAGCTTCTAATCTAGAGGTAAAGACACATCTCTACTAGTAATCACGTCAGTAGATGCGTAATGACAAACTAGGTAAAAGTTTTATGCAGCACCAAGGAAAAGGTACAGTTCCATGGGGTATCACAAAGAGGAACAAGATTTACCAAGAAGTGGCAGATATCTCAATCAGAAGAGCTCCCAGAGAAATGGAACATACGTGCTCTCTATGTGTGCAGCTGCAGAGAGACTGAACATACATGCTCTGTATGTGTGCATCTGTGCCAGCACATGAGCACGTATGAGCAGCATGTGTATCTATATATGTGACCGTGCATGTATGTCACTGGAGTGACAGGCAGGAAGCACCACAGGCTCAGGAAGCAGTATGTTTTTAGACCCTTGGGTGGAAGGAAAGAAGGGCAATAATAAGGTGCCCAGTGCCTTGGAGCTCAAACTACACAGATGGTGTTAGCTTAGCAATATGGAGGCTAGAACCAAACTGGGGTCCTTGGAAGAGCAGCAAGTGCTCTTATCTACCAAGCCAGCTCTTTAGCCCAAGGAAGCAACTTATGGATAGGTAAGTTTTCCTAAGCAGAAAATTGAGAACTCATTTAAAGCCTAGAGAAAGCATCTTTCCCTGATAAGGACATGAATGACCTTAGCAGCCCATTGATGTCAAGACTTCCCTTCTATCACACGTTGTGGTTTATGTTTTTGTAGAGCTGCTAACCAACACTATGGGGCATAAAAAAAGGAATAGCGTATATAATGCAAAAATAAATTAAGACAACAATTGCAATGTGTTACAGAGGACAGCCGATATGTAAAATATAAGAAGTAACAGAGTTCTGCTGTGCCCTATTAATAGGATATCTTAATTAATTGCTTGAATTAATGAAAATAAAGTTTAGGCTACATAGGCATGCTAAAGCAGCCGTGAGGAGGAGACACTGCATTTTAACAAGATTAGATACAACTTTAGAGAAGGATATCAAGCAAGACCTAAATAACTGGAATTATGTTTTGTGTGCTTGGTCAGAAAACCTAAATGTTTAAGAGCGAAACCTCGCTAAATTATTCTTGAAATTCAATGAAACTTGAGTAAAAGTATCTAAGGAGGTTGAGTTAGATGTCAACATTTCTTTTTCTAAATTTTTTTTGGGAAAGTTAAAGTGCTAAAGAATCATTTAATCCAAGTGGAAAGGATTGATGGTTTAGTAAACCTCCAAGTCCTTGAAGTGGACTCAAGTGGGTGGGGCATTAATTTAGAACTCCACCCCTCAAGGTATTAAATAATGACTGTAGGACCCAAGAGCTTCATCAAAACTGAAAACTTTCTTCAATTATAAAAGGTAAGAACCTACATAAGAATAAGTCTGTTAATATCCAACCATGGAGAGGGGAGGGTGGGGTGCAGGAGTCCTTGCCCCCATTCTATGGAACCAGCACCCCCCATTAGGGCCTGCGAAGTCAGGCGCCACTGCCATCATTTGTGCAAACGGGTGTGAGCTCACCAGGATCTGGAGGAGATCTGCAGACCCACCCACAGTCACACAAGTGGCTCTGGTTAAACCCACCAGGTTTCAAAATAACGTGGAAACGCATAGGTGTGTAGAGGGACTCCTGGAAGAGAGGGGAAGGAGAGGGGTGTGAGAAAAAGAGGTGGGGGGTGGGGTGAGGCAAGAGCAATCAGAATGCATTGTATCCATGTCTAGCAATGTCAAAGAATACATTTAATAAAATTAATATGTCATTATAAAAGGCAAAATCTTTGAAACTTTAAAACATAAACTTTTAAACACGGTGCTTATCACAACACCCTACCAACTTAATGAAATATTGCATGTGTGCATGTGTGAGCATGCATGTGAGCATGTGTGTGTTTGTGTGTGTGTGTGTTTAAATAAGCATAAACTATTTAGGGATATTATGTGTGCAAGCCAACTGGGAAAGCTGAAAGGGCAAAAGATAAAAATGCACTTAAAGAAGAGAGAAGTAAAACATTTATCAAAACTGCCCAGCACTTCCCTGGCTGACTGACCACACCTCCTCGGCCATACAGCCATCACTAGGGTCTCTTTACACACTCCACCCTATTTCCTTTGTGCCTGTCCCCTTGTCTTTTCACCTGTAAGCCAGGCTTGTTCATTGGTGCTCAGGATTGTCTGTAGGTATTTACATCTTAATGAAAATGTAGATTCAGTTCCTCATCCCATTAGCTACATGTCAAGGGCTCAGAAGGCACAGAGGACTAGTGACTGTCACCTTAAACAGTACAGGCCTGGGATAGTTCCAGCCTTCCAAAGGCCCTATAGACATCATTGCAGAAACTTGTAAGTCTTAATATTATTATAATACAGTCTAGCCTCTATGTTTTCTTCCTTATCATAAAAGTTGCTTTGACAATTTAATTTTTGGAAATTGGAATTTTTTCCTAAAAAGTTTAACAGTGAGAAATCAGGGAAAATGTAAATTAAAACAATAATATATTGTTCTACAGAAACTAAAATAAATGCAGTATTATTTTAAGTGGAAAATGGGAATGTTTGAAAAAAAAACTACAGAGAGGGGCGGGGAGAGAGACAGTCAGAACACACTTGTGTAGGTGTAAAGGAATAATATAGACAGGTCTTCCAAACACATAAAAATTATCCTATTTAGCGTTCATGAACCATAATAATAGCTTGTATTTATTAAGCACTTATTTTTTTTCCAGGCACTGTCTCTGTCAATTAAGTGTCTTACATACAACTATTGCAGCTAAGACTGATTTATTACTGTCTTCTTTCTTTGACTGAGGTGGAGAAAGTTGAGCAACTTGCCACAGGTGACCTGGCTGCTTGGTACAGAGCTGGAGCTTAGAGCCAGGCTGTCTGGCTTCCAGTCTGTGCTGGTTGCTACTGTGCTTGCGTGGACGCAGGCCAAGTGACATTAGGTGTGTATGGAAATGTTTCAGCGTCAGAGAAAACAGACATGAGATGCAGGGCTTTACATGCTGCTTTGTGGAGGAGGGAGGATAGAGGGCCGACGGGAAGGTGGAGGATTCGGAGGAAAAGATTCATGACATACTGGCACAATCTGATGAGGCGGGAGAACACATGGATGTCACTTTCTGCATGGGCATAGGAATGAAAATATTTTTAAATAAACAAGATCAAAGGAGTCAATGTAGAAGGTGGTGTAAAGCTTTCAATGTGTGTGTGTGTGTGTGTGTGTGTGTGTGTGTGTGTGTGTGTGTGTGCATATGTGTGTGTGCCTATGTGTGGACGTTAAAAGTTGACAATGAATGTCTTTCTTTATCATGTTCCTCTGTGATTTTTGACACATGTTCTCTCATGGAACCTGAAGCTTGCTGATTCAGCCAGTAAGCCCCAGCGACCTATCTCCCTGCCCTTGCTTTTCCAGTGTTATGATTCCTAGTGCATGCCAAGATGCCTGGCTTTGTCCATACAGGCTAGTTTTCAAGTCAGATCCTCAGGCTTGCGTGGTACATGTTCTATCCACTGAGCCATCTCTCCAGCTCCCAGGACTTGATTTGATCTATGATGTGCTAATAAGATGGTGTGTTTCCCACCTTGGTTGGTCAACCAAGTTGGGACAGTTGACGAAGAAGATGTAGTTGAATGGGACCCAAACTCAGGTGACAGGAGATGTGCAGAGGCCTGGCTAAAGGGAGGAAGAGCTACAGCTGAAGAGTGGGAATGGTGGATGCTCTTAGAGAAACATCAGAAGCTCTCTGGCACGAAATGAGAGGCTCAGGAAGGTTTCAGTAGGGGATATAATTTTCTGTGTTCCCATGGCAATCACCTCGCCATTTTCACTGGGCTCGGGGAAGAAAGAGGCTGGCTTCCAATGTGCTGTGGCATGCATGGGGCATTGTTCTCCTGAACGCATGTCTGCTTTTGGTCCGTAGAGAAAACATGTCATCTTGGGACCTAGAAGGCATCTACCAAGGAGGTCCTTTCTCATGGGTCTCTACCTGACATCAGGTGGCTGGGGCAACTCAGATTTTGTGTTCATCTCTCCTCGCTCCAGTGCTAAAGTTGCCTGTGGCCTCCCCACCCCTCTTCCCAGGGAAGGAGGTTGTTGGCTGTCTCCCCGGCGCCTACTCACGTGTGTGGCTCCTTACACAATCACTGTCCTGGAAACCAACACGGGGCGTGTGGCAAGGTGGAGCCCACATGGACACATCTGAAGCTGCCTAACCGTGTGAATAGCAGATGCTTGCCAATCCATCAGGAGAAGAGGAGCAGGTTCCGTGGCACAGGCAGGGAAGGCAAACAGGGGTGACCAAGAGAGAAAACCACATGTTTGCTCGGCCCGTGATGTCTGTAGCACACAAGTAGCCTCAATCCCTAGGATGCTGGCACCCACAAGAGCATAGGTTAACTCTGGTCCCAAATCTGGCTCTATCACCACCCAAGAGGGCATGGGTGGAGCTTCCTTCTTCCTAGTTGCAACAAGCATGCACCTGTCCCCATGCCTACAGCAGGCTGCTGCTAAAGGAACTGTCCATCCACAGATGCAGAAAAGCTTCTAGAGAGCCAAAAAGCTGGGAGGGAAATGACTAAGTGTGGAATTCTAGGGTATTTAAGCCCTGGGAGCCTCCCTGAGGAGTGTGCTTCTCTGGAAGCCCTGAGACTCTGCCTGGATGGAATCTTGGTTTTGCAAAGAGGTGAAGGCATCTGTTATATCCCAGAAGGGCCATCAGTCCCCAAGCACCTCTGCACCCGTGCCAAAAGTTCTGTCTTGTGCTTTGGAATCCGAGTAAGAAGGAACAGAGGCTGATGGTAACTCACACTGTCTCTGGGAGGTGGAGAAAGCTGGCCCTTGTCCTGGATAGATTAGCTCGGGTATTTGTAATTAAGCTTCACTCTTCTGTAGGGTGGAAATCCCACCTAGATGTCCATGTGACTGGTCCTTCCTTACTGTATCTTTGAGGATCATATCTAGATTGTCTCCCAGTTTCTTACAATTTTTCATACACTCCATGACACTGTAACAAAATTGATAGGACGCTAGACAAACGGACCTGGGGCCTACTATCCTCTGGAACATGTCTGGTTTGGATTGCCTTGGACAACTTCTCTCCTCTGTCTCTCTGTTTCTCTCTTTCTCCTTTTGTAGTTTTGGACAGTAGCTTGTAGAATGGTTAAGCACTTTGTCACTGAAAGTAGGTATTTGCTTCTTAGCCCACTAAATAATCTTTTGGTGTCTCATTTTCTCCAACAGTAACACCGGGGATGATATTTGTACCTATCTTACAAGGATGCTCTGGGTCCTAACTGACCTAACATAAAGTCTTCCTATGTCAAGGGCTTTGGTCATGGTTGGTATAGCTGAATGAGGGGGTGACAGGAATTAGAATCCACTTTAGGAGACAAGAAGATACCAGGTCTATGAAGCTCAGGGCTCAATACCTGATCTCTAAATGGCAGCTGTTACTGCTGTTGATGGAGGTTAGGGCACACCAGAGCAAGCTGAACACACACCGTTCAGCCTTGGACTCATGGGGTTATGGTGCTAGGCTCTAAGAATACAGGGATGGAGACAAGAGGGTGGGAAGGGAGTTTGCCAGGTTGGGAGAGAACAGGCAAGGTGGGCAGGGCGCAGACAGAAGCTGCAGACGCCACGCCCCTGGGAGGATGCACTTCTGCTGTGCTCAGGCAGGACCTTTCTGCTGATCTACATCTTGCTGCCAAATGCTGCTCTAACCAGAGCGCTTTGATCCCCTGCCAGTCCTTGGGCAATGGAGGCAAGGTGTGCCGATTGCCTGCCCATCCTGACAGTGGTTCCAGCCTGGGGCTAGCAGGGGTTGGCCCAGAGGGCAAGGGCTGGGCTTGGTTGTTTGGGCCTAGGAAGGCAAAAGATGCAGAACACAGGCACCAATGACTAACCCGCTCCAGTGTTTATGTTCAGATCCAAGAATAAAAGAAACAAAGTGCCAGGTGTTGGCAACGCGATGCCAGGCTGGAGCCCTGCAACCATCTAGAGCAGGGATTCTTGCCTTTCTTAGTACTGGGGCTCTTTAATGCAGTTCCTCATGTTGTGGTAACCCCCAACCATAAAATTAATTTTCATTGCTGCTTCATGACTGTCACTTGATCCACGGGTTGAGAACCACTGAGCTAGGGCACACTCACACTGAAAAGATTAGGAAGCTGAGGCCGGGAGGACAACCTGCTGCCTCTAGGAGGGAAGGGAGAAGGTGAAAACAAGGGGGGAAAAAGTCAAGAGAAGCGTGGGGCCAGGAGAAAGGCTGTGAAAAGAAGGGAGAAGGTGCCTACAGCAAGGACTTGGCACTTGACGTTAAACTCGTGGCTTGTTTCCAAGCTGGTGAATCTCCCTTTGATTGGTCCCCAGTCGGACCTTTAAAGACAGACTAGGAGTCTCAGTAGCTCCTGCTTCTTCTGGAATTGCTCAGGGTGGCAGGTAGAATTGTCTGCATTAAGCCATTCTCCAAAAAATACATTGACTTTCAAAGTTTATCTGTGTGGTCTGTAAGATTTCTCAGTGGATAAAAGAGACCTGCTGTTAAGGCTGATGACCCACACAGTGGAAGAAAAGAATCTATTCTTGCTAGTTGTCTTCTGACCTACACTACACTACACACCACACACACACACACACACACACACACACACACACACATTATAAGCTTTCTAAAGTAAGTTAATTGGGCTGGTCTTTAGACCCTAGTCCTTCTGTATCTCTCTACTGGGAGGAAACCATTACTGTACCCTACCCAGGAACACTGGTATCTCCCTGGACAAATACAAGCATACAGAGTGGATGGTGCCAGACACACCCAGTATCTTAGGCCTTTTAGGGACTTCCCTCTGACAAGAGCAGCTAATCTCAGGGAACCATGTCCAGAACCCAGCAAAGAGCACAGACACTGGGTCATACTTCAGAAAGGTCCCAGCAATGAGATTTGTTTTTTTTTTTTTTTTTTTTTTTTTTTTTTGAGACAGGGTCTTATGCATGCCAGCCTGGCCTCAAACTTGCTACGTAACCAAGCATGACCTTGAACTCTCTGGTTCTTCTGCCTCAACTTCTCTACTAGATTGATAGGCATATACCGTCATACTCATGGTATACAGGGGACCTAACCAGGAATCTTGTGCATAGGCCAGGGAAGTACACTACCTACTAAACTATACACTCCAGCCTGAGAATGTGGTTATAATGCTAGCAAGAAAGTGGAATTGGCTGCAAGAGCCAGTATTTATTGAGGCCCAACACAGGCCAGGGTCCAAGTTCAACACACGTTACAGTACTTAACTTTCAACTTTGGATTGGAATTTCAACTTTTTTTTATTCCTATCCATGCAGCCTTTCTTTACACAGATATTAAAACCGAGCCTATAGAAAAGCAAAGGCCCAGGAAAGGACACCTGTGGCTTTAGGTGGCAGAGTTGGACTCCACAGCAGCTGGAGCAGAATCCCCTGCTTACAGGATATTTGAATCCTCTCTTAGTTCTCTCAATATTCTTAGCTTCTTCTATATAGACCCCAAGACTGTGCCTGCCACCCAGTTCTGAGTCAGAATCCCAAGGCAACTGTGGAAGAGGAGGAAGGTGTGTGGCAACTCTACAACAGGAGTCTGGTGACTGACTGATTCTGGAAAGACAGCCTAGAAGAGTCCTGTCTGAAATTCTCACCCCTGAACCAGGCTCTCAGCTCTGACACTGCCTTTGTCACTTTGAGCTGGTCACATAGATTATGTGAGCTTCCGTTTCATTTGCTAAATAATTAAGATAATCATGCACACACTACAAGTTGTTAGGACTTAATGAGAGAACACACGAGAAGAACTATTGGGCTATTACCTACCTCAAAGGGTTATTGGAGAAAAATAAAAGGGACATCCAGGCAAGGAATGTAATAGATGCCTCATAAACAATAATTATTATTATTGTTACTAACATCTTTTGGAACCAGTCATTCATTTTCCCTAGAGCTGTTCAAAGGTTCTGGGACTGTGACAGGAGAATTGGATAAATGATGTCTTTGATGAACTGGTTTCTCACCTGGGGGATCAAGTTGGCTAAAGCTACCTGGCTGGAAATGACTGAAAATCAATTCATTTTGACAGCTTTAGAAGAAACAAAATGTGTGTGCTCAATGTTGAGCATCAGGCTCCTCGTGGCTGACACAGAGAGACACAGAAAGAGTCTACCAGAAAGGCACGGTAACTCATGCCTGTGAACCTTGTATCCCGGAGACTGAAGCAAGAGGATCATAAGTGTGAGGCCTGACTTGGCTTATGGGCTGAAGCCCTGTTTCAAAAGACCAAAATCAGAAAGGACAAAAGTTCTTGCTGGGGATTTTTTTGTGAGTTTGTTATTTGCTACACACCCAGGGACAAATCGTCAACCATCTCAACTGATAAGATTGGCTCTTCTCTCTACTTCATTGCCTCTCTCCACCGGAGTCTCCTTGGGTAATCTAAATGCACATTCAAGAACCTGAATGCCAGTGTCCCAGACTGTTTCTCTACCTCCTGAGTGGGATCTTGGGGTCCTAACGTAGACTGCATAACACAATTAGTGAATACTGAAAAGGCAGAGCTGGCTGGGGTCAACAGCTGTGACCAATGAAGACAGATAAGACACTTGTTGGAATGAGGAAGATGGCTAACTGGTGAAAAAAGCCTGCCACATAGCCATGAGAACTGGAGTTCAGATTCCCAGAAACCTATATGAAACCTGGGCATGCATGGCAGCTGTCATATAATCCCAGTCCTGGAATGTAGAGATAGGATTCTCTCCTGAGCAAGCTGACAAGCAACTCTAGTCATACTGATGAGCTCTGACTTTTTTTTACTGAGAGACTCTGCCTCAAAGAATAAGGTGAAAGAGGAGTGGAGGATGAGTTACAGCAAAAACCTTGTCCTCCACGTAAATACAAGTGCATATGCCTACACTATGCATGTGTGCAAAACTATGCTGGTACGTGCCACACATGAAAAATGAGAAAGAAGAAAGAATATACCTGTCCCTTGCTGCAACAACAGGTGACTCCAGCCGCATTGCTGCCCAGCATCCTCCCCACCACACCATTTCTGGATTTTCAAGCAATTACATCCAAGTGGTCTCTAGCATGCATTTGCTCATCTTCTGAAATGGTGCATTGCCTTGTATAGGCCATGTCATCTGAGGTTCCTCTTGGAACCCCTGGAGACACCCAGGGTCTTTTCAGGCCTCAGTTTCCAAGTTTGCCAACTGAGTTAGTCCCGCCTCCCTTTAGTGTTGCTGTAAGAACTAGGTAGTTTTGAGGAAAGCAGAAAGGCTCTGCATGCTGGGCATGCTCTCAAATAGGAGTCTGTCAGTACTGACAATGCTCTAACACACTCTGTATGTCCTCCCTGTGGGAGCAGAAATGCTCCTGGTTGACGTCATTCTCATGGTCAAGTTTCCGTGTGTTCTTATCTTCTCCCACTTGTCATTAGACAGAGGTGGGATTTGAACTGCTGACTCAGAGACTGTCTGAGTTTTGGTCTAAGTAATCCAGTATCTAAACCATGGAGTCTGGCTGCTTAGAGGTCCTCACTTGGGATGTAACTGAAATAAGCCAAGAGCGACTGTTGTAAGAAAGCTACTTGTTCATTTCCCTGCCACCCAGACTTCCAAAATAATCATCAGAAACTGTATTAATTCAATCACTGCTTGGCCCATTAGCTCTAGCTTCTTATTGGCTAACTCTTATATCTCAATTTAACCCATTTCTATTAATCTGTGAATCGCCACAAGGCTGTGGCTTATCTGGTAAAATTCCGGCATCTGTCTCGGGTGGGGCCACATGGTTTCTCCTGGCTCTGTCTTCTTTCTCTCAGCATTCAGTTTAGTTTTCTCTGCCTAGCTCTGTTCTACCCTATCAGGCCAAGCCAGTTTCTTTACTAACCAATGGTAGTCACAGCATACAGAGGGGAATCCCACAGCAAGTGACCATTCATCCTGAACATGTAAAGACATCCGCGCTGCTTCCCTGCACACTGCTATGAGCACTAGCCCTTGTAAGAAGCATCTCATATCAGTAAGTGGGCCTGAAGACAGACACACCTAGTTTGAGGGTTTTTATTTTGCTTTGTTTTGGTTGGTTGGGTAGGTTCTTTAGGTTTTAACTTGTTTTATCCTCCATCGCTCTTCTTCATACATCATGACAGTGTTCCTTAGTCAGTGTCACACATGAGCCATCTGCTCAACTTGGACTGCTCTGCAAGATGCATGTCTGCTTTTGAAAGCGTGGTCCATATGGATGCCTATACAATACCAGACCTATATTTATGGTTGAGTGTTCTGGCATTCTGATGTATGCCTGTGTGTGTGCGCGCGAGTGTGTACGTGTGTGCACGCGTGTGTACCTGTGGAGGCCAGAGGTCAACCGCCAGCATCTTCCTCAGTCACCTACCATCTTGTTTCATGAGTCTTAATGGCTAGGATATCATGGGTTTGGCTATGTTGGGTGGCTAGGGAACCCCACGGATCTGCCTGTCTCAGACTCTATAGCACTGGCGTGGTAAGCATGATTGTAATCCACAGCACCTTTTTTTATAAATGTGGTTTCTAAAGATCAAAAATGTCCCCAACCCAAGCCTCCCTATGAGCTTGGGGAACATCAATATATCCAGTTTGATCTTCATAAAAAGGGTGGGTTTATTTATACTGACATTCACTGTAACTCTATCTCCAGCCTAGAGAAAGATGGTTCATGAGACAACCCGGGGCAGGCTGCTTCACAGTGGTCTGACTGCTGGCTATTGGCAGTATTGATAATAGCTTCTCTGTAGAGAAAAACGGACGGTGTGTTAAGCATTGTGCTAATATCTGACTTAATCCACAGTATCTCCTCCCAGGGTTAGATGCTATAATTATCCCATTTTATAAAGAAGGAAATGAGACTGGAAGGGTTAAGTAGCTGCTCTGAGCTGAGAGCTCCTAGGCATCGGGATTCAAATTCTGGCTTTCACCGGGTCTGCTGATTAACCCACAGGGCCTAGGAGTGGTACGCGGATGGCGTCATCTCACAGTGGAGGGCATGAGCTCTGAGATCCCTGGGATGTGAGGGGCTGAATGGAAGGGAGCTGGTCCTGCACTGCTTCCCTGGGATATGCTGGAAACACCTGTGCCCCAGCGCTCAGTAACTCAAAAAGGCTGCGAGTGACGTTGTGTAAGATTCAAGCATTAATTACATTGCTCACCTGTCACAATATTTGCCTCCACGAAGTGCCTTTTCATCTCAGATCTCCAAAGCAGGTGTAAAAGCTGTAATTTATTGTAATGACTGTTATGTTTTTAATAATTACCCGCTATGAAGTCTGTTTGACAGAGGTGATACTCGGCTTTTTCTACAAGCGTGATTAACTGAAGTGTGGGGTTCTGAGATACAAAGTAACTGAGGTTCTTCCTCCTTCAAAGCCCTGTGGACGCAAATGTCACATGGATGTTGTGATTGTTTGGGTATGAAATGCCCCCTCAGAATCAGTTTCCCATTTCTTTTCCCCCAGATACTGGCACAGTGTGAGGAGGCTATGGGATCTGTAAGAGGTAGAACCTAAGAGACTGAAGCATTCAGCTGGGGGTGGGTGGGGCTTTGCAGCTTCTACTCAGCCCCTAGATCCCACCTCCCTCTCCGCTTCCTAGTCGCCCTGATTTGGGGAGCATCTGCCACAGGCTCTCATTACCATGGACTCTTCCAGGAAGGACTGAAATTCTTCTGAAACCATGATCGAAAATTAACCCTTCCTTCCCAGTGTCTGTCGTGTGTGTTAGCTACAGAAATGCTGACGTCATTCCATACGGTCATACTACCAGAGAAAAATAAACACACAAAGCCAGGGCACAGTGAGTAGCCCTGCTGTTTACCAACAGAAAGACGAAAACATGGAGGAAAACTCCACCTGTAGGGAGTATGTATGAGCTGCTGACAGACACACGCACCCACGTGGAGGAACTTGGGAACACTAGGAAAAATTGAGTGTCCTTGACTAACCTAAAATACAGGCCGTTTTTAGCAAAGCTGAAACACTGGCCACACACACACACACACACACACACACACACACACACACACACAGTGCATAGTTGAGGGAAACCAAATGGGAAGGTTTAAAGGAAAACTGAGGATGCTCAGCATAGCCTTCTGCTACCTGCAGAGAGAACAAGAGCCTGGATAGGAAGATACCCCAAAACAGATTCAGTGTCCTTAAGCTGAGGCACCGTTCTACAGACATTTGTGTTCTTTTAAATACTTCCTCGTAATTATATGGATTGTTTTGTTTGCTTCCCAATACACATTTGAAGAGAGAAGCCACTAGCACATTCAGCATGGAGGCAAGCTGTTGTGTTTGGTGTTTTGTGATGATAGATCAAATCAAATAAAAATAGATCACACAGATAAAATGAAAAAAAACAGTGTATATAGTATAAATAATATGTATACAGATTGTATTATTTATTGTATATTTGGAGCGATATAAAGTATTATATCAAAGTCCAGATAGATTTCCCTCCAATTTAAATATATATACATATATGTATGTATATGTGCATGTGTATACATATATGTGTATATATATATATATATATATATATATATATATATATATATATATGGAAGAGTACTGAGGCGAGAAAGCAAGCTCAGAAAGAAGCAATGAGTTTTGGGGAGGAGCTAAACTCAAAGCAGGGAAGCTGCGAGAACAGATCAGGGGGTCTTAGTTTGCTCTCTTCTCTCCATAGAACTCTGCCCATGCTCAGCATCTCTTCTGACTCTGCTTACCCCTCTAGGTTGTTTCCAAGGCCCATGGACAGGGAAGGAAACATTATCCCAGGAGCTCCAGGATAAAACACTCATTGTCAGTTGGACTGGCAAATGCAAACACTGGAGGAGAAACACAGTTCTGACTCAGAAACCTTCTGGTCTCAGCTCTGAAGTGTGGCCTGCTAGGGAAACCTAGACCACGGAGTGATAGGGAAATCTCTGTATAAATTTGTAGGCAATGGAACTGTTGAGCTGTCAATAGCCGTGTTTATCACACGTCATAGTGACCGTTACTAGTCCCGGGACCTAAGCTTGCTTGCTTCTGCTGATAAACTCACGTGTCTCGCTCTGCTGTGCATTTCATGCAAGCTGCATCTTGCACATCTTGTTGGGGAGTATATTCTTAATTATGGAAGTCAGAATCTGGATGAGATGGAAGGAATCCCATCTCCCCTTCCCAGACATTAGGAACTGCACATATTTGAAAATTAATTAAAAATGTATAAACAGTGAGGTTTTAGGAGCTCAATCAGCAAATGCTTAAGTTAAATCTCTAGAACCCAAGTTTTAAATAATGCCAAATAGTACATGTGTGTGAATCTAGAACTAGAAGTAGGCAGACCCCAAGTCTCACTGGCCAGCCAGGCCTCACATGCTTAGCCAGCTCCAAGGCAGTGAGAGACTCTTGTCTCAAAGAAACAAAAGAAACTATTAAGCATGGTTGCCTACAGATTCATGGAGCTTAGTGGTAGAATGTTTGCCTGGCATGTGTGAGGCTCTGGTTCAATTCTCAGTACACACACACACACACACACACACACACACACACACACCCCTCAGAGAGAGAGGGGAAGGGTAGGGGAAGGAGAGAGAGAACAAAACAAAGAAGAAAGAAAAAAAGACAAAAGAAGCAAAGAAAGGAGAGAGGAAAGAAGAAAGAAAGAAAGGAAGGACAGGAAAGAGGAAGGAAGGGCTTTCTGCATGTCACAAAGATTTCTACTGAAGAACTAGCATTTAAATTATAAGAGTCACATTATTTTGAATCTTTTCTAAATCTAGAAACCCAGTGAAGAACAGTTTAATACTGAAGAACAATGCAGGGCTTTCTTGTGGTAATACAAGAGTGGCCATCCACATAGAGGGGCTTCTAACAGGGCACCGTATGTAGTTTTAAGCCATATCTTGAGGTCAATCACATCATTTATTTAAGGTGGAGGTTGGGGACTTCAGGGAGCTGAACAACTCACCAGAGAACACTCAGTAGTTAGAAAGAGGCTTGCAAGGACTTTAGCTCCCGGCAAACCTGAAGCTAGAGAGCATTTGGTGAAGGTTCAGAGATATTCTTTCCCAAGACTTAGTATTCAGGAGAATGTGCCAGTCAAGCTAAGACAAAAGCAGTTTGGGGAAAGACTTCAGGATATTCAATCCTCTTGCCTACTCAGGGCTTGAGATGCCTGTGGATGTAGCCCATCTTTTCTCCTGCTCTGGGAGGAGACACTACATCCAGGGATTCAGGTCTAGCTGGCCTCCCTCTCACAGACCCTCTGCTACACCTTATGCAGGATAGTTCAGAACACCCAGAGAGCCAGGGAACCCTGTTCTCCTTTAGTCTCCCACTCTCTGCTCCATGGATGTGGCATGGAGCAATTGCCAAGGGAAGTGGGGTACAGACTGAGGTTGATGATGGAAGTGGAAGGGAGGGGACTATGTCCATTGCCTATGAAGAAGAAGCAGCCCTGAAAGCGCTGGAACACAGCTCCAGTTAACAGCACAGCTTTTGTGTCCATAGGGAGTAGACATGGGGTCCGTGAAGGGTTAATCATGTGTCTTCTCTTGCTGGCAAGTCTCCCAGGCTAAGTGAAGACTGTCTCATCGCGTATGGATACGAAAGACAAACTGTGCAGACTGAAAACATCTGTACCCCGAGTGAATGGGCCACATGGCCGCAGTGCCAAGCTGAGGCTTAGCTCCATGTGTGCCCTTTTGTTTGACTTTGGAAGAGCAGCGCAAACAAATACAGTAGGTTCTGCTTAAACAAAAGATGCTGATCAATAGAGGTTTGTATAGCTTACGACCTTCAACCATAAACAGAAATTTGAGGTAAAAATCCACAAATCCCAGATCAATTACCAGATTATTTACCCCTTTGCACTGCTAATGTTCCGATGTGCCTTGCATACTGAATAGCCATGGAGGAAGAGGATTTATGTCAAAGGGGGAAGGAGGCTGTGTGGATTTATTAGTTGTGGCAATCAAAGCGTGTGCCATACTTTTCTATATAAACACGACCGTGGTGGTTGTGTAAATCAGCTAAGACAAATTTTAAATTCCAGAACTTTTCAGTTGATGTTACCAGTAGCTTTAAGAACCCAATTTTATTTTTTTTAAGAAGCTTTAGCCATCTGCACAAAACTCTTTTTGCTTTGTGGTTTGCTGTCAATGAAATTACATATGTTTTGTGGGGCTCTTATAAGGGGTACTGGGAGACAGACCCTCCAGCCTTGCCTGTGGTCCTTGCTAGCTGTGAGTGCTTGGGAAAAAAACAAAACCAAAACCAAAACAAAAAACAACCCTGCCCTCAGTGTCTCTAGACTCTTCTCGCTGGTCTAACATAGAGGGCTTACTTTGAAGGTGTGACCCTCTGTAAAATCGTTTGTAACATTTAGCCTCTTACATGCAAAAAAAAAAAAATTCCCTTCTGAAGTTGCAAGAAACATGCAATAATGTGTAATTTCTAAATGCACAGCTTAGGGGGCTGGAGAGATGGCTCAGTGATTATGAGTACTTACTATTCTCCCAGAGAACCCATGTTCGATTCCCAGTACCCACATGGTGGTTCAAAACCCTCTGCAACTCTAGGGCCAGGTACTCTGATGCCCTCTTTGAGCCAACACTGGCACTAAGCATACACGTAGTGCATAGAAATATATGCAGACAAAATAGCCATATGCATGAAATAAATAAATGCATAGCTCATGATGGGCATAAAGGAAGCAGTCCTTGATAGGCATCAGCTACTATTGTTCTGCGTGTCTAGTCCTTTATGTCCTTAATTTCAACATTTCAAGGATAGCTTGGAATGAACTCAGTGGGTCAAAGGACATTCTGTGAACCAAGGGACTGAGGAGTCTTAGGGGGAGGATTGTACAGTCAACCAGAAAGAGAAAGATATTTTCCCGAGTGAGCTAGTCTTTAGATCAAGGAAAGCTGGTGGGAATCTAAACACCACCTCATGTTCCTACTGACTTACTGTAGAAGTCCTCATCCTTGAATTTTTGTTTTTTAGAATACTTGTGCTTCCTGCAAGAACATGACCTGTTTGCTCCACCCATCACAGATCGTGGTGGGACACTGGTTTCAGCAAACACCATTCTCACCCCATCTTGTACTTGAAGACATGAACACATGTTCATCTTGTCTTCCTCTGGTCTCCAGCCTTCAGTCTTGTGAAGGGTCAAAGCTCCCATCTTTTGGATAAATGGGTTTTGTGAACTTCCTGGGCTCACCTTTGCCATCTTGCTGTTGCCTCCCAAATCAATCATAGCGAAAACCCTGAGACTTCTCCCATTTTGCTCCTCGCTCTTGCTCCCACCCTTAGTCATGGGGATGAAAGAAACAGGGATCTGTTCCCAGCAGTGTTGAGAGCTTGACACATACAAACTCATAAAGTCCCTAGCAACACCATTTATCCACATTTTACAAACAGAGGAACAGGGACAAGATGATGACTCACATACCGCTAAGTGGCAGAGGAGGCTCTGAGCAAGGCTTCCTGACCTGTGATGATTGGGTCAGACGGTCTCAAAAATCAACAGCTCCAGCTTCTCCGAGGACGTTTATAAAAGTCAGGGTCCCGAGCCAATTCCAGCACTCAGGAGGGAGGCAGAGGCAAGTGGAACTCTGTGAGTTCCTGGCCAGCCAGGTCTATAGAGAGAACTCCAGGACAGCAAGGGCTACTACACAGAGAAACACTGTCTTGAAAAACCAAATCCAATCAAAACAAAACGGAAAGTCAGGGTGAGGGATCCTGGTCCACAATGTCTAATTGTCTAGGTATGGAATGGGACTTGAGAAAGTCTTTCAAAAGGGTGGCTGTTGAATGTGGAATGTAGCCCACAGGCTCCTGTGCTTGAACGCTTTCTCCCCAGTTTGTGGTGTGTTATGGGAAGCTGCAGCACTTTTGAGGAGGTGGGACCTGGCTGGTGGAAGTGGGTTGCTGGAAGGTGGGTTTTAAGGACATATCTCAGCCCCACTTCCACACCATGTTTCCTGGTCAGTACCAAGTTAGCAAGCAACTGCCTCAAACTCACACCATTACTGGCCACCAAGATACATCAGCTACCATGACTTCCCCATCACAATGAATGGTGTGCCTGAACCATGAGCAACAGACACCTCTTTTATTTTGTTTCAAGTTGGTTCTGTCTGATATTTACACAGTGGTGTTGATGTTGAAGCTGTTGTTAGGGAAGTCCTTGTGAGAAGCACTAGGGCTTCATTTAATGGGAGACAAGTTAAGGTGTGTGTGTGTGTCTGTCTGTCTGTCTCTGTGTGTGTGTGTGTGTGTGTAGCTAAAAGTCATTTTCTCATTAACAAAGTCTTGGACTATGGAATGGATGAAAGCTATGGGATGTAGAAATTTTTCCCAAATTAGTCAAGGAGCCCATTTACAACAGAAGTTAGCTGTTCCTTTAAAAGAAATGCAGTTTCTTGTGTCTTAATTATTCCGCATATTATAATATGTGGAAAGTTATGGGGGGAAAGGATTAGAGACTCGCATTCCTCAGTAATGAACTGCATAAGTGGGAAAAGCCAAAATTAGAGAATTTTTTTTCCAAACTTCTACTCAATAAATATCCTGTCTCCAAAGTATCACAGATTTCAAATTAGCAGTGTGTGGGTTCATGAAATCCATTCATTTCTTCACTCATGTGTCGAACAGACATCCTCTGAAGCTTCTTCTCTGTGTCAGGCATCTGAAGGCTGCCTGGCCAGGGAGGGAGATGGGGAGTAGTAGGCTTCTCTATGGAATGTTGATTTAAGGGAAATGAGATAGACGGAGCAACCTCAAGGAGCTTGTGGGAAGTAGGGTCATGAGCAGATATGTACGCCCGTGTAAATGGGTGGAAGGCTGGGCCACGGGTTCTAGAAAAAGAGAATGTCATGTACTGGTGGTTCTTTCCACGAGGAAAATGAAAAAGACCACTCGTACATTCCAACCCTGTCCCTTGCTCTGCTTTTGGACCTGACCTAAGGAAAAGGTATAGGGCTTATTACATAGCTCAGTCCATGAAGTGTTTGCCATACAAAAAAAGAGGGCCAGACTCCAGTCTGCATATCTGATCACGGCTGTGAACACTTGTGACCTCGTTGTGGAGGGCGCAAGAATATACAGCACCTTAAGGTACATGGGAAGCCACCTTAGCCTAATCGAGACCTGAATCTTAGCAAGAGATCCTGTCTCAAAAAGGAAGAAGCAAGGGGAGAGTAAAAGGGGACAGCACTTCTGAGAAACAATTCTTGAGGCTGTCCTCTGGCTTCTGCATGCATGTACACACAAGTACGCATGTATTCCCCACTCGTATATGTGCATATGTGTGCATGTGTGTGTGTACACAAACTTGAAAAAATAAACGGAAATAAAGAAAGAAGGAAGCAAGGAAGGAAAGAAGGAAAGATGGAAGGAAGGAAAATACTATGCTCCATTTTCCTCTCTCTCTCTCTCTCTCTCTCTCTCTCTGGTGTTGTTTATGAGAGCACGAACACACATGTGTAGGTTCATGTGTGGACCATAGGACAACTTTGGGCATTTCTCCTCAGGTGACATCTGCTTTTCTCTTGAGACAGAGTTTATCACTGTCCTGGAGCTCAGCAATTTAGACCAGGCTAGCTAGCCTGCTAGCAAGCCCCAGGGATCTTCCTGCATCTCTCCAGCACTAGGGCTCTGGGATTACAAGTGTGTGCTGCTAAACCTAACTTTTTCACATTGGTTTGAGGCTAGCCCTCAGAACCTTATGTCCTAGTATGGCAAAACAAAGACATTACCAATTCATCTATCTCCCCAGGCCCCTGACTGTCTTCAGCAGATAAGACCAACCCCTGGGGTTGGGGATGGAATGGAGACAATACAGCATGTTCATTAGCAACCTGAGCTGGGGATTCCAGTCACATTGGTGTCTCTTGGGATTTCTCTGGTCCTCAGTTCCCTTAGCTATAGAATAGAGGTAATAAATAATATGCCCATTCCTTGGGGTTACTATGAGGATTAAATGAACTAATTAATACTGTGTCATATCCTAAGCAAAAGTATTGATTCTTTTCCATATTGCTGTGTATCAAAAGGTCAGGGACTGTTAGAAAAGACAAAGGGGTTACATGTCAGACAGACGAAGAGTAACAACCATTTCACTGTCTCTCAGCCCTGCTGTCTCCATCTCAACATTCTGAGTCAAAACAACCTGGTCGGGTGGGGAAGTTTGTAAAACCACCCCGTCTCTTAGATAGCTCTTGGCATTTGTAGCACCACCTGGAAATTGTAGTTCTCGGCCTCGGGCTTAGTAATACCACCTCTCACCCAAGCCCCACCTAAAGCCCATCATTAAATTTCTTCTGAACTCGGGTGGAGATATCAGTTCCAGGAGACACTACCTCATAGCAGGAGGGCTTGTACCCACTGGTCCTCCTGTCTCCCAAGGTGTACCACCATGGGAAAGCAATCCTCGGCAGACTGGTTTGATTCCAGAATCAATGAGAAGGCAGACTGAGCTAATCACATATTACCATGCCAAGCACAGAGGATAGGAACCCCTTTTCTCTGGAACTGAAGAGGTACAAGTAAGGATGACCGGGAGTTAAAAAACAAGCTGCAATCAATGTAAAACCAAAGTAACAGGAGCGGCTCAGAGAAGTTCCCAGTGCGGCTGTTTCTAGATGCTCACTTCAATTTCTTGTCTGGGCCAACCCTAAGGCCAGGATGGCTGTATACTGCCCATCCCAATAGAAGGGAGATGATTTCCTCAGTACCTTTAGGAGTCAGGAAATCTCTCATTACTGTGACAAAACATCAGAGATTATCAATTTAAAAAGAAGAAAGCTTTATTTTAACTTACAGTTTCAGACTCCATCCAAGGCTCTTGAGACCTCGGCAACACTAAGGACCCTCAGGTGCAAGTTCTATACCCTGTGTACACTACCAGTTGCGAGTCAGAGAACTTCATTGCTGGGCTCTTAGCTGTCCTGATGTACTCAAAAGGTTGGAATTAATTAGCAAGATGTCTGAATTAATTAGCAAGATGTCTGAACTATGCGGCCACGCAGACTCCGTTTCTTATTTGGCAAGACTTGGAGGTTCATTCTCAAGTCACCTGGGCATCTATTCAAGTGAGACTTGGGTGGCCAACAGCTCCTGACCAGTTTTCAGCTAGATGAACACAGGGATGGAGGGAGAGTCCACACTTAGACATTTGTAGAGAAATTTAACATAGTATTTTAAGTTTGCTAATCCAGTCCTTCCTAAGTGGGGTCTGCTTTTTTTGTCTTTGGGTTGCTAGCAATTTATTTTAGTTGTCTTTTATCAAACCATGAGCAGGGCATTCTTGTGGAGTATGAGGGCCAATAATTAACCCTACAATTTGGTTGAGAACCCAGAGAGGCTCTGCCTTGACACCTCTGGATTCCACATCTGTTGGTGGATTAGGGATGGGGACAGATGGACCTGCAGCAGAAATGATAACACGAAATCTTATTTAAAGGCTCTTGACTCCAGAACATGATGAACTGCTACTTCAATCCAATAATAAAACCACCCATATTAATATAACAAGCAGCTTGCTGGGTTTCTCTTTTCTTTTCCTTCAAGCCAGCAAATAAAAATATTTAACGCCAAGACAATGCCCAGATTAAGGTTATCTCTCTGCTTGCTCACTTTTCCCGTGGCTCTGCGTGTCCTCCGAAACACTATCGTCCACCCCTGGGTCCTCTGAAACACTATCGCCCACCCCTGGGTCCTCTGAAACACTATCGCCCACCCCTGGGTCCTCCGAGACACTATTGTCCACCCCTGGGTCCTCCGAGACATTGTCATCCACCCCTGGATCCTCTGAGACACTATCGCCCACCCCTGGGTCCTCTGAAACACTATCGTCCACCCCTTGGTACTCTGAAACACTATCATCCACCCCTGGGTCCTCTGAGACACTATTGTCCACCCCTGGGTCCTCTGAGACACTATCGTCCACCCCTGGGTCCTCTGAAACACTATCGTCCACCCCTTGGTACTCTGAAACACTATCATCCACCCCTGGGTCCTCCGAGACACTATTGTCCACCCCTGGGTCCTCTGAGACACTATCGTCCACCCCTGGGTCCTCTGAAACACTATCATCCACCCCTGGGAAATCACAGCCTCCATCAATTTGGAAATAGCTTTGTAGCTAGCAGACATCCAAGAACGTTTGTGTTTCAATTTTATATTTAAAAGCAATTTGTGGTCTTAATAATATACTAGGCAGTGTCATTTTCGCATGTATGAGCAAATCCTTCTAGAGTTCACTACAAGTTACAGAATGTCACAGGCTCTTTATGTCAATAAATTCATATAGTCTGTACAATAATCCTTTGAGGCAGGCACTGTAAATATGTTCTCAAATGAATACATGCAGTATCAATGCACTGAGATGCCGAGTCACTTGTCCGGGGTCACACAGCTAGCAATAGCCAGCAGAGCTCAAATTCCCTCACGGACACGTGACCTGTTTTGTCTTCATATTCTGTCCCGTGCCTTCCCACAGCCTTCAAAATGGGGCAATCTCAGGCTGTGTCGACCCAATAAGCTTCCAGCTGCATGAGGAGAATGCATTTGCCCCAAGACCAAAGAATTATAGGGAAGCTAAAGTTAGACACAGTTTTACTTTGGACTCTGTTCAGATTAAACTGATTGGGTTATGAAAATGGTAAACAGATGAGGTTTTAAGCTGGGTCCCCTGCTTCCCAAGTGACAGTTTCAAGTTGGGTCCATGCAGAGAAGAGCTGCCTTTGAGGCTGTCCGGTTCAAGGCACCCTGGCCAGAGCAATTTGCTGGAAATTTGGGGGCAATTTTAAAACCACAAGGATGCCCCTTCAATTCCACTAAATCTTTGGCCATGCCTGATTTGGTCATGGCTGTGAAGAGTCAGCCTTTGCGAATTAGCCACAGCCAACCCACATCAGCATTTGATTGGGTGTTTCAAGCATCCCATTTGGTTTTGAAATTAGTTGGAGAGGATGCTATTTAAGGGGCAAGTGGGAAAAAAAATACATAGTCTGCCTTGTGCTTATGGAAAACAAATTGCTGTGTTCTGATTAACTGCACGTGATGCTGAGCTATCTCTCTGCAAATGACCTCCGTTTGCAGCCTGATTTTGATTTTCAGGCTGTGGGATTAAATTCCACCTCATTTGGTTTTATGATCCTCCTGCCGTTCGTCCATTCATTCATGAAACATTTAGGGAGCACCGAGTATATCCACCCAGTGCTAGGTGTTTGTGTGGTGGAAGAAGAGAATGGCCCACAATGGATAAACCCGTGGTGGTCTCTGACCCCGTGCCATTCAAGGTTTTGGTCTGGAGTCCTAATGCAAACATACAATGGTGATGTAGCGTGCCTTAGCTTCTTTTTCTCTGGCTAGGATAAAATACCCTGACCAAAGCAGCTTGAAGTTTATTCCCTTTCAGAGTTCAGAGCTATTGCCCATTGTGGGGGGACGTCAAGCCTGCAGGAGCTTGAAGCCACTCGCCCTGTCAAATCCACAGTTAGAAGACTGAGAACAAGGTATGCATACCACTGCTCAGCTTCTTTTCTCCATTCAGCTCAGGACCCCAGCCCAGGGAATCATCCCACACTGTAGTGATAAGAGCGGCGGGGCTGCGTTCCCAGCACCCCGGCTGCCTGGCTAGCTTATGCCCCGAAATAACAACACACAAACTGTATTCTTTTAAACACTGCTTGGCCCTTTAGCTCTAGCCCTTACTGGCTAATTCTGATATCCCGATCAACCCATCTCTAATAATCTGTGAGCACCCGTCTTACCGGGAAGATTCTAGCCTAGGTCCATCCTGGGTCGAAGCTTCATCGCATGTGTCTGCCCAGGAGCGGGGCATGGCGTCTCTCTGAGGCGTCTGCCCCCGAGAGGAGAGCTGTGGAGTCTGAGCTCACTTCCTCTTCCTCCCAGCATTCTGTTCTGTTTACTCCTCCCACCTATGTTTTAACCTATGAGAGCCAGCCAAGCAGTTTCTTTATTACTTAACCAATGAAATCAACAGATTGATATGACACTCCCACATCACCACACACGATTAGGATGGTCTTCCCACATCAGTCAAAAAAAAAATCAATGCAAGCGTGTTCAGAGGCCTGACTCCCAGGTGATCCTGGGTTCCCTCAAACCAACAGCACTAATATCAACACATGCAAAACCCTAGGCTCACCCCCCGGCGGAGTCTAGACCCACGCATTTCCTAATTTGTTTCTTGGGTTATAACACATCTTGGTTTATCCTCTCTGTGAGTCAGTAATGGAGCCATTTTGATCACTTACCTACAACCAGAGCTGAAATAACCAATCAGATGTCAATCAAGCCAACTTCAGGAGGATGCAAGAACCCGGGAGCAGGTACTTCCTCGTTACTCTCAAATCAGGAAATATTTCAACAAGCGAGCACCAGAAAGCATCTCCCCAAGACTCACGCCGTCATCCAGAAAGATCACCCCTCTCTCTGCCCCAGGCTTCCCTAACACTCCCGTACCCACAGCTGAAACGCTTTATGGCAACATCTCGGACAGGCATTAGCTTCTGGGGAGCAGTTAAGCGACCTTGCCTAGGCCCCCAGCCAGTTAATGGTCCACAGCAGCCTCTAAAACAGAGCTCCGCATTCCAAACACCGCATCCTCTCCAGGTCATCGTGTTGTACAGATTACTTATTGAACACCATCGGGTTCACTGTATGTCACTTGCTGGGTTGTGTGGGTCACCTACCTAGTTACAGAGTGTCTGTAGATGAGTGGTCTTTCCATATGCAAGGAAAAAAACGTCGTGCTATAATAATATTCATAATGGACCCAGTTAAGACACAGAACCTTCCAGGGGAAGCTCTCTCCATCTCCGGAGTTTGCTCCTTTTGGCTTTTCAGGCTGCACAACCTTGAGACTAACTTCCAGTCTTTATCCCCACATGACTCTGGAATCATCTTCAGCTTGGTTATATTTTTTTTCTCTTTCTTGAGACAGGGTCACATGTAGTCAAAGCTAGCTTCCAACGTGCTGTGTAGTTAAGGATGACCTTGAACTTGTTATCCTCCTTCATCCAGCTCTTGAGTGCTGTGTTTATAAGCGCACACCACCATGCTTGCTTTTACAAGCTGCTGAGATGGAACCAGAACTCCCCTACATGCCAGGCAAGCACTCTATCAACCAAGACACATCCCTAGCCTCTGGGATGGCTCTTTGAAGAAAATAAATAAACAAATAAAAAATTTAAAAAGTAAACTTTTTCACTCTTATTTCCACTTGGACTTAAACGGGGAAACTCAACTCAGCTGTTTGGAAGTCAAAGTGGCCTTTGTGTTGGGAAATTAAGTTTTTATAACACCCGGGGGTAGTTATTACTCATGGGATCCTTTTAGGAATTTAAATGCGATCAATTAATTGATGGTAAAAATTATATTATGTAAATGCAAATTCAGAATTGAGCTTGATACTCACAACCACCTGAAAAAAAAAAAGAATTAAAAGGCCAGGTTAGGCCTGAGGAAACTGGAGGCTTTAGCCTCTGCTATTAAAAAAAATAACAATAATGCAAGAAAAGTGAGTTTGCAGCAAACTAAATGATGAGGCCAGATTTTTCTTCTTCCCTTTTTTTTTTTGATAATATTATCAATATCTACCATCACTGTCTCACAGCACCGCGGAGACAGTGCCAATGGAAAAGCCCCCTAGGCAGCTTTTGTGGAGCCCTTTTTGTTACAAGCCTCCTTTCACAATTTCTTATCAGGTTTATAAAGCTCATAAACACTGGAACCCCGAACAGCTTAGGAAGAAGGGAAGACAACTGGGGGCAGGGGAGGGTCAGCGGCGGGAGGGTGGGGGCACGAAATTGAAGGGGGCAACACAAAGGAATCTGGAGCCACTGATTTTACAACTGATGCGGCCACTAATGCATTATAAGAAAATATGAACACACACACACACACACACAAAACCCCTCTAGTGTCTGCCCTTGTTTTCCCTCCATTGTTCTTTTAATACAAAGACGAGCCCTTCAGCATGGCTTGTTTTCAGTCAAGTGTCCCCATGGCAGCAAACCTCTTTGCTGGACTTATTTAAAGTCCTTGTCCTTGTTCTTGCTTTCAGGTTTGGCTTTATTGCACCTCCGTGGAAATTCTGGGATGTTTTTAAGCCATTTTTCTCTCTGTTCCTGTTCTTTGTTGTTTTATTTTTAGTGTTTTTAAAGTTTTGATAATTTCATACTTGTGTACTGTAATCCTCCTAGTCACCCCCTGTTGTTCTCCCTCTCTCCCTCCATCCTCCCCGCCTCCATCCCTTTCTTTTTCTCTCTCCCATCTCCCTACCACTCCTGTGGATCTACTTTCTTACAGTTAGCCATCCCCACTTTGATATTTCCTTGTGACAGGCCCTGTTCTGTCTCATTTTGTTGATAGACCAGGATAAGGTAGGAGGGTGCTGAGTATCTGTGTTTATGTTGACATAAATTCCATGAGAATTATTTTCACTGGGGAATTCATCAGATAATTCTACTCCTAAGACATTCTTAAGATATCTGAAGCTTTTTGTACCTCCAAACTCTCAATGCCAAAAGTTGAAGAACTTTCTCCAAGACTCTTTTAAAAATATCACATCTTTGAGTCCTTAAGGGTATGTGGAATGACAACCCCTAGTTCTGTATAACAAACACATGGTCTCTTTGATGCCCTCAAGGGCTCCTAACCATCCCTGGAGAAGTGGTTTTATAGTCCATGTAATGCAGGATATGAACATACTACCAGGTACAGGCTGTGATTCTGGTTCGGCGATGTAACTTCCTGGTGCTTCAGCTTGCCCATCTGTAAGCTGGGAATGATACCAATATTTAGGCCTTGAATTATTAGAAACATAGCTTCACTGAATATATGGAATAATGGCTGCATAAAAAAGAATATAGGAAGTTTACACACACAAATGAACACACAAACACTCTCAGATACACATACAAACATATATACCCGTAAGTGTATAAGCCATATGTACAAAGAGAATTCACTTCAGGAATTGGTCAGGTGAGCAAAAGACTTGTCAGGTGGCATTTAGTTTCTGGAGTCCTTATAAAGAGGAAATAATACAGCAGAGAAGGGTTTGGGAGATGACTCAGCTCTTAAAACACGTGCTATACAAACTTAAAGACAGGAGTTCAGATTCCCCAGAACCCACACAAATGTCAGGCAGCCACAGTAGCCTGTCCATAATTGCAGCCTTGGAAGGTGGAGATGGGGGTCTGTTTGGAGCAAGCTTTTAGTGGGACCAGCATATCAGCAAGATTTGGGGTTGATTGTGAAACCCTACCAAAAAGAATGAGGTAGAAAAGCCATCAAGGAAGATACCCAACTTCTGCCTTGGGCCCGCATACTCAAGTCCACTTACATGTGACTTCCCACACGAATACACGAGAAAAGAGGAAGAGAAAAAAAACAAAGAAAGAAAGAAAGAAAGAAAGAAAGAAAGAAAGAAAGGAAAGGAAGTGAAGGAAAGAGAGAGAGAGGGAAGAGGGTGGGAGGTAGGTAGTGATGGAAGGAGGGAGGAAGGGAGGAAAGAAGAAAGGAAAAGAAGGAAAGAAAGGAAGGAAGGAAGGAAGAAAGAAAGAACAAACGAAAGAAAGGAGAGAGAGAGAGAGAAAGAATACAAAATGAGGGAAATGACATTATAGTGGACAAAGTCACCCATTTGAGTCAGGCCCCTGGGTCAAAACCAAAAAGATCTCCAGAGAAATCCAGGGTTGAAAACATGAGGATCCCCTCCTTGCCTCGACTATCAGACAAAGAAAACAATCACCCCCACTTCATCCAGCGTAAATATTCCATTTACAGATGGCTGCTGCTGGGAGTCATGTGCTGTGGAAGCTGCGTGTTTATTTAAGAACTCGGTCTGAGGGTCTGCCTTCCAGACGTGTGGTTCACCACAATAGACAGCTGTTGATATTCGAAGCCCACGAGCATTCTAATATGTTTTAAAGTTGCAACACTTTTCAAACCAGATGTTCTGCATAAATGGCACACAAAGGGAGCAAATGAGAAAATGGGAGAAAGAAAGGGGGAAGGAGAGAAGACAGGCGAATCTGTCACTTAGCATAACCCTGGAGTTCTTCAAGCTCAGAGAATACAAGACAAATTGAAGGGAGTTCTACCAGAGCTTGTTCAGGATTTTCTTCTTCGGCAGTAAAGGCGAAAGGGAAATCAGTTTAACAGAAAGGAGAGGGGCGCTCCGTTACAAGGATGATCTAGGAAGCTTCAGCCAGCCAGGGTCCACAGCAGTGGCAGCTGAGGCTCTGAGGTTCTTGATCCTGGCTGTTCTAAAACACACAGGTATGCAGGGATAGTGTGACTTCTCATTCCTTTCAAGGCGCTCTATGAGTTACACCATCCTTTAGGTTGTCAGCCTAGTCCTTAGTGGTTCAGCTATCTCTCCACCCCACGGGAGTAAAAGCTCCCATGTCCCTTCTAAGCATTCCTTTTTGAGGGGAGGGGGCTTGTGTGGTGCCGTAGGTAAATGTCTGTGTTCTGTGGTCACACGGCTCAGAATGATGATTGCTTGGTGTTGACCATCTGTGTTCGAATCCCAGCGCCTTTCTCAAGTGCCAGTATGCACCTTCGGTGAGTTTCTGCCTATTAAACCCCAAATCTATCACCCAGTGTGCACCGTAGGGGAGGGAATTACTACTTAGAATCAGATCCCAAATCCATCACCCAGTGTGAACGATGGATGAGTTACCATGACTGAGCAGACACTATGGGTGAGTTTTTACATGGATTTAAGCCTTCACGCCACCAATGAGTGAGCACCATGGATAAACTACTTGATTTAGGTTTCCATGGCCCCTGTGGTAGTCTGAATATCACTAGCCCCCATGAACTCATATAGAGTAGCACTATTAGGAAGTGTGGCTTTGTTGGAGTAGGTAGGGCCTTGTTGGAGGAAATGTATCACTATGGGACAGGCTTTGAGTTCCTTTTGCTTAACTTTGCTACGCGTTGATGGAGGAAGGTCATTGGCTAATAAAGGCACTGCCCTGGCCCATTTTATTGGTTAGAGGATAGGTGGGAGGAGTAAACAGAACAAAATGCTGGGAGGAAGAGGAAGTGAGCTCGGAGACTCGACCGCTTTCCTCGCGGGAGCAGATGCCTGAGAGAGACGCCATGCCCTGCTCCCGGGATGAAGCTCGGACCCAGGATGGACTAGGCTAGAATCTCCCCGGTAAGCGCACCTTGGGGTGCTACACACAGATGATTAGGAATGGGCTAAATTAATATGTGAGAATTAGCCTAGAAGAGAATGGGTCAAGCAGTGATTAAAAGAATACAGTTTGTGTGTTGTTATTTCGGAGCATAAGCTAGCCATGTGGGCGGCCGGGTGTGGGGGATGCAGCCCTGCCGCCCCATATTACTACAACGCGTCACAGTCCTTCCTGTTGCCTTCTGATCAATATGTACCCAGCACCACATTTGCCTGTATGCCGCCATGCCCCCTGCGGTGCTTCCCACTATGATGGTAATGGACTGAATCTCCGAACTGTAAGCCTGCCAACTCAATTCAATGTTTTTCTTATAAGAATTGCTGTGGTCATGGTGTCTCTTCATAGCAATAGAAACACTAAGACAGCCCCCCTTTTAAAATGGGGACCTCAGCAATGCCTCGCTAATAAAGGGAGCTAAAGCACCTACCAATGTTCTTGAAGCACAACAGCCCATCTCTTTTAGCCACTTCCTATTTCAGATGTTTCTCTCTCCTACCCCCTTGCAAACTCCTTAGGACTAAGTTGCTTTGAAAGAAGTCTTGGCTATGCTGCTTTCTCCCCTGTGATAATTGGATAATTTGGGGTTTCCTAGAGGCAGTCCTGGAAATCACTAGTCTACGCAATTGGAAATGACTGGTTTGGAGAGACATAGAACAGAGGCATGCTCCAAGGCAATGGCGGCTAAGTCGGGCAGACCTGTGCCTATGCCCAGGCTCCGCACCTCGCCAGCTGTGTGGCCTCTTCGCTGACCCTTACGCCCTCAGGCATAGGCTTCCTCATAGTAGCAACTCTTCTTTGGGGAGCATGGGAGTCAAAGGAACCAACCTGAGTGTCTAACAGGATAAGAACTTCATTAATGTGATTCTATTTCTTCCATTTTCTTTATCTAAAGACCTCTGCCACTTTCCAGCACTTATCAAAACTAGAGGAGCCGTTACCTGGATATTCTCCTGTTAAAAATCCTTTGAAATAATTCCTCAGTGTCATTAAAAGACACTAGGAAAAGTAAGAGTGATCAAGTCAAAACACCCAAGTCAGATCTTCAGTTATACCCCACAAAGCTCCCTCTTACCTCTTAAGTGCTATCCCCTTTATTCCATCTCATCCAGCCCCCAACCCAGCCACACTGGAAAACAGCTACCTCTGGCTCCTTATCATTTGCTCCTGGCTCTTCATGCCATATTTTGGTCCCATGCCCTCTTCACTATCTGATACACATGGTCTGTTTCGAACTGTACTTTATTTCTTTGAGCTCTGTTAATCCTCAATAGGTACACACACCATCCCAGCCCAGAGTCCCTTGTTGTATCTTCCCCTATTTTTCCTGTTTACTTGCTTGTAAGCTTCTTGAAGGAAGGGATGATATCCTAGTCACCACATTATCTGGGGATTACAAAGCTGTCCTGGAGAATGGAATGAATATTTAGTGCATAAAGGAATACATTGATAGAATAAGGAAGAATGGTTAGGTGGAAGGATAGATAAGTGGGTGGATGGATGGATGGATGGGCAAATGGATATACAACTGGATAGATGGATGGGTGTCTGGTAGGTGGACGAATAGATGGATAGATAGACTGACTGGACATGTGGGTGGGATAAATGGATAGCAGATGAGGGGATACATGGATAGAAGAAAGGATAAGTGGAAGGGTAGATAGGAGTGCAGATAGATGGATGACCTGGTGACTGGGTGGATAGATAGAAAGATGGGATAGATGGGTATATTGATGGGTGGTGGAGGAAGAGGTAGGTGGGTGGATAAAGGGATGTGTGGGTGGGTGGATGGGAAGGCTGGATGATGGGAGAATGAGTGAATAGTTGAATGGATGGGTAGATGTGTGGATGAATCACCTGGGACTGGAAAAGTATGTCACTAAACACAGATACATTAGCTCTGAGGTCTGTCACCTACATGTAGCCCATAGAACAAGAAAGATAATGAGTTAATCAAGAGGTCAGACATTTTCTTGTTAGTCACTGGACCTTATCTTTAGCAAGTTCTCTTCCCTCCAGCACGGCCCTCTTCTCCAGGCCCACTCCTCACACCAGCTAACTTTCCCTTCAAGCTTCAGACTTGCTAGCCCTGTCTCTGCAATCCCCCTTCACCCCGTCGCCTACCAAGTTCTCAACAACCATTCTCTCTCTCAATTACACTCTGTTCCCACCTTCCCAGGCCTGGCTCCTACTCCTCCCATTGGGTTAGGCTTCCCTCTGGCTCCTCGAAATCCCCCCTTGACTCCAAGCCTGTGAAGTGGATGGGGCTGCTCTGTTATTTGTGCCTAAAGCCTTCTCATGTTCTGCATGGTACTTATCGAAAGTCTAATTACGTAGGAATTGGTGTGATTAGTGCTCTCATGTCTGCCTCTCCAACCACAGTCTAAACTGGAGGGACCCAGTTGGTAGTCTTGCCTGCCATAACAGCCAGGCTTCATCAGGCCCTTGCCTAGAGTGTGTACTTAAGAAATAACGCTTGCTATTGAAATTAATGTGCTGGGGCTAAGATCCATGAATCCTATAATACTGTTCAGAAAAACTAAGGGTTGGTGTTCAGCTAGTATACATTAGTATCAGTTGCCAATAGCAACACCAGTCTAGCCAATCATATCTGAGAGTTCACATTAAGGTTTTTAACTGGGTCTGCTGTAGAGCCTTACCACCACCACCACCCCTAAAAATTCAGGAAAATTCCACTCTCCTGGAGTCTGCCAAGGTTTTGGCAAACCCACAAGCGCTTTGCCCACAATCCCTGGCAGTGCGTGAGCCTGTGTTTTCCATCTGTGCCTTCCCTGGATGCTGTCCCCGACACAAGTATCTTTCACAGCTGCATGCTACACACAGAGAATATTCTGGGTTACTTGAAGTCATTGGTGAATCATACTTGTGGAATGAGTGGGTCACCAAAGACATACGTGGACCAGAACGACATGCATAAGAATTTCCCTTCTTTGAGGAAAAAGAAATGCCAGAGAGAGAAATAGACTCAGGGGTCCACAAGGCAGACGCGTGTCAGACAGGGCCATCATTAGAGTGTTAGGCAGAGAACGAAAGCTCTCTGTTTCTAAAGTGAGAGTGTGCAACTTTATCCCTAACTTGACTCCTGCCCCCACCACAATGAGGCAGCAGGCACTGTTCACGATGGGCCAGGCATAGGGCTGAATGCTAGCCAGGCATTCTCTATACACTGTTTATTCAAATCCTCAGGACCACCCAGCAAAGGCCCGTACTGTTCTTTTTCCCCCTCATGTAGAATCAAACAGAGCCTTCTACTTTTGATAAATAAGAAGTGGGTGGAGTATGTTGGCTCATGCTTGCAATTCCAGCATTTGGAAAGATGGTGGATTTAAGACCAAACCAGGCTTCATATAAAGATCAAGAGACAAATCAAGAGATTTGGGTTTAGGGCAAGGTTAGAAGGAAAAAGAGAAGGAAATAGGAAAAGAGGAACTAAGAAAAGAAGGAAGAAGAGGGGGAAGGAGAAAAGGATGGAAAGAGGGAAGAAGATGCATGGGTTAGCGGGCTAATAGCTAACTCAAGAGGTTCACCCATACTACTCCTGTTTCTAAAGAAAATCAAAATTGCCTTAGTTCATTGGAGGAGCAATCACTATCTACCACATGTGTTTTTCTAGCCCCCACATTGGCATCTCCACCTCCTAGGAACATACTGGAGACTTCTCCATGTATCCCCATTCCTCTCAACATTTGATTTCACACCGTTTATCATTATGATTTGTTAACATATTATCAACTAATAACCATAACTTCACCATTATTTATTATAAGTGCAAGACTACTTTATCCATCTATTTTTTCTACACATACACAGCATAAGCTCTATCATGTCAGAGACAATACTTGCTTTTCACTGTCTTAGCACAATATTTCTTGTGTATACGTGGCTGCGGTAAGGACACGGAATGCCCAGCCTGAAAGCGTGCAGCAGAATTAATGGTTTTGATGGGGATAAGTCAAAAGAAGGACTTCAGGGCTGGACTGGAAGCATAGCCTTGTGTTCTGCAGATAGCTATGTCCAATAAGCAATCTAAACACCCTGATGTAGAAACCCAGTGATTGATAGCTAACAGGCCCACTCAGCTAAGCCAGTTATAAGGAAGGGAGAGCTGCAGAAAATCCCGTGTGGCTTGCACAAGACACCTTTGACCAGCACAGACACTTCTGTGAGTTTCTTTCTTCATCTGAACCAATATAACTTTGTCACGAGTTGAAAGAGAGTCATGCATATGTTTATTAGGAGCATGGCTCAACACAAGCAGATGAACTGGTGTTCCAATCCCCAAAAGCTATGTCAATGCCTGATGAGTGTAGCGGTCGCACTACTGGCTAGGGAAGCTGGCTAGAGAGACTATATCTTCTGGCTCTGGGTTTAAATGAGAGACTCTAGAGCAAAAGAATAATCTGGAAGAGTGACGGAGAAATATCTCAACATCAGCTTCAGGCCTCCACATGAATACACATCCACAAATGTGTGCATACACAAATGCATGTGTCTCACACATATACACATGAAAATGAGAAAAAAAATATATGAATTAGTCAACATGCCCCTGCCTGATGTTTCTAGTGAAGAGACACTGTGCAGTAGAGTTTCCAGACTTTTGCATGATAGAAAGTATCTATCTTCTGTATTTCTAGTTCAGTTATCATGTGGCTGACTACAAGTTTCAGGTGTCCGTTTTCTTGCCCTTGGAGCGTGTTCTGCATTGCCATGGACTTCCAGCACTGAATTACCACTGACATGATATCTGGAACAGTCAGATACTGGTTTTTCTCTTCACAGATAACACAACTGAACTGTCAAGAGGTTCACACATTTCCTGGCAGCTAAAGAACCATGTAGCTGTTCATCTGATTATCAAATAACTTCTATCAGATTTCCCTGGGGTACCCCAGGTTCTCAAGTCAGAGCTTTACCCCTACTCCTTTATTTGCATGGTTCAGCCCTTGTTGTTTTAGACCTAACAACTGCCTTGCATGCATCTCTTTTGCTTTATCCCTCATGCCTTCTTAGCACTTGAAGACTGCCAATGGTCCTATTACTTTAATTTAGGAAAACAGTCTTCAAGCATATCCAAGGCATAATTTTATAGTTGATGTATGTCTTTTCTTCTGATGTTTTGACTTTGTTTTGTGGCTTCCAATTTACTCAGAAAAATGAGTAATTCTTGTGTTTAACTGTACAATTTTAAGCACCTGTCTCAAATATAACAGCATACCTTAATTATCCTTATTTGCCCTCCATTGTTACAAAGCCTACTCAAAGGTATTGATTTCTGGGGCTGGAGAAATGGCTCAGTATTTAAGAGCACACGCTGTTCTTCCAGAGGACCTGAGTTTCATCCATAGGCTTCTTTCTCCATAGAGTTTGTTCTTTGATTCATTTCTTGAGAAGAAAGTTGCTTGAGTGTAGTGCTCAATGCCTATCTGTGCTCTATATGCTACCATACAATTCCTGAGCTTCTGGCAAGGAGCTGGAGGTTGAAACATACAAAGACACACAGAGACAGACAGAGAGACAGAGACACGGACCTCTAGTCACTGGTAAGAAGCCCTCTATTCAATAGCACCATGGAGGCTTATATACCCAACAGTCAGGTGGGCCCAACAGGTGAAAACCTTATCCTCTGATCCTCAAGGCAAGGGAACATGTACTCCTGAAGCAGAGCTGTTAAACAACTTTGACACAGCTTTCAGTAACTCAAATCAGAAGGAAAGTAAGGATCTCTAGCAGGGAAGAGCAGCTGGAGGCCAGGACTCCAAACAGTTGAGCATGTGCCAGCATTCCCAACAGAACATTCTCATTGACTTATGACCGCATAAGAACATTCTAGAATGGGAGACGATGGTCCTAACTTAGTATCCAGGCAAGAGAGAATGTGTTGGATTTAGGTAGACGTTGTATTGTCAATGCCAGAGTCAAGCTTGTTGCTATGAAACATCCCACAGGAATCACCATAACTAGTAGTGTTGACATCACCAGGGAGTGGCTGGAAACAGATTCTGAAGCCTCCTCAGACCCACTGCAAACACATCTACATTTTAACCAGATCACTAGGTGATTGCTGTACATTTTAAAGTTCTGAAGTCTTATCCTAGGAGTGCACCCTTACAAAGCTATTTACAGCCTTAGAGAACATCCACTCCCATCCGGATGTCTCAAAGGCTGGGTTTTATTTATCTTCCGTGATGGATGTCTTAGGAAGGCAGCTTTCGACTTGAGAGAGAATGCCCAGGACTCTATTTGAAGCTCCCGAGTTTGCTGAGATTTTTCAAAGCGCAAATCCTTGTCAGCTGAGATCTACGGCCTATTTGAAGAGGAGAATGGCTGCCTGAGTGAACATACTGATCAATAATTCAAATTAAGAAATCCCATTTTTAACACTCAGGCCATACCAAAATGATGGCAGAGCCCAGGTTGTGATTATTACAAACTTCAGCCATTAGACCTTCCACTCTGACACGTGTAGCCAGGGCAAGAGAAAGATGAGAAAAGCACGCTGGCCCTCTTAAGATGCCGTGCCGCCTAGAGACATGACCAATGGTTTATATTATCTCTGCAGGAATCGCTCACTGTGGGCCGTAGCTGTTTTGAAAGAGTACACACTGGGATCTGTTATAATGAAGATGGAGATACCAGGTTGGGAGTAGAATAGGAACCTCACAAGCACAACAAATTGTTTCCCGAAGACCCAGATACATCTAGCATCCTAAATGTGATTTTGAGGCACTTTGCTCTCTTGGGCTGTGATTTGTTTTCCGAAAGGAGAGTTCAAGAGAACGTGGTCTTCCAGGGCACCAGGAGAAATGGGAGTTACATGGAAGGAAGTGTATCCTCATTCCACAAGGCAGAAATAAATGAGCGCTTGACTGGATGCATTTCAGTTCCAGGATGTCTTTATATCTGTAACGAATGACCAGCTGCTACCCAAAGATGTTCGGACCGGAAGCTAAAGGATGCCTTCAGAGGCACTCACCAATTTTTTTCTGTATCGGGCCTGTGTGACAAAGCCAAAATATTTTGCAAATAAAACAAGCTCCAGGCATAAATCTATGGTTTGCTATTTGCAGTACAAAATCTAAAAGTCAGGTTCTACAGACTTTTGGCCATTCCTCACCAGAAATGGAGAAATCTTCCCAAAGCATCTTGAAGGTGGTTGCTTCACCATTTCAATCCAATTTTTGTTTCTCAATTTATACCCATTGAGGAACTCAATGACTGAATCCGAATCCACCCCCCTTTGTTGTCTCACTTTCAAAAATGAGAGCTTTCAAGGTTCAAGACATTGAATCCTTTTGGTGGACTTGGGGATGGATGTTACTTTATAGTTTCAGAGAAGATTGATCACTCTCCCCAGATCACTTGTCTTCCCTCTGAAAGTCAGAACTGGAACCCAGGAACTTTGACTAGAGAGTCAGTATTCTTAGCTACCACTTTCTAAAATCTATGTCTCGGATGGTCGGTGTAGTCATGTTGAGCAATAGACACAGTCGTAAGATTTATCCCAGATAAGATGGGATAGATGCAAAGCGTTGAATGGATAAAACTCTTGCCTTGAAAGCCCAACAATCTAAATTCCATCCTCAGAAGCCATATAAAAATTCCAGGTGTGAGGTATTTGCTTGTAATCTGAGAACTAGGCAAGCAGAGACAGGAGAATCCCTGGTTCTCATGGATAACCCGTCTAACTTAATATCTGAGCTCCATGCCAATAAGAGACCCTGTCTCAAAAGAAGTATATGGTGTTCCTGAGGATGATACCCAAGGTTGACCTCTGGCTTCAACGTGCAAACACATGTATATGCACAGACATCAGCATGCACAAACACAGGCACCCATGGAGTACATGTACAGTAAGGAAGTATAGAAAAACAGAACCTTGTTGGAGGAGAATGTTCAGGGTACCCTTAGGTCCTTCGTGGAGGCAGTATTCTGGCCCTGCAAGGAGATCAGGCAGTACTGGGTGGAAAGCACCATCATCAGCACCCTGTCGTGGCAGTAGGGAGATCCTGTACATATGCTGGCCATGTGTCTGCTGTATATCCTAGAGGAATGCTTTCATCCACACTAACACAAGACGCAATTCCACAGCTTCAAGCAAATGAACATCTAACGTCCTCTTGTGTTAGTCTAATTAGGTCATTTTTACAGTAATGACACTTTCTCCTCCAGTCCCAAGGAACAGTTTGCAATGTCTGGGCATTGTTTGGTTTGTCATAGCTGTGAGACATATATTCAGTTGTTGCTAAATGCTACTGGCTCCTGGTGGGTCAAAGACAGGGGCACCGTTAAGCATGGCACCAAAAAGAAGAGAGCTTTCCACAATGAAGAGATATCATCATGCCAAGGATGAAACCCCTGAGTCAAGGAGCCAGTGGTTTCCAGGCCCACATTCCTCCATTTCTCTTGACTTTTGCCTCATGGCCTCAAACAGGCTGCTGAATCTCATCTCCTTCAACACAAGGAGATGATCTTTGGAATTAAAGACACTGCCTCATCTTAACCTTCTTCACCAATCTTTAAAAGAAATGCCTTCCCACAGTCTCTTGAAGTTGTCACCTTTATGAAAGTAACATGAATAGTGGCTGTTATCCAGGATCTAGGCCCGACAATGTTTTCCATAAGACTGCTCACAGCCCAAACTGGTCACTGACTGCCCCAGACAAACTCAGGGTTTGTTAGCAAGAGCTAAGAGCATCACCAGCCCACGGTTAGTGCGTACCACTTGTTACTGGTGCGATCCTGGGCACTGGCGGCACTGACAGTATAATCTAGGGTACTGTTTCTCAATAAGTCACTTCACAGTAAAAAGCAGAGAGAAAAGAGTTATGCAGTATAGCCACAGTAGGAAAAGGGACAACAGGGTGCAGGGACATCACCTCCCAAGCCCATCTTCAGTGTCCTTAGATGAGTTATATAAATAGAAGGAATGCTAAGCTGTCCTGGTTGAGGAGTGGTTAAGGTTTCAGTCTCTTCTCCCTGGTGGTTATCAAGGTATGGCAGCTGTGTGAAATCTGGCTCGAGAGTCAAGTTCTTCCTCTGTTACCGAGTTCTCAACACAAGAGTCCTGCTGGAATTCCCATTCTTCTAGGTCCATTGCTTCAAAAATCTCATAGCTAAAGGCAAGGACTGGGGCACAATTGTCTCTTCAGTATATTTCCACTCCTGCCAGGGTGGCGAGCCCAAGGCCAGTGTTAAACTGACACTCTTCAGGGAGGCAGGTGGTTGCTCTTCCGATCAGACCTGCAGAATCCAGCAAAGTGCAGACCCCTTTAATGGTGCTAAACCAAGAAGCCTCCTCTGCCTGCCAGCACCTCCACGTAAAGGCCGAGCCTAGCTCCCCAAAGCAAATGTTTTAAAGCCTCTCTTCCCATTGATAAATCGTCTGGGCAGAGACAGATTGAATTATTTATCTGGATTCTGAAAATCAGTGCGGGCTGGTCTCAGTGCGGCTGGGGTCCAATTCTAGAAGACCTATTTGTCGGGAGATAAATAACGATATTCCTTCCAGCCTCCTTTTATGGCTCTTTGATTCATTCATTCAACAAATACATAATGGATTCTGCTTAGAAGGACTAGACATTTTGAGGGTAGAAAGCATGTCTCCCTAGGTCACGATGGTTTCCCCAGAGAAGGTTTTCTTCCTTAATATTGTATTAAGGAAATAAAAGTAGTGGCAGGACTACTAGTGAATGAAAAGCAAAGACTTCCCCACCATTGCTGCTGGACACATGGATACAGCCTTGGAGAGGTTACTGTTTAATTGGGGTATTTTCTTAGTGGCTAGGCAAGGAATGTTAAAGAGTGTTTATGGGGTTGAGTTTAGGACAGTCCCGGTCACTTTACAAGCTCAATTTAGCACGGCCACTGGTATCTTCAGTGGAAGAGATCTTACTGCTGAGCTAAAAGCCTTAATGAACACACACTTCACGACAACTGCAGGAAATTAAGCAATGTCATTTCAGCGAACTCCGCCCCATTCATGGAGTTAACACTGGGGTTCTCTGGACAGGCTGCTCTAGGCTTGGTGAGCCTTTCGAACCACATGGCGAGGCAACGAAAATAGCTCTGATAATTTCCCTAATTGGCCCCACATGAAACATTTGCTCCAGCTTCCCCACAGGACATCTCAAAAGTTGTCAATCTTTTGTTCCTGATCTCACACCCAAGCCAGCATCACCAGAGGCTTATCAGCAAATAGGACTCTGAGATTCTGCTGCTTCTTCAAGAGGTGATTTGGAATATTTTCAGAGTGCTTTCTAGTGAAGGAGGGAGGCCAGGAGGGAGGAGGGTGGGAGGGAGGGAGGAAGGGACGGAGGGAGGAGGGTGAGAGGGAGGGAGGAATGGAAGAGAGAGAGAGAGAGAGAGAGAGAGAGAGAGAGAGAGAGAGAGAGAGAATATGTTTCTTAATTGGGCTAAGGTTACACAGCTTCCTCTCTTGAGTGTGAGAAAGTGGGAAATGTCTTAGTCAAGACGTTGCAACTCCAAGATCTCATCTTTATCATCTAAGCTTGTGACCTTTTAGTCCAAAAGAGTGGGTTAAAGGTTTTGGACCCTCACTTCAACTCTACCTTGTATGTTTTTGCTTCAGATGAAGGTACTGACAAGACATAAAGTTGTCATCTGAATAGCGCAGCTTTCATCCTTACCACCCGTCCATCTGCCATGAAGAAGCATGCTTGAGAAACTCTGACCTGTCACTTTAACCCAGGGCCTCCTTGTTTGTCATCATACAATGAATAGTGAAGAACGGAATGAATGAATGAGATGGCTCCAGATCTAAAGTCAATTGGAGCTACATGACTTGAGTTTGGGTCTCCATGTTCTGTTTCTGTGTGTGTTTCAAATGCTTCCTCTGTCACAAAAGAGTTCCTCCTCTGAACGCTTCCTTCCCTTGGCTTCATAATTGGCAAGATCAAATTATACAATAAACCAAGAATGATTAACCCTCCACAGAATAAGCATTTTAATATTTTCTAAGCTACAAGCTTGAGCAATGATTTACTCCAGAATTTATCATGCTGAGCTTTTTGTAGCTGAATAAAACATTGGTTATGTTTATGCCAACAACAGGTTTCTACTGGGAAAAGAAAGCCATGAAATCTGGTTTGGAGATGAACTCTTCCAGGGGTGGTTTGGACAGAAGGTGGAGGTAATGCACACATCAGTGCCATTTGGAGGACTGAGTCCTTCTCTTTCTAAATCCCTTGATGTCTCTCAGCTGCTCCAAGTAGTGGTTCTTTCTGCAATGGCTCCTGTGTGTGTGTGTGTGTTGGCAGCGTTTCTTCCAGATGTATCTTCTAATTCTTCCACACTATCATTTTGCCTTGCTTGAGTTTCTCTTAGAAGCTCAGAAGAGGTGTGGTTCACTTCCATGTCGTCCAATGATGGCACAAATGGCTTACCATGAGATCTTCCTGGCCTTCTTTCAGGAGAGCAGGAACAAATGAAGGATCTGGGCTGCAGAGGTTAAGGCAAAGAAGCAGAAGGTGGAAAGAACCCCATTTACATAAGGCTTCATGTCAGACTTCCAATCCTTGACCAAGGAGGAACTTCTGTCTTTTGCATTTCTTTCATGGCCATTGCCCTAGATGGAGAGAGGAATTGTGTGTGTGTGTGTGTGTGTGTGTGTGTGTGTGTGTGTGCGTGCGCGCGTGCACACATAGAAGACAAGGAAGAACCTCAAGTACTGTTCACCTTTCTTCCTGAGACAGGTTCTCATTAGTCTCTGTACTTGCCAGTTAAGTTTGGCTGACTGCTCAGCAAGTGCCAGGGATTCACCTGTCTGGGCCTCCACAGCACTGGGGGTTACAAAGGTTCAATCAAGCTCAGCTTTGCCATGGATGCTGGGGTTAGAACTCAGTTTCCCAGGTAGCAAGGACCTTTCTCCCTGTCTCCTCAGCCCTGATGAATGGTTTTGAATCCAGAACAGCACTCAGATTTCACCAGAAGGTTTGATTCTCTCCATGATGAAAGGCACAGGCATTCCTTGTGTGTGCTTCTGTCTGTTGTCAGATATGGGAAGAGATTTCTCCTATTAGTGTGAAGACATGGAAGCAAAGCAAAGGAAGAGGAAATAATGATCTTGGTCCATATGCAGATTTAGGTCCAAACACATTGTCTTCATTGCTGTGCCACATAATCCTGAGCCTAACCCCTCTCGACAACCTCTCTCTTTTCAGATGTGGGTTTAATTCACCAACACAGGACACTGCATGACCCTTTGCAAAACACATGACCCATTGCAAAGTGGTCAGAAGCATCTGTCTGTTTCTGTGAGAACTGATCCAAACCATGCCCACATGAGAATACCTGCCTTGTGTTGAGCCCATGGTGCAAATAACACCATTCTGAAAACACGCACTTTTTCTAGAAACCCTAGAATAATTGAAAGTCGACCAGATTTACAGATGAGGGGAAGTCTCATTCTAAACACTGGTTTCTCAGATTCAGAACACCAGTGTTTAAGGCTTGTGAGTTCACTGGAGGCTATACAGAAGAGTTTGGGGTGAATCAAAGGCCCATATCTCATTCAGATGAGCTGTTGGTTTTAATTTTTATTTTAATTTTGAATAAAACTGACATCTTGTTGAAGCAACCAAGTGAGGTTTAAAAATTCATTAACTAAACAATACTTTTCTCTTTTAATAGAGTATTGAGTTCAAATTCTGTTGAAGTCATAGCATTGTATACAGAAGCTTTTGTTAAAACATTTGGGGCACTTTTTTCTTTGATAGAGTATTGAGTTCAAATTCTGTTGAAATATTCAGCAATTGCCATTGCACTAGTTTAAAAACTGTAAAAAGGTGATTTTTCAAATTTAAGACCAAATTTTTGCTTACTATAAGACTCCATATTGAGATGTAAATATTTAAAGATAGGGCTGGAGAAATGGCCCGTTAGTAAAGTGTTTGTCACACCTGAAGACCTGAGTTCAAACCCCAAATATGTTCAAATCCATGTCAAAATCCAGGCATAGCAGTGTCTGTAATCCCAGTACTAGGGTGCAAGAGGTTTCCTAGATCTCTGTGGCCAGCCATCTTAGACAAAGTAATGAACTTTGGCTATAGTGAGAGACCCTACCTCAAAGTGGAGAGTATTTGAAGAAGACATTTATCTTACAACAATTTCCTCCTGAAGTAGGAAAATTCTCCCCAGGAAAATTCTTTTCCCACAACACATCTGACACAGACCTCTGGCCTCTACACAAACATGGGTAAAAACACATGCACACAGCCACAGGAACACATACATACATACACACACACCCAACATACTCACCAATAAATACTTACAGAAAATCTCAAAAGCTGGAGTAATCATTTCCATCAAAATCCAAGAAATCACCTAGTCTGATTCTGCTGGGATAATTTTAATAATATATCTTCTAAAGTTCCAAGCATGAATTATTTGCAACAAGAGTTTGATGGTAATAGCATGCATCATGCATTAGTGCTCAACACTGAATAATGCAGGGCTTGTGTAGTGTGGGTCGATAGCATCTGGATTTCTCCAAATCATTTTTCCTTTGCTTTTTTTACCAAGCGGTTGGTCCTTCTGTGAGTCGGGACTCAGGGTTCCACCGAGACGGTGTGCCCCTCTGTTACCTTGTGATTCAAAGGCACAGCGATGACTCTTCATCCCAGGATGATGTCTCTGTGTCCATGATACCTCCTAGAGCCCCAGACAGCAGTTCTTAATTAATTGATGAAGTTGGCTTTCCCAGCACATTGGTAAAACATAGGCTCTAAAGACTGCTTGGGCAGGAAACAACAAAGTGGAAAGGAAGCTGTTGGGTAATGCAGTTTCTGCCCAAACAGAAACAAATCAGATGGGGTAGGAAGGCTAGAGAGTTTCTTGTGAGTCACTTCTATACCCTCACTTCTCAATTACCAGACCCATCCTGCCCCTGGTCTTTTCCATCCTTTCTCCCACCCCTGAGCACCAACCTTGTGTCTTCTTATTCTCCAGCTACACAAATAAACATCTCTATCAGATCTTTTCTGGGCCTTCCAAACACGAAAAGTCCAGAGTCTACCCAAATGCCTGATACATAGTGAGCCTTTAGAAAAGATTTGCGAATGGCACAAGTGTGTGTATTTGTTGTCAAATGGGAGCATTGCAGTGACAATATGGAGGCCCCATTTCTGTGTGTCAGTTTCCAGAAAAAAGAACATGATTGGATTGGGTCAATTAGGCACTGTCGTCTTCGCCTTCACTGATTAGAACTCCTTCTCAGGAGACCCACAAGCCACTGGGGCACCTTCAGCTTGGTTTCCTTTGAACAAGAAATTCAGCCATCATTTTATTAGCTGAGTGACACATAGCATCAGACATGAACCTCTGTGCAAGCACTAACCTTGGGCGACACTCCTTGAGTCTAGCCAGCATCCAGGTGCCTTCCGTTCACCAGTAGACATGCACGCATAATCTACCTTGTGCGGAGTACTGGTGCTAAGTGCTGATACCAAAAGACAGTATGATGATTGGAAAATGTCCCCTAGGCAAGAGCAAAACTTCACCAGGGACTCGGAGAAGAGTTTTGGGAGTGATAGATACATCCACAGTTTTGATACCGTCTATGCTTCTTAGGTAAGGATAAAAATGTATGATGATGGTATTGACTGTATCCTTTTAAAAGGAGATATTTTAATATTTAAATTTACCCCTTAAATTACCTTTTATGAGCCTGGAGAGATGTTTAGGCAGTTTGAATGCTTCCCCCGTTCTTACAGAAAACTGAATTGAGTTCTCAGCACTCATGTTAGTTAGGCAGCTCACAACCACCTATAACTCCAGTTCCAGGCACACGCACATGTGCACACACACACACACACACACACACACACACACACACACAGAGAGAGAGAGAGAGAGAGAGAGAGAGAGAGAGAGAAGACAGAATTAAATTTTTAAATGATTTACATTTTTAGGTTAGCATACAAAGTAATGGATTCCGTTATGGCATCTTCCTACACATGTTTTACTATACTCTGTTCTCAGTAATTCCTGTCTCTCACTGCCTTCCCTGTACCCTCTGCTCTCTGTGGTTGGGTACTTTTAAAATCATGCAGTTGATTTCATGTTGATCACATCTCCATAAAGCTGTTGAAAATGAAGCATAAAAATAGGCCCTCCAAAATGGCGAGGCCATCGCATTCAAGGCTTGGGCATTGAACAGAATTACAGCTAGGATTGATATGTTTGTACCTTTTCCACTCCTCTATATGTGCTAAGGATGTGGGGTAAGAGAAAACTTATTCTGAAACCATTATGGGAAGGGGAGAACAAAAATCAAACAGATGTTCTTCAGAAACAATGTGATACTCCCCCTGTGTGACTCAAAAGTCACTGGGTTACAGCACCAAGGGATAAGGAGGAAATGGCATTCTAGGAAAGCACCTGGAAGACATAGCGGGTCTTGAGTTGACAACGGGATCAGCAGTGCATACTGACTAGGAAAAAAAGAACGATGTGGGGTGAATTACCTGGTAACAGAAAGGAGGTTACTTTGCAATCCTGCAGTCCTGAGCAGATTCCCAATCTCTAGGTTTAGTATCAAACTTAAGTCTGTGTTCATGCATTACTGGGACTGGGTAGGACTTGCAAAGGAAGAAACCCAAGGTGGTAAAGACTTTAGCTAATGTCACCTGGGTAGAGAAAGTACTGAGATGGCTAGGAGCATCTACTGTGACTTTTAATTCCTGAGAAATGCCATAGTCTCTGTGCATCTCGTACTCCTTCTCTCCTCACTTCGCAAGACATGATAGGATTGCACTTTTTAACCAATGGGGCCATAGGATTGCACTTTTTAGCCAATGGGACCATAGGCATGTGCATCTTCAGCCAATGGGTCATAGGATTGCACTTCTTCAGCCAATGGGAGCATAGGTTTGTGTTTCTTCAACCAATGGGAGATGAATGGGAAAGCATGTATTTTGAGTGGACATATTGGTGAGTTATGTTTGTGCCTCTACGACCAGAAAGGTTTGCTTTGGTTCACAGTTTGAGGAAGCTTGGTGACTTGTCACTTGGCCCCATGGTCTTGGGAAAACATCACGCTATCAGGAACTGGTAACAGGAGGGGTTCTTAACCCATCGTGGGCAGAAAGCAGAGAGAGAGAAAGAGACAGGCAGGGAGGTACTACGGATAAGACTACCCCAAAGATCCACTCTAAGTGACTTACTTAGCCAAGCTAGTCTCCTACATCAGAGAATTTCTAGAATAGCTCCCCAAAATTCCACCATCTGGGCATAAAATTTTCAGAACATGAGTCTTTGGGGGACACTTTCTATGCACATCATCTAGTCATAGCAAAGCACAGATAAATACTGAGTGTATGTCAGCTAGATGACCCCGTGAAGATGAGAAAGGACAGTGCTTCCTTCTTGCCATGCTACAGGGAAGTGGAGCTTGACCCCAGAACTCCCCCAGACCTTTGAAGGTCCTGAGATTTAGTGCTTTTCTGTTACTGCAGCAGAATAAGCCTCATCCTGGGAGATACAGAGAGTGATTGACCTCTCCACACAGCCGCCAAGGAAATCCCTTGAATTAAGCCTTCCATACAGCCATATGATTGTGAGATAAATTCTAATGCGGTCAATTAGAACAGACTAACAAAGAGGAAACAGGTATTTATTCAATGTGGCTACACTGGGAAGAGGGACAGAGATCCATTGACCCCCTCCAGTTCATCTTTCCTGTCCTGGGAGATCAAAGTTTAAATAAACAGCCAGGGGTATGAACATCTATACAGTTCCAGTCAAGGCGCGGTCTTGGCAACAACTGAGCCGTCGTTACCTGAGCTTCAGTCTCATCCTGTAAGGTGGTCTGACAAGTTATTAGAACCGTGTGAAATCTCTTTCTGGAGACAAGTCCCCCCTTAGGCTAGTGTCAGACTTTAGTATTTTCCTTCTGCCATCGTGAGATTCCTGACAGTAGCGGAAGACATCCCGGTTGCCAAGGTCAGTTGTTTCAACAGTCTAATAGATTGAGGGATGCAAGTATTTCTTCAGACTGTATTCATTTTTTTTTTGCACAGGTTGGTTCTAAAATGATGCAATTTGCAGAAAAATGGATGCAACTGAGGGCTGTCTAGTAAGTGAAAGAGGCTGGAGTTTTGATCTACTTCAGCTACTGTGAATTCTGGAAAACACAGCCTTGGAGGTGCTTGCCTCCCCGCATCTCTGTGTGTTGCAGCTGATTAACTACTTCTTTAAGATGTGCTGATGAGAATTAAAGACCTTGGACGTTAAGGGCTTGTTAGTTCCCCCCCAAGCAGATGCCCTGGGAGACAATACTGATGCCCTGCCCAGACTATGCCTCTTAAGTTGTAGATACACCCAGAGGGCATCTCACCAAAGGAAGCTGTTGAGCTTTAGAGCATTCTCAGTCAGAGAGAGGGAAAGACAGCTTCTCAGCAGCCTGGGTAACTGGTAAATTAAATCAATGATGATATCCCATCTGCCCTACGCAAATGCAGAAGGACTGAGCTGGGTCCTCAAATATTAATTGCAGGAAATGATTTGCCCATGCTGGGTAGCAACACGCAGCTGTGGGTCAATCTTTCTTCTCGAAGATCTCCCACCAGCCAAGGGCATTTCCATCTTCCTGTGATTTCCCCGATATCCCCACACAGCCCAGGCCAAGTTACTAAACGCGAATGTTTCCTCATGACGAGCGATTCTCTCTGCATCTTAGAGCCTGCTTTCCTTTGGAGGAATGCTAAGATCCACATTCCCCCAGTCTAAATCTCCCCGCCACATAAATCATAGAGCAAGGGGATTTTTATGCAAAATCAAGCACTTTCCATGCTTCCCCTTTGCGATGATTACATGATTTTCCCCTGAATCTGAGCACTGTGTGTTTCATAAATAGATCTCTCTCTCTGCAAGCAGACCTTGGAAATGGATTATCTGTTTGGTTTGCATTTTGTCTCCCAGCCTCACAGCTTCCAGAAACCATTTCTCAGAGACGCGTGCTGCAAGCATGAGGAATTAGAAAGACGAAAGGCTGCCTGCCCCATGCATGGAGACTCGCTATCCTGACTGGCATGTTCCTTATTGGAACTTGAATCAAGGGACACTAAAGGCGTCTTAGGAAGAACTGGCTTTTCATCTTAAGGGACTGATTTTCAAATGGCCACCGGGAAGAAAAAGAGGCATGGCGTGAAACAAAAGCAATGTGCCTCTTCATTAACTTTTTAATACTATTCTTTAATCTGTGGATGGTTTGAACAGTTATACAATGTATGGTGATTGTCTCCATTAACCACTACCTCCCTCTAACAGTCCCTGGTCATCTCTCCCCCACCTTCATGTCCTCAGCACTAATTGGACTCAGGAGTTCAGTAATAATAGTAAAAAGTGTGTGTTTTTAAATGTTCGCGTTCACAGCATGTCTAGGCAGAGGCTTAGTTTCAATAATCTTGTGTTACTTCCGAGAACCATATGGAGAGAGGTCAATATTTAAGAGATAATTCCATTCCCTGCAGAAAACATCCTCACACTGCGAAGGTGGGTTCACTCACATTGTGGGGTGCATTTCATACAGTCTGTGGGAAAAATCAGAATGATTGATTTAGGAAGCACATGTGTTGAGCTTAAGAGATGCTTCCTCTTACAAGTACTAAGATCTGAGTTGGAGTCTCAGAACTCATGTAATCTCAGTGCTGGGGTGGCAGAGAGAGACAAACGCCCAAGGTTCACTCCCTAGCTTGCCTCACCTACTTACCTTGCTGAATTCCAGGTCGGTGAGATAGTCTGTCTGAAAATAAGCCAAGAAGCATGGTGCCCAAGGAATGGTGCTCTAGGTAGGATCCACCACACACACACATGTTCACATACACGTGCAAGCAAGAGAGAGAGAATTCTTTGAGGACTAAGTGTTTGCCTCATGCCACAGAATCTGTGCCATTCCGAATGCCATGCCGCATAGAATGGAGAATTGAGTCCACCAGCTCTGACTCTACACGTCCACCAGCCCTCTGAGAGCCAGGGACCTATGCCCAACTTGTCTGAGAAGATTTGTAGAGCGAAAGAGCCCTAGTAGATCAACTCAGACACCAGGGAAGGCCTGACATAGCACAAACTGGAGACAGCATTACCCTATCCAAGTGTGAGTGGTGGTGGTGATGGGGTTGAAACGATACTTTGTGCCTTATCTAAATCTAAATTTAACTGCATTGTTGAGGGTCATCAAGTACATGGTAAGTAACCCACCGCTCTACAGTGTGTGAGGATTTCATGTGGGTTTAGACAGGACTCTTTTGGGTGGACCCTCTGACTGTTAGACATGCAACATTTGTCTGGGGATTTGGGGCCACAGCCTTCCTGAATTTGGATTTCACTTCTGTGTGTTACCCATAAAATGCTTCTGCAGAAAAGGATCTTTCTAGACTTCCATCTACTCATCCTCACGTGAAGAACGATTGATTATTGGGCATGCGCAGCTCCTGGCTGTAGGAGGAAGCCAGGCAACCAATGAAAACCAGCTGTGGCTGGGCGCTTGGAATCCACAGGGCTGATTAATAAGAGCGTGCGCATTGGTAACTTCCCCTTGAGCCAATGGGGAGGCTGCCATGGAGCCTGATGACACCATGACATCAGGTGGCCTGAGCCAATGAAGGAAAGACATTACAGTGCTTCAGATGACACTGCCCCCTGGATCCTGAGAGGGGGTATAATGGTCTACCTAAGCCCTCAATAAACAAGTCTGCTTTACCACTTGCCTGACTCCCTGAGTCTGTGACTTTGACTCGGTGACATCTTATCCCCACCCCTAGGGCGAAGCAGCACAAGGCAAGCGACACCTGGCCTTACAAAGTAAGGGGCATGACACTCACTATCAACATCACTTGCTATAAAGCAAATATTTCAACTGGAGTCCCTGTTCTACCATACTGGCCTTAATTTGAAAGTCCACACACATTTGAAAGCACAGCCTAGACCCTGAAATGAAAGTGTTCGTCAACAAACCTTGTTCTTCATGTTCAGGCACACCCATTTCTTGGCTGACAAGGCCTCAATAAGCCTCAGTTTTGACATTAATGAAATGTGAACTATGGGCCAATGACTGAATGAGAATAACAAACTAGCTACTCTCATGTAAATGATGAGTCCAAATCCAGCCCCGACTGTAGCATGGTTCACATGGCTTAGTCTGGCTGTGAACTTGCATCCAATTCCTGGTGGCTTCAGAAGCCTCTGAGACTGTGAGGAGATATTTTGGGACTGAGGGACTTCGGCTAACTGTACTCAGTATGAATTTCTTTCAGTGGAGTTAACTGTTGCCTGGTACCTCAATACTTATTACCGATTTCCCCTTTTCTTGCAGTACCGGAAACTTACAGCTCTTTATATTAGACTATAGCAAGCTTTGACCAGAGGATTTATACCTGTCTCCCTCTTATTCTCAAATAGAAGCTTTTAGGAGTAGCAAAGCCAATGTCCTTCTTAACCTCCAGTATACAGAACATGAGCAATGTTTACGCAGGGAGAATCAATGACTGGGTGATTGGTGAATGAATGAATGAATGAATGAATGAGAAAACAATGATTTAACTTATTCTTTCTCGGCAGCATCTCTATGCTGCCTGGACACAGTGCAGAGCTCAGGATCTGTCTCACAGTGGATTTTTAACAAACATTTGTGTTGTGAATGAATGAAAGAGTGAGCATGCAAACCATGGAGCGTCTCCATGAATATTTAATATCTCGGGCTAAATAAAACATGCACCACCTGATGACTCGGGTAGATCTGGGCATTATGTCTGTGGCAAGGAACAAATCATTGAGTTTGTCTCTTTATGAAATAGGATTTGGGGGTGATCCTAAACCCAGGATTTCTCAGGCATGGAATCCAGGTTTGGTTGTAGGCATCCCATAAAGATTCTGTATACCCTGAGCCGTCCTGACTGGAAAGCTCCTTTCTTTAATGGGACTTCTTCATCACTACCCTCATTAGAAATGAGCCTTTAAGTCGCTCTTAGTTTTAGAGATGGATACTCAAAGCCACTCAGGTTAAGGTGTGAACTGGTGTGTGTGATTTCTTTCATAGACGTAGTTCAGATTTTGTTTGAAGAAGGGAAGGAAGTTCAAGGGAGTCATTGAAAACCAGAAGGAAAGAAAGCGCTTACAAGGAGGTCAAAGGCGTGTTGCTAGGGAGCCAAGAAATAGTAAAATGACATTGAAATTTTGCATCAAAATGAACACTCATCCAGGCCATAACTCAGCAACTCTGGTTAAAAGATCACGAAAAGTAAGCCGGGCGGTGGTGGCGCACGCCTTTAATCCCAGCACTTGGGAGGCAGAGGCAGGCGGATCTTTGTGAGTTCGAGACCAGCCTGGTCTACAGAGCTAGTTCCAGGACAGGCTCCAAAACCACAGAGAAACCCTGTCTCGAAAAACCAAAAAAAAAAAAAAAAAAAAAAAAAAAAAAAAAAAAAAGATCACGAAAAGTGACTACATCTGTCTGAAAAGACATACAAAAACTGCACTATTCATCCATCTTAGTCAAAAACCAGATGTGGTACGTCCATACAGTGACTTGTCACTTAATGGTTAAAAAGAACATTGTGCTGGCACAGCAGGCTCATCTATTTTTAATTAGAAGGATGTCACAAATATTGGGTTGAGGGTAGAAAACAATCACAAAATATTTACTGTCTATGCAATCCAGACAGACTAACAAAACCAGTAATGATGCAAGTTTAGAGAGGGAGAGAAGAAGAGAGCTAGGCTGAGAAGGAGCCGAGGTGAGACCCTTGGAGAGTATGAATGTTTTCACTCTTGCTTCCATGGGCAGGGATGCTGGAAACCTGAACCTCATGCTGGGCACTTAAGATTAATGAACCCTATTTAGTTCATTACTGGTGTACTATCTTTCTGTTTATAAAGTTAATAGAATGGGACAGAAAAGATGGCTCAGCGGTTAAGAGCTCTTACTACTCTTGTAGAGGACCTGGGTTCAATTCACAGCACCGGTATTAGGTGGCTCACAACCTCTTCTAACTCTAGTCCCAGGTATCTAACATAGTCTAACCTCTGTGGGCATCTGCACACAGGGAAGGCATGGAAATTTACACAGGCACACATACATACATATAGTAGATGAATAGATAAATAAGTTAATAAATGAATATTTTTAAAATATTAATGGCATGCTGGGGTGTGGTTCAATGGTAGAAGAATCACCTAGCATATGCAAAGCCTTGGGTTCAAGCCCAGCACCACAGAAATTAACCACTTTACTTTTTAATAGTAAGTAAATATTAAAAATGAATGGCAACAAATATTAGTATTCTCTTGCCAAGATTGTTTGACCTCTTTCTTCACTTATTTAATGTTTTAATTACTGCTTTTAAAATATTAATGAATGGCCTGGGATAGGTTTCCTGAATTTCTATTAATAAAGCTAGCTCCTTCCCATGTTACCTTGATGCTTGCTATGTGGACTTGTCTGCACACAGCACAGTCATGGCAAAGCAACAGGAACCTGAACTCTGTGCTGGGTTCAAGATGCTGCTTCTTGGTGTATTAGCTACATGTGCTGGTTGGCTGTTGTCAGCTTGGCACAAACCTAGATATATCTGGGAAGAGGGACTCTTAATTGAGAACATGCCCCCATAACTCTGACTTGTGAGCAAGCATGTGGGGGAATTTTCTTGATTTATGATTGATATGGGAGGGCTATATTGATACTGGGCGTGGTGCCCGTCCCAGGCAAGTAGTCCTGAGTTATATAAGAAAAATGAACCATGATGAAAAAAATAGTGAGAAGCACCCCTCCATGGCCTCTGCTTCCGTTCCAGCCTCTAGGTTTCTACCTGGAGTTGCTGCCCTACCCTTCCCTGGACCATAGGCCGCAAACTGTGAGGTGAACTAAACCCTTCCTCTCCAAGTTGCTTTTGGGCCGTGATGTTTTATCACATCAGTGGAAACCTAAGACACTATGTGACCTCTGACACACACCCTTGGAATCTCGGTCTATTCAGGCAGCATGTGGGAATGACGTCACTGCAGCTTCATGGGGATGCACTGAGAACATGCAGGCAAAGCAGATAGCTCAGGCCGTGTCTCACAAGTCACAGCGTTGGTAGAAATCAAGGGCAATGCCAAGGCTGTTGAAGTAGGGTGGGAGGCACACTGGTCTGAGGGACATGAGGATGGGATCTCCATTTCCTGCCATAAAGGAGAGGTAAAGGAGAATAGGCTACAAGCCAGCGTCTCCCAAATCTGGACAGCCCATACCTCATGACAGGTCATCTAGAGCCCCAAATAAAGGCAGATGCTCTATGTTCCAGTCTGCAACCGGCCAAATGGGTCAGAGCCCTCTATAATATCCTCCCTAGTGGTTGCTACAGAACAGCGGGAGTCACTGTGGAATAAAGAAAGCCAGGGGTTAAAGCCTGGTGGAGCCATGTCTGGTTAGATCATTTACAGTCATCATTTCTTTCCATCACCACACTGGAGCATGTCCGGTTCTTCAAGACGGGAAAAGTGATTCCCTGTGGCGTCTGCATGGGGAATGTAGATGACTCATGAGCAGACCCAGCTCAGGGAAGGCACTTGCTCTGATGCAGCCCAAGATGTCACCAGTCTTCCTGGAACAGTCTTTCACACTCAACGACAAGAGGTCCACAACCTGGATCAGGATAAAGAAGATAGGGGGACCACTTTCTCGGCTCGCGTTGCCACTGGCAACAGCAATGGAAGCCCCCGGGGTTTCACCAGGCCCTGAGCAATATGCACCGATGTGGAGTGTGTCACAATGGCCTCACACTTCTTCTGCCAGTCTAGGCACCGCTCATACCCATTTTAAAGATGAAGAACTAGAGAGCTATTAAAGTGCAATCAGGCTCATAAATAAAAAACCTAGAAGTCAAACTCTGCTATGCCTGACTACCAAGTCCTGGCTTCCTCCAATGGAAAATTACAGATTCATTAATGGCTTTAACTTTCATTGGCTACAACTGGCCTCTCCAGTAAGGATCTCCTCAGAGTGACCTCCTCAAAATCTATGTCTAAGGTCAGACTTGCTGTCCCAATTCCAAAGCCAATCCAATCCAACTCTCAATCCAAATACTGTATCTGTTGGAGAGAGTTTCAAGTTCTTGGTCATTTCTTGCCTTTTCTAAACAATCTGACTATGCTAATACTCAAGAAACCTACACCTTGCTTTTCAAAGTGAAATCTCACTCAGATTTCTAGAAGCTTCCAAGAAGGAAAGAAAAGACAGAAAACCTCACGCTGGACCCTCCAATGTGAAACCCCCACATTTCAATGCACGGTGAGGACCTGTTGGCTTGGCATGAGCAGTTTTCCAAAGTTTTGACAACTGACAACATTAAACACAAGTGGCTATAGCTGGGTATTGTACCCAAAGCATCGCATGCATCTAGTAAAAACAGTAGCCTTCTTCACTCTTACTGTGCAAAGGTTCAGGATTAATTTCCATTTCTATACAGAAACCAAGAGAGTAAAGATGAAGCTTCTGCATGCTCTAATCCTCAAGGCTCCATGTTCTCTGTTTCAAAGCAAGGAGAGATTCCAACATTGTCCGTCTCCTGCAGATTTGCTTGGATCAAATTGAAGCTCACTTGTCCTGCAGAATCTTTTGGTCAGTGTGTCTTCCAAACACCAGGCAGAATCACACTCTTGACAGTGGTATGGAACACGAAAGGAAAGAGACAAACATAAGTAACTATATGATAAAAAAGAAAGCATGCTACCTTGGCACATAATTTGTGCCTTCTTGCCTGCTCTGCCAGGGGCCTTGGTTGACAGAGGGATGTTTACCACCAAACTATCTCCAAGGGAGGCAGACATGAGCCCGCACAAACAACCCGTGTGCAGCAGACATTGCGTTCTCCTGGATTACAGGGACATCAAGAGACCCCCGACTAGAACAAACGGCTGGCCTGGGTGTGTCGCCATTCCAACTCCCAGATTTGCATCGGCTTAGAATATTTTTAGCTCCACACATTTCTTGTCACTGAAGCTGAGCAGGAACTGTCACATACAATTGGACACAGGGCAGAGCTTGACTCTGTTTCCTATTCTCCAGCAGCTAGGGACCCACACTTCAGGACTCATCTGGGTGATCATAGCAATGGAGAAGTCGCTGCAGATTTCATCAGTGGGAAGGCCTGCCATAACTTGTAAGTGATTTGATGTTTACACAGATCGGGCTTTGAAAATAATGAACTCCCACGGACTGTGGAGTGGACATGCCTTTGTAAGTCACACCACCTTTTAAGAAAAAAAGGCAGTGAGCAGACAGTGTCACCCAGAAACTTTCCCCACATCTCTACCCTTCTAGGAACACAGGGTTTGCCACCACATAATGGAATCACAATAGAATCCCAGCTTAGAAAGACCCCAGTTAAAGGGATTCCTGCCGGTGGATGCAGTGTAACCAGATTCCCTATGATCCTGCTTATGGGGTCACCTGCATCTTAAAACTGTGAACCTAATTAAACTTGACATTCCTTGAGTTGCATTTGTTAGATGGTTTGTTGCAGCAACATGCAAGGTACATAGCACTAACATAGGCATTTAAGTCCAGGCTCCACTTAGGCAAGCAGCTGTGACCTTAACAAAGTCCTCAGCAGGGTAGCAAGGGTACACTTGGACCGTGAGGTTGGAAGAACTGTGTTTTTGAATCTCCTTCTCTCGCAAACAAGCATGGGACCTCAAAAGTTTACTTCTTAATCTCTAATGCCTCAGCATCCTGAGGAAATAAGGAAACTCCAGTTACAACAATATCATCCACCCATGTAACTCTCACAGAGTAGAAATAAGACCATAGATGGAAAGCTCCAGACCTGTTAGGAGAACGAAGTCAAGGTTAGATGTTAGATGATTTGCCATTCTTGTTCTTCCCCAGTGAACAGAGATCAACACTGACAGGCTTTAGACAGGGCAATATAGACGTGAAGGCTATAGATCAGAAGGACAAGGGGATTTTGAGAATAAGGTGATAATGGTGGCAGCTGTAAAGAAAAGAAATATAGGCCACAGGCTGTGCCTTGTGCTAACTCAGAGAGCTGCAAGTCTTCAGAGCCACTGAAAAGAGGAAAGGACATGTTTGGTGCCAAAACAAACTTGTAAAACATGGCCAGGAAATGCCACTGAACTACCCAGGAAATGCTGGGCATACCTTCAGGGAGAGTTACAAAGATCATTGCTACTTGGTCGCTCGTCTCTGGTATGTCTAGTTTAGGCTCTTTCCCACCCTTCTTTAAAAAGACACTGCAGTCTCCTGGACCTGCAAGCTTTCAAGGCTGAGCCATCTCTGCCTTGCTTATGCTGCATGCTGCATCTGGCTTTGGCACACAAGCCTGAAAACACCAATACCTGCCACCTATTCAGAGCCCACAAGGGGTGGTTTGGAGAGGTGTCTGGTGCTACTCTGGTGCTGGTTCTATAGATGGCTGCCATAACAAATGACCACAAACTTGGCCCCTTACTAAAGGCGTGAAATCAAAGCATCAGCATCTCTGAAGACACCAGGGAGCAAGCAAGATAGGGTCCCATCTCTTCCAGCTTCCAGTGGGCCCTGTGGGCGATGTGAATCTGGTCCCTGCTGACATCATCTTTATGGCCTTCTACTCTGTACCTGTGTGTCCCATCCTCTTCTAGCAAGAACTATAACACTGAATGTAGACTCTACCCTCCTCTAGGATGACCTCATTTTGAGTTACCAATTAGATTGTTATCTACAAACACTGTATTCACAAACAAGGAGACATGGTGAGTTTGCCAGTTGACATGAATAGGGTGGAGATACTTTTTGAGCTACTACATCTTAGGCGCCTGAGATAAGATTCACCGAGGGGTATGAAAGAGAGGGTGGAATGGAGAACTGTCACTCCGCGAGGTAAAGAAATACTAAAGCAATAAGAGGAGTGACTATGAACCGCCTTCTGCTGCCTGTCTCCATTGACTCTACAGCACACAGTTGAGGCCACAGCTCTTGCCATCCATGCAGAGGCCCGTGCTGAGGACCAGATAGCCACACTGTGAACATGCCCACATCCACAGTGGTAGAACCAAAGCTTGAAGGTGAACCCGTGATCCTGGACAATAACTATTTCCCACAATCTGGTGAGCCTTTCTGCATCTAATGGAGAAGAGCACCTGGGGCATTTATTAAACTTTGGATTACCTGATGCAGGTACAGTTGTACCCATCCTGCAAAACACTTCCACAACTGAGGTGACCCCTTGTAGTAGGAGGCTGCTTGTTCATTTCTCAGCCACCCAGACTCCCAAAATAACCACACAGAAACTGCATTAATTAAACCACTTTTAGCTCTTGCATCTAGAATTTAACCCATTTCTATTAATCTTACCAGGCAAAGTTCCCTCCCATCTGTGTCTGGCGGGGCTACATGGCTTCTCCCTGACTCCGTCCTCTTTACAGCCTAGCTTTCCCAACCTAGTCCTGTTCTGCACCGTCATAGGCTCAAAGCAGTTCTTTATTAACCAATAGTATTCACAGCGTGCTAGGTACAATAGTGAGGTTCTGGGATCTCAGAGAGTTTATGGGGAGATGGAAAGCAGGGACAGTAGAATACATGGAAGTTCATTGGCCAGCTAGTCTGTTATAACACAGCTACCAACAGGAGACCCTGCTACAACCAACCATATAGGTGAGGACCAACAATCAAGGTTGTCCCCTAGCCTCCACATGTGCACCATGGCATGTAGACACCTACATTCACACACACACACACACACACACACACACTATATGTATGTGTGCATGTGCATACACACATGCATGTGTGCTTGTATTCATATAGTACAGAAGCAAGCAAAAATGCTTTTTAAGGGGTAGTCATTTGGATGTGAAGCCTGGGGCTGTCTCTAAAGTGCACGTGACATCTTGGTGTCCGCATAGCCTCAAGAGGAAACAGGGACTTAGGGAGGCACACTCTCTGTGTTCCCATTGTCACTTCCTTTATCTACTCAAGAATATTTTGAAGACACCATTACCAGACCTATTTTAAGGAAAAGGAAATGGAAGCTGTATTGATCATGCAGTATTCGAACCCACGCATTTAAGGACTAGGTTAACGCTTTGCCAACTTCACTAAGCATAATATTACCTGGGGTTGCTTAAAAATAAGATCCTATGCCTGGCCCAGAAAAATTGGAGTCAGTGATATGGGTAAGGGTTTGGGACTTGATGTGAGCAAGTTCCTGCATGCGAGCTGATATAAGTAGTCCTCGGGCTTTATATTGAACATGGTTCCTACAAAGCAACACGTCTTCCTCTCCTGTCCCAAATTGATCATCTTCTACTATCTCTGTATATACACAACAAGTACCTCACCCCTGGGGATCTGGCACGGCTGCTCACCCAACAAACAGCATCTTAGGATCATGTTGGAAGTGATGAACCCCAAAAGTATTCAGAGGCTAAATGGCTGGAGTCACAGTGAAAGCCTCCGGTTGATTGGCAGAACTCCCCTGCAGCAAGAGACATGAGAGAGATTTCAAGGGCTAACGCAGAGGGACAGTTTCTCCTGCGGCCCTGGGGACCTGGTCATAGCCCTGGAAAAAGTGATGCCTCATCACGTCCCCGTGTGTGCTGCGTATTCAGACAATGCTTATCCTTAATGCATAAAGAAAGGAGGTGACAGAAGGGGGAAATCCTTCCTGTCAAGCTCACTCTCCCTGGCTGCTCATTGTGCTTGGACGTGACTCTCTGGCCTCCCCTCTCCCTTGTAGAGAGGCTGGTCCACTACATGGTGGGGGCCGTGAAAGGGACTACAGTATCAGGAGATGGCATGCTGTCCACACTCTGCCTCTGACCCTGCTCAGGAACATTGGGTCCCTTAGGACCTGAGAAATAGGTGCAAACCTAGGGATAATCAACATAGCTCCTGTGTAACTCACAAGCTGGCCCATAAGCTCAAGCTTCTGGACAGGACTGACCCCATTGTGAACGCAAAGCTCAGATTCTAAGCCCCAGATACCCAGCTATCCAGCCATTCACCATGTCCCTGCTCCACATGTCACTTGGAGTCCTGGTTCAGTGCCTAGGGTGATCTGCTTTTATGAGTTGATTAGTCCCAAAGTTTTGATCCATGGGTCTCTCTCTCTCCTCTCTCTCTCTCTCTCTCTCTCTCTCTCTCTCTCTCTCTCTCTCACACACACACACACACACACACACACACACACATCACACATACATGAAAGTTGCTCAAGACAGTAATAAAAGGAGATGTAAGGAGTTGAGGACTTCGATCAACCAGAAGACGAGAGCGGGCGGTCTGGCTCCGTGTTAAGATTATGGAAGTTTCTCTAAGAAAATAGTACTTCAAATGATGTCCAGTGCATAATCTTCCTAAGACAAGGGAGCAGTTGGGGGTCCCAAGCTGTCTAATGAATGCATGGATCTTTCTTCTCTTCTGCACCCTCTCTTTCTTTCCATCGTCATCAGTTTGCTGTTGGACTAAATGGACTTCATCGCTGAGACAGAAGAGATCCTCGTTCACAGAAGTCACATACAGTATATTTCTTTTCCTTTTATTCCTGATAAACGTTTGCATTTGATGCATACAAAGTGACAAGAGACCATTTAATACACTGCAAATCAATCCAAAGTATGGTCCTGACCTTGTGCCCACATCCAGACTTTTCCGGGATCCTGGAGGATTCTAAAGTCTTGAGATGGGCCGGGAAGCTGCAGACCAAGGAGTTCCTTTTGCAGACTTGGTAAAGTGCTTGGAAGGCATTTCCCTGAGAGTAGAAGCCAGTGACAGCCTCCCAGAAGCATCTGAACTCTTAGCACATGGTTTGCTCTGATTTGTGCTGCATTAAAATAACCCTTCTGTGTCAGCTGCTGGTAAGAGCCTCAGGACGCTTTGTCACATATTGTCTGCACAGACATTTCGAGCGTTAATCACCAGGGCCGCTTTGGATCCAAGGTTCTGCTTGGTACGTACAGGCATTGCTAGCGTTTGTTTACCGAAAGGCAACCCGAACAGTGGTTCCATTTGCCACTGCTAAATTTCCTGCAAGTCCTCCTGTGCGGTGTAAAATTGTGAGGCACCTTCAACAGCTGTCAGAAATGAGCGTTCCAAATGTATTCGCCGGCTCCACCAAGATGTGCTGATCCTGCTCCTGCCGATTCTGCGAGAGAGCATGGGAAATGGGACGCCGAAGTGGTCGGAAATGAATCTTGGGAAGAAAACAGAACCTCGGGGGCTTTGCAAAGCCTAGGAAATTGCAGTTGTTACAGAGGGTACCAACTGTCACGGCCCACTTAAAACTGCCAGGGTCAGTTCCTGCAGGTAGAGGGGAGGGGAAAGGGAAGGCCTGGGGTGCTCACCATGAAGGTGGCCAAGAGCATTGAGCCCAATCAGTGGTCAACGCTATCTGCCCAACAGGTATTCGGCTGCATTCACCACCCGGCCTCTTCTACCCTTCTCTGCAGCCAAAATCCCAGAGAACGTTCCTAGGCTGACTAGAGAGGAGAATTGTGTCTCCCAAAGACTTTGGAAATTCCAGTGGAGGAAGCTTCCTGGAACTAAATGGGAAGTTAAGTACTGGTTCCCCGTCAAGGTCACTCACCATTCCAGTTTGGGGTGTGCTGGTGCTCCAGGGAGCTGCCTGTGAAAATCTCCGCTCCCTTCAGCATTCAGAGACCTCTTCCAGGCTGTGAGAAGCCAGCCATGATGGGTGTCTTTCCACCACAGAAATGGAAAATCAGCACCCATCAGTGTGTGACTTCTTTTCTTCAGAAAGCCAATTTACAAGGACATGGTACAGAAACACTCACAGTTGCCTATTCCTGAGTTTTTAACTACATATCTATCGGTTGATCTTCTGGTTCCTGTCGTCTGAGCTCCTGATGTGTATCAGCCCTCTGCTAGGTCCTGGGAGTTAAGTGGAAAATTAGACAAGACCTTTACTCCTCTGGACTGCACATACCATGGCATCCACATCAACATACAATTTTGCATTCATTTCAATTTTTTAAATAAAGAAATTGGTGTCTAGACAGATAAACTGCCCATCGGAATTTCTGGTCTGATTAAAGAAAAAAAAAAAGGATGACCGTGAACTTGTTCTATCTCCAAAGTAAAGGCGTTGTTTTTTATGACTCGGGGTGGGGCGCAGACATGTCCACCTGTCTAATTTCTGTTCATATTCCCAGTTGACATAGGAATCATAGACGTAATATTGGGGCTGACCTCCTGCCTCGAGTTTCTATGTGTGAAGTCCAAGGGAGGAGGGATAGAGACTGAAGGTTGCACATTCAGGAAGTGGGTTGGGAATTGGAGATGGGCAATGGAGTCTCCCAAATGGGACCACAGGCATTCCTGTGCGTTGTAAATAGGAGAGAGCTCTGTAAGTGTTGTCTTGCATTACAAGCATTGCCATCTTGTTTGTTGGTGTTGCTCTTACTACTACTAGTACTACTACTACTACTACTACTACAGGAAAAGGACAGGCATGATGCCAACCGGCATCCTCAAGGAGAGAGCCCCCAAGTCAACTCTGTAGGTGCCCTGCCCACCTGCCATCTCTTCATGCAGAGTCGAAGGTCAGTGGGCAGGGGCTGGGAGAGGAGAAGCTTGGGAAGCTAAGATTTGCATGAGGTGTCCCACAGTGTTTGAGACAATAAGCAGACGGAGATTCCACTGGCCTCCATGATCCAGCAATCAGGCTTTCGCCAGCATTGGGCCTGTCACGAGAGAGCCGAGGTGGAGAAGAGTCCCAGCTGCTGGAGATACAGGCCCCCTCCCTCCCTCCCTATGCACACAGTAAACCACGAATTCCTGCAAAACAAAATGTTCCTGCTTATAATTATTAAAAAAAAAAAAAGGGGCCACGCAAGACATAAAGTTGCTCTGAAGCTGGTTGTCTTCGAAAACTCCAAAAATGATAACAAATGTTTTTCTTTTATTTCATTTTATTTTCCAAACCATATGGACAGGGCCAGCTCAATGCATCGTTGCTTGTTGATGCTGGAGCAGCTGTCGGCACCCTGATAATGCCCCGGGATGGCTCTGCTGCAGCCTGCCAAACCACAGAGTATGGAAATCATCTTGTAGATTAAAAAAGGGGGGAGGGAATAGAAGCAAATAAATTGAACCCCACTTTGAGCCAGCTTCCAACTGTGAACTTGTGCAAGGAAGAGGGTGGGGGGATCAGCCTATAAATAGTTTTAAAATTCAGTATTGTTCTAACCAGGGCACAGTGTGATCTGTCTGGTTAATCACAACTAGTATTTGACCTTTACAAAGGTACAATTTGAGTTCCATTGCCAAGCACAAGTTCGCGTTTTCTCCTTTTAATTACTGCACTATGATTCAGAAGGCAGCCACAAGAATGGAGTTTGGAAACTTGATTCCCTATAGGTTTTAGGAACTTTTTATGTATTTATTTGTTCTGACCATGAACAAAAAAATATTCATGACACAGATAACCAGCCAAAAACACACATCTTGGCCTGGTGTCCTGGGATCACCCCTAAGTTTTATGATTCAAGTCAGTTGAACAAGTCCAGCCCCTGCGTCCCACGTAGAGAAAGGCCGTGTGTTAAGCAATGGATATAGTCACCAAGAAAACTTCCCCCTGCCCCTCTCATCTTAGGGGGAGGCTGCAGTTCTATACAAACAAAGCGGAAGGCTGTATATTTGACTTAGCGTTTATGGCCTCATCTCCTATGTGTTGGGCCTTTCTTTGCTGTGTTATATCCTATTGTGAACATCTGGGAGAGGACAGGAGTAGAAGCAAGAGAACAGTCATAGGAGAGTCACATCAAGGCAAAAAGATACAATTCATTATCTCTCTTAACCCTTGACCAACCTCAAGAAGGAGAAAGACAACAGAGAGTGCCCATTTTACAGAGAAAGCCACTGAGCCTTATGCTGGAAAGATAACTTGCCTAGGGTTTTAAAGGGTTATCTTGTCTTCCCTCTAAAACGGGCCTTGAAGTCCTCACTGCTTGGTGCCTGTGAACATGGCCTTATTTGGGAACAGGTTTTTGGCGATGTAACTAAATGCAAACTGAAATAAAGGCATACTTATTTACACAGTGAGTCCTTCATCCACTGTGACTGGTGGCCTTATATAAAAGAAAAGGAAGAGGCATCATGGAGACACAAATCTCATGTGAAGACAAGGGACCCACAGAAAGATGGTGTCGAGTCCCATGGTGTGAACATCTAGGACAACTGAGGCAGACATGCAAGCACTGTTTCAACCAGTGTAGGAGAGCCAAGCAGTGCTGACAGAGCAACAGAAGCCAGGACAAAGGAATGAATACGTTCTTCTCCAGCACCTTCAGAGAGAGCATGCCTCTGCCTTAGTTTTATACATACTACATCCGGGCACCCAAACAATGACAGAGGAAAGCTCTATTTTGTTATGGCCCCTAGGTTATGGAAATTTGCTGCAGCTTGCCAGAAAGCCAAGCGTTCACAAGGCTTGGATACTTATACTGACAAAACAACATTTGCTCGGCTTGAGGAATAGACATGCTCTGTGCAAGAATTCCAACTCTAAGAATTCCCAAGGGGGAATGTGTGTGAGGGAAGAAGGACACTGAGAGCAACCTCTGTAACCCCATGCATCCTTTGGGTACCCAAGGCCTTCTGCACACTTCACATTCTAATAGGTGCTGCAATTCCAGAAAGGAGTCAGTAGCCACAGAAGTGAAGGTCACCAAACTTGTAAACCCTTGCCCCTGAACCTTCGACAAATAAAGATCCTGGTCATACATTTCCTGAAAGTGGTAGCCACCATAGATACCTCACTTTGCCTAAAGTTACGTGCTCATTGATTATTGGTGAACACGATGTGGCTTTCAATTCCTCAGAGGAACCTCTGTTGACAGTGTGTCCGCAACATCTGTATATTGGATAGTCACTTTGTAAGCTGTGTAATTATAAATTCAGATTTTCTTAAAACTGTAGTTCTTGTTCTAGAAGACCTATGTCTCTATTTGACATTTAACATAAATTCCTTGAGAATTTCTTAAATGCATACCATGCATTTTTGTCATATCCACCACTGATTGGGTCCTCAACTCTTCCCAGATCTACCATATACCTTCCAACCAACTTCGAACTTCATGTCCTCTTTTGGTTTTCGGTTTTTGGTTTTTGTTTGTTTGCTTTTTATAACCCATAAAGTCCAATTGGTACTTCTCATGTATTCGTGGGTGTGATACCATCCAGTTGAGCACTGTCAACCTCCCAGGGGCCAAATCCTTAAAGAAGACTGACTTGAAGTCTCTGAAACTGTTGAATGTCAGTAGCTCCTCAACTAGGTATGGGGGAGGTGATGCCCTCTATAAATGATTTTTTAAAAATCACCTTTAGGGCTGGATATATGTATCAGTAATAAAGTGTTTGGCATTCGAGCACGAGGACCTGAAGCTGAAGATGGTACCATGTGTCTATAGTCCTGGTGTTCCTGTGATGAGATGGGCCATAAAGACAGGAGAATCTAGTTAACTCGTGGGCTGGCTAACCTGCTGTATTCAGCAGTGATGGGATAGTATCTTAACCAAGGTAAATTGAAGATCAACACCCATCACCCAGTGTTGGCCTATGAGACACACACACACACAACCAGGTTAGGTGATAGGTGTGGTAAACGATTTGAATGTAGTAACCATCTCAGAATGTAAGCACACATTAAAATATCACATGTACATGGAAAATACATGCATTTTTTTTTTAATTTCTCAATTAAACCCCAGTAAGACTTGAAAAACAAGACAAAACAAAGTTCACATCCTCCACAGACATCCTGCTCCTAGTTCCAGATGCAGGCTGCTGCTGGCTTGTGGAGCTGGCTTCTCTCTGGGGACAGAAAGGGATAGTCTTCATAAAGACATAGCAGAGCATGTCCTGGTCCCTAACTTCTTAGTCACACTGGTACTGAAAGTATCCCTGACAAATGCAGGAGGGAGTGGGCATAAAGACCAGTCAGACATGAAAGAAATAATTAAAATTGTGACATCTGGGGTTGTATTTAGGCCTTGGCTCTGCCAGTTTTTCAGTCTTTATGTTCTCTGCAGTGGTTAAAATCGATGGTTAACGGCACTGTTCTACATTCTACTGTGTTGCTTTCAGGAAATTTATGGGTCTGTCTAAGCTTCCATTTTTCTTTAACAAAAGAATAAGGTTGCTATGAGAATTGAATGCATATATGATATGTTAAGTAATATTCCTGGATCCTGGAAAGTGTGCAAGAGTTTGGTTGTCCTTGGCATCCCTCTTGTTAAAATGGGGTAACAATGGTGCTGATGGTGCTGATGGTGCTGATGGTAATAATGTTTACAATGGGGGTGGTAGCTACGCCAATAGTGATAAAGATAGTAGTGGTTGAATCAGGTGGTAGCAGAAGTGATGGTGGTAACAGCAATGGTAATAGTGATGGCAATGACGATGATGATGATGATGATGATGGTAGTGGTGGTGAGGGTTATGATATTGATAAGGATGGTCATGGTGATAGCAGTAGTGGTGGTAGTGACCATGACAATGGTGATGGTAATGGTAATGCTGGTGACAGTGATGATGATGATAATGAAGATGGTGATGACAGAAAGAATGGCGATAATAATGGTAACGATGATGGGGTAACGCTGACGGTGATGATGGTGATGGTAGGGGGGTTAATGCTGTGTATTAAGATTACGGTGGTAGTTGGTGGTAATGACCGTGGGAGTGGTTTTGATGGTGGTTGTGGTAGTTGTAATAGTGGTGATAATGCTATAATGATATAATGGCTACACGGCTGATAGGGATGATACTGCTGGCAGGGACTTTAATGACGACAGGAATGGAGGGGGAGGAGGTTATAGAGAAAGCTGACATTGCGATATCTCTGAAACTAAGACACCCCTACATGTACTGCCCCTGACTCAGCTTCTGTTTCCCCATCACAGTCTGTATCTGCACAGTCTCCTGCCAGCATTATCTTCTCAGTGTCTCTACACGACCATTTCCCCCACCTACCTATCTTCACATGGATGTATTCCTCCTTCTCCCCTTTCCTGTTCCCCAATCTAATTCTAACCACAATGCCATCTCACCTGCTCCACTGAGTTCAAACCCTTCCTTTGGCATGGTATATCTCTGCTAAGAACCATCATATTCTTGTTCTTATTCTCTTCAGGAATCTTTGGGTATTCTGCCATCTTTATTTGCCTTTACTTTCCTCTGCTAGTGCCATCATATATGACAACCCTCATTCTTACCAGTTCCCCCTACCCTGTGGGCTGCTTCAACCCATTGAACCAAGCCCACAGCAGGCAGCCATGCTTCTAAGCATCTTTTCCATCAGAGAGTTGACCCCTACTTCCTTCAGCATGTGCCAAGCTCTTATCCCAAGTTTCCATTTCCTTTGGCTTTGGATCTCCCCCTCTGTCACAACTTGATATTATCACACATTCTTCACTCCCCATGTTAGCTGCCCATCCACCCGTGAAGGTCACACACTGGTGAAATGAGGCAATATACCCAAAAGCCACGGCTGTCACACGCCTTATATCAGTTGCTTGGTAAATGTTACCCACGGCCATTGCTCCTTGGCTTAAGAATCCCACTTATAATCCAGCAATAGCCTTACAAAAGGTACCTATCCAACTTGACAAGAAGCTGAAGGACGAGGTGTCTCCAGGAAGGTGACTTTAGGACAAAGTGACATCAGACAGGTGACTTCAGAACAAGGTGACTCTGGGGAGAGTCAAGGCCACCTAGGGAGATCCTGAGACCTGTCAGAGAAGGGGAAGAACAAGGGAAGGTACAGTACCTGGGGATGAGATCTGGAAAAATAAGAAAATTAAGCCCCGCTTAAATTACCTTTACCCAGCATTAATCACAATGGATGCAGCATGAGATCTATTTTTATACCAACAGTAGAGGTCAAAGCCAATGGAGATTTTGAATGTTTTTTTTTTCCTCCTTCTCAAATTACTCAGGACTCCAAGTAGCAGAGATGACTTGTTGGTTTGCTGACTGGCTATTTCGGGCAAAGTCATGCGGCACAGACTTTTCTCTCCCCAGGATGGGGTAAGGTGATGCTCTGTCAACCACCTGGCCAATTTAGTTGCTGCTGACAGCTGATCCTAATAATGTGGTCAGCAGAGTCGGCCGGGGGCTCCTGGATGATCTACTTTGGCTCCTAGGTTTCCCATACAGGCTGTCTCCATTGATCAGATATAATCGAATAATGGCTGAAATTGTGCTTCTCGATGGGCCCAATAGGCCATTTCTTTATGACATGATCAAATTGGCCATAGCGCATTCAATTTGTTTTAATGGCCAACACAGATACAATTAAGGAGATTGACTGTGCAGCCATCCAAATTGTCCATTAAGAAGGTGGCCAAAGCGACTGGACCAAATGCTTGTACCACATGCACTTTCTTTTTAAGGATGTCTAGACTTGGTAGCACCTTTAATTTTCTTAAAGCTCCTCGTAACTAGTTCTGTTCGATGTTGACAACAGAGTTTTCTAGAATGAAACTGAGCACACTTGCATTTTTTTTAAAAAAAAAAACACAGAATGATCCCAAGCTGTCTGATGTTAGTGGAGCGATAGGAAGTGAGTACTTCACGGGGGCTCTGAAAATTTATAAGGATCTGAGACATTAAATGTATTGCTGCAGATGGCTACTAATATTCACTTTATGAGGAGAAATTTATCTTCGCACATTAGCGGTACCCAAGGTCATGATTGGTCTATAACATGTTCCTGAACTGGATCTGAACCGCTGACAATCAACTTCATCTCTTCCTCCTCTGCATTTCCTCTCTGGGATGGTAACTGCTCTTGTAGGGATTCTGAAGATGAAGAGTATGCTCATTATGTTATTGAATCCACTTGATCTTTGAGTATCTGCGCTAGGTAAACGGCATGCATTTTGTGCCGCCAGCTACCACAGATGTCTCTATAGAGAGTCTGAGGATTAAGCGGTGGCTATCACCGATGTCTATACAGAGAGTCTGTGGATTAAGCGGTGGCTACCACAGAGTCTAATACAGACAGTCTGTGGATTAAGCAGTGGCTACCGCCGATGTCTCTACAGAGAGTCTGTGGATTAAGCATTTGTAGAAGAGGACAGTTGAGATGACTGGGGCTACTAGTCCAGCAGGGTGTGTGTCGGGGGGGGGGGGGGAGGACTAGTTACTGCCAAAAAAAAAAAAAAGGTAAATCCACCTGAACTGGCACGTGGAGCCAAGCCATAGCTCCTTTTTTCATTTTTTTTTTAAAGTCACTTTACTGAATTGAACTCACGAATAAAAGTATCATACAGCTAGATTAGCATAGCCACTCAAGGACATACTTGCTCAGTCCCACACACTATTAGAGCTCATGAACTTCTAAGCTAGGATGACCACTCAGAAACCCTAGAGCATCCCTTAGGGGTTTGTACTTCTACTGCCAACTTCATCGCATGCACTTGTCCACCACACACACACACACACACACACACACACACACATACACACACACACCACACGTACACAGAGAAGCTGAAGTTAAAACTAGAAAAGCAGGGAGCTTCATGCTTCCCTCACACATGTGTGTTCTTTGCATTCTGCCCTCTTCCTTACCTGATATTACCCTATTTTTCCCTCCTTTGAGCATGTGCTATACCTCCATGTACATTCGTCTACTTACATACATGTATACACTTAGGCCAAGATCCACATATGAAGGAAAACTTAACTTATTTTTGCTTCTGAGATTGGGTAACCTAGCAATATTTTCCATTGCAATGGCTACTTTTTCTCTATGTGTTTGCCATCAATTATCATTAAGCGCAAAAGACAAACATTAGAACAGTAATTAACAAGTCCATGAGTTTCGTTCTCAGGAAATTCGGGATCAACCTACCCCTGGATCCAGCAATACCACTCTTGGGAATATACCCAAGAGAGGCCCTATCATACAACAAAAGTATATGCTCAACTATGTTCATGGCAGCATTGTTTGTAATAGCCAGAACCTGGAAACAACCTAGATGCCCTTCAACGGAAGAATGGATGAAGAAAGTATGGAATATATATATATATATATATATATATATATATATATATATATTAGAGTATTACTCAGCAGTAAAAAACAAGGACTTCTTGAATTTTGCATACAAATGGATGGAAATAGAAAACACTATCCTGAGTGAGGTAAGCCAGACCCAAAAAAGAGGAACATGGGATGTACTCACTCATATTTGGTGTCTAGCCATAAATAAAGGACATTGAGCTTATAATTCATGTTCCTAGAGAAGCTAAATAAGAAGGTGAATCCAAAGACAAACACATAGGCATCCTCATGAATATTAACCTTCATCAGGCGATGAAAGGAGACAGAGACAGAGACCCACATGGGAGCACTGGACAGAAATCTCAAGGTCCAAATCAGGAGCAGAAGGAGACGAGGGGTGCACCCACACACTAAGACAATGGGGATGTTCTATTGGGATCTCACCAAGGCCAGCTGGCCTAGGTCTGAAAAAGCATGGGATAAATCCGGACTAGCTGAACATAGCGGACAATGAGGAATACTGAGAATTCAAGAACAATTGCAGTGGGTTTTTGTTCCTACTGCACGTACTGGCTTTGTGGGAGCCTAGGCAGTTTGGATGCTCACCTTAAGAGACCTGGATAGAGGTGGGCAGTCCTTGGGCTTCCCACAGGTCAGGGAACCCTGATTGCTCTTCGAGCAGATGAGGGAGGGGGACTTGATCGGGGGAGGGGGAGGGAAATGAGAAGTGGTTGTGGGGACGAGGCAGAAATCCTTAATAAATAAATAAATTTAAATAAATAAAAACTTATATAAAATAAAAAAAAAAAAAAACAAGTCCATGAGTGAATCCAAACCTCTTTCCATGCCATAGAATCCTCTCGCAGTTTTTAAACTGATTACCCCTTACATGGATACAATGCTTTTTACTTTCAAAGCATATTGTCACTAAGGTCCCATGTTATTCATAGGATTCCTAGGTAGGGCGTGGCTGTCTCCACGCAGCTGAAATGCTGAGTGATTGTCGCAGAGATGCAGTGGCGAGTGGCAGACAGCAGGACTGGGGATGCTCACCTGAGAACTTCAGTTCCCCAGCTGGGAAGCTAAATCCAGGCCAGAAGAGCAATGGCCTGTGGTCTCCTCGGGTATCTCTCAGCCTTGACAGAAGAGGGGTGTCTTAGTTAAGGTTTCTGTTACAGAGACACAACATGAAAACCAACAGCAATTTGAGACGTAGTGGTTTTATTTATGCTTACAGTTCCACATCAGAGTTGATTACAAAAGGAACTCAGGGCAGGAACTCAAGGCAAGAACCTAGAGGGAGCAGCTGATGCAGAGGTCATGGAGGAATGCCCCTTATTGGTTTTTCCTTGTGAGTTTCTTATCTTGCTTTCTTGTATCTTCCAGGACCACCTGCTCAGGCGTGGGACCACCTGCCCAGGCACGGGACCCCCCACAGTGGGCTAAGCCCTCCCATATCAATCATCATTAATGAAAAATATGTCCCACAATCAATCCAATGTGGACTTTTTTCTCCACTGATATTACCCTTTCCAAATGACTATAATTTAACAAAGCTGTCCAAAAACTAAGACCCCAGGTCACATCAACTACTCCATCTTCCCTGTCTTGGTGCTCCTGAGCCCATGATTGAGAGGGCACAACCTGGATTTGAATGTAATTTTGGCCATCCACCAGTTGTAGCAGGGCTCCTCACTTTTCATAGATAAAGACTAAAGAGAATGGCAGGGCCTTCCTCCTGGGGTGAGGTAGTGTATCACGATTAATAAAAACCCAGAGACAGATATTGGGATTTAATCTGAAGGTCAGAAAAGCAAAACAGCCAGCCACTGACTTTTACCTCCACATCAGTCTGAAATGATGATTCTGCCTCCAGGAATTCTCAGAATGAGACTGTCTGAGAGTTATCTCCTCCCGTCTTATATTCCTCTCTAGTGCTGAGATTAAAGACATCTACCACTACCATCCAGTTTCTATGGCAAACTAGTGTGGCTACTGGGATTAAAGGTGTGTGTCACCACTGCCTGGTCTGTAAAGCTGGCCAGGGCAGCTGTTTTACTCTCTGATCTTCAGGCCTGTTTTATTTATTAAAATACAAATAAAATATCACTACAAGGTAGCTCTATATTATCTCCTGTCTGGGATTGTAGTCTTCCCTGTTTACTAATATGTACTGACTGGGCCACCATGGTGAGTAACGGTGGGTAAATACTTGTTGAATGAAGAAATAAGGAATAAACAAGGTAAGAATGGCCAGTGACTCACATGTAATAAATGTACCTATTTGCAAAAACAGCATCAACAAAAGGACTATATCAGAAAAAATGGATTTTTTTCTTATACCTAAAAAATTATAATTAATATTTCTCTCTTAACATTGTTGAAGGAATTTTATAGAAACCTGTATGGGATGCTTGATGTGGTATTTACTCTCTATATTGCTGAATCATTTCTATATATGATTATTATTAATCATTATTACTAAAACCTTTCTAAGAATCAGACACCTGTAGAAAATGGGAGAGGACATCGGGCTGTCATCATGTATATAAGGTTTTTTTGTACAATACAACTAGCTCATATAGGCGATAACCACGAAGTTCCTCTTTGACTTGTTAAGGAAACTGAGGCTTAGAACTAGTCGTGGAACTTGGTAACAATCTACTTTTCTCCAAAGCTGTGGTTTTTTGTTATTGTTGTTTGTTTGCTTTTTAGACTTAGCATGACTCAGCAACTTGCTTCTGTTTCTCCCTCACTGGGCTACAGCATTCCTTAGGGATACAGGCAGGGATGATTCCTGAGCGTTAGTACCAGTCTAGCTGCTGTCCAGTGAACCAAGGATAAAACAAAGGCTGGTAGCAGGGACTAAGCATCTATGAATGATGATAAGAGCAGACAAGAGAAAATTTCAGGTATGCTGTTCTCAGGGCTTCCTCATCTGCCTTGTCTCCAAGACAAAAGCCTAGATGCTCTTTGCAAACTGGGTACACAGATGATTTTGGTCACAATGTCCCCATCAGAGACCCTTTGAAGACATCACACCTATCATCTCCTCTCACGTTAGAGAAAGATTAGTCTGTATGCCTCAGTGAGTACTTCCGTGTTCTGTCCTACTGTTTACCTCCCTGGTGGACCATTCCCCAGGCTCCCAGCTGTACCCGTGTATAATCCATAGTAAAGTTAATGACACCTGTGAAACATGAAGCCACTCATCAACCCTTATAGAGACATAACTAGCCAGATAATGAAGCTCTTTAACATGAAAGAAAACACTAAAAAAATACTGATTTTCTACAGAGCCCTAATACTAAATATATTATTCCAAATAAAAGTAGGGACTAATTTAGAAGAAAATTCATAAATTTAAAATTGAGTGGAGTCCCATCTTTTTAAAAAAATAAAAATTATATACAAATTTATGCATGTCGATCATTCAGTTATTCATTTTGGATTTCTACTAATGAACTATAACGACTTGTTACTATATAGCAGGCAAGTCTCTCCCATTATTAATTTGTTAGATAAATAGCTTCTGTAGCTGGAAACTTTAAATGAAATGGGATCCTCTAATTCTAATTGCTTTGCTTTCTACTGATATTTTTTTCCCATTAGTTCAGCATGTTTTTTTTTTCTTTCTTTCTCTTTTCCACTTGAAGAGAGGAGCCATCTTCAACTTAAAGCCTTAGGGTATACTTCATGGGTTTATTAATTATCAGGTATTCATTCAGAGGGGTTAATTAAGCAATAACTTTCTGTTGACTGCAGTACACAAAGAATAAAAGGCTTGACTTCGCCTGCTGATTAAGCACTCCTGACCGTATCTTCATTTTCTTTCCCTTGGTTGGAGGAAATAAAGGCTTTGGCCACTTCTCCTGTTGGCTCAGACCAGTTAAAATTAGTTATTTAAAACTCAAGTTGCCTAGAGACCACACAAAATGAGATGAACCCATAGTATATACATAAATGTGTAATATATTATACAATTATTATATGTTTATACAGTATATACTTATTATGTATTTATCATGCATTTATATAATATATTATAAAACATATAAGATATAAATATATAAGTGTCTGTGTTTCTTTCAGTCAACTGCTCAAGAAACCTTTTCTTTGCTGTAGTCTGATGGATCAGACGAAGAAAGAATCCTTGTCCCTCCTCCCATAAAAAGTTTGGAAGGCAGGAAATAACTCAATTGATGATATACACATGGGACAGGAATGGTGCCAATTTACAAGGAAACCTTGGAATATGGGGTGGGGCTGATGATTCTTCTAATGCCAAGATTTATTCACTGAGGTCCACAGTGTTTGCTGTTCTGACAAATAGATATTTCAAGGATGGTAGGATAGTAGGGTTTTCCAGAGTTGACCAACAATTTATGAAGCAAGAGAGGAAAGAGGTGTGTGCTTTAGAAGTAAATGTCTGTTGTTAGGGGCTGGGGGAGCAGTTAGAATAAAGTAAACTTAAAGTTGGCTTCTGAGTGTTTCCCGAACACAGGTAAACATGACTACATAGAAATAAGCAACTAAAACAAGCCGTGTTAATAGAGGTTCATGGTTTTCAGATAAGGCCTAACCTTATCTGAAAAATCTAGTAAGAAGAGGTCTTAAGAGCCTAGGTTTCTGGGTCCATAATCCCATCTTCTCCCTCTCTTCCATCTTCCAAAGCAACTCAATGGATGTAACCAGGAAAGACGTTATACTTTGCAAAGCTGTTGATGTCATCAAGACCAAGGGGAGTCTGAGAACCTGTCTATAGCCATCTGGAGCCTCAAGAGACACGGTGACCAATGCTATGTCCTGGGTGAGGTCCTGGAACAGAAAAAGGACATTAGGTTAAAAAAAAAAAGAACTAAGGGAATTTGATTAAATTATGGACTTTGCTTAATAGCAAGGCATTGGCATTAGTTCATTGGTGTCCACAAGCACACCACACTAAGTAAGAGGGGACAAAGAGGAATTGGGGCAGGGTTAGAGTAAGAGAAATACGGGAACTTTGTACTGTTTGCTCATTGACTGCACGCCAAGCTCCCTGTGCCATGCTCAGGTTAAGGAGGTCTCCAACAGGGTAAATGCATTATGATTAGCATTTGGGGAGATTATTTTCTCCTCGGGAATGTTTATCATCTGCCACGGGAGCCCATCTGACCAGTAGGCATATCTATTACCTGAGAGTTGCCTGCGAAGCTGGATGGCCCTGGAGTCGTCCCAAGAACATGTCCCCTCCAATAGCTGTATCAGAGACTCAGTGAAGCCATGTCTTCTAGAGTGGATCATTTTGTCAAAGTCCTTGTCCTGGAACCACACCTCCCACTCGTAACTGAGTTGGAGAAGCTGAGAAGAGAAGGCAGTACACCCTTAAGTATGGGATATCTGAAGTGATTTACTAAGGTGCTGTGCAATGTTTGCAGCTAGGTTCAGAGCAGGATCCTGCCTTCAGCGTAATGACAGACAGTCTCCTGACCCCCGGCGGGGGGGGTCATTCTACTGCAAAGAAATGCCAAAACTCACCAAGAGAACAGTCTGTGATGGGCAATAATCAAAGGATCAGCTATCCCCAGAAGAAACAAGGGGAATGATCTAGTAGGTTCAGGCTCACATGTGGAGTCACAGCAGCAGACAGCACTGGGGTCCCTCCCCATGAACCTGCAATCCTCCTACCCCAGGCCTACTAGAGGAAAAGCAAAGCCCAATTCAGCATTCAGGAGAACAAAAGAGAAGAAGTTGTGACCAAAGAGGCTAAATGCTTTTCTTAAGTGACCACAGGGGACAGGCTGTTTGGTGAGTGCACTTACCAGATGGCTAGGGCTGTCATCTGCTTCCAATCAAATCTTGCACCACTGAGTTGGTGAGTCCTACACATTCAGCAAGATTCTGCTGAGTGGTTGGGGGGTGAGGGGGTGGCGGGGGCACCTACGTTTTCTCCATACCTAAAAAGTGTGCCCTTGGGGTTTGGAGGGCAGAATCCAAAACCAACCAGAAAGCATCAGAAAAGAAGGGAAATGGGATACCGAAGACAGCAGCACCCTGTCCCAGGCCACGTGTTTTGTTTTAACTTTATGGTGCTAGAGGGAAGGAAAGAAGAGAAACTGGTTCTTCAGGAACATGTGGGCAGAGAGAGGCAGGGAAGGGTGGGAGAGGAGATGAGAGGCAGATAGAAGTGAAAGGGATAAATAAGAGAGAGGGCTGGTCAGGAAGAAATGAGACCTGACAAGAAATTTGACAAAGCTAAAACTCAATTTATTATGATTAGTATTATTTTGAAGACTTTTATTTACTCATTTCAGGTATAGAGAAAAAGAGAGTGAATTCATTCTTATGTATATAAATATTAAACATAAGGATTTGTTCTCATATATGTATGCATATGCATATATGTATATATGTAAATGTACACTTGCATTTATAAAATGAAAACTGGAAATTATGCTTTAGTGGTAATTAGAGAATATATTCTCCATGCTCTAGTTCCCTTAAAGATGAAATGATTTCCTTATAAAGGAATTGCAGCGAGAGGCCGGGAGATGGCTCAGACAGTTAAGCACACGCTGTGCAGGTGTGAGGACCTGAGTTCAGATTCCCAGCACCCACACAAAAAGCCAGGCAGAGTGGCTCCAACTTATTATCTCAGCCCCAGTGAAGCCGAAACAGGAGCATCCTTGCAGCCTGTTGGCCAGATAGTTTAGCAGAAGTGGTGAGCTCCAGGTTTACTGAAAGAGCCTGCCTCAAAAAGTAAGGTCCCGAGGGGTTGAGGAAAGCATGTGATGTTGGTCTCTAGCTTATACATACTTACACACACACACACACACTCACACACTCACACACACACATACACACTCACACACACACATACACACACACTCACACACACACACACATACACACTCACACACACATACACACACACACTCATACACACACACACTCACACACACACACATACACACACACACACTCACACACACACACTCACATACACACACACACAGACACACTCACACACACACATACACACTCACACACACACATACACACACACTCACACACACACACATACACACTCACACACACACATACACACACACACTCACACACACATACACACTCACACACACACATACACACACACACTCACACACACATACACACTCACACACATACACACACACACTCACACACACACACACACACGAGTGAGAGACAGAGAACAATGGATAGAGCAAGGTTTGGTTTTGTTCTTTCTTCAGGAAGAACGAAGAGTGTCAGTGAGAAACTTCCCAGTGTTTCCATCAAATATGCCCCTCTTTAGCTTTAAAGCTTCTCGGGCTACAAACCTACAATAAAATACAGCTCCCAAGTTTTACCTGTAACTCTCGCTGTATTTGAACAGCAGCAAAAGATTCTCGGAGAAAGAGCTTGTGTGAGAGAGGCCCCGTCAATGGAAACCCCACTGAACCTCAAGGATAATTTTAAATCTCTTTCTGGAAACAGAATATCCTTTTAGACATTGGAATAATGGCTGCTGAATACAGCACCCCAAACACTACAGAGGCTCTGAATGGCAAGTGTCCCCCATAGGCTCTTGGATTTGTAATGTTGGTGACATTATCTGGGGAGTTATGGAAGCTAGGCCAGCACTTTGAGAATTTACAGCCTCACCCCACTCCCAGTTCACTCTCTGCTCTGCGTTTGTGGTTAAAGATGTGACCTCCCAGCTTCCCATATTAGTATTTCTTTACCCAACAACTTCCAGGCACTTGGTTTGACCTTAGATTTTCTAATTTTCTCTCTCACGGCCATCCAGACGTCAACACCAACAATCTTCCAAGCTGCCAGAAGCCCCCACCCATCCCACTCCACCACTGGGGCCACCCATCTTCCATGCCCTCGTTGTAAAAGCACCAGCAGGAAGAATTTGAACCCTGGACCTGCTGCAATTCGACTTGACCAGAGTATGAACCTGAACCTTCCAGAGAAAGAGAGGAGAGCGTGGATGGTCTGGCTTCTTGGATTTGGAATGGAACACTGGCTTCCAAGCAAGACAAGTCCAATTTGCTTTGCCCAGAAGTGACTGGAATTCGCGCATTTTTTTTTTTTTAGCCAATGGTTAATGGTTAGAAATTCATCCATAAAAATGTGGTCAGCAAGCTATAATTTTCCCTCTTGAAGATTGCCCCATTGTGTAGAGAGTTTTGCTTTGCTTATTTGTTTGTTTATTTTTTTTTAAAAAAATCTGATGAGATACTAAAAATAACATGGCGTGTATTGTTGATCAGGGTGGCTAAGTGTTTCTAAATCAGGGTTTCAATGGATTTACTGCCATTAAATGTGAATTTTCTCTGGGAGGGAGTAAGTGGGGCAAAAAGGACCAGGATGCAAACATTCCATTTTGTTTTGTTTGAATTCTTTCCCCAGACCTTTAAGTAGCCCAAAGGCATTTTAAATGTTGTTGAATACCGGTATGTCTTTATTACTCATATCCGAGTATCTAAGACCTTCCTGAAGCTTCCACAGTGCTTAAGAGATGGCAAAGAAATACACAGGGATGGCTGCATGAGGAATGATAGAATTACATCCTCTCTCTCTCTCTCTCTCTCTCTCTCTCTCTCTCTCTGTCTTTCTCTCTCGTGTGTGTGTGTGTGTGTGTGTGTGCACTCACGTGTATTTACACATGCATGCACAGGTGCGTGTACACATGTGAGTCTGTGTGTGTGTGCACTCATGTGTATTTACACATGCATGCACAGGTGCGTGTACACATGTGAGTCTGTGTGTGTGTGTGTAGACGCTAGAGAACAAGCTCAGATGTTATCTTCAATTAGCTCTGCCCACTTTCTTTGAGAGAGGGTCTCTCATTGGTCTGGAGCTCAATAATTATTATAGATTATCTCCTTGTGTCTCCACCTCTCCTGGCTGAGATTACGAAAGTGTGTCACCACACCTAGCATTTTAACATGGGCTCTGGGGATCAAACTCAAGTCCTTCAGCTTGCAGGGCAAGCTCTACTGACTGAGCCATCTTCCATCCTCTCTGGCTATTTCTTTCTTCAACTCAATAAAAAAGATGATACTACCTAGACATTAGGCAAGCTACACCATGGGAACTTGGGTCCAGGACACCTTTGGGCTAACTCTGGCTTTTGTCTCATATCTTCTTCTTCACCCGCCAGAGTCAGCCCTTAGTCTTGCAGAGAGGATGCGGGTTGTAGCAGTGTTTCCAAATGTACCTGGTCCTGACTATCACCTGCAATGCTTAGCAAGCACACCTTCCTATGCATCTCTCCTCCAAATGAGCATCAGGTTCAACTGGGGAGCTTTTAGAACTTCTGATGACCAAGCTGTTTCCAAAGCAGTTCCATCAGAAACCTGGGGCATGGGCTCCAGGCATCAGTAGCTCTAACACTCCCCAGGTGGCTCGTGCATGCAGCCAAGTTTGAGCGCTTCTGTGGAGGCAAGGACTCAGCAGTCTTTTTAAGGACCTCTGAGGGGACACGAGCCACACACTGGTCTAGGAAATTCTTACACTCATGGAGCAATCTCAGAAGTACAGGTTACATGGCCAAGACGTGTGGGACCAGACATTTATTGTGTTGAGGATGATTTTCCCAGACTTGGAATATTTATTAATACATAATGAGGTATGCTGGAGACAAGACCGAAGTCTGAAGATGGTGCTCGCTTTTAGTCCGTGAAGAAGTGAGTACCATAGTGTGAGGGTGATTTTAGACATTTTTAAATAATTTTGTACATAGCATTCAATTTCACTGTATGAGATTGCCCACACCTGGCATGATTCCAGCATACAAAAACTTATAAATATCAGAAGATTGGGGATTTTGAACATATCGACTGAGAATGCTCAAACAAAATAGCCATCACCACAGGGTCCAGACCAACATTGTTTCTGAAAAGTAGGCAAATATGTCTTCCAAGACTGGCCAATCAAAACTCACTGTACTGAGCACAGACTAGGGATTCCTCCAATCCCATGTCATCACACGGGAGAATGAAATAGGTATCACTTGGTTGCCAGTACTGTCTCTCCTGAGAATGCAGAAAGATTGAGATCACATGACCATTGAGAACCCATGACCATTGAGATGGTCACATTTGTTACCTTGCATGGTGAAGCTAGAAAACAAGGAAGAGGAATTATGAAGGAGGCCCAGAGAGGTCAAGGGAAGACATGGATGGGGGAAAGCAAGGAGGGAAGAGACTGGTGTACTCCCCAAGGCATTTTGTCCATTCCCAGTTCCAAACTTTAGAGATTGCATGCTACTCTGGTTGCTTTTATAAGGCAAGGGAGAAACACTGCTTCCTAGAGGTGAGCCTCTAGGAGCTTCATAGGTTAAACAGTGACCTAAAATAAACCAAGAAGGCCTCAAAACACATTTCTCTCACACAGTCCTTTTCAGAGTTCTGAAATACAAATGTGTAGTTTGAGTGTCCAAACCAGAAATGCAATAGGAGGAGTTGTTGTGGACAGTTCAAGGTTTTAGAAGCTTCCAGTCTGGGAGTCTGGTACTTGGGATTGTCTCCGCAAAGCTGTGATTTTCTGCTATCCACCTAGTGGGAAAATGGTGGCAATGATGGCAAATTTCCTTAAGACACTAAGATTTTACTGGAAGTAGGGCATCTTCCCACCCCACACGAGGAACCAACGAAAGTCTTAGAAAATGCCATGAGGGTTGAGGACACCACTCAGCAGTTAAGACATTTGCTGGTTTCTGTAGACCTGAGTTTGATTCCCAGTACTCACTTCAGGCAGCTCATAACTGACTGTAGCTCCAGTCTCCGGGGATTTGAGACCCTCATGTGGTCGTCTTTGGCACCTCCATGCATGTGTGCACATGCATATACACACACCACTAAAAACAATGTAAAGTAAACAGAATGAAAAAATGTATTTAAGTAAAAGAATTGACCTTCATCAGAGTTTGTGAAGTCCTGTGTGATGTTCCTAGAGCCTGACCCACAATAAACTTCCTTGTACAGCCCACAGTCCATCTTTTTTCAACACAAAATTTACCTCTTTTTGACTTCAGGCTTACTGCGCTAAAACTGATAGCCAATGAAATGGGTCATTTTGTGTATCTTGATCAGCGTGGGGGCTATGAAGAGAGAGGAGTGACTGGTGAGGATTATGTCTTGTCACCCTGAAGAACTCCCTGCACACTCTGTGATCTCTTTCCACCTCAGTCTCTGGCAACTACTCATGGACTCTGTTTCGATGATTTCAGGCATTGAGATCCATTTCTAGGTGGCCAAGTAATCGGAATCCTGCAGTAACATTTGCTTGAGTCTGGCTTCTGCCACTTCCTGTGATGCAGCTGAGACCCATTTACATTGTCCACATGTCTGATGTGTCCCTTCTTATTTCAAAGTTGTATTTCATTGAATGTACATACTGTAGTTTGTATAGCAACTCGTGTGTTGCATAGCATATGGGTGTTTTCTATTCTCTAGCAATAATAAAGAAATAAACTCTAAACATTTGTATTTAGGGTTTTGGGGGGTTATGTGTGTGTTCAAATGTGTGTGCATAAGTGTGTGCATGTGTAAGTGTATGTGAGTGTTTGTGTGTGTGTGCATGCCTGTGGATTTGCAAGTGTGCATGTGTGTTTGTGTGTGTGTGTAAGCACAATTTTTAGTCCCCTTAGGTAAAGACTGGGGGATGAAAATAGCTGGACCGTATAAAAGAAGGTTTATTTTATCCAAGTGGTAGACTGCTTTCCACAGTAGCTATAATTGCTTTGTGTACATATCAGGCATGAGGACTACAAATGCTCCCGTTATTTGCCTTTCAAGTTGCCAATTAAATTTCGGAAAGTTATTTTTGATGTTCTAATGCCTAGGTAGTGGTGTCTCAGTGTGGTTTTTAACTAGAGTTTACCTATGACTAATGATACTCTGTATCTTTTCATGTCCACATCCATCATCGCTGTATCTTCCTTGGTGAAGTATCTATTCAAATCCTTTGCCCATTTGTATTATGTTGTTTTCTTATTATTGAGTTTTGAGCATTCTTTATGGATTATCTATACTAATCCTTCATCAGATATGAATTTTGCAAATATTTCCTCATAGCTCGTGGCTGGCTTATTCATCTTAACAGTGCCCTCTGAAGGGAAGGAATTTGTAATTTTCATGAGGTCCAATTTGTCAACGTTTTTTTTTTTTTCCAAAATGCACTGTGCCTGTTGTGTTGAAATGAAAAGAAAAAAAATCTTTGTTCAAGCCAAAGCTATCTAGTATCCTTGAAAAGTTCTGTGTGTTTATCCACAGTGGCCCATGATCCAGTTTCATTTCGCTCTTGCATGTGGCGTAAGATACGTAGCAATCTTCATTTATTTTGCACAGGACTGCCCAATTATTCCAGCATCGTTTGTGGCAAAGATTATTTCCATGATTGACTCATAATATAGAGTCCTATTTCCTTGGCTATTTTTAGCTGCTGCCCCAGGGCTGAAGCATACGTTTAAATGTGTTTTTTTGCAGCCAGCCTGCAAATAATACTTTAACCCTACATGGATAAGAAAGAAAGCCACTTACAATGTAAACTTCCAGTACCCCTCCAAGAAATGCTCTCTCTTCCTGGGTTCCCCGAACAGAGCTCTTTGGAAGCTCCATCCTGCTTACCAAGAGCAGCCACATTCTGATCAGAGTCCACAGTGCAGGGGTACCCCCCTGCCTTTCTCCAAGAAGTGGGCAATCTCTATTGGAGCTGGGGTAGGGTATGGACTCCAGCATTCCTTCCTTTTGGTTCTCCATCTACAGTGGGATTTTATCTTTCAGACTTCAGCCTGCATGCATCCTCATCTTTGCCTGGATTATTAAAGAGCATCGTGGTCCCCTCCAAGCAGTTTTATGACTTGGTAAGGCAGAAAGGTCCCCAGAGGACTTTTTCCTCTCCCATGTGTCAGTGGCTTCAGTTCTAGCCATGGAGGGAGGCTCTCTGGCATTTTTGAATACAGTCTTCTCTATGGGCATGTGGAGGAGGTTCTGGCTGAAAACCCCGCAGTGAGGGGAGCTCTTGCTGTGTCTTTGCCCACTCCTGTGAGCTAAAATTCAGTCCTTAGTAATGTGTAACAGATTTGAAGATGGTTCATCCCTCCCTGAGGATCCCGGGATTCCATCCTGTGTCTCCCTGTAAACAAACAAATAAACAAACAAAATGTTTCTTCACTTGGGTCACTTGGTTTTTCTGGACTCCCAATTGTCATACGGGTTCAAGGACGGTTAAGATTTTTTAGTTCGTTATTGTGCCTGTCAGGGGAAAATGGTTCCCTACATCATGATGGGTGCTTAACTTCATCTTGACACAAAGACTCAGAATTTCTAGCCCACATCTCTTTCCCTTTCTGGTGTCTATAAAACACAGCTCACACCAATAGTCTACTTGTATCGCTTTCTCTTTCAGATGTCTATAGAACTTAGCCCAGATCAACAGCCTAGTTGAATATTCAGGAAGTCCCTCAAGTAAGGAAAAATATTAAGCTTACCTCCTTACATGGGTATTGAAGTATTGATGACTGAGCCAGGTGAACGATTTGTAGATACATGGGTAAACACGCAAATCTCATTTGTTATAATACCTTCTGTTTCCGGCTTAGAATTCTTCTATTGTATTTTAATGTATCTGTTCAGCTTTTCAAAGTACAGAAAAATAAAGTGGCACTTGTTTTATTTTCTACAGACTACTATAACAGATCACATGAGCCAAGCAATCTAAAATAAGATATCCAAAGCCAGATAGGATAGGCGCATGCCTTTAATTCCAACTCTTGGGAGGCAGAGGCAGGCGGCTCTCTGTGAGTTCAAGACCAACCTCGTCTACAAAGTGAGTCCCAGAGCTGTTACACAGAGAAACCCTGTCTTTAAAAACAGAAAGAAAGAAAGAAAGAAAGAAAGAAAGAAAGAAAGAAAGAAATCCAATCATCCAACCTCTTTAAGTCCTAGAGAGCAGTCCACTGTTAAGATGTGGGCAGTGTCCAGAGGCTCCCAGAGGGGAATCTACCTTTCTCTCAGGCAGAGGTTGTCAATTGTCCTTGCTGTGCTCGCCTTGTTGCAGACAGCATCACGCTAACCTCCACCTCCATCTGCTCTTGATCTCCCCCTCTGTCTTTATTCCTTCCCCTTGTCTCACCCAAGTACCTTTGAGTAGTGTTACAGCCTACCCTCAATCAAAGCCAGAGCCACTCCCCTGAGAGTGTCAATACTGCCTGCAACAGCCCTTCTTAATAAAGTTGCCTTTGTGGCCTTTGAGGCTCAGGACTAAGTGGATACAAACCATTTATATGTGGTTTATGGATTTGTGTGTTTTGGCGTATGTGTGTGTGTGTTATATTTTGATTGTGACATATAATACCACCAATCACACATGTTAAACAGGTTACACAAAACACATTGTTTTTCTGAGTACGTATTTTGAATTCCCTAATGCATGCCCTGAGGCTGTTCGTCATTGTGATGGGTGCCTGACAGTGTGGCTTAATAAATGAAACCATTTGCTAATACTTGCTCTGACACCCCATGGACTGGCCTGAGATGTTTTCAATCCACCTCAGATGAACTTGAGATTGATCTGCGATCTCAGGGTAAAGCGGCGAGATCACCACCATAAAGTCCACAAGAAAAACTGAGGCAAAGCTGAGGCAGGAGTAATTAGTGACCCAAAGTCAACTTACTGGTGAGCATAACCATCCATTTCTGCCTGTGTGGACACAGACTCTTTGTCTGTCTGTCTGTCTGTCTGTCTGTCTGTCTGTCTGCTGTCATGGGATGAGCCACTGCGGCACCACAACGATGTGTAAAGCTTAATTTTGATATTCAAAGAATTAACGTGTTCACTTCTCAGCCAGTCTATCGTTATTAGGTTTTAGGTTAAAGTCTCCATGTCTCTGCCTCAGTTTCTCCATCTGCTAAACAGAAATAATGCTGCTTCCAGTCTGTCAGTGGTGTCCTGCATAGTCAATTAAGTGCGGGAATGTGGGCATGCAGGGAAAGTATGATTTAATAAATGCTAATCATACCTTAATAAATGCCAATCCCTGTGATGCCACGATGTGTGTGTGTGTGTGCGCATGCGCGTGTGAATGAGTATGTGCACATGGGCATAAGCATATGGAGATCAGAGAGCAACACCAGCTGTCTTGTTCAGTCACTCTACATCTGACTTTTTGAAACATGGTCTGTCACTGGATCTGGAACTCACTTGATTAGACTCAAGGTCAGTCGGTCCTAGTCATTCCCCTGTCTCAGCCTCCCCACTGCTAAGATTATAGGCACACATTAATGTGTGTTTTATCCGCTGAACCATCTTCCCTGTGACACCATGCTAATTAATGGTCATTCAGCCAACAACCATTTCCCACATGGAAGGATAGCAATGCTTTGGATCATTTTTCTGCCCTTCTGAAGGCGAAATAAGTCCTAGTACAAAAGCCAGGAGAAATAGATTTCCTACTGTCCAGTCACGTGACCTGCAGTAACACAGCTTGCTTCTTCAGGCACCTATCTCCTTAAACAGCGAATACACCATGCTGTATTTTTTTTTAACGTCTCAGAGTATCTTTAAACACATATGCATGGTTACATTGTGGTTGACAGCGTTAGTGCCAAGAAAAATTTCAGATTTTTTTTTCTCATTTATTCTAGCACCTCACCAAAATCCCTTAGCTGGGGGAGTAGAATGAGCACACTCCAGAGAATAAAAGTGAAGTCTACATTTGCCAGTAAGATAGATCCAGATCTGAAGGTAAAACAGACATGAATATATGAGTCTCCCAGCCAAGCAAAAGATGATTTAAGGTTTCTCTCTTTCAAGAGCACCTGGCATGACACCAAGGCCACTCTCACGTGGCCCAGTGTTCACAAGCCTCTCCAGAACCTCCCAAGCATGTATTTCACAAAAGCAGGGCTTGTCCAAATCCGCTGTAATATCTCCAAAGGGAAAGAACAGAGTCACTAATCAGGGCTGTGTCTGCATGCTGTGAATTCCCCCAGTCCTCTGTTCCCTTCCCAGCTCAGGGACGCGCATGTGCATGCACACATGCATCCACTCGCATAAACATAGCCATAATATATACACATAATATATACACTGCTGTCTCATATACTAAGGGATCAGATTACAGTTACAGTGTAGTAAAGCTATCTCTCTGTGTGTGTTTGTGTGTGTGTTAGTAATAAATTTTAGACACTTAAGGTCCTACATTCTTTAAGTGTGAAGAAATGATTGATTCTTGGACACTTAAGCAAACTGTCTTCATAGGTAAGATTCTCATTTTATAGGTCCAGTTGCTGGCATATGAAAGCAGGGGCCCCTTCTCCAAAATGTAGCCATTTCAGAACTGCAAGGGCAAAGTATCCACAGGAGTGGGAGACTTGGGCACACAAGCTGGTAGACTCCCATGACACCAGCCTGCAGCCATGAGAACAGGCCCTGCATGATGCTTGCACCTTTCCTTAGTGACTCAATGTCCTGATAAGTGTTGATGGAGGCTCCTTGCATCAAGACTCTGGGCTGTCTTTGGTGTTACATCGGCTTGGTGCACTTGCTTCTGCTGACTCAGGAGCCAGCTAGAATGATACCACCAGTCCAGCAATTTTGAATGTCTATACTCACGTACTAACTATAGGCATGTACACGCCCAGGTCACAGGCTTGGCTCATTACTAGAGGGTCCTCGGCACACGCTTGGGCAGAAGTATTTCTAAAACTGTGTCCAAACTGAAAATCACTACATCTTAACAAGAAGCTGTAGTTCCTGGGGTGCGCATGAGCCCTCAAGACCTGATGGTGGCTCCAGTCTGTTCTTTTATGTTTGGTTGTGAGCCTAGCCTTTAACGGCTGAGCCATCTCTCCAGCCCCCAATCTGTTCTTTTACCTGCACTCGGGTGGGTTTTTTTCCTTAAGTGGGAAAGAGCCTTTGTGTCAGCATTTGGATGAATCAGCCCAAAGTGAAGACTAGAGGCAGAGGGACAGGGACGGAGGAATGGTGAAGGAGGGGAGGGGAAGGGAAAGGAAGGAAAGAAAAGGGAGTGGAGGGGAGAAAACAGCAGGGGAGAGGAAGAAAAAGCCTAGTTTGGGTTTCAAGAGTCCCCTGGAGCTCTTCCAGTCTGACACAGTCAACTTTTGGCAGCAGAGTTCCTGGAGTTAGGCAGGAGGCTCTACTGCTTTCATTGGCCTGCCTGTGGCTGTTGCTAAGCGGATCAACCAATGGGGTGCGGTGACTTTGGGGCTCCTACCTTCTCGGCCGGGCCTGCAGAACTCTGGGTGCAGAATCTGCAGAGAGGCCTGTGCAGTCCTAGTCCCACCTTCCTGCTGCTGATCTGATGGGGAGGCTGGGGCAGGAGGCCTTACCTGTCAGGCTGCTCACAGCTCTTCGTTAACTTCTGCAGCCCTCCCAGTCTTCACCTTCCCAGGGTCTGGAGGGCTCTGGCTCTGGGGATTTTTTGTTTTGCTTTCTTGTTTTTTTTTGTTCTGTTTTGTTCCTGACTTCATTGAGCAAGTGTGTATTTTACGTTTTAATAAATTTATTTATTGTGTGAACTCTCACAAGAAAATCCACTAAACATCTCCTATTCTTCTGTCTTAACAAACTCTCAAAAATTGAATCTTGGCCGGGCGATGGTGGCGCACGCCTTTAATCCCAGCACTCGGGGGAGGCAGAGACAGGCGGATCTCTGTGAGTTCGAGACCAGCCTGGTCTATAGAGCTAGTTCCAGGACAGGCTCCAAAGCCACAGAGAAACCCTGTCTCGAAAACAAAACAAAACAAAAACAAAAAAAAACTTGAATCTTTACAACCAGAGAGACAGAAACACACACACACACACACACACACACACACACACACACGGATCAGGGGGTGGGAGATGGGGATGGAGGTGAGGGAGGGTAGAGATGGGGCGGGGGTGGTATTTAGCATTGGTATTTTCTTGCCTCCAAGCAGGTACTTAGTTTATAAAATAAAAATTTCCCAGAGTAGAATGAGACTTGAGAGATATGATGTATAGGAACAGCCTTGGGTGTTTTGATTAATAATAACTGTGTCAATATTGATAAGTGACCATTGTTTGGGGACATAAAATGTGGTAGACACTCTGCTAAGTGATTGCCATGCTCCGTTCTACTTAAAGCTTGTTATATACAGGAGTAAACTGAGGCACAGCGGTGAAAGAGCTGCACCAGATGACAGGGTTCAAACAGTGCTCCAGTCTCATGCTGGCTCCTGAACCTGGAATCTCTTTCTTGTGCAACAGCTGTGCCATAGGCCACTCCTTAGGGGTTTCCTAAGTCCCCTACCTGGAGATGGACCTCAGTCCAGTCTGTACCCCTGGCTGCCCTGGTCCATGCAGTCCCAGGCACAGACAGCAGTTCTCAGTAAGAGTAAGGTGAAGGTCACCCTTCACCTAGTCTAACCATCGCCAATCGGGGTACCTGTTATAAGTCCATGTTAAACTTATCTTTCCCAGGAGCCTGTGTTTCTTCTGTGGAAAGCCTTATTTCCATTTTACTATACACATCCACTATAGGCAACTCTCATAGAGAAGGTTTGGTTGTGACTTAACCAAGGCTTTATAGCTTGTGTGTATACCACCCAGGAGCCAGTTCCTCACACATGTCTGTAAATGCAGTTCTATAACACAAAACTTTGGGCTTCATACGAACTTGGTGCGATGCGGGGAGCCCTATTCTAACTGTGTGAGCTGTCCAGATGAATGTATCCAAGGAAATATGTTCATTTTGACTATAACACTTCCCTTTTATCTGCTCTTCAGGGGATTTTCTTTTAATCCATTGTGTTAGAGTTTAGGCATCATGATGCTTTAGATACCAGCTTACTGGGAGCATACTGAAGCACAGAGATGTGTCCATTTGTCCTAAGGTCACACAGTACTAGAGTGGCAGACCCAGTTCTAAATTATATATACAGATTCTATATTATATGTTGTAAAAAGAGGGACAGGCTGTGTCCCACCACCCAGCCGCCCACACGGCTAGCTTTACTGGAAATAATTACACAGAAACTGTATTCTTTTAAACACTGCCTGGCCCATTAGTTCCAGCCTCTTATTGGCTAGCTCTTACATATTGATCTAACCCATTTCTAATATTCTGTGTAGCACCATGAGCTGGCTTACCAGGAAAGATCTTAACCTGCGTCTGTCTAGAATGGGAGAATCATGGCGACTCACTGATTCAGCTTCTTCCTCCCAGCATTCTTTTCTGTTTTCTCCACCTACCTAAGGGTTGGCCTATCAAAGGGGCCTAGGCAGTTTCTTTATTAATAAGAAATCACTCCCACATCAATTATATAGATATGTATACACACACACACATTTCCTACCTCTTCCACACTCTTTAGTCAGTCAGTATCTTTAATCCTCACTGTTCATTAATGGCTTTCAAGTTTTCAGTGGAAAGCACCATGTTTTTAAAATTTAGGAACTGGAAATGTGTGTGCACTTGCACACACACACACACACACACACACAAGTGTGCGAGTGAGAAAAGAAATCTAGCCTACTTTTTGTTTAAAGGCTGCCTGAGACGTGGCGCTCGGCCAGAAGCAGGCTTGGCCAGTGAAGAAGCTGGGCTGGCCTGGCTTGTTTTTACCTGGCAGCCTTCTCCTTGCCCCTAGTCCCGGCTCTGAGCCTGGCTAGAAGGAAGCATTCAGTCCTGGGTCTGTGGTTGCCTAGTAGGCTCAGAACAAAAGTCTCAGTTAACCTTCACTGCCCAGCAGTGGCCTGAGCATGCCCATCTCCCATCTGACATGGGACAGGACATGAACGGTACTGTTCTCCTGACTCCAGGGAGATGGGCCACAGTTCCTTGTAGTACAGAATCCCATAGCAGGGCAGAGCCTTGCAGGTCCACACATCCCCAGAGATCCACTGGGTCCCAGAAAGATAGTACAGTCTCCTCTCCTTAAATCCCCTATCTTACACAGCCCTGCCAAAGCCCCCCTAGGATGTTTTGGCATGAAATTTATCTTCTACAGGTTTTCCTGCTAAACTGCAAAATAAAATATTGGGATTGTAGCAAAGCAGATTATCATGTTTGTGGAGGCTGATACTGCTGCTGGCTGCTTTCCCTAGGAACTCTCTTGGAGGCCCTGAATGACTGTGGATGCTTGGGTGTAAAGCAGTTTCCTTCCCAACTCTTCATCCCCCCTGTGGCAAGCTCTGTGCCCTCCTAAGCTTTCCCAGTGAGTAAGTAGCCTGCCTGCACAGTGTCCTGTCTTTCCAGTTTCCCGTATTCTTTGGGACCTAGATCAGCTGCGGCAAATGTCCTTTTTTTTTTCCTTTCTGCTTCTACTGGCTTCCTTCGAGCGTGTTCTGCTTCTAAGCTAGAGGTTTGTAGAGCAGATGTAAGCACAGCTTCTGCCAGCCAAGTAGGAAAAGCATTGTTTTGTGACCCAGAGTGCCACTAAATGAGCCACATATCACTGGCCATGCCACAATAGAGATGTTTGCACCCTGGTGACAGAATGTGACAATGGCGCTTCATCTGGAACAATTCAGACAAACCTCCTGGAGGAAGGACTCACAGATGGACTGACAGTAGAGATCTGGGATGTGGGTGGACAGGGAGAACCCAGCCAGGATAGAGTCCTGTGTGGGACCTGGCCACCACATGCGGCACAAGAAGAGAGAGCAGCATCTACGCACGCCAGTCCACTTTTTCATGGATGGGAAATGATATTTTATTGAAACTGGTAAAAATTAGCTGCTCAAAGAATATTGCTCTTTCCCGAGAGGTGAGAAATTGAGACCATATGCTCAGGCCTGGTCCTGTTTAGGTGGGTGTACAGCTTACCAGAGGAATAAAATCAACACATTTTTCATTGCTTCCATAATCAGGGTGTGGGAACATTGAAGTTCTGATTTCTGACTTGGCCCAGTGTAGCTTATGTTATTAACAAATGTTAAACTCTTGGGTTCCAGAAATTGAAAAACCTCATGATCAAATGCACCCAAGTTTTATGAAGTGTTGAGTAAGACCTGGTATTTCCGAAATATTGTCCCATGAGGGACTTTGACAGTAGTGGAAGATGGGACTTTCTAACTCTCCTTTGTACATGAGAAAGCCAAGGGCTCCCAAACCCCCTGGGTTCTGCATCCACGTACATGTCAAGGATGTGTCATAGGAAAACCATTCTTTGACCCTCACAGAACAGGCAGGAAACGTCCCGGGCTTACAGAGCATCAAGCTTTGACAGCATTTCTGAGTATTTGTTTCCCTTTTCTGATCCTTTGTTGCTCTTCAATCATGACGTCATTGACTGACAGTCTGAATCTCTCCTCTATGGGGACTTCACTAGCTAAACTCTCACATCTTTGAGTATTCAAAGAACCTTCTGGTTTCAAGATTTGCAATTGGCCTAAAAAGAAAAGAAATAAACAAGAAAAGTACTTTTTAAAAGAAATGTTCTGAGTCAAGTGTTTAAACAAAGTCATGTTTAAACCAATAGCCAAGCATGTTACTTGGTAAAAATGCCCATCATGAGAGCCAAGGAAGAAACCACAGATACCTTCAGAAACCTGACCTAAGAGCTTAGAGACCCAAAGGGCCACACTCATCTTCCACATTCCCTATAGCCCCTTCTCCAATCTTAGAAGCCTGAACTATGACCTTGAGAGGTTGAGTCAAACTTCCTTCTCAGCAGTCTTCCAATGGCAGCCCTCTTAGACCTTCAGGTCACCTTCCAGACTTCTATACATTAATTCATGATAACGGATGGTGGGCTTGACATATCAGAGACAGCGATGAATATCTTTCGAGAGGCAGCTTCCCTTCTCCACAGACAAATTGTCTTTTCCTTCATGTTCTTTCTTATTGAACACCAGCTAGCTTAACCCGTCTTCAACATAAACCCCAGCCCCCTTAACACTACTCAATGGAGCCTGTCTTCATATATACATTCAACCACCTATGGATTCATCTACCCTCTCATCGTCCTCCTCCTCTACCAATCTGGCCATCTGTCAGTCTGTCCATCTGTCCATTTATCCACCCACTTATCAGTTCCATGTGTATTTTTCCAAGTCCCACTATATGCTACACTGGAGGGGGAGAGTCCATCAGGTAACCACGCCTCTGATTTCGCCATGTTTAAGTTAGTATGTGTGTGTGTGGGGGGGGGGGGGGCAAGGTAACTCTCCAGCAATGAAATGCCAGATTCCAATTATATTATACAATCAGCTTTTTCCCTTCAAAATCTTCCCTCGATCTCCCAATAGAGAATAATAGGAGGGATGGGAGACAGGGAAGTAGACGTTGCTGTCAGCTGATTTGGTTTGGATAACCTGTAATCATCTCCCCTAGTAATTTCCTTCAAGCCTCCATCATGCCCTGAGATCACTGTTTGTTTTCTTGTTTACCAACTGGTGATCTTCCCTTACTCCATGAGGGTGAAAACTCTGTAAAGAGAGGATCAGTGTCTAGGTTGTCCACCCCTGAACTCTTAATAGCAAACAGAGTCCTCAGAACCCACACTCCTTTAGCGCAGAGGGGAGCACCAGCAGATTTGCTGAGCCAATGAATGGCTAACCTTCACAAGCCTTAGGAGGGTAGGTACACTAGACTCACTCTGATCTCAGGTTTTGCTTGCCAGCACCCATTCGGAGGGTATCGCTATTGCTCTGTGTTGTAATCATTCTAAATGCCCCTGTCTACTGCTTAGATAATACTTAGGTTTGGGAGAGAAGTTGTCTTTGTTTTAATAATTTAATCATCGGTTAACAATTAAATCCAAGTACAGGGCTAACTTGATGATTTTGCAACTAAATATTCCCCCCACCCCACCACCAACCCCCACCCATCATCTCTCTTCCCAGAAATAGGTGTCTAGCATAAAGCCCACGTACTTAGTAGCTGGCTATAAAAGTGCATGAATAATCTCTCACCTTGATCAAGGAAGAGCAAAATGGAAAACTTAATCCCCAGGTGGCTTCATGGGAACTGAAAAAAAATAATAAATGGAGCTGCTGACATTGTCCAGTGCTGATAACGTTTTCCTTTTATAAAACAATCATTATTTTTGTGCTCACAGCATGCTTTGCAATCACTTCTGACCATCATTACCTACATCAGCATGGTCTTTTTATCCATTTTGAGGAAGCAGCAGTTGAGGTCAAGAGTGGCCAAGGACCTCCTACTTAAGACAAGACTCAGCCCCAGAGTGGGTGGACATCCGCAAGAGTCTTTGCTGTCCGTGCTAATGCTCCCTGATGCAGAGGGGAGCATTTGTATTCTGGAGGGGTCTTACCCACCAGGAGAAAAGCAGCATCCCCAAGAAGCTGTTGTCAGAGTCAGAAGGGAAGACTGAGTTTCACGTACCAGGACCCCACCCCCACCCCATCTCCGTGCAATGGCCCTGGCAATTAAGGATGTCATCTCTCATCCCCAAATCGTAGACAAGGTGGGGGCAGTTGGATGTCAATGGAGGAGACAGAAGATGGATAGCCCTGGGAGGTTCCTCTGTCCTATCGATGCAGACAAACTCGTCTCTCTGTCTCATTGTTTACATCACCTTCAATTTGGTCAGATGGACATCATGGGGGAAATTTCGTCTGGACCAGGATTCTTAAAACACCAGCAAAAAAGAGCTGGCTCTTGGGAGAAAGGAGGATGGGGCCATTAAAAGTTGGGAGCTGGGGCCATTATGAAATGGCCAGGGCTGCATTGACACACAAGGGGATTTCTGCTCGATAATGGGAAATGTGAACACAGGTTAGTGCTGTGATTACAGCATCCTGGAGGGGGTCCCTGAGAGCCCAAGGATAGATTAAAACTCACTCAAGCAAAGCTTGGGGGAAGGGATGAATGTCTCCCCTTCAGACTTTGGGAAGACACCCATGTGAGAAGAGCTATTTGATTCTACACGTTTTCAAGAAGTGCCACTTTGGAATGTCACACTGGAAAATAGAAATGCTTATACACACTTAGAACTGGAAGCACTCTCCTTACTTGGTTCAATTATACGAAAGCCTAGAACAGAGATAATTTGAATACTCCATGAAGAACTTGCTGTTCTCTCGTATGACAAGATAGCTGAGCAGTTTACTTCCAGGGTACAATTTGGCAGCATCTATCAAGAACCTAAGAAAACTCTGTAAAAGCAGGCAAATGTGAAGCTGGAGTGAGATCTCAGTAGGTAACAGAGCTTGCGTTCTAAGCAAGAAGACCTGGGCTGAAATACCTCGCAGTCAAGAAAGCTGCTGAGCATTAAACTCCAGCCCTTGGAAACAGAGACAGGTGTGTTGTCTCAAAGCTCACGGGCCGGCCAACCTAGCCAAAGGAGAGCTTCTGATTCAGTGAGAGACCCTGTCTCATGGTTATAATGAAAGCAACAGAGAAAGACATCCTGTATCCTGCTCTGCTTGGGCACACACACATGGCACACCCATGGATGCAAAACACACACACACACGCACACACACACACACACACGAGGAACCCCAAACAAAACCCAAACAAAAACATGCAAGTTTACATTCTGAGGAAATATTTATATGTTCACTCAAAGACATATATTTGAGAAAGTCTCTGTCCCTGTCTCTCTCTCTGTCTCTGTCTCTCTGTGTGTGTATATTTGTCTATGCTGGTGAAAAAAAAGAGGGAGGGCACTTTAAACATTTACTAACAGAGGAAATGGCAAAATCAATTGTGTATTCCTACCGTGGTACTTAGTAAACCTTTAAACACAAAATCATGTTTTCCAAACAAAGTTAATGACATGGGAGAATGATTATGGCATGCTAAGTAAAAAGCACAGGTTACATTATGAAAACAGATAGGATGCAATTCCAATTCGATACAGAGCGAAAAGCTCAAGCAGAAATAGACTCAACTGGTCATAGTGGTTTTATCTAGCTGTCAGAATTGTAGGTGATGTTCTTTATTCTGAATAGTTTTACATGTTTCCTGAAGCACCTATTTACTAATATGTATTTATACATGTATGAATAGATGTGGGCTATGTGTATATATATGTACAAGGAACATATAGTGTGTCTTTCTTAGTTCCTTTTTCCTTCTTTTTTGTCTTGGTTTATTCATGTCAATCATCCACCACCCAATATATTTAACCATCTACTTGCGATGTATAAATGAATATGTTATGCTCATATACATATGTATGCAACCATTTATTTCTATTAAACATTCTTATCTTTCACTGCCCTTTCTGTTACAAAATTAAATACTATTAGAATATAAACACCAAAGATCATAACTGCCTAGAAAATCAGGCTTTCCTGAGTTTTCAGAAACACAATGAGATCAAGGTCAGGCCACAGGAGCCTCTGGATTATGCTCTGTCTTGGCAGCTGCTCATTGTGAGGCCTTATAGACACCGGTGGGAAGGTGAGAAAGAGGTTTCCCCTTCATGGGGAGGACTGTGCTGCTTGCCCCAGGGTGGAAGCTCTGAACCCCGGGACCCCACCAGGCAAAGACTATATCCTCAGAGCTCAGAGCACTAACCTGACCGTGAAACTACAGACTGACCTTGACCATTGAAATCTAGTCAGTTCATCCATAATGCCCAAGTTTTGCTGTGAATAAGGGTCCTCCTGATCACACCTGATCCACGGCACGCTCCAGCTGATGGAGAGTGAGAAGCAGCATAGCATAAACTAAGAAGGCTGCTGGTGGTTATATTTCTACTGCTGTGGCGAAATCAGTTTCGAACAGAGGACAGGCTTGTGTCGGCTCACGGTAAGTGGTCAGTTGGCTGTCATGACTCGTAGCTGGGGATGAGGCAGAACAAGCAGCAGACGTGCGGGAACAAAGCCGGTCACCTCTTGGCAGCTGGAAAGGAAAGCAAAGAACAGGAAAAAGTCAAGGACCCTGTATGCACTCAAGGACAGGACTCACACTGGCTCAGTTCCTTCCGCTAAGACCCTACCACCCCTGAGCAGTGCCCCATGTGGCAAGCAAACTCCAAGCTCAGGGCCTTCAAAGGACCCTTCTGAAGGAATTACAGTCACGATCAAATACATACAATTCGTTGTAATCTTAATTCTAGTTTGTTTTGGTCCTGCTACCTAAATCCTCCTAAATTTCAACTCCACTACTTGCAAAAACAATACCAGTCTTCTAAGGTGAATTTTTTAAGTTCGTGATTTATTTATTTATTTATTTATTTATTTATTTATTTTTGCCATAGCACCAAATGCACCCCTTTCACAACCTTGGGTTTTCCCTTTCAGGAGCAGGGATATCTAAGTGTCTGATACTGTGGCTTGGTGGAAAGTATGCAGACAGCTGCAGGTATTTGCCATGGGGGTGCTTGTCCTCCCTCCAAATGCTGAGCACTGTACTTGGTGTGTGGGGGCCCGATCTTGGAAGGCTGCAATCAACCATGCAAAGGCCTCGAGTGTCCAGTGCTCAGTACAGACTCAAGAAATCTTTGGCTTCCTTTTTAAAATCTGTACAAGTGATGCCATGGAAATGATAATCCGAAAAAGAAAGATCTGACTCCATTCTCAAACCTCCCCTCCAACTAATCTCTCTCCCCATTTTGCTGTATTTCTCCCTTCTGGGCCTTGCATACTTAAGTTTTACAAATTCATAATCGTTATATTGATATGCTCCAGAGAGAGTTCATTTTGTGATCAATTTCCTCCTCCTGGTTCCTTTTTCTGCTCTTCCTCCCATATTTACAGAATTCCTTTGTAATAATTAATTCTCAGCCATTCTGTGAGGCCCGGCAGCCAGACATTCTCAGGCCTGCTATCTTATTAACAGAACCAGGTCATCTTTTAGATGGTAACTCTGTTCTTTCTTATGAAAAGTATCTCATTGGAGATTCATCCAGAGAAGTGGTAGGCATGGCCTGAAGTTCCAACTGCCCACAAGACTGAGACAGGAGGATCACAAGTTCATGGACTGCCTGCATGACAAAGTGAGTTCAAGGCCAGCCCAGGCCACCTACTGGGACTCTGTCTCAAAATTAAAAAAAAAAAAAATTAAAAGGCAGCTGGGCACATAAGCTAGCTTGATAGAGGGTTTGAGTATCATATGGGAGGCTTTAGGTTCAACACCAAGTATGAATGAAGGAAGAAATAAATGAATTAGTATACAATTGAATGAGTAAATAAATAAATGTGTGGTCTCTGGAAATAGAGACATTCAAGTTCAGTTCAGACCCAAGTTCTGAACTCAGTCAAGTGATGTGCAGGCCCGATAGGTAGACACCCAGATACTGTTTCTCTCTTCTGTGCCCTGAGCTAGATAATCGCAGCCCCCACCCATAATGCAGATGCGAGGATGAAAGGGTATAATCACGCATAAAATGCTTAGCATGGCCCAACGTCGAGCAAGGGTTACATTACTGTCAATTACTACCATCATTATCACTGTTATTAAATATATTAGATAAAGGCTTCTAATGACTACAGGAAGTGAGAGGAAGCCAGCTCCACTTGGCCTGGACTGACCCTTCAACGCTAAGGATGAGAAAGAAAGAGCATTTTGCAGTACACCCTTCACTGCTGGTGGCACAAATGGCGATGGTGGAGTTCCATGGTATGTGGCCTGGGCACCTGCAGTAGAATGATGAAGCTATAAGGTCTTGCCTGAGATAATGATGCAAAAGGTTAAAACCAAACCCACCTTTTCCATGCTTTGGAAGGCCTTGAAACCTGCGTCTCAGTTTTGGGGTGGCTCTTTGTAGATTGGGGGGAGGGGAGGGGTTCTCATACCAAACTTCACAGTGGAGGGGGGGGCATGTTCTTGCAAGCCTCAGCAGACGCTCCTGATTTCAGGAGTTCAGGCTCAGATAAGCTTTGGACGAAACACCTGAGGCTGATGGGAGGCTTAATTGAAACGAGCCTGAGCTTAAATGTTTTATGAGATACGCCCATTGCTAATTTCTTTGGCCAAGTTTTCCCGTGCCTTACTGTGAGCACCCAAGAAAGCCAAGGCTCCCCTGAGATGTAGCAGTGTGGCCTGACTGTATCACCCTGTCTGATTTCAGTCATTGTGAGTGTCCAGAGCACACAGCAAGAAAGGTGCAGCCCTACAGCCTCTTCTCAAGTCCACAGAGGAGCCATGGTTCCTGTACAACCCATCTTAAGGTTCGAGAAAACCCAAGACTCTCGGTCTCCTTAGCCAAGTCCTCAGGCTGGGACCAAATTCTCTCTCAAACATATTAAGTCTGATGAACAAGGCAACACCTCGCCCAAATGCCTTGCCAATCTCCCGTGTGAACTGGGAATGAAACAGACTTGTCTTGTGAAAGAAAAGAAAAAAAAATATTGCCCAAGCTAGCCTGGCGTGTTTGAAGCCCTGGAATCAAACTCCAGCACTAGAAATAAAAATGCTGCCATCTTTCAGGGGGTTGAACAAGGCCCTTCCACACCAGTGTTCAAATCATACTGGGAAGACACCTTTGGTGACTTCAAATCTCTAGACTGAGAATTTCCCCATTTATTTATTTGCTTTATCAAGAATAATCAAACATGTATGCCCACAACACCATTAGAAACCTCATGCCAGAAACCTGATGCTGGGGCCATACTTATGAGGCTGAGCAATTTTCAGAATGTCTGTTGAACAAACAGTAATGACTTGAAAGACACAAGCGAGTTAGGCAGCAGCACCTGAAATTCCTCCACTTTTGTGTCACTGTGTAGAATAGTCTAGAACAGTCATACTAGACAAAAAAACATCCCATTAACTGAATCTACCCATTGATCAGTTTCTCCTCACTCTCCTTTCCTTCCCTCTCTCCCCTTTCTCCTCTCCTCTCCCTCTCTTCCCCCTCCCCTCCCCTCCCCTCTTCTTTCTTCTCTCTGTGTACTTATGTGTATGTATAGGTGGTGTATGTGTCTCTTTGTGCACATGTGTTGGAGGCCATAGGACAATCTTGGGTCCTGTTCCTCAGGCACCCTTTCCATTTTCGTAGGGAGAGAGCCTCTCACCAGGAAATGTATTTTTCAGAAGCCCATTTTCTCAGGAAATGGGTCCAAGAGAAAGTCACCAAGGCCTAGTATGTCGTTAATGCTGATGCTCATATTTCAGGTTCTTGTCCTGCAGTCTCCACTACGGTCTGGATTTTGTGGGTGCTTTATAATCCTGCTAACATCCAATGCATATGCAAAATTAGCATTAGTAACCTAAAAGTCCCAAGGCTGAGACATTTTAGTATCTGAAATGCTTCAAGTGGGGAATCCCATCCTGTGCTGGCCATGAAGGATGGATCACAGGTTTGTTATAAGCACTGCCCAAAGTCCCAACCAAGATGGATGTCTCAAAGTTGCTTAGGAAACTTCTGTGAATCTCATCTTTATACTTTCTTGGTTCCTCTTCCTCGGGATATTTTCTTATTCATAAACAAGCATTTCCAAATTTGGAAATAATCCAAAGTACTTCTGGTCCCAAACACTTCAGATTAGTGACAATCACTCACCCTGTACTAAAGTTCCCATAAATGTTTTCTGATTCAAGAAGGAAAGTAGGCTATGCCTACTAAAAGCCTATTTCTAACTGAAGGGAGGGCAGCAGGCATGTAGGTGGTGAGTGGCTACTTCACTGGGCTGATGTAAGGATTGCCAGAGCTGCTGGATTTGACTACGGCTTGTAAATGTAAGGCCCAGACAAACACGTGCATTGTCAAGTTCCTTTGTGCTATGTGTGCCAATCAAACAATTCAACATCTCTCTCTCCCTCCCTCTCTCTCTTCAGGGTGATGTTGACACATGTCAAACACATTAACATTCCTGTTGAAATGACTCATTGACTCAAAAGTCAGTGATGAAACCCAGGAGGGGATGCGAGAGAAAGGCACCGTGAATTGAGAAGATTGTGACCTGCAGGATTCTCTCCTCTCTCTCTCTGTCTTTCTCTGTCTCTCTCTCTCTCTCCAGGGAATGGTCTCAATAAGTGTCTGAGTCCCAGAGTTCACAGCTATGGTCACCATGGGATTAAGCTATTTAAGCTATATACTCTTCATCAAAGTTCAAGGTCACCTTCCCATCTGTCATTGATCCTGTCCAGGATGATAGACAATTGTCTTTGGCTGTCTTTAACTTTCTTGCACACATCACTCCATAAGTGATCTGAATGGCGTTGTCTGTCACCCAGCTGATTCTGAGTCTCAGCCACTACATATTCTTTTGGAAGATTATCAACATATGGGTTTAGAGTGGGCCTTGCCCAGGACAATGTATGTTCTATTTTCTATAACTTTCTCCCCAAGCTGAGATCTACATTCACCTGGCTCTCTCCTGCTTCAGGCCTTTAAGTAGACATTTGCCCACCTTAACAAAGATGAAAGATGGCCCACAGGCACAGCGTCACAATGTCACTGGGCAGAAGGGATAGTGTCAGTCCCTGTTTTCTAAAATGATCGATTACAGAAATGACTGTGGCTCAGACGAAGCCACCATTGAAGATACCAGATTTCTAAGACTTAGAGCCCACTTCATGGATCCCCGCCAGGTAGTTCCCCAAGGGTTCATCTTGGTCTATAAATGCATATAGAGGGCCATGTTGGATGTTTTCATCAGACAGGATGGTAGCATTCCATGCTTCAAAGCCATTAAAATAGTCAGAGATTTGGTTTTTCCCTATTCTTCAAGACTCACCAAGGTTCCCTAAGCCTAAATCTTAGCCCTGATGTGTGTCACACTATTGTTAAGTTTAAGTTCAGTGGCTTTGCCAACACATTGTGACCCTGCTCCATAATGACGCACTGTGGCCATATGCCCCATCTCCACAAGCCCTGGGCTTGCCGCCCGTGCAGTCCCCACCCCCGACTCCCACTCTATACACAAGGGCCTCGGCAGGCATGACTTAATTCAGACCAGCTGCCTTCTTCCTGCCGCTCCAGATAAACACAGCCATGAGTGCAGCGTGCTAGCTCAGCTGGCCCCCTAAGAGGAGAAGCCCCATCTCAGATCCACCTAGCAAGGCTGGAAGGTCTCCCACGGGACACTTGATCTGGCTTTCCAGTTCCAATCTGCCAAGAGTTTTAATGTTGTGGTTTGTCCTGTCTGTTTACGACATCACCAGGATCTATGACATCTCTCCCAATTGGAGGTCACAAGGACCTTCCCTTGAACTCCAGTTTCTGCTACTTCGGGGGTGACCATCCACTTGGAAACTGCTGCTACCCCAATAGTTAACTCCATATATGCTGTGAAATGTGGACTGAACGCTCAAAAATGAAAAAAAAAAATAAAACAACCCGGTGCATTTTGTGGTGACATTTGGTGATTTTTACACCATGTAATAAAAGAGAAATAGATGGGAATTTTGAAAAGTCGACTTCTGGTTGACCACAAGTGGGGAGACTGTTGTTAGAAACTCCAGCTCTCCCTCAGCTTCTCTGCCAGTCTGTCGGCCCCGCTGTCTGACTGCCCTCCTTCTCTGGGGTGGCTGGGAAGGTCGGTCTTATTTGGGGGCCTCAGTTCTTTCCCTGGCACCATTCTGCCTCCTCTCCAGCTGAGATGCCAGACGTGCAAACCCTGGTTCTGCCATGCATCGCCCAGAGCAACTCTGAATGCTACAGTCAGTTCACCTAGACAGGCAGCTAAGAGCAACAGCCTCAAACAAATCCCCTCTCCTCCCTCCCTTCCTTTCCTTTTTTTTCCTCTTCCCTCCATCGCTCTTCTTTCTTCCCCTCTTTAATTCCATTCTCTACTTCTTTAACCCATCTCTTGCTGCCTCCCTCCCTTGTTTTCCCCTTCCTCCCTCATCTCCTCCCTCTTTTCTTCTCTCCCTCCTTTCACTTCCTCCTCCTCCCTCTCTCCTTCCCTCCCTTTCTTCTTTCCTCTCTTCCTATTCATATTCTTTCTTTCTTCCTTCTTTTCTTTCTTTCTTCCTTTCTTTCTCCTGTATTTTTAGTTCATCTGGGAACCATTTTTACCTTTCACACTGAGAGCACCCATCATTGCTTACCTCAGCCCACAGATACTGATTCTCACCCAGCACTAAGGACCCTGAGGTCCTCCTCTAAGCACCTTCTTTCTCCATCTGTGTCAGAGTCACACTTCCTTTCCATTTCTGATGGCCTGAGCCTCTGCTGGAGAAAGCCCAGACCATCTTCACAATATTGTCCCTCTCTCCTAAGAGCCCCTAAAACCAAAGGTGTGGTTAAGGAGAATGATCATTCTTCTCTTTATTGGATGACTGCCATCCTTGCTGAATCCATATCAAAGGTCTCTTTAAAATCTAGAAAGCCTCCTGGCTTTTCTGGTAAGTTCTACAATACCTGTGTTCTTAAGAAACCTTTCAGCTTGACTTAAATGACAACATATGTCTTCTAATAGGCAATTTGAATATCCCTTCCTGAATTCCTCAAAACTCTGTGAGCTTTGAAGTTCTCTCTCCTCATGCTTCCCTATGGCATTCTGGATTCCATGTTTTCTGTCTGCCAGCAGCCTGGATACAGAATGGGGCTTTGACTGGTTGACGCAAAGACTCCACCACATGGAACCTTATAATCATTTTGGTATAATTTTATTTTGGGTGTGTACTGTGAATGACTACATTGATTTGTTAGCTCTGCTCCATCTTGTTCATTCCACTCCTTCATTCCTCCCTCACTCCATCCTCCTTATTTCCCTCCCCCTTTCCTCTGGGACAATAAACACATTCCCCTCTCTGCTCCCTACAAAGTGTGATGTAGCTCTCAGGCCCTAGGGACCCCAGTCTGCATCTGAGAATCCTGTGAGAGTGTCTTCTATGTATCTGGGGATCCCAGTCTGCATTGGAGAATCCTGTGAACTCTTTTTCCCTGAAAGACAGTCTGGTGAATTTTTTTTTCCATTATGAAATTAAACCTAATTACTTTTTGTTTAATTACACTTATCTTAGTGGGCACAGTATTTTTTGATGGAAAAGATGGGAGAAAGGAATAAACAAAAGCATAAAGGTGAAGCATAGTGTGGGAGAGAGAAGAGAGGTAGGGGAAAAAAGAAGGCTGAAAGGATCTCTGATTTACAGAACTTAGGGGTTATCCTCTGGAACTGTTTTTAAACTTTCCCAGGAGCAGGAGCAGATGCTCCCTGGGTATGTCTGTGGAGAGCTGACATTTATAGCATTTTTCATCCAGAGGTCCCGACCTGAGATGACCAATAGAATTACACTTTCTACCCATGTCCTTTGTTTTCCAGGACCTATGACAATCTCACTTTGAAAACTCTTCCAGGACATACCTAAGCTTGGGGGAGATGATAATGTCAGATACTACTGAGCACAGACAAATCAGAGGGCAGGTATGGTTATTTTTTTCTTTTGTCAGTTTATTGAAAGGACATTGGGATCATTCTGTCAGTTTTGGTAGCTCATTTGGCCAGAAAATTGAAAGCAGCACCAGCATTAGAACACCACGGATCTTTTCAAAGCCAACCTAAATTTGTAAGTAACATATACATTATGTTGCCCAGTATCTCACACAGGAGAGCATTGGCTGAGTTACTGAGACAGTAGCTAGGCCTCTTTAAAAGATGTTGGAGAATTCTTAATACTTTGCTTGGGGCCAAAAAGGATGATGACTTATCTATCAGTTGGAGTCACAAACAGGTAGCCCATCATGTCATGTCCAATATATTCCAGAAATACCTTGCCTATGAAGAGAGCACCTAATCCAGGGGCGAGGCAGGAGGCAAAGGCCAGCAGGTGGGATGACACGGATAAGGCCAGCCTCAGCTGTGCATAAGGCCCATGACCCATGCCCCACCACTATTCCCTCCTTGAGTGTTCATTCTGTCGGTCATCCCCCTTCCTCTCCATGTTTGCTATAGGGCTAGAGCCTTTCTCTTTCATTTTAGAGCAGTGCCCACCTGGAGAAGATCTTGAAAGCAGCCAGAGCTCACTGGTTCAATCCCCGTGGTAGAAACTCTACCCATAAACCTTAGAGCAAGTGTATGAGCAGATGAACATGACTGAAAAAAGAAACAGCAAAAGCATGCATGCAATTAGCCCAGCACACATTGTACACGGCTTGAGGAGCCTCTTGAAGCTGATGGTTCCTGGTTTATCATGTTGCTGCCTGACACAGAGAAGACTCCGAATCCATATCTTTCTTAGAAACTATTCCCTTGGTTTGGTATCGCACCCCCCCCCCCATCCTTCAGTGGTATCTCATGTCATCTTCTAGATTAGGCTCCAGCTCACTCTGTAGCTGAAAGTGATCTTGAACTCCTGATCCTCCTGCCTCTACCTCCTGAGTTCTGGAATTCCAGATCTGTACCACACCGTCCTGTTACTTGTTGCTAAATAAAACCAACCGAAGACTTCTTGCGTGCTAGTCAAGCGACTGTCGTGAATCAGACAATAATACCTCCCAACACCCATCCTTGTTTTTTTCTACTGTTTATTATTTATTCAGAACTGATAATTAACTCTCACAGACTCTTCTAAATAGGTTTCCATCCAATGAGAAAAACCTTGCAGTCAGAAAAAGAGTTCTTCTCAGGGAAACCTGAAATTTCTAATCATGTGGTCATTCTAAAATGTGCCCATTTGTCCATGATTCTGCTTCTGTCCGCTCATTCCATTAAGGGTCCCTGCAAGTCAATGAAGAATCTTTAAGACATGCTTTTATTTATGCTAATAAAGGTATGCATTGTTCTTCCCGTCAGACAACAGTTGAACGTCTTCTTTGGGCCCAACCAATGCTGCTTTACAAGATCAGATCTGAGTGGAAAGTTCTTTAGAGGATGTGCACAAAGGTCAGTCTTCTTTGTATCCACAGCTGGGGCTGATGGCACTAATAACAAGTTTGGGCAGGATCTGTTCTGCAGGATCTGGCTAACTCAGAGGCAGGCCACTGTGCTGATGATGTCATCACGTTCCATGGAGATATTAATTTTCAAAATCCCAAGAAACACCATGAGGACACTTATTCGTCATCTCATAGTTCATTGCACACATTGCATGTACATTTGTAATCCCAGGGAACCATACTAAAGCCCTTTTCGGTGTGAACTAGGTTTGGTGTGCTTTGAGCTCTGATTCATGACACTTTCTTATCCTGGGTGAAAGCAGAATCGTGCACCCTCCAGAGAGATCTTCAAACTAGGCTGCTGTGCTGCTTGTTGGTAAATGTGACTTAACCTTCTGTAGCATTCCTGAGGTCAAAGGAAAGGACTCACAGTGTGCACACAGCCATGACATGGACCTTCCATGCTGTAGTCAAGGCTATGGAAAATGCTCCAGCAGCCTCCACCATGCTTTTTTATGCACCTTGGGAGTCTTCCCTTCATGTCAGGGGTAGTCTAACGTGACATATCTGCAATTAAAGGGTGATGTCACTTGACACAATGCCACAGAGCCCAGTTAAACATTGTTCCTTAGAAAATAAGAGCAGGATTCAATCCTGAAAACATTGGTAGTGGTCCAGGGGCTGAGTCATTTGGCTCTCTCTGAGCGTCTCCGCTAGCTGGAACTTGTCAAGAAACACAAGCTCCCTTCACACATAGAAACAAGAGAGGAAGAAGCAAGGGGAAAAAAAGAAATTTTGAAAGAATGCACTGCTCCAAGGATTCACAGTGTCCCTCACAATTCACGGCAACTCCTATTTGTAGCTTTCAGAGGAGTTCAACAACTCTGCCCGATGAGAAAGGCAAATGCTGAATGCTTGTGTTCGTTCAACATGGAACATATCACTTAGGTGCTTGGGGTTTTCTCTTCCTGGTTCTTGCAAAGGAGCTAGAGATTGAAAGATTAGATCTACTCTAATTTATGAGCACCTCTCATCTCGATGGGAGTGCTTGGAATCTGTTAGATACATGTTCAACAATGCTGTCATGAAAATTTAAAGATTGAATCAATGGCTCCCTATAGTTTAATGTAGCTGAAATTTCTTATCTAATGAAAAAGCAAAAGAGACCCCCCCAAAAAGCCATCCTTCTAAAGAGGGAATCTTGTCTCCTGAGACTGTTACAAATGAGCACAAAGTTTAAGCCTTAAGATCACACTTTATAGTAGAGTCCTGAAGACAATAAACTTTTCGTGGGTCTCCCTGGACTGGGGACAAAGCTGCAGTAGGACTGTCTTCCTTGAAGGCCCTGGAGGAAGAATTCTTTCTTCAAATTATAGAGGCCGCTTGGATCCCTGGCACCCTGCCCCTTCCTCCATCTCCACATCTAACAGTGGTGGCATAACTCCTTCTCAGATCATGTCATTCTGATGTCGCCTTCTGCTTTCCCCTCCCACTGCCAATGACCTCTGTGATTCTGCTGACCTCACTGGATAATTGAAGATAATCTCTCTTTGTTAAAGTCAGCTGATTAACAGCTTTAATTATACCTGAAAGTTTAATTCTTCTTTGCCGTGTGAGCCAACATAGTCACAAGGCCTGGGCATTTTAAGCTAAATACTAGTTTATCAAAGATATTTCAATCTACCCTTGAAACCAGTCAAATGAAGTAAATGACAAATATAAATGTGTTCTCTGCCTTTTGTTTTTCTGCAAGAGAAAAACACTGAAGCCTCTTCATGCAGCAATTTCAAGAGAGAATGTGGACACGAGTCTTTAGCAGGAGGAGAAAGGTGGTTTTCTTATAATGCCTTTTGGTTACGAGCCAAAGATTCTTAACTAAAAATTTGCTGAAAGTACTGCTATAAACAGACGACTATTAAAGTTAAATAGTCATCAAGTTAAGTTAAATTCAATGTAACTTAAATATTTATTAGGAGGGAAAGCAAACATAAACGTTGAAAACTCAAATCCTTATTTCTTAAGTGTCTCATTTTACAACAATGTATTTCTGGCTGTTGGGAGGCAATTTCCTTGGTTTTATTAACATGCAACAGAAGGGTTTGTAACTCTAAACTGGAGTATCTAGAACCAAGAGAGTCAGGGGGAAAATTAAATACAAACTCAGAAAACTCTGCTGCTTGGAGCTGAAAGAAATCAAAGGTGGCCACCTCGTGAAATTCAGGTAATCAGGCCCATTGAATCATCCTTTCTTGTTAAAAAATGCTCAAATAAATGACACCATACATTCAAGAGCTTTAGTTAGTGCTGAGTATATATGCTTGGCATCATTTGGTGTATCAAGGATGCAGCCATTTTGAAAGAGGAAAGCCAGCCGACTCTAACTATGAAGGGTCTATTTCTATAGAGTTAGACAACACAAGTGTATGTACTTAATAAAGCTCTTTATTGTTTGTGTAACCCTTGGTGGGTCTATACTATTAAGATTACCTTAAAAAGAGGGCTTAGAGATCTATTAATTTTCCCAAGTTCCAAATAGACCTACATTTAAACCTTGGAGGATTGAACCCTGGCCTGAGCTCTTTGCAGCCTTCTGGGCTGCCAAGATAGGTGTATCTCTCTAAGAGGTGGCAATGTAAGGCAGGGCCTATCCTCAGATGTCCATTCCATCTTCGACAGAGGCAGACCAAGATTAGGTCATCACGAACTCCTACCAGGCTCTAAGCAAATTTTCCTGGTGTCTAAACCTATAATTGATCAAGCTAACAGTAGAATAAGAAAAATGAAGCCTGGACCATGGAAGGTGAAGAAGAGTGAGTTGGGCAGCATCGAATAGGCTCCTCCTGGTACACATTAGATCTCACAAGCTCAACTGGGAAAACCAGTCCCTTCTCAGAATGGAAGCTCATCCACCCCCAAAGGAAACAGCTCAAAGACTTGATACAAGCGTCAAGATTTTGGTTTATTTTGGAGACTCCCAAGCAAGAGGACATGCATTCTGGGGTTTCCAGGGACAGAGTTTTGAAATATCATTATTTTTGAGTTTTATAATATAATATGCTAATGCCAATTTTGACTTCAAAATTTCACAGAATCTGTGTCTGTAGAGCTATCATTTAAAAATAATTCCCCCTTAGCGATCAGGGAAATGCAAATCAAGACAACTTTAAAATACCATCTTACACCTGTCAGAATGACTAAAATAAAAAACACCAATGATAGCCTTTATTGGAGAGGTTGTGAAGAAAGGGGTACACTCATCCATTGCTGGTGGGAATGCAAACTTGTGCAACCACTTTGGAAAGCAGTGTGGCAGTTTCTCAGGAAATTCGGGGTCAACCTACCCCTGGACCCAGCAATACCACTCTTGGGAATATACCCAAGAGAGGCCTTATCATACAACAAAAGTATATGCTCAACTATGTTCATAGCAGCATTGTTTGTAATAGCCAGAACCTGGAAACAACCTAGATGCCCTTCAATGGAAGAATGGGTGAAGAAAGTATGGAATATATACATATTAGAGTACTACTCAGCAGTAAAAAACAAGGACTTCTTGAATTTTGCATGCAAATGGATGGAAATAGAAAACACTATCCTGAGTGAGGTAAGCCAGACCCAAAAAGAGGAACATGGGATGTACTCACTCATATTTGGTTTCTAGCCATAAATAAAGGACATTGAGCCTATAATTAGTGATCCTAGAGAAGCTAAATAAGAAGGAGAACCCAAAGAAAAACATATAGGCATCCTCCTGAATATTAACCTTCATCAGGCGATGAAAGGAGACAGAGACAGAGACCCAATTTGGAGCACCGGACAGAAATCTCAAGGTCCAAATCAGGAGCAGAAGGAGAGAGAGCACGAGCAAGGAACTCAGGAAGGCGAGGGGTGCACCCACACACTGAGACAATGGGGGTGTTCTATCGGGAACTCACCAAGGCCAGCTGGCCTGGGTCTGAAAAAGCCTGGGATAAAACCGGACTCACTGAACATAGCCGACAATGAGGACTACTGAGAACTCAAGAACAATGGCAATGGGTTTTTGATCCTACTGCACGTACTGGCTTTGTGGGAGCCTAGGCAGTTTGGATGCTCACCTTACTAGACCTGGATGGAGGTGGGTGGTCCTTGGACTTCCCTCAGGGCAGGGAACCCTGAGTGCTCTTTGGGCTGACGAGGGAGGGAACTTGATTGGTGGAGGGGGAGGAAAATGGGAGGCGGCGGCGGGGAAGAGACAGAAATCTTTAATAAATAAATAAATTAAAAAATAAAAAAATAATTCCCTATATTAGGGTATCTTTTACTAGTCATTAACATATAGAAGCAAAACTAAAATTGATTTTTTTAAATTGTGAGTGTGCATTTGTGTGTGTGTGCTACCGCATGCATGTGGAGGTCAGAAGACAACTTGTAGGAGTCTGATCTCTCCTTCTGCCATGTGAAGTCCCTCTCATTAAACTCAGATTATCTAGTTTGGTGAGAAGCACATTTATCCACTGAGAGACCTTGCCAGTCACCATTATTTAATGTAAATATCTGATTGTCTCCTCAACAATTTTTGAAACTCTGTTTACCATTTATCAATCTGACTAGTTTTATTGAAAACTGGTTTATCAGAGATGCACCATTTCATTTCTGGAGTATCAATTCTATTCCATTGACCTGTTTATCCATCAGTACCACACAATGTCAGATGTGTGTGTTCTCCAACTTTGCTCTTCTTTGCCAAAGTTTTGTTGACCTGGGATCTTTTGCATTTCTCTCTGACTTCTAAGGGTCAGCTTGCCTGTTTGTGGGTAGAGAGACAATTGTTTTAAGTCGAGTTTCTGCATGTGGAGCTTTACAAGTGTCTTGAGATGCCATGGTTTAAAAGCAATGGGTCTTTACTAGGTGAGTGGAGCTAATCAGACACGGTGCTAGAAAGTTCTCCCTGCTTTTTGGTTTCACGGCACTGGCTACATTCTGACAGAAGCATCCTTGAGTAGGTGTCAAGGAGAAATTGTTGGTAAGACTAAAATGTGTAACAATGATCTTAGCAGTCATCCCTTCTGCCAAAATCAGCTTACACCAATTGTAACTTTTCTAATGTCAATATGTTCTTTCTGTTGTCACCTTAGTCTGTAATGCTTTCCCAACATCGTGTGCTCTGTGGATACCAACACTTCTTCCTTATAAGGTTCACCTCTCAACCTTCCACCCTGAAGAAGCCTTCTATCTTTAAGTAAAACCAGGAAAGAAACTCTGCTGGAGATCCACATAGCTGTTCTCTTTTCCACTGGGAGTCGCCTTTTCTTTCATCTAGAAAATTCTTATCCTGCCCCCCTTTTTGCTGAGAACAGAGAGGGATCAGAAATGCTAGACTTGTTTTGTTCCAAATGATCACTAGGACACGTTGGAGGGGTTGAACCTTGATCTGCTAATTAAAGAAGAACAAAGACATGGTCTTGTGCACAAGGTAAGTCAGTCGCGCATGAAGGATGGTCTGGGCAAAGGTTGGGTTGTGAGAGCTTGGATTCAAAGCAGGGTATCTCAGAACAGCTCAGTGTCTGGACACCAAGTCTAAAGTGACCTCCACATCCCCTTCAGAAGCACATCCATGTTTTTACAAGCATGGGACATACACAGATGCCCAGGGCCCTTCCTTTTTATTACACTGAAACAGATCAACACACTTGACTCAATGCCATTTTTTTTTTCATTCTCCTCCCATTGAAATGAAAGGAAAGCAAAATGGTAAGACCTGGGGCCTTCATTCCTGATGCTCCAGGACACTTTATGGACACCTCCCCACAAAAATTCAGCTATGGCTAATGCTCAAATTAAGTGTGTTTATCATAAGCGTGCTCTGTATTCTTGAATTGAAGTATGTGTGTGTGTGTGTGCATGTGTGCACACATGCATGCATATTTAATTGTCTATATAGAGTTACCAATCATCCCTTCTGTCTGTATACACAAGTATCATTATTTTTAACAAGAGGAAGCTCTTCCTGTATATGTTTATACACATGTATGTGTATGTACACATGTATGTATGTGCTTCTGTATAGGGGTACATGCATATGTGCTGTGAACACATGCATATGTGTACACATGCATGTGAAGGCATTATTTCTGAGTCAGGATTCCTCACTGACCTGAAGCTTGTGAGGAGGCAAGACTGGCCGGCCAGTGACTGAGCTTCCAAAATCTGTCTTTCTTCTTGGGTTCTGGGATTTGCACCCAGGCCCTTGTTCTTGCAAAGCAAGCAGTCTATCCACTAAGCCACCTTCCCAGCCCTATTTCTTTTGTATCTTAAGTGTTCTTCGAGCTCACTTTCAGCAACAGAAGTGATACTGGGCCTTGAAAAGCCTGTGAGAGTTTCTATCTTTACTGCTTCAGAAGCCAGCCCTCACTAAACAAGTCTCAGGTTAGACTACTAAATATGAGGAAAAGTGTCAATAAGAGAAGCACGTTGATTTATTTTGAAAAGGTGTGTTGTGTGGTTTGGCCTCCTAGGAAAGCAAGACTTTGTTCTATAGTTGGAGTGGAGCAACTGTGTTTGTGGTGTGCCGGGAAGAGATGAGAGACACTGCCTGTCGCATGACCAATTGAAACCCAGAGACAGAAATTGAGGTTCAACCTGAAGGCCAGAAAAGCAAAACAGCCAGCCACTGGTTCTTACCTCTACCTTAGTCTGAAATGGCCACCCTGCCTCCAGGAATCTCAGAACAAAACTGTTTGTGAGAGCTGTCTCCTCCCGTCTTAGATCCCTCTGTAGTGCTGGGATTAAAGGATTGCGCCACAACTGCCTGGTTTCTATAGCAGACTAGTGTGGCTACTGGGATTAAAGGTAGGTGTGTGTGTGTGTGTGTGTGTGTGTGTGTCCACTGCCTGGCCTGTAAGGCTGATCAGTGTGAATGTTTTATGCTCTGAACTTCAGGCAAGCTTTATTTGTCAAAAATATAAATGAAATATCACTACAACTGCCCTTGGAATCCTATCTGTCTTCTATGTACACCTTCCAGAAACATTTCCTCAAGAATAGGTTAGAGAAACTTTCAAAATGTCTCCATTTTTAGGGTAAGAAGCCTGTTATTTTATAGAGTATCATGGAATCAGTACCTGAGCGGGGTGCTCTGTGCTGTTCAAATACTTCTGAGTGTGGGGGATACATTTACTAGGGATACAGATATTGCGTGTTGCCACTATGCACATTACGCAATCAATTTTTAGAAGACTCCTGCAGAGCCACCAAATTAGTCCAGGTCTCACCCACATTCCACTCTGTCTTACACTAATCACCCGGTTAAGAGACTAGTTGGGCTCGTTAACTCCCCTAGGTCTCCTAGGTAAATGCCAGCAGGGTGTGAAATGGGACCCTCGTGGATGAGAATGAGCTCCTCCACAGTCAGTTCGTTCCAGCTAAGGAGAATGGGCTATCCAGGGATCCTTGGGCTCCCTGGCATGTTGACTCCGTTCACACCCATCCATTCATTCATTGCACAAATGCCTAATACTGACCGGGTGCATGCCTTTCGAAATAGCTGTACACACACTAATAGCCATTTCCAAAAATTTAAACAAAATTAAGTCTGTTTCTTCCACTACCATTAGGTTCAAAGACAGGTCATCACTGAAACAAATAGAACCACAAGCAAACAAAACCCAGCAAGGCCTTCTTATTTTATTTTATTTATTTTATGTTTTGAGACAGTTTCTCCTCTAGGTCAGATTGGCCTTTAATTGGATGTGTAGCTGAGGTTGGCCTTGAACTACTGAGTGATAAAGACATCAGGCAGCCGTGGCCACAACCAGCTAGGTCTTCATGGTTTAGGAGTCTATTGCCTCAACCTTTTGACCACCTCATCCTATAGGTTTTCATAGTTTAAATGCATTAGCATGAGACTCTAATACTTCCATATGTACAGGAGATTCCACTTCTGAAGTTTCACATGCTTTGCAGTCTGCTTAACTCTTTAAAATGTTATTTCCTCTTGATACACAATTTTAAGACATCCCGAGAAAGAGAAAAATTAGTATTTACTTGACCCAAATCAGGGAAAGGGTCATAGAAACAAAATCCTGTTGTTGGATTATGGAAACTTCTTCCTGGGACTAAAGGTTGAAGAGGAAACAAGCAATTACTGCCCACCAGTTTTGGAAACAATGACATCTGGCTGAGAAGCACTTCTATGCAAAAAAAAAAAAAAAAAAAAGAAAGAGAATTGGAGAGGCAGAGAGTTCTCCACAGGAGCCAGGGCCCTTCCTTTCATATACTCTCCAGCCCTCCCCCATCCTCACCTTTGGGTGACTCAGTTGTGTAAGGAGCTTCTTCCCTAGGAGTTTCCTTCTAGGCAGGTATTTGAAAAAGCAAGCAAAACCCAGCTACACGCAATGAGGCACAATGAATCTTTTTAGGTTATCATGACCTCTAAACATGTATCATTATAAATTTTGAGTCTATAATCCTTACCTACATTTATAATTTCTATATATATATATATATATACACAATGATATGCTAATGTTTATGTATCTTATAGAGCATCAAATCTAAACATTAAATAAAATTAATATGCTAATATTTTTCCCAATTGTCCAGGAGAAGGTCACATGTTTTCCCTTGGGATACTTGTTTTATATAAAAGGGCATAAAAAGCATAATGATGGCGTCCAACCACAGAGCTGAAATGCAGGTCAGAGAAGGATCACTGGAGAAGATGCTATATGAGATGACCCAGACATCAGTGGGGGAGATAAAAGAGGAAAGGGGATCCCATTCAAGGGCATGTACACATATTCCATATCTAATAGAGGTGTATTTATTTCATCTTACATCTTTATAGTCCCCGGTGAAAGAAAATAGGAACTGAGAGAAAAGCAAAGGAAGAGAAAAGGTAAAAGAGTTGGTGCAAAGTCCTACATACAACTAAGTTCAGGCTCTGTCCAATGGGCCATGAAGAGCCAGCACAGGAGAACAACAACAACCAATCTCTCCACAACCACTGATGTTCTAATAGGTGATGCACTTTACAGAAGACTGAATAGAGAGTATGGGTTCTTTAACATGATCCAAGTTCTAAAATAGTCTTTCCGTTTCTATATTTGCATACATCAGTAAACATACTCTAGCCTCAGCATGAGCAAAATAAAGGACTCAGCCTTCTAGAAGATTCACTTCACATTACAAATTCACTCTTTCATTCAACACACTTTGTTTGTGATACACCTATTACTTGCCAGGCACAGTGTTTGTACTGGGTACAAAGCACCATGGTTCTCTCAATAGTGTGGGGAAAATTATTGAAAACAATGAGCGAATTCATTCACAAGCAAGATGTAGAAAAAACTGGAGTGACAATGGAAACATCAATAAAGCACCATCCTTACTCAGGTTCAAGCATGAACAAGGGGAGAGTCCCCAGCCTCTAAAGAGTTGTTCAGGCTGTGAGAATGCCACAAGCATCTTGTTTGGTAAATGGAAACAGGAACTTTTAAGGTTAAGAAGCAAGAAGAAAAAAAAACAGGCAAAAGATAGCATTGTACTGTGGACAGGGACCTGATGATGTTGGCTGTATAGGGCAAGCTAAGGAGCAATGGTATATCATTCTGCTTTCTGTAGCTGTGGCAAATAACATAAATAAAAGCAATTTATGTTGGGGGAAGGATTTATTCCATTTTATGTCTTTACAGTCCCTTGGGAAGGAAAGTGTGGCGGCCCAAAAATGGGAGCCTATTTCCACTTTGTGTGAAGGTCAGTTTCAGCTTGCTCAAAGTTGTTGCTATTCCACCCCGACCAAGGTCAGAGAATTGGAACTTATTTCTGTTTTTTTCAAGGTTATTGTCTGTTTCTACCATAAACAAAGTTCCCACCTAGATTTAGATCAGAGAGTTCTGCTCTCTCCGGCTTATTGTCAACAGGTGTGGCTAATATTCAGACCTTGGGTTTCAGGTGTTGAGAAGTAGACCTGTTTCTACCTCAAACAAAAGTCTAAGGATCCTACTAAGTTCCTACTCCCTTAGGAAGATAACAATGGAGTTCACCCAGGGAGTGATTTGCTCATAGAATGTTTTGGTCTAGGGTATGAGCATTACTTGTCTTGTTCTAGCCATAGAATGTTTAACTAAGAATTTAGCCTGCAACTTTCATCTGGTCTGTTCATTTCCTTGTATCACATTAATGCAGTTTTTTTTTTTAAATCTTTGTTGTAAGAGAAGGGAAGCGGGCTGTGTTCCGCCTCCCTGGCTAGCTTAACCCCCGAAATAACCACACAGAAATTGTATCAATTAAATTACTGCCTGGCCATTAGCTCTAGCCTCTTATTGGCTAACTTCACATCTTGATTAACCCATTTCCATTAATGTGTATCGCCACTTGACTGTGGCTTACCGGCATGAGTCTAACCAGCATCCATCTCAGGCAGGAGAATCATGGTGTCTGCCACACTTCTCTTCTTCCTAGCATTCTATTCTGTCTACTCCGCCCCCCTAAGGGCTGCTCTATCAAAAGGCCAAGGCAGCTTCTTTATTCAACCAATGAAATCAACACAAATACAGAAGGATATCCTACACCAAATCTTACTTCTATCTTTTGGAGTCGGAGGTACTTTAAGCAAATAGAAATTAAATGTGGGTGATTTCAGTATTCACTGGAAATCCCTTCTGGTACTATCCTATGTTTTCTGTTCTATTATTTTCATTCACATCTTTGTTCTCTTTACTACTTTTCTCAACCCCATGTGCCTACCCTGGTAAGTGATATCTATGTCAAAGCTGGTCTCTGACAGGAGGGTCAGGGAAGAAACTCAAGGTAGGAACCTGGAAGCAGAGGCCATGGAGAGGTGCTTCTTACTGGCTTGCTCCCAAGCAGACTCAGTCTGCTTTCTTATAGACATCAGGACCACTGGTACAGAGTTGGCACGATCCATGGTGGCTGGGTCTTTCTATGTCAGCCACTAATCAAGACAATGCCTCATAGTCTTGCTTTCGGATAATCTGGTGGAGACAATCCTTACAGAGTCCAGTTCCCTCTTCCCAGGAGACTCCAGCTTGTGTCAAGTTGACAAAGATAAAAACGAAACCTGCGCAGCCAGAACGGGGAGCTAGTGATGGGTCTTGATAAGGATTGTATCTCATACTATGTTCCATAGATTTATTCTGGCAACCAGAACATTGGGCGATCTCTACAGGTGATCTTCAGGTGACAGTGGTGAGTAAAGGACACAACCAGACAGCTGAGGATAACACAGGTAGGACTTGATGATAGTTTGGGAAAGTGTTGGGGACCAAGTTCCTGGTGTCTCCAGAACAGTCCACTGAACAAAACATTGAAAGAGTCTCCAGGGAGCAGAGGGAAAACATCTCATGCCTGGGAAACAGCAGAATGGCTTGCACTTCTAGAAGAAGATAGATCCTTCAGAGGACCTGGAATGATCTTGGGTCCAAACTCAAAGGGTGGCCTATTGCATTTCTCTCTGCCTCCAATAAATGGAGTCAAGGCCGATGCTGCCTTCCAAAAGAGCAGGGAGCTATTAAAAGCCTTAATGAAATCTGGAAGTGTGGTATTGATCAGGGGTGTTTTCTTCCAGTCACCACTGGGCCCTAGAGTGACTCAGAGAGCCCAGCGCAGACATGAATCATCATTTATCCCCCACTATTGTCTGCAAAGAGGACACTCACCCAGCAGCTTGGGGGACCACCTGGGAAATGGGTGGGGTGGACTCCTGTTGATTACTCAGACTAGACCACCCCTTCTTGGGAACTTTTCCCATGATGCTCTTCTTCAAGCAGCTCCAGCCCCAAGCTCTGTTTCTACTCTGCTTCCTTTCCCCTGGTTCTTTAATTCTTAAATGCATGGCACCTCATTTGAGGCTCCCTCAAAAACAACAGAAAGATAGCATAGATTAAGCAAGAAAGAACATGGTATGTTAGGTCTCCACATTAGGGACATTCTTGAGGGACTCACAGTAATGCTTCAACAAGGACAGGGCCATCTCTGTTATAAAACAGGAGAGATGAAGTTTGGCGATAACAAGACATTCATCCCCAAGTCTTATCACTAACAAGTGCCAGAGAAGAAGGTGAACAAGTCATCACAATCCCCATGAGAATCTAAGAGTTGAGATAGTTCAGACAGAAAGATTGGGGGTTTGAACTCAGGCACTGTGGCTCCTCTTAAGGGCCTGGATTCACCTCAGGAAGGTAGTTTTTTCATGGTATAACTTTGCATGTGACATCATTGGAAGACAACAATTCTAAGCTAGCACGAAGCTCTTTAGCATGAATCAGGAATGACAGATAATCAAAGAATGAATGACACACAGGCCCAACAGGCATGCTCAATCCCATGAGCATTCATGTGTGTGTTTCCAAGGACAGTGAGCCCAGAACCTTGGATACCTGTCATGTAATTACCCGTAATCTACAACACATGGCTAAAGCCTTCTGTGCCTCTGTTTCCTTGCTGGTAAAAGGAGTTAATCACTTATATGAGGCATTTTGCGGGATTGTTTTTATAGCACCTAACTTTTTGAAGTTTTAATAATCCCAGTCTCTGTCTCCTTCCAAGAAGAAGACGTTGAAGGGAAAGAAAGGAAGATACAGGGATTTCCTTTACACTGTTGAAGGACGCTCTTACCAAAGACATGTTTTTTAAAGAGGAATCCCGGAAGGAGCTATGTGAGAACTCTGTGTGCTGAGACGAGGCAATGTGTGTGATAGAATGAACAGAGATGGTAGAGTCAGCATTCCAGTGAGAGGGTCCTTTTTGGAGAGGGAGAGGGAAAATCTAGTACTTTTTTTTTGGCTTGGCCTTTTCACAGTTTGCAAATGCCTCATCCGGAACACGGTGCAGGCTACCTACAAGAAGCACTTTAGACCATTGTCCTGATGGGAAATCCTTCCTCAGAGGGATGGGTTGGACACTAGGACTCATATATATCCACGTATCTGGACTCTAGACAAGCATGCATGTGCAAAGGGATTGTCTCCACCCTCCTCTCAGGACACAGGGTCACAGAACAGCAGAGACAAGATTCAGGGATGGACTCCAAATGTGACATGAGGAAAGAGAGGGGATAGAGTGAGAAAGCAAGAGGGAAGAGTCAGGAAGCAGATCACTCAAGGACGGTGAGGGAAAAGATGGAACTCACACATTATGAAAGGAATGGCAGGCTTGAGCAGCATTGTGTCGAGGGTAAGGACTGGGCTTTGCTGGTGTCTTCATCCACACTGCCCGGTATCATGCTGGCCCACAGTGGGAACTTGGCTAATGGATAACTCAGTTACCACCTATGACAGAAGGGTGGTCACCTTGATCCTTGGATCTTCCTCTCCTGCACCACACATGGATCTCAGCACCACACATACACCAAAAATAAAAGAGAACACACTTCCTTGATACTCAGCCTGCTCCTTGAGGACCATTACCCCTTACAGCACTAACCATTATCACAGCAGCTAGACAGGCCCTGTGAGTTTACTGCCATCTTCCCAGGGGTGACTCGAAGGCTTCCCAGAGGCAATTTGAAGTCTTACTGCTCAGATTTCAGGGTGCTAATATTCCATCACAGGGAGAAACACAGGGAACAAGTCCGACCAGAGAGTCAGCTAGGGAAGCAGTGCCTAGGAGTGAAGCGCAGCCATACACTCTCGGTTTTCTTCTTTATTGATCCGTTTTCTCTTCCTCTTACAGAGGACTAGCATCCCTGCAGCCGGGCTCATCAGTGGGCCTTTAAAGGTTTCCTATTGATCCGCAAAACTATTGTCTCAGTTTGCAGTTTCTCTTTTGGAAACATCCTCTGCCTTTTGGTCATATTCTGTATTTAGTTTGTACACCAAACATGGCTTCTTTTCTGGGAGCAGGCAGCAGACATCCTGGGCCCAAGGCTGAAGATGGATCTGACCTGCTGATCCTGTAGAACGCTTGCCTGGACGTTCCAGGAAGTCTTCGGCATGAAAGAACAACGGAGAGAGTTGGAAGAGGGGTGAGGGTCTAGCTAGGACCTCGTGATCTTATTCCAAAGAGGGAAAGTACCAGCAAAGCAAGAGCTGCCGTTTGTCGAGCACTTTCTTGGTTTTCAACTGCGAGACAAACATGGGAAGGAAAATTATACAGGTGAACAAACCGAGACTGAGAAATACTTAATTATTGTCTAGAAAAATTCAGCTTCAAATCCTGGGTTTACTCATGACCCTCTGCATACTGGCCTGTGTGTGTGTGTGTGTGTGTGTGTGTGTGTGTGTGTGTGTAGAGGGGGTAGGTGATGTAGGTGTAGGTGTGTGGGTGAATGAGTTTGCACATGCACTAAAGTGTGTGTTTTGTGGAATCTTGAGCTCAATATCACATCAGATGTCTCCTCTGATTGCTCCTCACCTTGGGGTAGGGGGTAAATAGGGTCTCTCAGTGAACCTGGAGCTCATTGGTTTGGCTAGGCTGGCTGGCCAAGAAGTCCCCCTGAATCCTCCTGTCTCCACCCCATTCCCTCAGCACTGGGGCTGCATACAACACCTGACCATCTACATGGGTGCTAAAGATCTGAATCCAGGTCCTCCTGCTTGCATAGTGAGCACCTTACCCCTGAGCCATCTCTCCAGTCCTCTGAAATAATTTGGTGGTGCTTCTCTAGAAAATTCATTGTCATCAGCTCAAGGATAAAGATAATGCCAGAACATTCTAGGTTGCTTAGTGGTTCTGTCAAGTGATGGATCTGGGGGGCCCTTAGTAGGGTGTGCAGTACAGAGGAAACACCCCATAACAATGGAGGGTATACCCCTTCCTATCAATTCACTTCTTGATGGTATTTAGCATCTACTTCTGCTCCCCTTTATTAGAAGAGAACCCATTTCTTCTGTCTAAAGCTATCACTTCATGTCAATATAGATTCCAGATGGGAAGACCATGCATGGTTGTCATAGTGATGGGCACTGCTCTTCCATTCATCCCTAGCTCCTGAGACTACACAATCCAACCATCCCCAGCATCTTCAGAGGTCCTTTATGTGAAAGATCTTCCTTTCACATATCACCAACTGACCATGCTCTGAGATGCTTCCTCAAATCCCCTTGACCCTTCTCAGCACTTGTCTTGTCTTTGGCCCTCCAAGGTCAATCATCCTTGATCCTGGAACCTGTCTGTCTCCTGACTTATCCTTCCTCCCAGCCATCTGCATGCTCACGGCTCTGCTTTCTGCTTGTCTCCCTCAGCCTCTCCTCAGCCCTTCCTAATCATTCTGTCTTCACCACCAAAGGGCTCTCCTGCCTTGACTTCTGGGTCATTTTACTAATCCGTTCAATCATTGACCCAGAAGTCTCCACAGAGCTTTGTGCACTGCAGGAGGGAGTAGGGTTAGTAAGCTCTGTTGAAGGAGATGACACAGGACAAGGCACTCCAGGTGCTTTCTGTCTCTCCTGTGTCCATGATCACATGATGTCCGTGATGTCCTATCAATTTTCCAGCTTTCTATTGAAAGCCTTCCTTCCCGAAAAGCACTCTAACCACATGTAACCAGAGACAACTATTTACCTTTTTATCTCTCCTGTTCCCATTTATTTGGCCCACTTCTGTCTTTGCCTGTCTCCTCTTGGATTAATGCTTGCATGTTTGTCTTATGCCTGATTGGACTGTGGTTTTGGGGGAATAAGCAGCACCCCAGTTTCCAAAACTACCTGATGAACCGAATATTGTCCTTTCTACAACTATTGAACTTTTTCTCTTGCCTGTTTGTCAAGTTCCACAAAACAGAGGCAAGTCTACAAGACTCGGTGCTTTTCCTTCCTTACAGAGGGGCCCAGTTCACCACAGTTCAAGTTAGAAAGATACACCCTGTCTCTGATGCTATGCCCTTGAAACATGCCCCTGCACACGGTTATACCAAACAAAAGATCACTTTTCTCAGTGGAGCCCTCATCCCCCTAGGCCAAGATCTGCATGTCACCCGGCCTCCAAACGCCCTTGGCCCCACCAGCTGCTGTCATCCGCTTATGCATTATTTGCAACAGCTGTAAAGAAAAGGAAGAGGCTTCAAATTGAAGCAGGATGAGGGCAAGGGGGCTCAGTCATTAAAGTGGGTACCTTGCAAATATAAAGATCCTGGCTCGATTCCCAGGACCCATGTGAAAAGATGGGGTTGGCAGATACAGGAGGCTCACTGGGGCCAAGTTGACATATATACAAGCTCTAGATCAACGAGCAGCACTGCCTCAAAGGAAGTAGATTGTGTTCCTGAGGATGGCATCTCAGGTGGCCCTGTGTTCTCCAAAGACACACATGTTTATCAGTGCCAATATATGCACCTGAAAAGCGCGCTCTCTCTCTCTCTCTCTCTCTCTCTCTCTCTCTCTCTCTCTCTCTCTCTCTCTCACACACACACACACACACACACACACACACACACACACTTAAAAAGTTAAATGTGAAATTTATTCCATTTTAGTTCCAGAAACTGCAAGTGTGATCTAATAGGCCTCAGAAAAATCCATGGAGCAATCTGCCCCTCACATGTCTGGAAGTTTTGGAGGGGGTCAGAGATCCTCATGGCAGCATCATTCCAGGTTCTGCCTTCATCTTCCCTTGTCCTTCAAACATCTGTCAGCATCTGTTTTGTCACAGGTAAACAAGTCGTTCCACCCAGGACACACCCTGAACCAGGACAAGCCTGTCTCAAGTCAAGTCTGCAAAGGTTCTTCTCCACATAAGGTCACTTTATGTGGTTCCGGAAGGAGATGAATTGGATGGTTCCCTCCATTCAACCTTGTACACCCAACTCTCTCTGTGTAAGGATTCCCCAATACCCCTGATTATATCGCCCCAGGCCTTTAAACTCTAAAGCTATTCTAAAATTTTCACTACCCTGATCGCCAATCACAGCCTAATTTCTATTTCCTGCTTTTATTTAAGCATTTAAAAGAAGTCCCAGTAGCATCAAAACCCCCTTGCCATTGTTCTTGAGTTCTCAGTAGTCCTCATTGTCCGCTATGTTCAGCGAGTCCGGTTTTATCCCAGGCTTTTTCAGACCCAGGCCAGCTGGCCTTAGTGGGTTCCCGATAGAACATCCCCATTGTCTCAGTGTATGGGTGCACCCCTCGAGCCTAAGCAGTTTGGATGCTCACCTTTCTAGACGTGGATGGAGGTGGGGGTTCCTTGGACTTCCCACAGGGCAAAGAACCCTGATTGCTCTTTGGGCTGAGGAGGGATGGGGACTTGATTGGGGGAGGGAGAGGGAAATGGGAGGCGGTGGCGGGGAAGAGACAGAAATCTTTAATAATAAATAAATTAAAAAAATAAAAGTGAAAAAAAAAAAGAAGTCCCAGCTGAGAGAAAGTAGAAGCCCCAGAGGGCAGGATGTTAATCAGCCTCCTCTCCGGGCACAGCAGCACAGCGCACAGTTCACAAAGGGTCCCCGCAGCTATCTGTTGAGCAAAAGAGGGTCTCTGTGGAGTCTCTGTCCAGTCCTCCATCTGACTTTGAATGGTCCTGCCACTCTATCATCTCCTCTGGTCAGCATTTACTAAGTAAAAAATTAGGTGCTCTCAATAAATACTTGCTGGTTGATTGATTAACCCATCAGCCTGGTTTCCTGCTCTGAGGCATTTTTAAACATGGATCTCCAGGGGGCCAGAGTAGGGGGCATAAGTGGGGCAAAGGATGGGCATGGAGACACTGGGTCAGCAGTCCCACCTTGGAGCTGCTGGGGGCCTGCCCAAGGCTTCGATCTGCCTGAGAGCCCACTTTGGATTCTTCCTAGTGAGGTCAGCACAATGACTTTGGGGGCCATGGACTGTGGAGTAGAATTCACGTTAACAGCAGATGTAATGCATCTCCTTTCTTCCCCATGAAGAACATTCTAGAAAGGGGGAGCTGACCCTGAGCTAGAGATACGACTAGAACCCCTGCTGTCATATACATCACCCTGGGTCTGTATCATGAAGAAAGTACATAATTTCCTGTAGGTAACACCTTTTAAACACAGCCTTCTTTGCTGCATCTGGCACCTGAATCTATAGAAATCTGAATAAGATTATCCTTGGGGTGAAGGAGTTTCCATTGGAAGCCCTGGGGAACAGACTGAGGCAAAGGATGCTAATGATTGTGGAGGATCCTCACAATGAATCCCGTAGACAGAACTGCTGATGAGTGTGTTCATACACAGTCCCTTCCCCTCTTACGATGACACCACAGTTCTCTGAAGACTCCTACTTACAGTAGTGTGAACTAAGAAGGGAGAATAGGATGGCGAACAGGAGGGGGAAACAGGAGCAGGACAGGAGGAGAGAAGGATGGATGAAAAGAAGAAAGTAAAGAGAGAGAGAAGAGGAAAAGGAGAAGAAAGGAGGGAAAGAAACAGGAGAGATGGAGGAATGAAGGAAATGGAGATGAGAGAGGAAGAGCAGGAAAAGGAAGAAGTAGAAAGGGGGAGAAATATATGGACAGAAAGAGGGAAAGAAATGAAAGAATACATATATATACATGTTGAAAGAGAGGGAGCGAGAGGAAGGAAGAGGGAGACCAGGAAACTTTAACCTTGAATTTGGCCATTGGGCAGTTGTTAAACCACATCTTTCACACACACAAAACTTCTTCGCTCTACCATCAGCAGCTGCAGCCTGAAGTAGGTCATGCATCTAGCAAGGACTACGCCGTTGCCATCCATTACTTTACTTTCCTGTGGTCATTTTTCTTCTTCTGAGCAACCCACGTCACCCATCCTCTTAGCACTTACTCCTCTGGGGATTACAGTGCTAAAGCCTGCTTTAGGCTTATCTTGTTTCAATTCCCCTGTATCCATTTCAATCGAATCACTAATGCCACTTATTTTCAGATTTTGTGTGCTTAATAGATTGGGAATATGAGGTCATGTGTCCAAGACGATAATTATTACTCAGGGCAGTGATTGAATGATACTATTGTCTTCCAAATATTAGGAAAGTCAACGGGGCTTTTGTTATGACATCATCTGAGGTGCAGGAATATTAGAGAGAGAGAGAGAGAGAGAGAGAGAGAGAGAGAAAGAGAAAGACAGGGAGACAGAGAATGTGTTTGCGCATGCAGTTCCTGAGTGATCACATGACTCAGTGTGCCCTTCCAAATTAGCAGAAAGTTAACTAATAGAGGCAAAGTGGGATTTTAGTAGGAGATAGGCCTGCACTACCCAGAAACATTCGCCATGAGAAAGTATCCTGCAGAAGTCATGTCTGGGTTCCTAGCGAGTGGCAGTTGGCAACCCTTGACTGTGAGTCACCTCAGTCATTACTTTTTGCCACTCCTTGAAGGACAAGCAGCACTTTTCCATCGATCCCTGTAGGGATATAACTGATTGACGACACTTCCGCTAAAGGGCTCCTCCTATTCACAAAGTACCCTTGGTGGGTGATATGAACTAAGGGTCACCATTCATACCAAAGGACTCACCCAGAGAAATCTGAGGAGAAATTTGCTGAACAGATTCAAGGCAGGAACAGAAGGTGTTAGAGACCAGGGGCATGATGAGAAACAACTTGGCATTTTGTTCTTTGTATTTTGAGCAATCAAAGGTTGGTGGTTGATAAAACAAATGTTGAAATGCCAAGAGTGGTGTCTCCTATGTGGCCAGTCAGCTTTCACACATCTCTGAACTCACTCCTGATCTAGATCTAATCCCCATAGGACCCACGACAAGGAGGCTGCCTGGACTGGGTTTATGTTGCAGTCTCTACCCAGTGGTATTTTATGCCCTAGTCATTCTTTCTCTCCCTCAAGGTCATTTCCACCCATCACCTCTAATCAGTAGCAGCATAGTGCTATCAAGATGAGCCCTGTCGGTCTAAAGACTGCTGGATGTAAAGATACTTCCTAATTTGATCTTCCTGCATCATTCATGGGGTAACTGATCATAGGGGAAAGCTTGAACCACAGCTCTCTTGTGCCTCAATGTCTTCCTAAAAATATGAATGACAACATCTATATTACCCACACTAGTCTATTAATGTCATAACTCTGTTCCAGGGATGAGGAAGATGGCTTCTCAAATAGACGTTATGGTTTTTTTTTGTTTGTTTGTTTGGGTTTTTTTGTTTTGTTTTGTTTTGTTTTCGAGACAAGGTTTCTCTGTAGCTTTGGTGCCCATCCTGGAACTAGCTCTGTAGAACAAGCTGGCCTCGAACTCCCAGAGATCCGCCTGCCTCTACCTCCCGAGTGCTGGGATTAAAGGTGTGCGCCACCACCGCCCGGCTAGACGTTATGTTTTATGTTCATCAGATTTCCATCACTGTAACAAAATGCCCAAGACAAACAGCTCCCGAAGAGGAAGAATCTATTTTGCCTCATGTTCACAGAGGTTTCTGCCCATGATCAACTGGCTTTCTTGATTTGAGCCTGCGATGAGACACAGCATTGTGATGAGGGGTAGCACAGGATGCAGAAAAGGGGTTCACATCACTTTGGACAGAAAGAAAAGAGGGAGGGTTCAGAGTCCCCAAATATCTTCTAGTGACCTAGTTTCCCACCTCCTAATGTTTCTACCCCCTCCCAACAGTCTCATAGGCTGTCAAAGAAGCCATTTAGTTTAAAAACTGATGGTGTATATTCCACATATTTAGATGGTAACGTATTTGAAAGAATAAGCCAGAGTTGGTGGTCTAAGTGGATTCAGTTAGGAGTGAAGTTGAAAAAGTCATGTACGTGAAATTCTGTATGGAAATAGTTCACCAAGCTTGTATATGAAATGCTGTATTTCCTTTTGGTAGTGATCCTGTTGGACTATATTTGACACATGGGGATGGAAACATGAAGAATAGAGGATTAGCAATGTTCCAACATTCATTTTTCACCATTGTCTGTGAGTGTCTAGAGTCCCAAGGACATTGCATGGATTCTTCCTCTACTGTTTATAATGATTTGGAGGTGCAGGATGTAGTCCACTCTTCCATGTTTCCTTGCTGCCCACAAGGACCCAGAAATCAACTCAAGGGTCAGTCAGGTCTATAAACAGTTAATATGAATTTATGAATGCCAGATGCTAAAATTCAGCCATGTGTCAGCTCCAGGGGAGAAGGGGGATCTGTCAGGGTGGGTTGTCTGAAAAGATTCATGCAGGTCATAGATTGGCAGGATTTCTAGAATGTTCTGTCTATTCCTTGGCATTCACTGGTTCTTCCCTACCTTTCAATGGGTTTCCAGGAGGTGACATTTATAGAGGATAGCAACATCCTCTGTCACTGTCCAGTTTCATTTAGATCCCACCATAGAAACGTCATCTTCTTGTGCCATGGAACCTTGAGAACTCTTCTCCTTCTGGAAGTTTCTATTTGAGGTTCCTGGTCAGATTACCAATAGAACAGGATGTCTTCATGTGAAATCTCCCTATTCATGAGTTACTTCCTGAATAGAATGTCAGAACTCCGGGGGAAGAAGGGCATGCAAGAGAGTGAATGACACCCTGAGTTTCAGTGGTGGGACCCTAAAGTGATACTTTCCAGGGTGAGCGTCCCTGTTTGATTTGGCTTCAGTTTTCTAACAGGGGTTCTTGCTATTGAGCCCTGACTGTCCTGGAATGCACTATGTAGCTTAGCATGGCTTAAAAGTTGCAGTGATCTTCCTACTCTGCCTCCTGAGTACTGGGATAACAGATATAATATCTCTCTCTCTCTCTCTCTCTCTCTCTCTCTCTCTCTCTCTCTCATTTACTCTGTGATCTAAACCCATGAGATGCAGGAGTAAATTCTAAATGAGTCATTCCCCCCAGTTAATCTTATCCAAAGTGTATCTCATCAAAGCCATGAGTGTTTCTTAATGGATACAGGTTGACTATCAAGATTAACCACCACTCTCCCTCTAAGTGTGGGTTAAAGTTCATGTCTGTTTTTCTGTAGCCATTGACTTGTCTGCAGAGGAATGTGGAGATGGCAGAGGGTAGGACCAGGGACCTCCATAAAGTGGGAGCACTCTTGTGGGCAGACGGGGAATGCGCATTAAGATGAAGAGAAGGCTAAACCTTGGTTACAAACACAAAATTACTATTAATTGGCATTAACAATCTGCTTTGTGTCTGACCTATTTCTTAATAATTCTGAAAAGATCATCCCATTTTCATGGAAGAAAATGGAGCCACGGCTGTTGCACCGGGCAGCTTTCCTACTAAATGGAAAGGCCAAAGTGCAGTTCAGATTTTAACACTATTTCTGTGTGTGTATTAGGACTTCAACCAACCTCTCAGGAATAGTCTAGGCTTCAAACACACAAGTCTTTCTTGAGGGGACCCCACATAGGAAAAGTATCAGATACCGGTGCATCTCTACACACTTTGGGGGTACTCCCTGTGGCCTACCCTTTGACAGATTTTTTTAAATTTCTTTTCTAATCCAGAAAACCCCTCTACTCTTCATTAGCTAAAACACCCTCTCCACACGGAGCCAGAACTTGGCTTTGTAACTCTCCAACCTCCTCCAAGTTAATAACTGTCCGTCTTGCACCTGGCCAGTCGTGTGTGAGCCTCTGGGCTCTGAACTCTGGCCAGCGACTGTATCTGAGCTGGGGCCCACCTGCTCCTCAAAGAGCTAAAAGCTCCGAACTGAGCTTGCATGAAGGAATTCTGCTGTGGTTAGGCACAGTGTGCTTGCAGGAGAAAACTGGGGCTTCAGGCACACAGGACAAGGAATGTTCCGGAAAACCTGGCCTTGTGACAAGACCTAAAAGAAAGAAAAACTTTACATTTCAATAAATTTCCATATGCAATAAGTTTATTGTGTTTTTCAACGTTTTCTTTCCATGTTCATTATTGGATTTTTGAGAAATACTTGTTTAGGAAAGAGGGAGAAACACAGTCTCCATCCTCAGAATGGTCCAGAAGCATTGTCTGTATTTGCATTTAAACGTACACACATTATCATCACCAGAATGCACTGAAAGTCCAAGAAACAGTGTGAAATTCGTGGGAAAGCAGAATCTCACACCAAAAGTAATTAGATTTGCTCCTTTAGTGTGGCTGCCTTGTGATCTGAGGCGCATGGATAGCACAGCTTGGGGCACTGGTTATTGTTTGAAGCAGAAGCAAACCCCACAGGCTCCATCTTTGGGTGCTCAGTCTACAGCTTTGGCCACCATCACTGTCTGGATGGTTGTGAAGCCTTGGGGAGGTACAGCCTGGCTGGAGGATGCAGGTCTCTAGGGATGGGCCATGCAATACCTACCCCTTATTCCAACACTGCTTATCTGTTTTCCTGGAGGTTTCCATGTGAACAGGGGCAGCCTCATGTCCCCGCCATTGTGATTGAGTCGTTGGATCACACCTTCCAATCTGTGCTGGACTGAAGCAGCAAGAACAAGTCCTTCCTCCCAAGTTGTTGCTATCAGGAATCAGCAACTGACATAGTATTTAACTGTCACAACTAAACCGTGTTACATTTCCGTTGCAATAAAATACCCTGGCGAAAAGCGAAAAGCAGCTTAGGAGAGAACAGCTTTTATTTCAGCTTACGATTCTGATTCACAGCCCAGGCAGGAACTTTAAACAGCCAGTCACATTGCATCCATAATATACCCCCTCTGTCTGTCTGTCTGTCTGTCTGTCTGTCTGTCTCTCTCTCTCTCTCTGTGTGTGTGTGTGTGTGTGTGTGTGTGTGTGTGTGTGTAAACCAACATTTAAGATAAGTGTGTTTTCACGTAATCGTTCTTTAAGGATTAGTACCATGCACAATGACTCTTACTGTTCCTTTCCTCTATCCCAGAGACAATATAGACTGCTTTGCAATTCATTCCCTAAAACAGAAATGTCCAACAACAGCAAGCACTGATATTGACATCTTCTAGAAACGAGAGTACCAAGGCTCAGAGGTTACCCATCTTGTCCAAGGTCACCGTTTGAGACTGTAGTTAAGTCCAGACCCAGGTTTCCTGGGTTCTGCAGCTCATGCTGCAGACAGTTTGCACAGGGTGTTTTGCTGATGGGCAGCCTGCTTTGCTCTGTCTCTGCAGAGCCTGGCCCCTGTCGCTCTGGGTACTGAGTGTGGCATTCTTCTCCCCTGTCCTTTGCATGTGAGTGGTCAGAGGGCAAGTTCAGGGAAGCTGAGGAGTTGCCCCAATCATAGTCTCCCCAGCAGAACCACAGGCGCAGGGATCCTCAGACGTGGAGACTGGCCAGGGGGCCTTGTGGCAAACATCCCTGGACTTTGCAGGGAACAATGAGCGCTGAACTGCAGGTGACCTGGCCTGCTAATCACTCCCTGATTACCAGCTAATCAGTGCCTTGTTTGGGACATGAATCCCAAATCCCTTTGGACTGGGCTGGGCTCTGGCAGGGCCCAGTCACCAGGCTAATGTGGCAGGGGTGAGGTGGGGGGTCATGTGTTTCAGTACAGAGTGGCCAAAGGCCACCTTCAGAGGAGCGGTCACGCGATCTGTCTCTCTTCTGCTGGCTCTGGACACCCACGGAGCTTGTCAGCAGCGTAAATATGAAGAGAAGGAGAGGGAGGAAAGGGCAACTCCTCCCTTCTGGACTCTGCAGAAGAAAGTCAGGCAGCCCTTACAGGCGCCGCGTGAACAACAGACTCCTTTTTCAAGACTTCCAAAATCGGTCTTGACCGAGATGGTGAAATAACATCCAGCGTTAATAGGCTCAGGGCTGCTTCTATAATCAGAACTATACCACCGTCATCACCACTGCTATCATCACCCTCACCATCAGTCCCACTAGCATCATGACCATAGCGTTGTGAACACCATCTTTATCTTCGCCACTACTGCCATCATCACCACGGGTATCACAACTGTCAATATCATTATTATCACTATTACCACCACTTCCTATGTCACCACCACTGCCACTACCATCATCTCCAACACAGCTACCATCCCCCTCACTATCACCAACACCACAACCACTTTCACCATTCCCACCATTATCAGCACCAGCATCAACATCACCCTTGCCAGCACAACCGACATCAACACTGCTGTCATCATTACCAGCAATGGCACTACCATCACTGTGCCCTCAACAACAATGCTACCATCAAATCCTGCTGCCACACCATCACCACCGTGACTGTGAACACCGTTACAGGCACCACGACCAGCACTACCAACACCACAACTACCATTATGACCACCACCTGCTCCACTACCACAACCATGTACATCTTCACATACCATGATCGTGTTCACCATCCTGTCACCAACAACATCACCACCACTACCTTCAACTTTACCAACAGCAAAGCAACATTACCATGGCTACCGCCTTTTGATGCCATCACCATGCCTGTCACTGTTTTCAGCACTGCGTACCACTCTATGTCCGGAACACACTTTGGACAAGTGTTTCGAACACACAGATTTGAAAGTCAAACAGGGTCTACTCTGAGAATACCAGTTGTTTGAATTAATGTTAGGACTTAGTTTCCCCTAATAGAAAGGGGCTGGTTAGCCGGGCGATGGTGGCGCACGCCTTTAATCCCAGCACTCGGGAGGCAGAGGCAGGCGGATCTCTGTGAGTTCGAGACCAGCCTGGTCTACAGAGCTAGTTCCAGGACAGGCTCCAAAGCCACAGAGAAACCCTGTCTCGAAAAACCAAAAAAAAAAAGAAAGGGGCTGGTTGCAATTCTAGTTCCTCAGACTGGCTTATGCAGGAAATTCAAGTTCGCCCTCATCGTTGTCATCCTTGTCCTTATGTCTGCCCCACTCCAGTTCAACACACAACTCACTTTCTGTCTAGAAAATGGATTGGCTCCTCATCCCTAATGTTACAGGAGCCTCTCTGCTCTGGCATTGAAAGCGGGGCTCCAGCCATTGCAATCTTGGTAGAAGAAAGTCTCAGCTTTTGAAGCAGCTATTTGAGTTCAAATCTAGATCTGCTTTGTAAAAGTCAACCGACCTGGGAAACTTCCCAAACCTCCCACCCCTGTCAAACTTTTCCTTGGAAAAGTATGGGAAGAGGATATGAGATAAGCCATATAAAATCCCTGCCGATCACAGGCGCAGAGCAGACAGCCAATCCATCAAGGAGAGGACACTCATCAACAATTCATCTTGGAATACACAATTCCCAGGCACTGGAAAACATGTGCTGTGTCTGTATAGACTCCTCATGGGGGCTCGTGCCTGTTTTCCTCCCTCTTCTAGATGGAGCGGAGCTGTACACTCTGACCAGCGCTGTGGGTGTACTGCCGAGGCCTCATAAAACTCCACCTTTGACCAGCTGATTCAGTTCTAGGAAGCTGGTCAATGTTTGACTATCTTTCTCCAAACATGTAAAAAACAGTTCATCAGGTTAGCTCAGATGAATTACTGCTCCTTGGGAGATTTCCAGATATTGGATCTCCTTCAGAAACAGTTGAATTCCATCCTGTTCTTAGGAATACAGCTCCCAGTCCCACTCTAATGGCCGATACAATGCGAACACTTGGCTGTGTCTTACAAGAAGACGCCAATCTCGCATTTCCTGCTTCAGGAATGGAGCCTCGGGTCCTGGATCTCCCAGAGGAAGTATGGAGACCAGCTGTCCTTTACCCCATCTTATTCTTACAGCTCCCAGGCCTTGACAATTGCCTAGTGAGCATTAGTGTAACAGAGGTTCTTAAAACATTTTCACAGTAAGAGGAAAAGGAAATCTTGTTGCATCCACAACTCTCCTGTGTTCTGAATAGAATGCTACTGTGTGTATTGACTTCTTTAGCAGTTCCTGGGATAAGGCAAGAGGCAAACTGAAGGGAGAAAGGGTTTGGGGGGGCTCTGGTCTGGGGTTTACCTATCACGGTGAAGAAGTTCTGGCAGTAACAGAATGCATGCATCATTGCATCTGCTGCAAGGAAGGAGAGAGTAATGGCAGAGCAGGCTCAGCTTGCTTGCTGTTTTCTGGTCAATCTGGGATGCCAGTCCACAGAATGGTTCCGCCGCCGGTAGACTGGGGATCCAGCTGATGACCAGAAGCTAATCTAATCTAGACATTTCCTCCAGGATGTGCACAGAGACATACTTGCTAGAGGATTCCAAACCCTGGGAAGGGGATGATCACACTAACCACACACTCAGCGTACTTCATGAAGCCCAGCACAGATCTCTCGGAGGAACTCTGTCTTTGGCATTGAAGCATGGTCTATGTGAGAGGAAAGTCACGAACAATGGTGATAAATCCCAACATGATATAAAGAAGGGGTCAGTTAGCACCTGCTTGAAGAAACACTGGGTCACACGCTGCTCCTGTGATATCAGGACAGGTAAATTGACAACGAAGAAGACTCTAACAGTCATTGCATTCCTTGGGGAATTATCCACCATTTGAAAAAGCTACTGAAGACAAAAGGAACTGACCAACAGAGCGCTTATAAAAATTTTTTTGAACAGTTTTAGATTCAACGTGCATGTTACAATCTAGAATCTTCTGAGTTGGCCGCTTTTACTTCACAGCTACCAGTTGAGGGTATTGTTTAGAGCAGTGCTGTGTTCAGAGTTTCATGGCACTGAGTTGGCCTGGTTGCTTTCCTTATTGTGTGCACCCAGCATTGTTGTTTTAAGATCTCAACTTCCTGTGCCTGGTAACCCCGGAAGATAAATTCCAATAGCTTCGTGACTTCATTAACCTCTCATTTCTGCAAGAACATTCTACCCTGTCACCTCGCTGGTCCAGTAACCACAGCCACGGACCCTACTACCCTGTCCCATTCTCTCTCGTGAACCTGAGCAAGGATTGCCAATAGATAGTCCAGAACTGGAGGTAGTGGCTGGAATGCTCATTTTTGGTCAGCTTACTCTTTAGAGTTAGGCTTATGTGAGAAATCATGTTTGCTCATTCTCTCCTCTCCTGCTTTAACAGTGTCTATAGACTGTGTAAATTATCAACAGTGGAAGTATATGTAGTTCACAGTTCTGAAGGCTGGTGGGGCACAACTGATAAGGGTCCTCTTGCCATGTCAGAACAGGGCAGAAAGCTGGTCGTGCACAGAAAGAGATATATATGAAAGAGCTGTGGAGAGTGAGATAAAGACAAATAGACAAACATACACAGAGATAGATGATAGATAGATAGATAGATGATAGATAGATAGATAGATAGACAGATTGATAGATAGACAGACAAACAGACAGACAGACAGATAGATGATAGATAGATTCTTCAGTAACCATCCCAATCCCTCGATAATGGCACTGACCTCTTCATGAAGGCAGAGCCCACATGAACAAATCACCTCCTAGAGGCCTCATCTGTTGGGGCTGCCACAGTGCCAATCATATTCACTGTACCGCCTATGCTCCAGTAGCTCAGGTTTGCTTTTGTTGCATTCGCCTTTCTCATGTCGGCCCATCCAATGGCTCTAAAGCTGTTGCTCACAGACTGAGCTTGGCATCTCTCTGAAGACTTGATGTGTTGAAATGCCTCTTTGCATTACATCATAGTTCTGGCTCTCCATTTTTACAGCCCTTTCTCTTATGCTTGTTGGATTTTGGTGATCCCTTTCTGGTCGTTAACTTGCAGGTTTCCCATCACTTACCTTCAATTAGCTCTGTGTCCTGGAAACTGTAAATATTCTATTCTAACGTCTTTTTGATTAGCTTCATCTTTGATATTTTTCTTTAAAAAAAAATCCTCAATTAGGGTATCAAGTCTACCTTTTGTTTTGTGACATTAGCTCTCCTGTAGAAAGTTTGTCTCTAAGTCACAAAAACTGTACTAATTTCCTTCTGCTAGTCTTATAGTATTTCCTCCTGGGTTAATCACTCACTCAAGAGGCACATATAGATGCTGTGGCTCTCTATACAATCACAGTCAGCTCCTCTATGTTGTCTAGTAAATACACGAACCATCTTCAATAAGTTTTGAGTCATCTTAATCATATTTGAAATCTTCATGTGTGCATATTTCTAACTCTGGAGCCTCTGCTCTGTTCTGGCTTTCTATTCTGGAGCCCACTCATACTGATTTTGTTAGGAGAGCCTTGGGGTAGACTCTGCCTCAGCTTCCCCTCTGCCATGGCTGTGGCCCAGCCACTTTCTGTCTTCATCTTTCTACACCATTTCTTTGTTTTACAAAAATAAGATGAAAATAAGCAAATGTTGGTGGACCTTTGAGAGGAAAAGATTGAATTTGGTTGTCACTATGAAAGGCATTTATCTTTGTGTACTTTGTAAGACGAGTCTTGTCTGAGATGTTCTGTCACTGTGAGTGTACCTATGTAGTGTGGCTATGTCTGTGTGGTATGTATGAATGTATGTTCACTTGTGTGGCATGGTGTGTGCATGCATGCGTGTGTGCGTGTGTGTGTGTGTGTGTGTGTGTGTGTGTGTGTGTTATGCAGATGTGCTTGCCTCTGAGGCAACATGGAGGCAGGGGGTTGATGATGAGTGTTTCCATTGATTCCTGCCCACCTTAGTTTCTGAGAGATTCTCTCCTGGAACTTGGAGCTTACCTTTCCAACTACACTACACGACAGTGAACCCCCAGAATTCTCACATCTGTCCTCTTGGCCTTACACTGACATTACAGGCAAGAACCACTGTGTCTGGCTTTTCCCAAGTATTCTGGACCTAGAGCTCAGATTATTTGTCCACCCAGCTATCTCTTCAGGCTTTCATTATGATTTCTGAGTCATGTATAGGTACATGGAGCACCGTTAAAGAACCAGGGCTTTCTCCCGCTGCTGCCTATCCCTGTCCTGGGGAACCCAGGAGAACCAGAGATCTGCTGTTGGTTGGTTACTACTGCTAAATCCAAATTATACTTGAAGAATGATTCTGCTCAGGAAGCTGTGCTTCAGGGCTCAGATTCCACCGCCGCAGCCACCCCCCCCCCCCCCCCACTTAAACTTGTGGCTTCTTGGCCTGAAGCCTGTTCTTTTCCCAAAATGTTTGTTAGTACAGTGGCTTTTTATGGCACTTCATGGAAAAACTAAGGGGTGGAGGGGAGATGACTGTATTCAGTGAACCCACCCACTTTACCCTTCTCTTACTGGAATTCAAATCCTCTTCATACCTTGTTAGCAGAAAAAAAAGAAAGAAAAAACCCTTCGAGAATATTTTTTTCCACTCAGGCTTGCAAGTGGGTTCTTTACCTCTTAACTTGGGCCAGGACAAATGCCATTCAGGCTCTGAAAACAGCCTGCTATTTAGAAAGGTCTCAAGGCAGCCTTTGCATAACATTTATGACTTCTGTTATCTTTACAGGATCTCCTGGAGGGAGCCAGGGAGACTCAGGGGGTAGAGGTCACTTCATCCTTGCAGAATTGACCCTGCAAGCAAGCAATGTTGGGGGCCTCCTATTTAACTCTATCTTCCTGGAGCTTGTCCCTAGCCTTCGAAGACCACTTGGGATCTTAGGGAGACCCGAGGAGCCCTTTACAAACGGAGGCCACGGCTCTGCTTCTAGCCAGGGGAACCTGGCTTCCGATAAAAGCTGTGCTCCGATAAGGGTGGCAAGTCGGAGGCACTGGGGCCCAAACAAGGTCCTCTAGACAAATCATGCTGTCCTTAGATTCTTAGAACTTAGAACCAGAGCCCGTGCTACACATGCCTTTGAGATTATCTGCGACAATTATCTAAAATTAACTTCGGTTTTCAAATGAAAAACATTTAGGGGAGGATCAGATAAGAAGGACGCCTATTTATAATACTTGTTGAGGGAGGGGGGGAAAAGAGGGGGTAGCGACCTTTCTTTGTTATTTATTCAAAACATAAAGAGACTCACCCTCCCCCCTCCCCCCCACATCATCACTTCTTAGAGGAAATGCAGTTTCTAAGAGGAAGTCTAGATGCTTTCTAGATGCAGTCAGAATGGGCTTGTACCTTCTGAAGCACTGAATTTAGAAGTCAAAATGTTTGTGCACAGGACGAAAGCAGGGTCTGCTGGGTCCTGGCTATGAAGTGGATACTGATGGCTCTTATAAGTGAGGAGAGGGCAGAGTTCATCCGAAGGAGGCAGCCGGTGAGGTCTCTGGAGCTGAACAGACTCACAGTGGAAACATGGGAAGCAGACCAGCTCAGGTGCCCCCTGCAGTAGCTCTATGACTGTTATCCTTGTGTCCTTCCCATAGGCGAGGGAAATCAAGTTGGAAAGGAGGACAGCAGGACCGAGTCCAGAATCCACCTCCTTAGCATCGTTGACAAATGATCTCCTTGCTCTGGCTTTCACTCCTGGTGTGGTTCCATTCTTCGCACCATAGATTAAAAGCTGTAACAAGTGGCTAGGTGTGGCGGTACACGCTTTGAATCCAAGAACTTGGAAGGCAGAGGTAGACAGATTCGGTGAGTTCTAGGTCACCTAGGGCTACATGGGGAGGTCCTGCCTCAAAAGTAGCTAAATAAATGAAAGCAAGAAAGAAATAAAAGAGAAGCATGGAAATCTAAGGAAGCATGTCGAGAAGGGGGGGGGGTGTTCACCCCCCTGTTCAAAGGGCAAATTCCAGTGAGAGCAGCAACAATGGGTCTAAGAGAAGCCACAGCTGACTGAGCCCTTGCTCTTGACGGATGTCAAGAGCAGACGTACAGCAGAGGATGTACAGCAGAATTGCTGTAAGATTTAGTCAGGCAGGGTATTTCATGCCTATAATTCCAGTTCTCTCAAAGCTGAAGAAAGAGGATTCTAAGTTCAGAGCCAGCCTGGGCTATATAGTGATGATGTCACATGTATATATTCTACCAGATGCCATCTTTCTGTGACTGCGCATGTCCGGTGTGTGCTCTCATTTAACCTTCACAGGCACTGTACATACAAGGTCATGTGAAAGGTGAGAAGCAGACTTAGCAGTGATGACTGCCGCTCTCACCAACAGAAGAGCCAAAATTTGAACCACACACTCCACTGCAGCACACAGTATCTCTTTGCCCCCAAGGCATGTTGAGTGTCAGCTATTTCCAGAGGCTTTGGGCCATATAGATGCTGGGCCGTGCGGATGCTGGGCCGTGCAGATGCTGGGCTGTGTGGATGCTGGGCCGTGTGGATGTTGGGCCGTGTGGATCCTGGACTATGTGGATGCTGGGCCTTGTGGATCCTGGGCTGTGTAGATGCTGGGCAGTGTGGAGGCTGGGGCATGCGGAGGCTGGACCATGTGGATGTTGGGTAGTTTGAATGCTGGGCCTTGTGGATGCTGGGCCGTGTGGATCCTGGGCCGTGTGGATGCTGGACCATGCGAGGCTGGACCATGCAGATGCTGGGCCGTGTGGATGCTGGGTCTTGTGGATCCTGGGCCGTGCGAATGCTGGGCCGTGCGGAGGCTGGACCGCGTGGAGGCTGGGGCATGTGAATGCTGTTCTTGACTTTTTTTCTTCCTAGACACAGGTTGGCACAGAACAAACAGTGCCGAAGACAAAAACAGCCCAGTGAGAAATATTTAACTCGTGTACTTCCAGACACTCTAGCGCATCCTACCTTTGTTCCTGGCCAGAAACAAATAAAAGTTGAGGGGGGAGGGGGTATGTGATCTCTGGCAACTTAGAGCCATGTTCCCTGTGCACTTCATGGGTCCCAATGGAAGCAAAAGCTTTCCCTTAGGCATTTGTACTCTTAAGTCAAAGACGCAGGTGGTTAGGAAAACCATGTCACCATACCAACACAACCACCAAAAAAAAAAAAAAAAAAAAAAAAAATTCCCTCTTTTGGAAAACATCCCAGCACAACATGAAGTGGCCACGGCTAATTCAAAGAAGCAGGCATAGTTCTTAAACGTTGAAAGTTCTGGATGGTTCTAAAAGGTCTTTCACAAGACTCGTGCCCAAGGCCACATTCGTAAAACCATAATCATTCCCCTCCCGAGGTTTTGTTTATCTGGCCATTCAAAAAAAAAAAAAAAAAAAAAAAAAAAAAAACTTAAAACAACTCTTACTTGGGACTGCCTGACAAGATCTGTTTTTCCAGCTGTGGCATCTGAAAAGGACACTGGAGGGCTGGTTTGGGGTCTGATATTTTTCAGACTAGAATAGTTTCTTAGACAATGTTACCGGGTTGAGCTGCATACTGAGCGGGTTATTTATCCCGCTCAATCGCACACCTGTTTGGATATGGGCTGTTTTCTGGTATTTAAGCCATACTATTTCTTGCCAATTGCTTTATCTGCAGGGCCCTGTGGTTTTGCAACAAATGGTTTTTATTAAGTCAGAAAAGAACACCAGTTGCCCCATGATCATTACTTAGTGAAACCAAAATAACTTGTCACTGACTTCTCATGGGTTATTGTTGAGGAACTGGGCCCTGCAACCAAGAGTCAAGCTATTGGGGGGTCAGGGAAAAATAACGAAGTCGTTTGGGGCTAAATCCTTTAATTAATTAAAATGTTTTTGAAAGGTTTATTCCTTATTGTGAATAAGCATGTTTCAGGGCATGGGCAATATTGCCCTTTTAGACTGAAATGGGCCATTTACCCACTGTGAAAGTCCTGGGGTTCAGAGATGATAGAGAATGTGGGTGAAAAACACGATTCCAGTTTCATTGATTTTACTGGAACCTTTAAAATCAGGATACAATGGTATGATGGCTATTCTTGGTTGTCATCTTGACTATATCTGGAATGAACTAAAACCCCAAAAATAGAGGGTCTGTGAGGAATTTCGGCTTAATTTGAGGTGGGAAGATCCACTTCTAATCTCAGTCTTTGAGTTAAGAAGATGCACCCGTGATCCAGATCTAATCTGGGCCATGCCTTCTGCTGGAAACCTATATAAGACACGAAAGAAAGAAGATTCTGCTCTTTGCCTGCTTGCTCTCACCTCGCTAGCAAGTGCATTCCTTCACTGGTCTTAGAGCAGACTTCTTCGGGATTTCAGTGTATACTGAAAACCAACTGAGATATTTAGCCTCCTGGACTGGGCAACTAATGAATTCTTGGACCTTCCGCTCATAGCCAACCACTGTTGGATTAACTGGACCACAGCCTGTAATTCTTTCTAATGAATTTCTCTCTATATTCAGCGATTCACTCTCTACATTCCGTTACTCTAGAGACACCTGACTAATGCACACAGGCTGGAGAAATAGCTCAGCTATTTACTTTTTTGCAAACTTGAGGACGTACCCAAGTTCAATCCTCAGAATTAACACAAGCAAAATCTAGGACTAGCGCCTCTGATCCCAGGTCTGGAAAGGCAGAGCCAGCAGGATTTCTGAGGTCACCTGCCAGCTGGCCTATGCTATCTGCCTAGGCCCTGACAAGTGAGAGAACTTAATAGACAAATGGTGAAGAGCACCTAGGACTGACATCTGAGGACGTCCTGTTGTCCTGAGGCACCATATATACGTGTGTGCACACATCTGCACCTATGCGTACATGCGCACATGCATGTGCACACATGCATACACACACACACACACAGAGACAGAGAGACAGAGAGAGAGACGGGGAGATATGTACCCATACACACAGAGAGACACAAAAAAGTAAATAAATACAATCTGAATATTGTAGGATAAGCTTTGCCCCAGATCTTGAGGTGAAGAAATGACTAAGCAAAGTCTCTATATTCAGGGAATCACAGGTCACATTCTGATACGTCTACAATCAATATTAGGGACTCTGAAAATGTATGCATAAATCCTAGAGCAGTAACCAGGAACTTATACTGAGTTTCAGGAATGTATATCTGAGTGTTAATAACAAGAGAGGAATTATTTCCTTAACGAAAAACAAACATAAACGAGCAAAGCCATAGGATAGTAGTCTTCTATAGTTGCATAACAAATATCTCCTCAAATCTAGTGGTTTAAACAACAAACATCTATTTTCTCATAGTTTCTTGAAGGAAGGAGTGTCCCTACAAACACCATGGCCATCAGAGTAACAATTCATAGGAAGAATTGTTCAAGATGACTCAGTAGCTGGAGTCGGATCAAACTTCGGAAGTCTGACCCTGAATAGCTTAGGGTGTATTTAAGGCCTGCACAATTTGCTGAAAAACTTTCCTAGAGATGATTAACCCATTCCTATGTGCACAGCGAAGCTTAAGACAAGGCTTCAGCGAAACGCTTTGTAAAGTACACGTGATATCTTCCATAAAGATGGGTTCTACAGATTGGCTGAGGAAAACAAGCTCATGAGAAAGGTCTTGGGGAGGATCTGGAGAGGCATGTGTCAGCAACACAGGTAGAGCAAAGGTCACCAGAAGTACATGGAACATCTTCCATAATGGCTCTACAGATCAACAGAGAAAAACAAGTTCACGATAAGGGCCTGTGGGAGGGGCCAGTGTAGTCTGGGCCACACAGAAAGGGAATTAAAGGCTACATATGCTATTAACCATGTCCGCTCCCAGCCTTCTGGGTGGAAAACAGATTAGGCGTCTGTCCCCTTCAGGAGATAACCCTGGGTGTGTAACATTCCTGACTCCTCTAGTGTTTATCTGTAAACACAAGAAACTCTGTGCCTTCCACACCTTCTATGGGGTGTATACCCCACGCAGGGCTTAGCTGGGTGACAATCCCTTACTCAGCTTTCTATTATTGGAACGTGCCCCCCCCCCCCCAGTTAACTTAAGAAGAGGAGGGGTTTACTTTCTAGGTTTAAGTCAGTCACTAATTGGTCCTGTCGCTTTGAACCTCTGGTGATAAACTCATGTCTGATGCGTACAGTAGAGGAGGATTTTTCACTTCATAGCCAGACTGCTATGAAGAAGAGAAAAAGGTAAGAAATTCCATGACCCTTACAAGGCACAGTTCCGAGAACGCTCTAATAGGCTCCAGCTCCTCAAAATTGCACCCTCTCAGTAGCAGCAAGAGGCTATAGACCAAGCCTTTAACACATGGGCCCTCCTGCTTCTGCCACCCGAGATGACAGGCAGACACCACCATACTCAGCTTCGCCTTGTCTTACTTCATTCAAGTTGCTATTCCCTCTGTAATAATACTTCTAAAACCGCCTTAAATCTCAGACCCCCAGCCAACAGCATGGGCCCTGGGCTCTGATTCCACAATGCAGCATGCTCTTAGGTCTTAGAAAGACTGCGAGTCCGCGGATGTCACTTCAAGAAGCAAAGTCCTGGGCCATACTGTTACGTTCCCTCTGCTAGTCTCTCTTCTTCAGTGGCTACCCTACTTGCTTGAACTCCTAAATTTAGGCTGGCATGCAGAGATAGAAATGGTCAGTGATGCTCTTATTCAAATTTCTTCCCCTCCTGCTTCAGATTCCTCACGGGGCTATTTCTGACCACGTTTCTTCATCTGAGCACTTGCTGTCGTTCACACCAAGAACGTGGCTGTCATCCTGCCATTCTAATCTTCACTCATCCTTGAGGGTACACTAAATCTCTGTGTAATCTCTCCTCCGACTTCCAAGACAGCTTATGATCTTCCAGGTATCCACTTTCTGGTACATGTTCCAGGAGCAAATCACTGGCTGCCGTTTTTTATGATGCATCTTTTCTTCCCAACTGTCTAGCCAGTGAGTGGCAAAGACTGAACATTCTTCACATCACAGTGGCTGGCATATAGTGATTATTACCACATACCCAAACAACAATGGCTATTTCGTAATTCATTGATGAAAATCAGAGCTTTTGAGGGGAGTCATCAAGGGCGGTGGCCATCTTTCCCCACACAAGCTGGTCCCTCCATGTATCAGCAACTTTGAATTTTTGTGACAAAGTACCTCACAGAAATAACTTTTGGCAGCGGAGATTTATTTGGGATCATGGTATCAGAGGGTTTCAGTTCATTATGGCTGGGTAAAAAAATGGTGGCATTCATGGTAGTGGGACTGTGTGGAAGAGACTCTTCACATCATGGTGGACCAAGAACCAATAGAACACCAGAAGCAGGAGACAAATTCTAACCTTTGAAAGCCAATTAGTGAGATGCTTGGTCTACTTGAGGGACTCCTAACAGTGGGATCAGGGGGCTGTCCCTGAAGTTTTGGTTGGTTTTGGGAACCTATTTCTTCTGCTGAGATGTTTTACAAGCCTTAAGATGAGGGGAAAAGCTTAGTCCTACCTCAACTTGATGTGCCATGCTTTGTTGGCACCCATGGGAGGCCTGCCCCTTTCTGAACAGAAAAAGGGGAAGGACAGATTTTGAGGGGATGGCAGAGAGGAGATGGGAGAAGGAGATGGAAAGATAAGAGTGAGGGGACACTTCAGTCGGGATGTAAAATAAATTTAATTATTATTAATAAAACAATAAATAAGTCTTCTCTCTTCAAATGATTTAATTAAGCAAAAAAAAAAAAAAAGAAAGAAAATCCCTCACAGGTGTGCTCAACTCTTTAGGGGTTTTAGTTAATTCTAGATGTCAAGCTGACAAGCAAGCAAGAATTGCCATCACACTCACCCTGAAGCCCTGTGCGATGATCCTCTGACTTCTGGTCAGGGATAGTTGTCAAAGGACCAGAAATGAAGCTAGGCCAATAGCCAAAACCAGCCATCACATGGGGCTAAGGATCTACATCTACTCCATGATAGGAAGTAGCTGTTTGATGTTTTCCTTTTAAGCAAGGAATAAAATCTTATTTTATGAAATTTGTTCAATACACATCCGTTTTTCCTGGTGTGAGCAAAGAGCTAGTCAAGATTAATGAATACTCTGAGCTTGGATGAATGGGCAGTAGCAGATGAAGCCTCTGCTTGCTTGTACTACTTGCCTAGTATTAGAAATTCAGATCAGGCCCAGGCCGGGTGGTCCTTGTGTTATTCCCAAAAGACAACCTCGGTATTGAAGAGTGGAAGAGTAAACCTCCCATGGATCCAGGAAAAAATTCTTAAAGATAGTGTTACATGATAAGGAAGTGGGAACCAGTTGAATGGACAAGATGGGCCCAGATTATTCTAGACAGAGGAAGTGTATGGGGTGAACAATGAGATCTGAGAGCTCATGGGACTACACAATGGCTGCCAGGTATCATTTGTACACACACATGTATATGTACAGGCAAATGAGTATAAGAAACAGGTCTGAGGACTGTGGGTGGAGTCCAGTAGGCACTACCTATGACACAGAGGTGGGGCTGGAAAGAGAGATGCCCCTTCCTCCCACACTGCCAGGCTCCAACCCATAGCCTCCAAGGGCAGCGCCTGGAGAAAGGGAGGGATCAGAGCAAGTCCTGGCGTCTTCACTAACCTGGTGACTCATGCTGGCCCTTGGAGCCCTAGTCTTTGCCCGAGAAGTCCACAGGTACTCAGAGAAGCTACTGGGAAGTGAGGCTCAAGCTGGGGCAGAGTCTTTTCTGCTCTCTCTTATCTATGCAGAGGCTGCAGGAACAGCAATGAGATGAAACCTGGGGATTCGTACACAGTAGGAAGAAGGCCAGTAGTGGAAGATATCCATGGGCTGAAAGATCAAAAAGTAGATGAGGAAAGTGAGTCCAGGGGAAGGAGGGACTTGTCTGGGTCAGACATGGAGCTAGAAATAGATATTGCATGTATAGTCAAACCTCCCAACAGATGTGGACCCCAGGATCTCATGGGGAATCTCCTGCCTCCTAAAGATCAAAGAGGCAAATTTTCTCAGAAGTGCAGGTTGGCTGGCCAGGCTACAAGGTTGCAAACGAGGGCTTATGGGTCAAATCTCCACATGATTTTATGTTGCAATACCTAAGCAGCCTTTGCAAAACACTAGATAGTTCACAGAGACTGAAATATTTACTTGCTAGCCCTTTAACAACAGTAACAGCCCCAAAAGAAGACTGTCGATGTTGGCCTCTGAGCCACACCCCTCAATATTCATGCGTTCCATTTGGCTCGGTGCTGTATTTGGAGAAAAGACTAGAAACACTTCAGAAATGAGACACCAGTTTTCTTTATTTCAGTATGTAGCATAATACAAATATATATATATATATATGTATATATCATATATATTTATATAAATATATTTATAGTAATCATTATATAAAAGGTCATGAATTTCAGAGGGAGTGAAAGAAAACAGGTTAGAAGTAGAGACAATGGAGTAGAAATGTAAATACAGTATTCATGTATAAAATTCTTTAAAAATTAAAAATGTTATACTGTTACTAAAATTACTTTAATATGTAAGGAGAGACATTCTCATCATATTGAAGAAATCTAAGGTCACAAGGGTCTCATGCATTATAAATTACATCTAACATGTGTGATATTTTATACTTTATGACTATTACATAATATATATGGTGCCATCTTTATTGCATTCAATGGGGAATTCTATTGTCTCTAAAATTTTGACATTTTTTCCCCCAAAATATTCTAATTTTTACCTTCCTCACAAAGTTCTGGTAAGGAGACACAGATTTACAAACACTCTCTGTGTGTGTCACCGCTTTCTGGTCATATCATGTGTGTCCCCGGTCACTGCTCTGTCCACTGTGGTTTCAGAGGTCAACTGCAGTACCATGCAAGTGTCTTCCTTCCTATGCCACCAAAGAAAAGGCATCTTGGAGGTTCGCTTGCCTGATATGGAGTGGGTGAACAAGCTGGTTACAGACAAGGTCTTTCTTCAGACTCTGCCTATCCTGATCCCTGAGAAGAGAAATTACATAGCACCCTAAAGTCAATTTTTTTTTCATTTCTTCAAAATGCACTAGCGATGGAGTAGCCCACCTTATCTTTGGTTCTACATTCCACAGTTTCAGTTATCTAGGGTCAACCACGGTCTGAAAATATCAAACGGAAAATTCCAGAGGCATCCTGCATTTTAAGTCATACACTGTTCCAAGAAGCATCATGAAATCTCGTGACATCCTATGTGACCCATGCACCTGACGGATAGGAATCATTAATTGTAGAACTTACCCATGTGGGATACACAATTCCCACATTTGTTATTTTGTGAATGTCTCGCTGCTCCAGCAAAATGTTGGAAGATCACAGTGCCTGAATTCAAGTCAGGATTAGCGATGCTCACCATTCTAATAGTGGTCAACACACCAAGGAGAAGACCAAGAATACTGCCATTGCATAGAAAGTTGACCTGATAAGCAGAGGAAAGATAAAATAAGAAAAGAATAACGTGCTGAGATGGCAGAGAATGACAGTAAGAACAAGTCTGTCCCCCAGATTTTAATAGAGCAGAAAGGCATTTTTCCATGCAACCTCAAACTGCAGAAGTCACGGCCACAACAACTGTGATAAGATCTTAATGGAGACAGAAAAGACATTAAATGATAGGCTGCAAGACTAGCTCTGGGTTAAGGCATCCAATGGTGGTCGTTCAAAATTTCTCTGTGGACAAGGGGACAGCTGTAATTAATCAATGAGGAATTGTATGATTGCAGGGACCAGAGAGGAAGAGAAGGACATGGAAAGCAATGTGTACGCGGGGGGATAAGGGCTCTCCCAAGTGAATAACTGAACAAACACATTCCCTCGTCCTTAAACATTTGGATTCATTTACCTAGTACCACCTATATGGTATAGGAGTATGAGGCACAGCAGGAGTCCCTGTGTGACAGGGATGTGTACTCTTTCTTGTCTCCCAGGGAGGATCTTCTGTGTCCCATTCTCTAGAGATGTGGGTGATGCAGGAGAATGGGTAGACAAGTTGTGTCTTCATAAAGTGAAATACACCTCGACATACACAAAATGGATCAACCAGATATAGAAGATCCAAAATGATCTACCCTAGGAGCTTGGGATGTAGCTCAGAGGGAGAGCACTTGCCTCACATGCACCAGACCCTACATCCAGTCTTCAGCACCAAAATCAGCAGCAGCATCAACAACTTGCAGACACATTACACAAACGCTAAAAGAAAACTGCAGAAGTTTGTTGGTTATGCTAAAAAGATAGAAAAATAGTACATGCTATGTATGAGTATTTATATACTGGATGTATGATCCACGTAGTTGACTGGCAAAAACATTCAGCATAGTTATTTCTGGGAAAATAGTAGAATGGGAGAAGTTAAAGAAATTCCAACTATCTTGTAATAATGCATTATTGCGAGAGAAAATCGAGTGTGAATATTGTCAAATAAAAAGCTTTTAGGAGAAGAGTAATGCCTACACTAAGTTACATTGTTGTTTGCATTTCTCTACATGCTTGAAACCCAACACAGTGCTGGCTTACATTTATATTGTGCAGATTACGAGAAATTCTCACCTCAGTTGTAGTTAGAGAAATAAAACCATTTTTTCAGAATCTCACCAAATGAAAAGTACGTCGGTAGAGAAAAGTTTGGGGCAAAACAGCTTCTAAGCAGAGAACTGCTAAATGGAAAAGGACTTTTACTACTTGGTTGCTCAATATCCTTGGGAATTCTCTTATATAGATTGCCAGTCATTTGTACAAGCTTCACAATGTGGAGAAACTAGGACCTCAAAAATGACCAGACCCCATAGGAGGTACCTGTGAAGACCCAATAAAGATACCCATTTCTGTTTTCCTGACTTCCGCCTGCATTGGGTGCAAAAAGAAAGCATAGGGACCAAGACCAGCATCAGCAAGAGATGCTAGGTAGAAGTAGACAAATATATAAAGTGTTATTTCTACTTCCTCCAGGGAATTTGGCCCTGCATTTCCCTGAAGCTAAAACAAGCTGAAACACAAATCTGTTAAAGAGATTGCTTTGCGGTTAATAGTATACAGCTCTCGCAGAGAATTGGTTCCCAGCACCTGTGAGTGGCAGCTCACAACCACCTGTAAACCCAGGGAGCTGTCTTCTACTGTCCTCCTGAAAGACCCTGCCTCCACATGGCAGAAGGAAAGAACTGGCTCTGGACACAAGCCTTGCCATGACACCTACTAGCTGGTGTATGTGTGCTTGTATTCACACACCCAATAATAGTAATAGTGAAGATGATGATGATGATGATGATGATGATGATGATGATGATGATGATGATATCAAAGTATGTTTGAAGCAAAGTACAATCTTACATTGGAACCTACGAGAAAATTCTCCCCCACCATCACATAGATCTATGGGAATCAAAGCCATTGACCCCTGCCCTCCACACAGATTGTACAGTGAGGACATAATGTCCTGGCTGTGTGCACAGCTCACATACAGAGAAATCAGTGGCCACTCTAGCCTCAGGACTTTTCTACTCTATTCTCTCACTGAGGACTTTAGCATGCAAAGAAACTCTCTCCCATACAAAGATGGCTCATTACAGGCAATCCCCCCCAGAGAGTACTCAGCCATTCCCTTAAGGTAGCAGCAGGGACTGTTGGACATCAAGTCCCATCTGTGTCTCTCACTCTTTGTGTTTCCCAGTGCTTGATCTGAGGAAATACAGACCACAGGTCTGCCTCTACTGAATACTGAGCATCTTCCTCAACTTCAGGTTGCATTGATTACGGCAACATCTGGCGAGCCGCAAATCTTAAAGACTGCGTGCTCAATATTGCATCTAGCCATGGAAGCCTCTCTAAATGCTTAGGGCTGATGGGATTCCCATTTCACAGATGAGAAAAAACTGAAGCTCAGACAATCTGCCCAATGTTACACAAGGCAACAACTCAGGACTTGGGCTGCATCCTAGTGCCTTTGATGTCTTCGCTCTAAGCCTCATTGCTTGTATTTTGAAAATCTTGTGCCTCTTCCCCCAAACACATACAGGGTGGCAGGGGACAGGGTGGTGTGGATTCTGAAGCTCATCCAGATCTCCACTGACAATGCCTGGCTATCTCTCCCTGTTGAAAAGGGACTCCCAAGATTCCCATCTGAAGTCTGTAGCTGTGTGGTGAGCTTGACAAAGCAAGAATCCCCATCTCCCCTTTCAGCAGTCTTTTCTTCCTCTCTAGTCTGAGAGGCTAGCCAGGTGCTCCAGACTTCGAGTTCCTGCTCTGAAGGCAGTACGGGGTCACGGAGTCAGCCAGGGACCATTAGCAGGTGGAGCTGTGGTAGTGGCCATGATCTGAGATCCACACAGGAATCCGGAGTGCTTTGCAATCAGTCGGGAGTGATTGCACATTGTTTCCCATACACTGGCAGGAGGGAGCCCTGGCGGGGATAATGAGATGCAGCTGATGGAAACATCACAGCTGACAGTCACCAGCAAGTGGAGCCTGTGCAGCCCTCCAGGGCGGCCACGGGGTCCTTTCCATGGACTTGGGCGCAAAGTCATGCGGCCGAGTCGTGCCGGAAGTTCCATAACGAGAAAACTAGCAGGAGTGGGACCCAGATGCTCCTCTCTTCGAACCTCAGGCTCCTCCAGGCTGGAGCTTCAAACAGCCTCCCGGAAGGAAGAAGGCTAAGGAAAGGACCGGAACAAGAGGCTACAGACAGGAAGCCCATTGGCCTGTGTGGCCTGAGAGAGGTGAGCTTCTTTGGCTCGTGCAGGGCCCAGACGCTCGGAATGTCTCTCTCACTGTGTTCACGGAGAGAATCTTTTCCCCCTCTTTCTTTGCATGGATCAGTTCTTTAAGGGCCGACTGGAGCCCGGTTACCCTGCTGTTGTGGAGGGAAAACAGCTGCTTGCTTAAATTAAGGTCTCCTTCTTCCTTGACACTCATTACCGCCTCCTGAGGAAGAGGTAATGGACTTGAATTCCCAAGTCCATGGGTGTTGCTCAAGTCCTGCCTCTCTCTGCCAAAGCCAGTCCTCATCTGCAGCGATGTGCTGTGGGTTCTGTCTGACTCACCCTCCATACCTCATTCCCGTTCCCATTGGCATGCAAAGAGGACCCTAGTAAATGAGCTGGCTATGAATATGTGAAAAGGGTTACATCTGTAACCCCTGATCTTGAACCCAGTGTCCTCCTTGGCCCATCATTCCCATGTTCTGTATTCTGACTATGTTGCCCCTGAGTAATTTGGACTCCATCATAATACAGGAGGTAGGAGCCTGCCAATTAATAATTACAAAAAAGGAAAATGTAAATGTTGAAGTGAGGCAACTTGTTTATTTTTTATTTTTTAACCAGCTTATAATGATTAATTTTGTCAAAAAGTACTTATTTCAAGAAAATTTTACCCAACTGTCCTTAATGACAATAATTTTGGTCATGAAGCATGAAGTTGTGTGTGATGTGTGTGTGTTTGTGTGTGTGATAAGTTTATGTGTGTGTGTGTCCCGTATGCACGTGCTCTAAGAGTCCAGAAAAGGGCGTCAGATCCTCTAGAGCCAATCACCATTTTGAAAAGTTCATCTTTCCTCCCTTGGATTTCATCTGCCTCTTTGTTGAGAAGCAGATGAGCAGGCATCTGTGGTAAACACAGGCATGGGAGAGAACGGGCAGAGCCACTCCATTTGATTTAAGAACAAGATACAGAGGCCAGCGTGTTGGTAGTCGCACCACGTATACTGTGAGTGCCAACACGCTGGTTGAGGTAGAGGGTTTTCATTATAAACATAAAGAGTTAGTTTGTTGGGTCGTTACTAAGTGACAGTTGTTGTTTGGCATTTAGATCTAATTAATATGCCATTGTAGTAAAAGAGATGATGATTGTGCTTATTAAATGATTATAAACGCTCATACAGATGGGCGCTCTCTTTAAATCCCTTGTACGAATCAGTTGGCCCCCACAATGGCCTTGTGCCTTTTGCTTTGGACGTCAATTGTCTACCATGCGCTCCATGTTTGACAGCTGTTTCCAGCTGCTGAGCATTTGGGGGAAGTTGCAGAGCCATCAAGGACAGCCTAGCTGAAGGAAGTGGGTCAGTAGGGGTGGGCCAGTTTGTAGTTTAGCCTGTTTCCCATCCTGTCTCTGCTTCTTGGGCTGCAGAGATGGGAGGAAGCAGAAAGATCCATGCCAGCAGCCAGAGAACTGCGGTTTCCCGGGTCCTCCTGCTGTGATGGATCTCCTCAAACCAACCCACAATAAAGTTTGTCTCCGTTTTGTTGCTTCTGCCTGGTACTTAGCAAAGAGAAAAGAGACATATCCACACATTATTTTCGGGTAACAGAGCCAAGGCCACAGAACAAAACGGAGTGGGAAGGTTAACCTAGGTATTCTGACACTGCAAATGACCATCTGACTCCTGCAGGACACTGGCCACTTCGATGCCTTTTGAATCACCTCATGACTTTCATAATCACAAAATTAAAAAGTTGCTTAAAATAACATTAACTTGTATAGAAGCGCTGCTTTCTTTCCTGAACCAACTTAGTTAAAAAATCGATTCATCATTGGTGGGATCCAAGAGACCTTTGCCTATAGGGCCTTTAACCCCAAAAGTAATTACTAGAGCTTCTAGACTATCCCAATGCCATAAATTTACTGAAAATAAATGCTTGTATTTTATTAAATCTTTATTTAGTGTGCATGTGTGTGTATATGTATTTGTGTGTGTATGTGTGTGTATGTATTTGTGTGTGTGTGTGTGTGTGTGTGTGTCCATGTGGAGGTCAGAGGACATCATGAAGGAGGTGGGTCTCTCCTGCACATGTGGGTACTAAGGGTCAAAATCAGGTCATCAGACTTGGCCTCAAACGCTTTTACCCTCTGAGCCATCTGGACAGCAGTTTTTAAGAACCAATTTCTTTCTTTAGTATTTGTATGTGGTTGTTTTCAGATGGGTCTTGAGAATTAAGTGGTCTTTACTAACTCTCCCCTCTTCTCCGAGTAAACAAACCAGAAAGTGCTGAGGCAAAACCGACCCAAACATTCAGATCTTTATGGCCCAAAGTCACCTCCCCAGAATGCTCTCAAAGCAAACACAGAGCACTCTTTAAATACTTTCAGTAGAGGGAAAAAAAAAAACAGCCTTGATTTTTTTTAGTAGCAAGCCCAAAGAAAGGAAACAAATTTTTTTTTAAAAAAAAAAAAAGTTTGAGTGCCTTCATCAAAACATTAAATATTTTCTATATTCAGAACACCCCAATAACCCAGTCCAATAAATAACAAGTGAGGAGGAGGGACTGGCAAAATTCCAGAGTGTATGCATGAGTTTCATGCTGGCTCTCTCCGTCCCTCTCTCCCCCTGCCCCCCTCTCTCTCCCTCTGTCTCCTTTTTCCGCTCTTTCTCTCTGACTCTCTACTGTCTATCTGCCTCTGTCTCTCTCTGTCTCTCTCTCCCTCTTTCTTTTTTTCTTTCTCCCTGTCTGTCTACTGTCTATCTGTTTCTGTCTCTGTCTCCCCCCCCCCTTCTTCCCTGCCTATATCTCCTTAATATAGTTAGGCTGATGCCTAACACTGGAGAGGCAGGTATCTAGGGCTCGTTGGTACATGTACACACCCACACCCACATATCCACTAAAAGAAACAAAACACTTTAGCCCCGTTATTTGTCTGAGCACTGCTAGCTATAGATTAGCTATACCTCTGCCATTAATAAGGCTTTCTGCCTGATGGCATCTCTCTTTTGTACCAGTTACCTGACCTGCTACTCTAAGTTCCTTCCTCTTTAGTCATCTATGCTGGTTAGTTTTACCTGTCCACCTGACACGACCTAGACTCACCCAGGAAGAGATTCTCAATGAGGAACCATCTAGATTAAGTTGGGCAGTGGGCATGACTGTAAGGGGGGTTTCTGAGTTGGGTTAAATGAGGCGTAAAGACCCCAACTCTGAATGTGGATAGTACCCACACTTCATGGTCTGGCAGTAGATGCTACAGAAAATTGGTTCAGTACCTATAGGGCAAATGAGCAGAGAACCATGGGTTTCTTCTCTCTGTTCTTGACTATCAATGTGATGCTTTAAGCTCAAGCCTTGACTTCCGCACAGGGATGAACTGTAATCTGGAAGTGTAAGCCAAATGAACCCTTCTTCTCCACATGTGTTGATTCTGCTTAGGGTGTTTGATGACAGCAAAAGACAGGAAAACAAAGCACTACACTTTCAACTATCTATCAGAAAGACCAGTGCCAGCCTTGTGGTCCCCTTTCCTCAGAGACCTCCAACGGCTCTTTGCTATCTGCTCAACTGGGGCCATCAAGAATATCCATAAATTCTTCCTATGTGATTCTTCCTGTCTCTTCTTCTATCACCAACGTTGGAGGAAGAAGTGCGTTACTGGGGGAGAACTTTGAGAATTTATAGCTTCACCCCTCTTCCAGTTCACACTCTCGGTTTCCTGCTTGCATTTGGAGATACGAGCTCTTAGCTTCCTGTTCATGCCACTTTGCCAGCAACTTCCAATCACACCTCCCCTGCCATGATTGACTCTTGTCCCTCTGGAACCAGAAGAAGCCAACGCAAACTCTCTCTTCCATAAATTGCTTTTCATTGTGATGGTTTATTGCAGAAACAGAAAAGTAACAATTCACTACAAAACTCCAGACAATTTAATAATAAACTCTCACGTGTCAGCACAAGTCCATAGCAATCTCACTGGATTGAGGAATCCATGCCATTTTCTGATGAAGAAACTGTTTTTATCTAGTCTGGTTATAAATGTATTGGTTGAATAAAAAAAAAACAAAATAAAACAACAACAAAAAAGCTATATGGCCCGGTTATTTTAATAGTTCAATGGGCTTCATAGATGCTTGACAATCTTACCCTTCACCCCATCTGGCCCTTCAAAAAGAAAAGCAGAGCTATAAATATAGACAAGAACCAAGGGATGATCTGCCTGTACGTAGTGATATCCCAGGGCTAGCTTCTTCAGTGCACACCGTGGAGCTGATCTAGATCTCTGACCTGAGCCAGTCACTGGACTCTCAAGCTCCAGATGGATATAAATGTGTGATGTAAAGAGGCTTACGGAGTACCTGGCCGAGGCCCCGTGAACTCCAGAGTATTTCTTTGTAGAGACCCATAATAGGGATCGACAGAGAGACTTCTCCGTTTCTCTGTAGGATCTACGCATGTCACTAAAGCATTAGAGAACCTCTTCTACTGTGAAATTACAGCCTATGGACTGCTTCCTCTTGAACACCACACGTGAGACTGCATAGAATCCCATCAACTTTTGGCCTCGGTGTACTTTCCTGTAATGGAGAGTGTCTGAGCAGATAGACATGGAAGTTTAGGTTCCCGATGGTGGGTTTTAATGTCACAAAACTGTCCATGAATTAAACACCCATTCAAGATAGGCCAATGGATTTTAATGGGGCAGAGTGTGAAAGGTTACTGATATAGTTTCAAGTTCTACACTGAAATGCTTCTCAAACCAGCCTTTGTTGAACTGTGATATGGTATAAAAGGAGACTCTAAACAATTACACTAAAGATGGCTTAAATACTTCCCTTTTGAACTCCATATCTCAGTGAAGCAAGATTTCCTATGTGTATTTCAAATGAGATATGGGAATTGAACTGCTTTATAAAGTAGACACCATCGACATTTGCATGAGTGTAAAATGAAGCCATAGTTGTTTTTCAAGAGTGATGGGTTTATTGTTATGATTAAGCAAATTATTTTTAAATTATCATTCTGTTTACACTTCTATAGCTATAGAAACATAAAATGCACATGACAGATTTACAAGATCACTTATCTAAGCGTGTCTGTCAGAGATAATGGTTACTCTAGAACCGTAGCAAACCTTAAAAGAAGTAAGTATCAGGAGTACTCTGATCAACTGATAGTGTTTTAAGAACCTAACAGGAAAACACTGCCTTCGTTAGGACTCTCTTAAGAAAAATACAGTAAATTTAGAATCTTGAAGCTTAACATCCATAAAACCCAACATTCAGCCAATAAATGACTAGACATATAAAGAAGCCAAAAAATATGATTGATATGCAAGAAAACATTTCTCCGCAGAAACAGAAACATATGAGTTAGCATGTAAAAAATCATTACTAAAACGTTGGCAAAACCAAAATATTTTGTATTTCGAAATTTTTTTGGTTATACGTGACTGATTTCAGAAAACTGGAGCGAGGGGGCTGAGGCAATGACTCAGTCAATCCAATACTTGCCTTGCAAGCATAAGGATCCGAGCTAAACCCACTAGAACCTGCACCAAAAAAAGCTGGGCACAGTGGTACCCAGTAGTGATCCGGTGCCGGGGAATTAGACACAGGTGGATCCCTGGAGCTTGCTGGGCAACCGGCCTAAGATACATGGTGAGTTCCAGGCATGACAGAGCCTGCCTCAAAAGTCAAGGTGGATAGCACTTAGGAAATGACAGCTAGATTGTCTTCTGGCCTCCACATGCGTGCACACAAGTACACAGACAGACACGGAAAAGAAAAAAGGTGGAGGACAGTAAGTCAATCCCAAGGCTCTCTTCTTGAAGTACATCCATTATTATGATAAAACTGCAAGACGGATTGGTGGGTAAAGACACTTGCCACCAAGTCTGATGACCTGAGGTTGATCCCCGGGGTGGCATGAAGGAAAGGGAGAATCAGCTTTACGGAGTTGCTCTCTGACCTTCACACAAATACATGCACACACACACACACACACACACACACACACACACACACAAGGCAAGGTGGGGGGGGAGAGAAGTGACTGAACAAGTAAATAAATGAGTTACAATGTAATAAGGGTTTTCAAAAGGAAATAAAAATTTTAAAACAACTTCCAAATTTCATAAGCAGTACTCAATAGGAAACCTTTAATTCTCTCTCTCTCTCTCTCTCTCTCTCTCTCTCTCTCTCTCTCTCTTCCTGACACACACATGCGCGCGCGCGCGCGCGCACACACACACACACACACACACACACCATGAACTTCCGACAGATGATCCCTACTTAGCCTTCTCCTTCTCTGAGATGCAAAAACTTGATTTCCCCCCTACTCTGATAGCACAGAATCCCGTGTGCTCAAGAATGTGAACTGTAAATCAATAGCCACAACTTAAAGGTGACATTCTGACAACTGTACATCCTGGAGCCGCTCAGGATCTCAGGATCATTTTGTTCCTGTCAAATGTCTCACTTCTAAATAATTTATAAGCATCCAAGCCCACATCTTCCAATACAGGACACGCTGTCTTCCTTTTTATGCAGGTATGTTGTTATTCAAATGCCTAGTGATTTGCCCAGTGAACGAATAGAACAGCAAGCACAGCTTCCAGCCGATAAGACAGCTCAGCCTGTAAAGGTGCCTGATACCAAAACTACCAACCTGAGTTTGATCCCAAGGACCCACATAATAGAGGAGAAAAGCAACTACCAAAATTGTCCTCCGATTCCCACACACGCACTCTGGCATCCCACCTCCAAATATAACACAAGTTTTATTTTTAAAAAAACGTAGTTCCTGAAGGTACATTCCTGTTATATATGTACATGTTAAATTTTTCTGGAATGTTTTTATTTTGAGTTAACCCTTAATGGGAGCTCATGTCTCAAAACTCTACTAAGAGCTTTATATTTGTCTTGGCACAATCCATATTTCTATCCCATAGATGAACATTGATACATATTTTTTAAAGTAAAAGAGTAGGCACTCAGAGAGTAAGTGAGAGACTAAGTAGGTCAAGGTTACCCAGGGTGTAGGTGGCAGAGGGAAAATGTGATCCTCAGGCTTCCTGATGTAATCCCTGACTCTATACCATGGTTCCTCTTTAATGGTCGCTCTCATCTTCATGGCCCCAATCTTAACCCATTTGAGACCATCCAGAATTATTTCATACTTCCACACAGACACATAGAATCTTAGCTCTGAATTGGGCTTCAGTATTCAGTTGGTCACCTCTCTAATGTTCTGAGTGGGTGTTAGGGGTTAATGGGGACTGTCTATCACAGGCTCGGGAATGTTTATCACAGACTCAGAAATATTTCTTACAGACTCAGGAATGTTTGTCATAGGCTCAGGTATTGGAAGTTTGATTCTTGGTGCTCTATGCAAACAGGTTCTGTGAACTTTGGGGGATGGGACCTAACTGGAAGACACAGGCCATGAAGGACATGTCCTTGGAAAGTCATGCCAGGTCCTTAGCCTCTTCCTCTCTCGTTGCTTCTTGTTGTCATGAGGTGAACAAGCTCCTCTGCCACAGAAGTGCCTAGTATCTCACACGGGCACAGAAGTATGGACCAGTTGACAAAGATGAAGACTTTGAAACCACTGAAATAAATGGCTCCTTCCTTTCAGTTGTTTTCACAGCCAGGAGAAGAGTGATTCTCAGGCTGAGAGGTACACAGGGTCTCTCAACACAGAGTGAGTGTGTTGGTTGGTCTTATCTGTCATCTTGACATGGAATAGAATCACCCAGAAAGAGTCTTAATAGAGTACTGTCTGATTGGATTGAGTTACCAGTGTGTCTTGTGGAGACTGTCTTGCTTGTTAATTGATACAAGAGGGCCTATCCCCTTAGGGGTGACACCATTCCCTAGGCTGAGCCCTGAAGTGTGTAAGAGCAAGAAAGCCAGCAACCAAGGAAGAATCCATGCATTTATGCTCTCTGTTTTTGCCCGTGGCTGGAATGCTTTAAGTTTGTACCTTGACTTCCCCACAACGACGGAATATAACCTGAAATCAAAGCCAAATAGACCCTTTCTTCCTTAAATTGTTTTCTGTTGGGGTATTTATCATGCCAACAACAATGAAACCAGAACACTGAACAAGCGATTGAAGAACTTCAGATCTTCCAGACAAATATACTATTCCCAGCTCATCCATGTCCTCCTTGACTTGCAGATTTGGAGCATGGTAAACTTGCAGAGAGCTTGTGGGCAGCCTAGCAAAGCAAAACAAGTCCTCAGCTCTGACTTGTTCACAGAGGAAATGTCAAAATGAAGTTGGGGAAAGGTGGACCAACTTTCGTTGGTTGTACAGTGCTCCCCCTTGTCTAAGGAAGGAAGAATTTTTGCTTTATGTGCATATTACATGCGACAGTTTTTAACTTGAGCTGTTCATAGATTCTGGGGGCAAAATGCCTGATAGTCATATAGATAAGGAAACATCATTTCACGGGCTGTGAAGGAACAGCCCCCCAACAGGCAGAAACTGGGCTGGTTAAGATTTCCACACCAGAAATTCATATCATTTATCCTTCACACTGGGTCCCCAAAGACAGTGAAAACTACCTAAAGGATTACTTCATTATCTCCTTGTGTAGAACTGAGTGTAATTGAATACGTAGCAATCCCAGATTTAAGAACTATTAAAATGTCTTAGCAAATCTTGGCAAAGGAGCTGCCGTGCTGATCCCTGCTGGGAACAGTCTCTTCTGGGTTAGAGGAGGCAGATTTGGCAGGAGTAAACTGTAAGAGTCAAGAGAGACTCCTCACGTCTCCCCAAACGACAACAGGGGTGGTCTCTGTGGCAAGTGTGGGTATGTGGAAAGGGTGAGTTCTGTCAGATCAAGACATGGTTACATTAGCAGATTTCTCCTCTTTGAGCAACCCAATCAATGCTCTCTGGATACACCTGGGAGAAAATTCTGCTTTCTGTGCTGTAATTGAATTGATTTAATATTTTTAAGATAAAGAACATTAGCTTTTACAAGGCTGAAAGGAAATCTCTGCAGGCAGCCTGCCGCGTATCTCCCTCAGAAGCGCTTCCTCCATGAGAAGTAAGATATGACGTCATTTCTGCTCCAGCATTATGTCCTCCACCCTATAGCGAGGCAGAAAGTTCTCCCAACCAAAGCCCTTTTGCCTTCTCCACGGTAGAAAACACCTACAGAGTTGTGACTAGGAACCAAAAGCCATGAAGGTATCTTTTTAGACATCCAGAGCAGGGAGAAAATGGTTCCATGCATAAAATGCTTACCACACAAGAATGAGGACTTTAGTTTGGTTCCCCGGGACCCATTTAAAAATCCAAGTACCAACATGCATACCTGAAACTCCAATGCTGGGGAGGCAGAGAAGAAAGAGTCCCTGGGGTTTGCTGTCCAGTCTAAGTGGCAAGTTTCAGATTCAGCGGGGAGACCTTGTCTCAAAATAAATTGGTAAAAGGTGCTTGACCCAAGCCTGATAATGGAAAGATAGAACTGATTCCCACAGGTTGTTCTGTGAAACATGCATGCATGGACTCACACACACATGCACACGCTCACACACACACACACACATACTCACACATACTTTTCAAAATGTAATAAAAACTTAAATATGGAAAATGAAAAATTCAATATAAACAATGAAGAACATACCTAGCATCGACTGCTGCCTCCACCAACATACATGTATGCACACGCAGGGACATGTATATCCAGACACACACATTATTTTAAATGTAATACAAAATTTAAGATTGAGAATGATTGATGTAGATAACGGACTTCAACCTCTGCCACTGTAGACATGGGCTCACATCTGTACGTACACAAGAATGTGTAAACACACACATACACACACACACACACACACACACACACACACTCAAGGCAGAATACTGTAATGCAAGGAATTTGGAGTGAGTTCTAACATGCTATTAATCCTGTCCCCATCATTTATGCTTTGTGTGACATTAGTCAAGTTTGACAGCGTCTCTGAACCTCAGTTTCCTGTGACTGTTAACTTTTTCAAGGTTGCATCATAAAATGTCATCCCTACAAGACTGTGACATGATTGGCGTGTTCTCTGGAAGTGAGAGTCCCACAATTACCCTCCCCCTTTACAAAAGTCAAAGGGTGACAGTCAGCTCTGTGTGTCCGTCTCTCACACAGAACAGTTCAGCTGACATCAGCCAAGACCCTGTGGAAACTTAAGAGCACAGAGACACAACTGAGGCTTGAGAACGGCCCTGAACAGAAACAAGAGACAGTGATGCCTGCCAGGGATTTGCCAGAATCAGTCCAGGAGATCTCAGCAGCATCATGTGGCTTGTTTGCACAATGGCCAAACTTGAATTTGACAGACAGAATGAGTATTTTGGTCTGCGGTAGGTCAGAGAACAGTAGAAGAGCAGAAGGCCTTGAAGGGGATTTAATACTGGGTAAATCTTTTGACCCCCCTCTGGTAAGTGCAGCCAGCCTTGAAAGAAACTACCCAAGGTAACTTCTGAGTTCTCAAGGACCCTCATTCATGTTGACACCTTCGGATGTTAATAAGCCCCATTGTGTTTATTTTGGATGTGGTAATAAGTGCGAACAGAACGGGGCCTTCCCTGGATTCTTCCACATAATTGCTTCTTAGATTTTGCTCAATTGAGAACTGAAGCTTTCTTTGAATCTTGGAGACAGATAATGAGGTCACAGCCTCATAATGAGAGCTTCTAGAGGCCAGAGATAAGGGCTAGACATTCTTCAGCTTAGAATTAACACATGGAGAAAAGAAGAAAAGCCTTGCACATAACAAACATTATACTTTATTAACACCCAGGAGATTTCTGCTCTTACTTTCTTCCTCCGGGTTTTCTACATATCTTCAGAATACCTGCAGCCAGCCACCCTGCTAATGGAGACAGACATGGGTGGGCTTGGGAGCCCTTCATGCCTATCACCCCATGGTGAGGAAGAAAGTGTTTTTACATGACTCTTCTACCTCTCGCAACTCTACAGTACCAAGGGAAGATGCCATCAGGAAAATCAATCAACTGCAGAAACAAGGATGACAGCCTACCCTAAGAGTACCTTTGAGAGGGACTCCTGGGGCAGCAGAAGTGATGAAGTCACTCTTGTCATCTCTAATTGTCAGCACCATCCTACACACGAGGACACCGAGAAGGTGGTCACATAGCTGGAGGTAATGGACAGAGGATATGAACTGCTCTCTGGAAGGTCTTTAAACCATGTCAGGATTCAGGCTGAGGAGCCACCACGCTTGTGTCTCCATATGCAGAACCATTCCTTGTTCAGGGTCATTTACTGCACAGCAGGTAAGAGGATGGGAAACATGGAGAAGAGTTGGATTTAATGGTTGTTTCCTAAGAGTTCAGGCAGAAACAGGGCACGGTGACACAGACACGTGATCCTAGAACTTGGGAGGCTGAGGCAAGAGGATTGCCTCAAGTTTGAGACATCTTGGGCCACTTAGAGAGCCCCTTTTCTCCAGAACTTCATAGCAAGACCCTATGACCAAACATGCAAACATGTCATGGGACATACAGATACAATGTGAACCAGGGAAAGGAAGGGGGAATGCAAACTCACAGGAAGTAGCCAGGAAGGAGGAAGCCCAGAAGGAGTGGTGTGAAGAACAGACACAAAGGGAGCTGGAAGAATGGAAGGTAGAGAGTGAGGATTCCATTCCGAGGATGGAAATGCAGGCAGGCCAAGGAGGACAGGAGGATCTTGCGGCCTCGGCTGTAGAAATTAGCCGTGTCTCACCCTTCACCTCTCCTTGACTATTCGAGTCTTTCTCTGAGTAGACTTTATATCCTCTGATGACAACCACAAGTTCTAGAGTCAGAAAGACTGTTCTGCACCTTGAACCTGACCCTGCCACAGCATTATATCCACACCCTAATATATGTAAGATAATATCTACAGCTAATTTCTGCACATGTGTACACGTGCGTGGAGGGCACCATCGCACGTGGATTTTGGTGTGGGTCTTGGGGATCTGAACTCGGGTCCTCACACGTGCACAGCAAACATTTTATTAAATGAGCCAATTCCCTGCCAATTCCCCAACAACCTTCCTCGTCTACCATTTCTAATCCTATAAAAACCCAAATAATTTTATGAGAATGAATACCTATTATCTCCTTCATCCCCTCCAACAAAAGTTCATGAAGGAGGATTTCCACAGTGATTCTTAGCCACAGAAAGAGACTTTGAACATGGACCACACTTATTTTGAACTATAGTACAACAACCTGCAACCATAAAAGCCACGCTGAGCTACATTAGAGTTCTACACAGCTCTTCAGATCACAAACATAGGTAAAGTGGGTGTGTGCCAGCCCAACTCAGTGGCTCTCTGATGGAGGCTTTGAAAACATCTGGTCATTTCTTGTAGTCTGGGTTCCAAGCCCAATGCAGGATTTCCCAAAAAAGACAAAGCTATCTCTCTTCTGCTATCCTGTGTATATGCTACTCCCTTTGCTGGCTAGCCGTGCCCATTCTTCTATGCTAAGTTTACACAGAATCTCTTAGGAGAAAAACTCCCTGACAACTCTGTACTGTCTCAAGCTCTTCTGTACATGACTTTGTCCCCACAATGCTTACCATGTATTATAATTGTTTGGCTCTCTTTTGTGATTAAATATTAAACTTAGGGTCATGATTTTGAACTCAGTATGGCCAGGAGTTTTCATAGTATATGTTTGTGTCTTATACTATGTACAGTAGACAATTAATTAAATGAAGGAGCAGGAGATGCCCAAACTCCCACATTCCTAGTCATCATGAAGTTGGGAGGACGGGGTGACCACTCTTCCAAGGTCAAGACTATAGCTTTTTTTATTCTACTGGAATCATTTCAGCAAAAATTATATCCAGCAAACCCCATCAACTGGTTTGGGCTCCTGTCTATGCCTCAAAGACCATAACTCTTCAGGGAGACAGAATTGTAGTTGGCTATTAGTAAGGATAGTCCTCCACGAATTCCTCGTGTTCCTCCTTCACACACTAGAAGTTCTTTCAAGATCCAGATCTGGGAGTGGAAATGCAGAATTCTTGTCGCTGATATACTATTGTGGGGCAGTTACTCTCTTTGTCTCACTTTACAGTGTGGCTAACTGACAAGGGCAATCCAGAAACTCCATCAGAGAGGCTTCCCCCATCTCCACTTGTGGCTTTAACTGTACCACAGGACCAGCGGCGACTCTGGGAACAAGGGGGAATGTGGCCAGGTTTAAGTCTGCCTGCCCATTATTCTCTGGCGGCTCTAATCTAGCTCTTGTTAGGACTGTTTGCTTGTGGTTTTCTAGATCACCTCTCTCTCTTCCCCTGACAGAAGCCATGGGTGTGACTCCCACCAATCCAGGTCATCTATTCTACTTCCTTTCGGTTGCTGTGACAAGTGTCATGACCAAAAGTGAATGTTGGAGGAAGGAAACAAAAGACAAAGATTGCAGCTCATCATTGAGGAACATTAGGGCAGGAATGGAACAGAAATCGGACCTTCGAGCAGAAAACATGGAGGAACACTACTTGCTCTTTCTTAAGCAGGTAAGGACCACCTGCTTAGGGAATGCCATGGCCCACAATGGTCTGGTTCCTCCCGTATCAATTAACAATCAAGATCACCCCCCACAAACACACCCAAGTCCAGTGTGTCCTGGGCAATCCCTCAATTGGGATTTCTTTCTCACTTGACTGTAGGCTTTGTCAAGTTGACAGTTACAGCTAAGTAGGACAGTACTTAAAATACTTGTTCTTCAATTGGACACCACGCCCATGTTTCATTGTAGTGACAATATCACACTGACCATGTAAGAACCTCCCCTTCCTGTGAAGTCCCTTGGGACTATAAAGTAAATCTTACTTTTTCGTCATCATTTTCAGGTTTATAAAGAATTGGTGTTTCAAAAATAAATAGAACGAAGTGATCTGGAATGAATTAATACTAATATTACATAAGGCATTGTTCTGCACACTACCTACAGACAAAAGTAAACAGAAACAAAAAAATTAAAAAAATAAAGCGTCTGTAAAACAAAATTGCATTTGAAAACAGCACAAGGAGTGGATACAAGAAGAAAGCAAGGCATTCGCGGAGCGTTGCTATGCTTTGGATAGGAAAAGTCCTTATAAAAGGGTTATGTGTTCAAGTCTTGGTTGACAACTGAAGGGGAAGGAACCAGAGTGTTACAATGCTAGGTTTCATCAAGCTTCAATCTATTGGTGAATGAATTCATAGCTTGATGACAATATTGGTAGATGTTAGAAACCCAGAGCTTGTTGCTAGCTGGAAGATTTGGTCACAGGGGTGTGCTTTGGAAGAGTCTAGCTTGTCCATAGAACCTTCTCATGTTCTCTGCTCCCTGGCTGTCTTGAAGTAAGCATCACTGTTCTCCACATGTAACTCCCCTGTTCCAATTTCATATGAGCCCACAGCGATGGGGTCAAGTGACCTTGGATGGAAACATCTAAAAGTGGAGCCAAACCTAATCTTTCCTATGTTGAAAAACAAAGTGGCTAGATGCCCAAGCAGGGTTTATACTATCCTTTATTCTTTAAAATGGCTTGATGGTAATATATATTTGATGGATTATAAAAGAAATCAGAAGAAATAAAAATACACATAAAAATCATTGTTGTCTTTGATCTACGCACCTGAGTCACCATGGAGAAACATAACATCAAGTGACAGGCAGGTGTAAGGCCCCTGGCATCTTCAGAACTACCTGGCAAGAGTAGAAAACTTGAAAAGTACACAGGAAGGCACTGATAATGCCTAAAAAAAAAACTTAAGCGTATAACTATCTAACGACTTAGCAATTCTTCTAGGTGTTTCACTAAGAGCAGTGAGAGCAAGGAAGGTCAATCAAAAGCTTTATACAAGAATGTCCCTAGTGCTTTTCCTCCCAGACATCAAACATGGGCAGAGACCAAATGTCTACAAACACAAAGTGGAAAACCCAAACATGATGTACTCATGCAATGGAATATTACTCAGCAAAATAATGGGAGAAACTACACACACGACACAAGCCCAGAAGGAAGCCAGGCCCAGACGTGCACACTGCACAATTCTGGGGACATGGCATTTTCAAAACCCGCCAAAGTAACCTGTAATGACAGAAATCAAATCAGCGGTTGGGTCTGGGTGGAGAGTTGACTGGAAGGGCGTTTTGTGGCGGTGGAAACATTCTGGGTCCTGGTTTGGGTGAAGTCGCATGGTACAAGACGCATTTGTGAAGACTGAGTCAACAGTACGCTGGAGTGGGCCACTGTATATAGATGATACCTCAAAGAAAGCCATTTTGAAGTCTTTGTTTCTTAAATATTGAGTCAGGAGATTCCTGGATTTTAGGGCACAGAGGGGTCAGGGAAGTCAGATGGCTTCTTTCAGTGCGTAGATGGAAAACCACGTCTCTGAAAGGAGAAATACCATGTAAAATTACAGGGGCCTGGAGGCTGCAGCAAGGCGAGAGCTCAAGGCTCCTATGATGGAGGAGAGTCGGGAGTCTCTCTGAGTGACTCTTTTAACAGTAATGCTCCAAATCTCTTCAACTCTGAACTCACCTGGCTTACCCTCGCCACTTAACTGGCCACTGAGTCTAGGTTTTCGGAGTGCCCTTTGACCTAGCAGACCCAAAGCCATCTTATCATGACCGGGAAGTCCCTGAAGGTGTGATGAGTCCCCTGCTCCATCCCTTCTGAATAAAGCAATGATCAACACTGGATAGCCATATTACTCAAGAACAAGATGTAAATTCTTATTAAAGTATCAAATGGAAACTCATCTTGAGATTGTTCTGGGAATACAGACCCAGAGGAAGTGCTGGCTGGTTTTAGTCTCAGCTACTCCTGTAAACAGGAATGTATCCACACCTATCTACAAAATGGGCTTCTGCATAGTCATTCCTACCGAAGGATTTACCAATAGGCTGTGTAGTCCTACTAGAAGGCTGTGTCTTGGCGGGGAGGTGGGGGGGAGTAGCTAGCTATTACCTTCATAGAACCCTGTGACATCTGGAGTCCGTCTCTCAATCAGAGTCATGTACACTCAGAAGATGCTCTAAGCACGTGTTAGCTGGGTGAACCAGGAGTGAATATTTGCTGTCTAGTACCAGCAATGCCATTTCATTTCAGCAGATTCTAAAGAAGGAACCAACATGAGTTGGTACCAAATTGATTTCGATTTAAGGGCAAGTTTTCCCATGCTTTGCAAGAATGTAATGCCTATGATCTCGGAGGCACTGTTCGCTCCTTCTCTACATGGAGAAATAATCCATACATTAAAGCAAGCTCTATAGTCATGCATTATTGAGGAGACGTTTGGGTTTGTTATTTAAGTTTTCAATTTATTATTATTAGCGTGTGTGTGCGACAAATGCATTGGGGCACAGAACGTATGTACAGGCCAGCGGACAGCTTTATGGAGTGAGTCCCCTTCTACCCTCATGCAGGTTCTTAGGCTCCAGCTCAGGTCACCAGGCTTGTACAAGTGCCTTTACTCACTGAGTCATCTCACCAGCCCCTTTAAGAAGCTTTCAAACTGAATATATATTTTTAGTACATATGTATTTTTATAAGGGAGTGAGTTTAATATTTTCATCCAATTCTTTAACTACATCAGCATTTTTTAAGAAGGAAAAAATTAAAAGAAAGAATCCTCTCTGGCTTAGTTTTTTTCTTTATGAAGACAGAGATTGTACACAGAAGGGTCTAGGAAAGACAGACCCTGCTACAGTTGCTTTGGTACTCCCTGGTGCAATGGAAAAGCCTGCTGGGCCCTGGAATGACTCCTTATGAATCGGCAGCTTTCATAATATGCCATTTGAGTGACTGCTAGGTCATTTTAACACCTCCTTCCCAGTCTCTGGTTTCTTATGTGTGACATGAAAACTGTTCTTGGTGTTCACCCAAGCCTTGGATCTGTTACTGTCCTGACCTGGGTTCCTCCCTTGGATCACAAGGATGCAATGCAGATGGTCACCTATCTGTCTAGTTGGGTGCTTTACCCGTGGGAGAGCCAAAGAGAGTTGGCTCAGCTTTGTACCTCCAAGAGTATTGGAGGAGGGGACTGAAGTCAAGGGAGGCAGAAAAAAAGACTCTGGAATCTAGGGTGGGGTAGACACTTTAGGATTGTGCACAGACCGTGGGGGTCATCCTCAGAAGTGGGAGACAGGGTTCAATTACCATGGTGTTGAGAGAAGAGAAAGATTCAGAGGCTAGAGAGCAAGCGGTGTCCCCAGTTCCACTGTCTCCCAGTTCCACAGCCATCCCAGAAGAAAAGTAAGATAAGCTCTCATCTGTGTGAGGCAAACCAATGATTTGAAAGGTTGAAAAGTAAAGAGCTCCTAAGAGATCTTTTTCTTCCTGACTTGCTTCTAATGGTTCTAAGGTGTTCTCTTGGAAATTCCCATTCCCACTCTCTGTCTCTATCTCTCCATCTCTCCCTATCTATTTCTCTCCCAGCCTTTACTCCCTCCAATAAACCCCAGGAAAAGACATCCAAGCCCTTCATCTTGGTGGCTCTGGAAAGATGAAACAGGGGTTTGAAACACTCTTCCCAACCTATCATTGCTGTGATAAAGGTCTTATATGGGCAACTCTGGGACTTAGATGTTGAAGCAACGATGGGGCCTAGCTGGTTAAATGCTAATGCAGATTTTGGGGTCATTGAAGAAGTAGATATTTCATACCAACAGAGGTGAAACTCTTGTCTGACTCCTCAATGACCATGCTCATCATCGGACCTAGAGTAGAAAGAACTGCCAAAAACGAAAGGTGTTCAGCAGAACATCCCACCTTAGGGGTAGAATCTGAAGGAAACAAATGAATTTGTAAAACACAGAAGTTACCCACATGCACTCAGGTTCTGATTCTTCAAGAATTTCAAGCATCCACTTAGTGACTGCATTAAACAGAAGGTATTAGATGAGAAATGGCTGCCCTCACTGGTGTTCTCTGCTTCTCTCTGTTTTCTTCCAGGATGCTGTTATTAGTCTATCTTCCTGTACACTTGAAGATGGTGGATGAAAAGCAGGGTGGCCATCTGATGTCTCTCATCGTGTTAAAGTAAGTTTAGTCCTCAGAAAGCCTTCCAGATGCCAGATCTGCCTGAGGAGCCAAGGATGGTTGTGAGTTTTTCACTATCCAAAGAACCATTGGATGGATTATCCACTGTAATATAATTGTGCTGCTTTAGAGATAGGAGCCTGGGCTCCTCTACAGTTCTATGGTAAAGAGTGGAGTTGCTATAATGTCCTGATGCCCATCTTACACAGTTCTGGATCTCCCAATAATTTTATTTTTCTCACTATAAAGCATTGGCTTGGGCCTCCAAGATGGCTCACCCATATTGGACATGTTCTGGACCTTGTTGGCTCTTGCTCTTGGATTCTGCTTCTCCTCTCTGTTATATTATGGGTTTTCCTAGAACAAATGCAGATTAAAAGCCCTGTTTGGGGAATTCAACTTAAACTCAACCCTCACCTCTGGAGCCTTCCTAGTGCTGAAGACCTCCATGCAGCTCTCAGCTCCTCTTGAGTGAGTGTTCACTGCCTAGGTAGAATTACAGGTGTTGGCAGCTGCAGCCTCCCTCTTCTACTGTCAGTTTATTTGGGAGCTCCTTCCTTTACCATTTTAATTTATGTCCTCCTGTGCATCTGCTTGGTGGCAGTTGTCTGTATGTGTGTATTCATGTCATATGGAATATTTGTGTTATGTGGTCCTGTTTGCTATATGGTACATTTAGGTGTTTTATGGTGTGTGTGGCTGTAGTGCAGGAACATGAGTGTGTGGATACATGTACCCATATGGGCCCTTGCTGAAGTCAGAGCGGGACATTAAGTGTCTTTTCACTTTATTCCCTTGAGATAGTCTCTGAAACAAAAGCTTGATATTTCTGCTAGACTGGCTGACCATTGAGGTCCCTCAAGTCACCAATCTACCTCTCAATGCAGGTACACAGGTCATGTCTGGCTTCCATGTGGATACTCAGGATTTGAACTCAGAACCTCTTGCAGGCACAGCAGATACTCCAACCAATGGAGCCATCTCCCAAGATCTTGTTGTAAATTTTTACATCAATTTGTTCAGACACCTGAAGAGAGCGGGAAGGTTGGGTAGCTGATTGGACAGTGGAACTATAGGGCAGCCACAGAACCAGTGAGTCTATGTGAGCTTTCTCCTGGTTCTTCATAAACCACAGCTATGCCGTTTGTTTCCAACTCTCTCCCTCTCTGTCTTTCTCCTCTTCTCCTCCCTCTCCCCTTACCCTCCTCCTGTCTTTTTCAGCCATTTGCTATACATTTATAAGTGCTCAGGGTGTGCCTCGACCTGTGTAGAGAACCCAGAGAGGGGCTCATCCAAGGTCTTGCCAGGAGCTTATCATGAAGAGGAGGAGACATGCAAGCCTCCACTATAATGGGATCCAGTCTGGGATTCCTGTGGTCAAACAGGCATCGAGTAGACAGTGTGTGCCACCCCCATGCCAGACACACTTTTAGATTCTTACAAGCTAGGCTATCAAAAGCCACGTCCTCAGAGGTGGTGCCCTGTCAGACAGGGAAGGCACAACAAATTGAAAAAAACGTATGTATCTTCCAGGGCATCAGGTGATACCATGGAGCTATATGCTCCAGAGAATGAGGAAGGGAAGGGGGACAAAGGGTGGATTGCAGTATTAAAGGGATTAGTCAAGGCAAGTCTTATTGAGGAGGTGACGCTAGAGATGACAGTTAGGGAACCTAAAGTAAGGGTGTTTCAATCACCTGGAATAGATAGTGCCAAGACCCAGAGTGTGAAGCCACCAGCTTGAGAAATAACGCCTCTTGGGCCTGGCCATGCTAGAAAGACCAGGCACTAAGTCCCAGCACAACTGTCCTCTGGCCTTTTGACATTTCAACATAACACCATCTACAAAGTTTACAATGAAGAAGTGATAGAGTCTCGGTACCAAAGGGGGGAAAAATCTCAGAATATCTTAAGAAGGTCTGTGATTTTGTGTTGCGCGGTAGGCATGGCTATCCTGACATGAGTGTCTCTGCTGATCCCTACTTACTGCTTAATCAGGAGCTCTGATGCCTGCTAGGTGACTCAATATATTTTTGTGGTTCATTCTTATGGTCCCCCAATGATGCCCATAGCCTCAGAAACTAGACTCTATTCTGACATGGCCAAAGGTGGACTAACCCAAATATACTCTTGGGAACTTCAGCATGAACCATCATGGTGGCTCCAAAGTTATCACAAGACTCCTTACAAAAAGGGAGGCAGGACAGTCAGACTCAGAAGGACGGGTATAATGGAGGGAACAGAGTTTGGAGTGACATGAGGCACCAAGCCAAGGGAAGTTGGGAGGCCTCTAAGTATTGGAGAAAGGGAAACTGTCATCTCCCACACCCTCCAAGGCCCCTGGAGCTAATGCAACCCTGACCCACTTTGACCTCAGCCCCAGGACACACTTAAACCTCTGGCCTTCCAGAAAGATAACATTGTGTTATTTTAAGCTACTAACTGTAGTGATTTGTCACAGTAACAAAAGAAAATAGAACAATTTCAAAATGATTGCATTTTATTTACAAAATATGCATTCTGCTTATACAGCTCTGGGCCTTTTCCCCACATACTCAGTTGTCATTTCATCTCCCCAGGAATGGAGAATGAATCGAGACAGGGTGTATTGACATTTTCACCTCGCATATGGGTACAGCAAGCAATCAGAAGGTTAGGCAGTAGAAAACAGTAACAAATGCTATGGATGATATAGACAAAGAGACTCAACCCCATAGACTGCTGGTGGGGATGCAAACTGATCTAGCCACTGTGGGAGTCAGCATAGAGGTGTATTAAATAACAAGATATTTGGCCCACCCCTGAGCATTTCCCTGGAGGGCTTCAACTCAGCTTATCCCCGAGATATTTGCACACCAGTGTTGATTGCAGCGCTTTGCACTGTGTAAGCCATGAAACCAACCTCAGTGTTCACCAACAGGAGACTAGGTAAATAGAGGCAGTGTTTGCTGCCAGTGGAATATTTCCCTTTTGTACAGAAGAAAATCACGCTGTTTTCATAAAAGTGGCTGCAACTGGAGATCATATACATACACCATAAAACACATAAATGCACATAGAACAAACATGCCACATAACACAAATTTCCCTCTCTCTCTCTCTCTCTCTCTCTCTCTCTCTCTCTCTCTCACACACACACACACACACACACACACACACACACAGCTGAAAAGCAGATTGAGCCAGTCTCAGAAGGGCAGATGTGTGTTTTCCTTCATTTGTGCTTCCAAATTTTTAAAAAGATGCACAAAATCATGTATAAACATAGGCCGTGAAAGAGAATTATTATTTTATGTTTAACTGTGTGTGGGAACGTGCATGTGAAACTGCCCTTTGAGGTCAGAAATGGATGTTGGATGCCCTGGAGCTGGACTTAAAGGTGGTTGTGGAGGGTGGTTGATATGGGTGCTGGGAATGGATCTCTGGTCCTCTGGATCTGGTCCTCTGGAAGAGCAGGGCATGATCTTCTCTACTGAGCCATCTCTCCAGCACCTGGCATAAGTGAGATGGAACTAGCCGTGGAAAGAAGGGTAACAAACAGAAAGGGAGAGGTGACAGAGCATGCTTGTATGAAACCTTCCAAAGTAATTTTTTGAGGCAGCATCTTGTTTATAGACCAGACTGGCCTGGAACTCTCTTATAGGACTTCTGCCTTCCTATGTCCCTTGAATGTTAGGTTTAAATAATTGTGTCACTTAGCCCAACTTGCCAACGAAATTTTTCAGGAAGTATCTGAAGTGGCTGGGTAGAACCTGAACCTGGTTTCCTGACACCAAGTTACTACATTTGGACTTCTTGTATCAGCTTTTATGAGCTTCACAAGACCCTCCCTGTCATGTGACTCTGTTAGTGGTTAGTGGCCACTCCTCATCTTCCCTCACACATAAGACCTCTGAAGGCACTAACCTAATTTTGCTCCACATGAATTTGCCTAGCCTGGAAATCTCATATTTAAAAAAGAGAGAGAGAGAGAAAGAAAAGAATGAAAGAGGCAGGCATAATCACCTGTGCCTAACGAATCTGCTTGAGGGCCAGACTGGCACCAGAAACTATTGAGTCCCCTGCCATTGCAACGATCAATGCCTCCTGCTTTGTCCCATGACTGCTCTGTCCTCATCTTATTGCTTCCTTTCTATCCATGCATACCTTTGTAAGCAGCTTCAGCTCCTTTGGGAATTAAGCAGCACAACTATTTTTTTTTAAAAGCTTCAAATCTCTCTCTCTTCTTTTTTTTTTTTAAAATCAAACAGCACACACACATTGTTCCTCAGTTAAATATATTATGCAAAATGTGGCTAGCTTATTTTACTTGATAGTGTGGTTTCAAGGTTTGTTAGTGCCTTAATATGCGTCGGTTGCTCGTTACTTTTTGTGGGTAAATAATACTCCATTTAACAAATGTGTCACGAATGCATCTACCCGCTAATGGATATTTGATTTGTTTCTACCTTTTGGCAATGGCAAATGATGCTGCTGAGGACACCTGTGTATTAATGTCATCGCACTTGATCAAAAAAGGGTTTCAAACAACAGTGGCTTCCGGAGCCCTGTCAACATGGAGCTATGCATGCAAGCTGTTGCTCTCATAGGCCAAGTCCTGCAGTGAAATGTTGCCCCTCCAACCTCTAGTCCTCAGAGGATCTGACAGAGCACAAGCAGGAGAAGGGCTTTCTGTGGAAGGGCCGTGTGCCATGCTCTTTCCCGAGGAGGAAGTGGTAGACTTCCCACGCGATAAAAGAAGGCCTCACAGAATAAAGGGGCACATACTTGCAAAGGAAAAGACCTCCAAGTTTAGTGCCAACCTGCTTTTCCGAACCATTTTGCTTACTGTTTGAGATAAGGTTTCATGTAGCCCAGGCTAGCCAAAGATAACCTTGAACTCCTGGTCCTCCTGCCTCTACTTCTAAAGGACTGTGATCACAGGTATATTGCCATATCCTGCTTTTCCATGGTTATTGTGCTGCACTTATATATCGTTAATGACTTATTGGGATTGCCTGGGAGAGTATGCAGAAATATTCCAAGTATAGTATGACGGGTGATTAGTTGTGTATTTTCCCCAACATTTGCTGTAATCAGAATTACACAACCCCACTCTGGACAGGTTGGAGAGAAAGAAAACTCAGTAACAAAAGTTATGTACGAAGTCATAGAAAAAGGTGGTTAAGAGGCAGGTGGATCTCTGTGAGTTCAAGACCAGCCTGGTCTACAGAGCTAGTTCCAGGACAAGCTCCAAAGCCACAGAGAAACCCAGTCTCGAAAAACCAAAAAAAAAAAAAAAAAAAATACAAACAAGGGAAAGCTTGCAGCAGATAGTCACCAAGTCCCCATGGAGTGAATGTGTTCCTATCATCTCAAGGGAGCATGCACTCCACTCCTTCCTGTGAAGCCCAGAGTCTCAGGGCTGGGACCTCACCTCTTGCCTCAACTCAGCAAGCCCTTAAGGATGTGCTGCCCAGAAACACGCTCAGGGACAGCAGCAGTGATACCCATTCCAACCCCTGCGAGTACACACAGCTCTCCTTCCAAATAGGGTAGAGGGTGACAGAGACACCAGGCCATTTCCCGCCCAATGACCCAAGTTAAAAATACAGCCTGCTTCTTCGGCTAACTCCCATCTTAGCCTTGCGCATTTAAAAATACCCCCGTCAGTGGCTCTGTGTTTGAAAATGTATTTTGCATCTGATAATTATGATGCATATAAAGGGCAAAATTAGAAAGCACAAAATTAGGCTGGCAGGCTTAATTAGCCCATTCTTTTTTTTTTTTTTAATGGATAGAATTTGGGTAGCTGTCTGCTCTGGGGGTACAAAGACCCCTAATGGGAGTAGTGGAAATATACTGGCTTCTCTGTGGTCCCAGTCACTCCGTGAGTCAGAACTGAGGGTCAGCTGCATGGTGAGGAATAGCAGACACCTGAAGCAATAAGCTCACACAGGGTACTCCTCAAGAAAACCCCAGGGGCTGGGTCACAAGGTAATCTATCAGGACAAGGCTTCCCAGAGGTCTGATGCAGTCCCTGTGGAAACTTGGCTCTCAGTGTAAAGATATGGGTAATAGGTGTGGCAAGTCGGACCAGTGCATTTGTCGGGGTAATTGTCACTGGTGTTGGTGTCCCCTGAAGATGCGCTTCTCCAACCAGCTCTGGTCCTGCAAAAACACTGTCACGGGGTGCCTGCTTTTTGCACACTTGAAGCTAGCTGCTCCTCCCCAAAGACTCACGAGATGAAAGAATATTCTCAAAAAAACCAAAAAAAAAAAAGAATATTCTGAACTGGCCAAACCATAAAGGGACTCTTCCCATCATCTTCTTCTCACTGCCAACTGGAATCTTTGCAATCCGATTCTGCACCGCTGATAAAGTAATCGTGATGACTGCTTGCAAAGGTTCTTGCCCAGGACCCAGACGGGTGGATCCATCCCCAACACACCATGCAAGAGAGCGTTTTTCTCTTTTCAAGTCTCCTCGCAGCTCTCTGCAAGCTGTGACAGGCTGCAGGAAGCCTAGTTGAGGCACCGTCATCCCTGGTTTGAGTCATCCGATGACTCAGATGCGGCCCTCTGCTGTCTTCAGACTGTGCTTTGCTTCTTAACAGAGGCTGTGTTGTTCTGTACCCAACCGAGCTGTGGAGCCCTCTGGACTCTTGGAAAGGAGACCCTACTGTGTTATGTCCACCAGACAGAAGGCAGAATGGACAGCCCCAGCTCCGGCTGCGTGAATTGTTCTGAACCAATCCATGGGGTGTGGACAGAGTAGCAGAGGGGCCTGGGAGCTGAACTAGGTGTCTGACTAAGGTCGGAGTTGTCCCTGTAGGATGCACCATGGCAGCAGCAAGGTAGTATCTCCAAGCTGCAAGATGCTATAAAATATCCAATCATTCAGAGAGAACTGTATATGAAACCAGAAGCACATTCTTCTGCACGGATATGAGGTGACGTTTGAGGTCACATTTGTTACAAGTGCCAACTTTAGCTCTGTCTATGTGACACTGGCTATTGCAGAAAAATCCTCTGAGTCACTAATAAAGGGTCAAAATTCTGCCATTTTGGGCGTTAACAAAATGTTATCTTATTTCTAACTAGAGAGCAGATAGCTAGAGAGGGAATAGCAGTTTCATTTTTAAATCAGCTCTGCACAGAATGAGTTTACCCAGAATGCAGTAGGATAGCCAAATAGTAGCTGTGGTGAGAGCCAGAGGAGATGGGGGGCCGGGGGAGAGGAAGAGAGGACTCGCTAGAGGCCATGTATAAATACATAAACTGAGACCAGCCTGGTCTACAAGAGCTAGTTCCAGGAGAGGCTCCAAAACCACAGAGAAACCCTGTCTCGAAAAACCAAAAAAAAAAAAATAAATAAATAAATAAATAAATAAATACATAAACTGCACTCATGTCAGAATATGAAAACACAACACTGGAAGGTCTGAGGAAGAATCTCGTGGGGCCTCTGGGATACCCGCTTGGGAACCCTCCCGCTACAGAAAGCATGATTTCCTACCCCTTGTATCACGAGACAAAAGTCCACCAAGAGCACAGATGATACGGAGGCGAGAAGGAAGGGAGAAGAAACTGAGCAAAAGCTTCCCGTGGTGTACGCTGTGCCTGTGTGCTGCTGCCAGGCTGAGCGCACCTGGCGTTTTAGAGCCCGTGATTGACCCTTCCCGTGAACAGCCATGCTAGCAAGTAACAAACGCGGCTGCAAGCCAAGCAGGGGAGACGGGAGAGTAGGAACGACGAGGGAGAGGGTTGCTTGCAGACTAGACTGTTAAATTGACTTGGACGAGGTCCCTTCCATTCCTCCCTGCATAAAATAGTTGTCTATTTCAGATGGATTACCACAAACTCCCAGATAGAGCCCTTAAGTGCTGTTTACACACTGTGCTAATTGCAGTAATGGAACTCACCCCTAGCTGTCCCTCAGCTTCGGCCCGGTCTCCCCCATGAGCTTCGTTAGTAGTCCTATTTGTGGCTCTTCCACTCAGCCCCCAACAATGAGCTAAGTGGGAAATATGTAATTATTCATTTTATTGCTATTGATGCTGCTGATGCTAACTGGCCATGGCCAACTGGGGGGTTTTCGACACGCTGTCCAAGAAGAGTTGATCTGTCTGGAGTCGGGGTGACCTTTCAGGACTGACTTAGTATTCACTGCCACAAGGGCCTTGTCTACAGATGACCCAGAAGGTCAAGTTCACAGTGAAGAACATATCTCTTTGTCATCAAAACTGTTTTATTGGTGTCTAATAGACTTGATTTGGGTTTCCCCCCAAATTAGCAGCAGGAGTAATAGCCCAGCAGTTCTCTCAAGTAATTGTCTATAGTTTGGTCAAACGCGTGTAAGTCAAGGTCAACAAGGCCTCTCAGCAAGCTTGGGCCAGGACCATGAACTTCTTGGGAATGTTCAGTGGTAACTTAGTCATGCTGCATCTCATTCAACAGTCTTTGTCCTTAATGCACCTCAATCCCTTCAGGTTCCCATCTGGATTCTGAATGAAAGCAAGACCAGTTTCTTCTGGCCTGAGACTTTGGCCCCGGCCTTGTTCCTGCTTGTTTTTATAAGCAGTCGGTCTCAAATGTAGCAGCTTAAAACAACACAAACACATTTCCTCTCAATATTGGAGGTCTCAGTTCCCACATGTGTCTCACTGGGCTAAACTCAAGGTGTTGGCTGACCTATGTTCCCATCAGAGGCTCTCGAGAAAGTCATCTCTCTCTTGCCCTTTCAATTTGTAGAAACTTCTTGCATGCCTTGGTTCCTGGCCCCATCCTCTGTTCTTACAGTCACTGAGGGTGGGGCTAGCTGGCCTTCTGCTGCAGCACTTGACTCTCCCCTTCTGCCCTGCCTGGCACTTGTGAGCACTCTCCCGACTACACCGGACCCACCCAGGTAATCCAGGATAATCCGATCTTCTTAAAGACAGGTAATTAGCCACCTTAATTCCTTCTGTGACCTTAATACCCATAGTCCACATGACTTGGGTGCTGGAGTGTAGGAGGTGAACATCTCTAGGGCCATTATTCTGTCTAGTGCAATAGATTTTCTTCTGAGGCTGGTTCTTATCTCAACATGAAGGTTTGCAGTATTCAAAGCAACGCCTTTTGGAGGTAATCTTGCATCTTGGGATTTCAATGTTTGTAGATAGGAAATACTACACACATATGTCTTTGTGCGCTTGCATAGCCATACTACAAATGTCTACCTCATGAAGTGGACTCAAACAAAAATATATTAGTATTGAACTCTGCATACTGCAATTGCTCAGTAAATGCTTCTATTTATTCAATCCAAACAGAAGATTAAGTCCTAGCCCAGGGATGCTAGAATCTTCCCATATCTGGACTCCAGGCACAGACAAGGTTGATTTCCTGTTGCCATTTCATAGTATTCTCGGTGAGACACAGTGACCCCGTCTTTTAAACAAAAATAAAGTCACCCAGCTAACAGCTGCCAGAGGCTAAGTATATATGCCAAATACTGTTTAGGGCAGTAGTTCTCAACCTGTGGGTCATGACTCTTTGGGGGGACCACATATAAGATATTTACACTAGAATTCGTAACACTGGCAAAGCTGCAGTTATGAAGTAGCAATGAAATAATTTTATGGTTGGGTGTCACCACAATGCAAGGATCTGTATTTAAGGGTGGCAACATCAAAAAGGTTGAGGATCGCTGACCTAGGATATAATAACTCTCAAAAGCAGAGGCCTGTATTATCACCCTTGTCCTGTGGTTACCAACTTAGACAGGAATAAGAGCCCTCGTGTTACAGCTGCTTTGAAGGAGATACGTTTGAATTTGTAATTGAAGTCAGAGAGGAGCCAGTTCCAGGAGATATTGGAGTCAAGTATGGGACTCTGTATACTGCAAAGTCTCAAATAAATAAAAGTGAACAAGGAGTGGCTGTCAAAATGATGGGAGGGAGGCGTCCCTGGAGAGGGGATGACAAGTGCAAAGGTCCAGAGGCAGGAGTCAAACTGGCTCATTTGGGATCGATAAGCAGGTCAGATAACGTGAATCAATGGCAATGGGAAAGATCCTACAGGTACAGGGGCTGAGGGTGCCTCAAATGGTCAGCACAGACATACTAGTTCACTCTGAGGTTCTCCCTCATGCTCTCAGCTAGGTGATGCACAATTGGGACACACACAAAAGCTACATATTCCTGGGACATGTGCGCTGGTTGGTGCATGCATTACACACCATGAGGATAACAGATATGTTTGGGACCTACATTTATAAAAACATACATTCATAATCTGAGTACACACAGACATAGGCCTAAACATGTTCATCTAAAAACAATACATCATTAACCATGTGGCCAAACATACACACAGACAGAAGCTTATGTATACGCCTGTATATGCAATATGCATATTTATCATATGTATACAAATAAACATATATTCCTCCAACTATGTATACCCATAGTTCTAAGAATAAAGGCACATCAAGGAAACACACACCACACTCACTGTCCTTGGTTACATATGAAACACTGAACTGTAGAGACTTCCAACACTCTTACTAGACATATGCAGTCAAACATCATACAGTGTGCGTACACTCCCACCATTTACATGCACGGGAAAATTTATGTATGCACACACACCCATTGAGAACATTAGCAGTAGATCAGGCCAAGTTTTACACACACACACACACACACACACACACACACACACACACACACAGAGAGAGAATAACCAAGCATCCAAACTTCTCACTTCTTTCTGGAATGTGTTTGGGTTCTGAGGCAGGCAATCCTTTGGCCTGAGGGAGGCTAGGAGAATTCTCTGCTGCAGCAGGCAGAGCAACTCTGAGACCTGTTTGCATCACACAGCTCAGCTCTCCCTCCCTCCCCTGAGGAAGGGTAGCACAGAAGCAGCACCGTGATTGTCCCTAAACACCCAGCTTCCATCTTGTTTCCAACCCAGTCCCGCTGTAGCCTCCACAGCTTGTGACAAAGCGCTGTCGTACAGAAGAAGCATTGCTGGGTCTTTTGCAAGAGTCGCCCATGTGAGACTGCCTGCCTGTCCCTACCCCTCCCTTCCAAAGGTACTGGCAGGAGGCCAGCCCAGCCCAGAGGGAGTGGGTAGAGCCATGCGCTGGGGGTGCTTCTGGCACTGTGAGAGCCTCATCAGTGTGCTCCCAGGGGCCCTGTTTGGGTGATGAGCCCAGGCTGCACTTGAGCTCAGCCGCGAGAAGGCCCCGCAGAACATCTGCTGGGCCTATCTGGGGCTAGTGATGCACATCTTCCTCTTCTGCCTGGGCTCATCTAGGAATTGGGTTCCAATGAGCTGGAACTCTAGGCTCTAGCCTGAAGTTTTGACAAGTTGTTGTTTCCGAGCAGCTGCCGGCACGGAGCTGTGACCTCTATCTGGGTTAATGAGTGCAAGACTTAACCACGTGCCTGCTGGATGGCTTCAGTTCATTGTCCCGTTCTGTGGAACTCATAAACAAGGGCACGCTTCATCCCAGCTGCAGGGGCCTCCTCCTTGGAGACTCATCTATACCTTTTCTCACAAGGCGCCTCAGCAGATAGAGCCCAGGGCCCCGGTCTTTGCTGCAGGAAGAGGAAAGAGAGATGCTGTCGATAGCACAAGTTGTGGAGAGTGGTTCATAACGTACATCAGATGTTACACGTGGCTCTCACTGCTAGGAGATGTGGGTACAATTACTCCAAACCCTAATTCTGTGAACTTGCAAGAATTCAGAGCTGTCTGAGAATTGCCGTGTATCCCAGACATTTATTTCCTTATATTTCTCTTGGTTTCTAAGTGCACACAGTACCTGCATGGGACTTAAACTCCACCTTTATTAAAAGTGCTAAAAACCCCATTTTGGGGGCGAGAGAAATGACTCAGTGGTTAAGAGTACTGAACGCTCTCCCAGAAGACTCAGGTTTGATCCTTCATGCTCACAGCCATCTGTGACTCCAATTCCAGAGAATCTGATGCCTTTTTCTATCCCACAAGGGAACCTGGCACGCAGGTGGGGCAGAGACGCACATGCAGGCAACACACTCATACTCGTAAAGAGTTTTTTAAAACCTATTTCTTAGAAGAATTTCCAAATAAAACTTGTCTGTATTAACGGGAGTGAAACGATTTTACTCAAACGTCCTTAACCACACAAAGACAACTCCAGTCATCCTACAGGTGTCCACCCTACACATACTTCCAGATTCTTTCTCCTTCCCTCTCATGAGTAATACACAAGTCTGTCTCTGTACACAAACCTTCACACACTTAGGCTGGGGAAAACCAGTCTCCATCACCTCTCTCTAAGAGACCTTTTGGAGTACTCATTCTCTCCAAAGAGTGGGTGCCTTCTATAAGAAATTCTCACGACAGCTGAAAAAAAAAAATTCCTAGAGTGTGACATCATCAAGCTGAGTTTCACAGGAAGTTCCTGGATAAAGGATGAATATCTTTGATGTAAGCTCCGGAAGTGATACAGGACCACTGCCCAACTAAAGGGGAAGAAAAGACAAGACGTGAAGATTGATTCTTGGTCTAGATCAGGCCTTGGGAAGACAGATGAAGCTGGAGTCAGAAGCTAGTGCCTCAGATGAACAACCCCCAAACTCCAGGAAGTCTGTTTCCCTTTAATAAGGTTCAGCATGCCAAATGTGTCCCCATAAGTTCTCACTACAGAGGCCCAACGTCTTGGTTTTAGGATGATAACAAAGGCCAAAAGCCCATATAAACACCCTATCCCTCAGTTACTGAAGTTTCTCCAGGCCCTGCTGGTCAAGCAAGGTTACAGACTTCCTTGGGAGTGTTGGCTAGGGGCCATTCAGGGAAGAAAAATGGTTCCTTCCAACAAAGTTTGTTTGTTTCCCCTCGAGGGCCTGGGGATGCTGTGCCAGGCCAGAATGATTCATTGGCTCTAGAGACACTCATCCACCCTTCTCCCTAGCTTCAGCCAAGTAGCCATCTCTGGCTTCAGGTCAATACCAGTGCTAGGTAGAAACTTAGGAAAGCTTAGAAAAGGCAACCTGGACAAGATTCTGTATGTGAGCCTTCGGGCCCCAAGCCTAATACAAAATCCCATGTGAAGGTATCTGACTTCTACAAAGAATTCAAATGCCATCCATCAAAACAAAAATCTTGGCCTTCTCCAGGGGTCCACCCCTTTGGGAATCTCTGAAAACATTTGAAGACTTTGTATTTTTTTTAAATATGTGGAATTTCACACTAACTGATTTGGGCAACTTCCTTTCAATATTTTAGAATCTTCTAGGAAAAAATTTATTCATGTAAAAAATGCACTTTTTGCAAATTCCTCAACATTAGGACTCCAATGACATTTATTTATTTATTTATTTAGAAAGGAAAAACGGCAGGGCAGTGCTAGCTCACACTTTTAATCCCAGCACTTGGGAGGCAAAGGCAGGTGGATCTCTTTGAGTTCAGGGACAGCCTGGTTTACAAAAGTTAGTTCCAGGACAGGCTCCAAAGTTACAGAGAAACCCTGTCTTGAATAAAAGAAAGAAAGAAAGAAAGAAAGAAAGAAAGAAAGAAGAAAAGGGGAAAGAAATAAGGCCTTCCATGGGATGGGGAGATGACTATGTTGATAAAAATGCTTGCTATGTAAGCATGAGGACCTCAGTCAGCCCCAGCATCATATGAAGCCTGGGTACAGTAGCATGTCTGAGAGGGCAGAGACAGGAGGCTTGCCAGCTAGCCAGTCTAGCCAGTCTGGATCTACTGGATCAGTGAGAAGTCCTGTCTCCAAAACTAAAGTAGGCAACTGGGAAGATTGCTCACTGGTTAAGAAAACTCACTACTCTTATGTTAGACTGGAGTTTAGTTCCCAGCACCCATATAAGGTAGGCCACAACTGCCTGTAAGTCCAGCACCAGGAGATCTGACTCCCTCTTCTGGTCTCCCCAAGTACCCACATGCATGGATCCATACATGCATACACACACACACACACAAATTTAAAATATAAATAAATAAATCTTTAAAAGTAAGTAAGGTGACGAGTGATGGAGGAAGGTACTCAGTGCTGAGCTCCGTGTCCACCCACATAGGAAACCATCAAGTTGCCCTAACTGAGCCTCCCATGAACTGTGCATCCTATAAAGTTGTTCTACTTACTGGCTTGCCGGAACAGTTGTGGGTATTAAACAATCATAATTACAAAGACAGGCCATGCAATGTTCCGAGTACTTTCTAAGCATCACCTGACCCTAACTTCCTGGAGCTTAGGGAGCAAGATTATCTGTACGGATGTCTTGAAGAAACTGAACTGAAAAGCGGCTCGATGGTTCAAGTTCACACAGCTAATAAAAATCATATTATGTGGCAAATTAATAGGGCAATTGTAGTAATATGGGGCGGCAGGGCTGCGTCCCCCACACCCGGCCGCCCACATGGCTAGCTTATGCTCCGAAATAACAACACACAAACTGTATTCTTTTAATCACTGCTTGGCCCATTCTCTTCTAGGCTAATTCTCACATATTAATTTAGCCCATTCCTAATCATCTGTGTGTAGCACCCCAAGGTGCGCTTACCGGGGAGATTCTAGCCTAGTCCATCCTGGGTCCGAGCTTCATCCCGGGAGCAGGGCATGGCGTCTCTCTCAGGCGTCTGCTCCCGCGAGGAAAGCGGTCGAGTCTCCGAGCTCACTTCCTCTTCCTCCCAGCATTTTGTTCTGTTTACTCCTCCCACCTATCCTCTAACCAATAAAATGGGCCAGGGCAGTGCCTTTATTAGCCAATGACCTTCCTCCATCAGGCAATAAGATCACAAAAGGTGAACACTTGGCCGACTTAGAGGCACAGAATGTTTTAGTGGTTTATAAGCACTTTGGAAAACACGTGTGTTGATTGGCGATGTGTGTGTTAATGAAGAAGCTCGAACCTTTCGCTGAATCATCCCCTCTGCAAGACTGCTTCCTGAGACGGAAGGTCGGGCACCTGCAGGTAACCTTGATGTGATCTTGTATTTCCTCCAGGAAGGAGATGTCACTTATTTGTTCAACAAATATATTGATTCAGCTCCTCCCTGGGGCAGTGCAGACAGCTGGAGCTAAAATTGATAAGCCAAAGAAATTTGGAGCTGGGAGATTAGTCAGCTGGGACAGTTGCCTAGTTTGTGTAAAGCCCATACTAGGGTTCAATCCCTAATTTGCACACACACGCACACACACAGAGGGAGAGAGAGGAAGACAGTAGAGACAGTGGCAGACAGACAGACAGACAGACTTATGTAGACCAAAGCAGGAGAATAGGGTGGTTTATCAATCTCAGGAATTAGCAATGTTCAGTGTCAAATGAATCCTTCTAGAGTCTTGCTTTATCCATCCTAAATTTATTAGCATCCCTGGCCTCTGCCCACTGAAATTCAGTAGCACTCCCAAGATGTCACAAGCAGAAAGTGTCCAGCCTTGCCAAATACATCAGGGTCAAAGCCACTCTACCTGGGGATTGTGCTGTGGAGAAAAGATGTGTTCATTATTCTACCTGAGACAGGTGTTGGTCCCACTTTCTGGTAGAGGGAACATGTAAGTGGAGACAAAGAGCCTGGAAGGGTTGACTACTGAAGAGCATCATTTGGAAGGTAAGGGAGATTAACTTTAAAGACATACAAGACACAGAGGGAACAGTGTGACCTGGGATGTGAGCGGGAGCCTCAGTCTGATTCTAGTTCCGTGTTGCTCAATGTTCACACCAGAGGTCTGAATAAAGATTCGTAGGGAGTTGACAAATGGAGGAAGAGGTGGCAGACTCTAACCTTGAGAAGGCTTGAGCCGTGGGCCCACACTGTAGTTCAATAACAAGAACAGATGCAGTTGTAATTGAGGAGAAGGAAGGGAAAGAGGTAAAGGGAAAAGAGGACTAGTAAGAGGGGAGAACAGTAGAGCGTCTGTATGCATAGTCCTCCAGGCTGGTGGAAAAACGAGGGATTTTAAAGACTTTGAGTAGCATCAGTACCTCTCACCTTAAAAGACAAAGGACAATTCTTAGCTATCTGGTCCCCTCTTCTACCTGTTTGTAGAATAAATGTATAGAATTAGGGTCATCAGGATTGAGAGGCAAGTACTTTTAACTATGGAACCATCTCAAAAAACAAAAGTTACTTTTAAAATTTATGGGGGGGGGGTGTGTTTGTGTGTGTGAATGTGTGTATACTAATGTGCCTAAGTCATTTGATGTTGATGATGCACAAACGCTATAGTTGGCATCAAACTCGACTGTGTTAATTTGTTTAGAAATCCCGCTCCCCTGTGAGACACTGGTCTCCTCTACTACAGGGACACTGATTTATTAAAGTCTGCATCTCAGTCCAGAATGGAAAGAAATACACGTTTTTGGAAATAATAACATGAAAAAAAGATATCAACAGATAGGCGAAGATGAAGACACACGCCCAGTCCGAAGTTAGGAGACTTTGGCCCCTAAGTAACAATATTGTATTGAAGTCATTTGAAGTTAGGAGACTTTGGCCCCTAAGTAACAATATTGTATTGAAGTCATTTGGAGTCAGTTGTGTGCTCAGGACCCCATGAGACTGGAACTCTTGGAATGTAGATTTCAAATACTGTCACGTGGTTAGTTACGTTAACAACCGCTCTCCTCCACCTTCTCACACTGGATAAGCAGGCTTAAAACAGGAGTGTTCCTAAGCGGAAATGTCTGCTTACAGTCCAAGCTGTGAGTATTGAAGGTGCTAAATCATACAAAACTCTGCTTCATAAGTCCAAGCAACTCTCTATACCCTGGTTTTGAGATTGAGAATCTGCTTGTTTTTTTTTTTTTTCAACTTGGAAACAGAGCCAGACTTGCAGCCTCTCGTCCCTTTAGTTAAAAGAAAGTACAGAGTCGGGCTCATCTCAAAGCAGTCCCTCACATGACCTCGTTTCTGCCACCTGAAACCCGAAAACTGAAGTCAGGAAATGATCAAAGGCAGGCCCCCAGCATCACCTCTTCACCCCACTGAATCAGAAGCAGTCAGGCTGGGCAAACTCCCTTATTAAACGAAGGCTCCCAATTTGGACCCACCAGCCCCTTTCAGGGAAGGAAGTTAATCTCATCCTAGCCCTGTTTTGTAAATACAAAGCCTGGCTCCACTGTTCCAAGGAGAGCGCATTTCCCAATAACGAGGGAAATAGCATTTCCAGGAAGGTCTGAAAGGCCCCTTCAGCCGCCTGCATTTTTGTAAGCCCCGTATGAAACCTCCATGTGGGCATGACTAATGGATCCGCCTAATTAAATTTTTACAGCATTCCAGGGCTGGAGTGTCAAATGTTTGCTTCCAGCTTGTCTCCTTGTAACACTGTCAAGTAAGTCTCCCATCCCACCTCCTCCTACACACACCTCTTTTTTTGGGGGGAAACAGGCTGCATTCCAGTGTGGTATGAAACCAGAATTTGGCATTCTGGCAAAATGGAATTTGAACAGATGGGTTGACCTCATGATTCCTACGGTCGTTGGAGAAAGGGGGCTTCATGAGGGCACTATGTAGAACTTGATTTCCTATCCCTTGCTGTTAAGCTGGCTTCCACAAAACGGGGGCTGGGGGGCGGGGGTGAGGGCATGTGATTGGACCATGTGTTTGTCTCCTCACTGAAAGGAGTAGGCTTATCACAAAATGGGTAGATGGTTAAAAATAGGTAGATGCTCAAAATTTCAGGTTGATATTTCTGGACCTGGAAAGTGGGCTTCTCACTGATATATTGAAGTATTTTATTAGAATTAGATGCTTAAGTTTGGCACATGTCAATCAATCTTTTGAAGCTTTCTAACCTAGAGATTCCCCAGGTATGGTCCATGTATCATTAACAGCAGAATCACCTGGGGAGCTTGTTAAAATGCATATTCCTGGACTGGCCATCAAATTATTTCAATCAGAATTTGCAAACGGAACCAGGGGAGTCCAGGAGATTGACTACACTCAAGGTTTGCCTTTAAAAGCGATATTCTGTTTTCAGAGGCAGGGAGTCTCCTTTTCAGGATTCTCCTTATCCAAGTTTTTAAAACCCATGATAATTGCCCCGAGACTTCTGAGTCCAGTGGCAGTGATGTTTCTATGCCTGGGAGGAGCTCAGTGTTCCAAGAGGTTAAACAAAGGACACAGGGTTTCCCAGCCAATAACCGGAAGGGTCAAGATGCAGGGGGAGAAATTTCTAGTGTGTTGAATAGACGTGTTCTGCCAAGCCAATCATTGATCCATGACTGACTGCTTCTTATTGGCTCTTTCTGTACCTTGACCTTGGCCATGTCCTACATGGGCTTGCTTCATCTTCAGAGACTTTTGGCTTTTGCAAAAGAAGCTTGAGATGCGGTCAGTTGATGTCACTTGTCCAGAGGAAACAGCCCTCTGTAGACAGTGTAGAGAGCTCCCAATTCTGAAGTCCCATTGATTACAAAGCATATTTACTTGGTCCAGTATAACAGTGAGTTTATCTGTACTCAGACCAGGGCCAGAAGGAATGGCTGTCAAGGAATCTGCATGACTGCATCATGTATTTCTGACTCTGGCCAACCACTTTTTCATGGCCTGAGGAGATTACCCTACTAGGATGGAGAGCTGGGAGCAAGATGGCTTTCTGAATTGCCTGTCGTTAGTGATTTTTCTCTAAGATGAATTAGAAAGAAATCTTTGATGGGTGGGTAGTTTGTTTCAATAAGAGCTGAGGTATAATATTTTGTTTTAGGAAATGTGAGAAACAGGGTTAACTTACAGACATGAGTGTTTGCTAGGCCCAAGTCTGCATAGTGTTTGCCAGGTACCTTGTTCTTGTGGGCTTGCTTGAGTATTTGTGGACTCATATCCACAACACTATGTAGAAGGGTTGGGCTGGCTTGTGGCAAGGGCAGGGAGCTGTGACGGATTCTTATGGGTCTCACACTATAAGAAGTCCCCTTTGGGCTGGCTGCTTCTGTCCTAGGGGAAACTTCAAACAAGGAGAAGGGACCAGGGTAAGAGCATCACTGTTAGAAGAGTTTCTGCCCAATAATCAGGCTCCTGCTGGATCTTTGATTCCACTTTCCATGTTCCCTGAGCTGAAGAAACCCTCATCCCGCCTACAGAACTTTGGGGTTTATAATATATCCACAAAAGGAAAGGCCTATTTTCTCATTGAACGTGGGTCATTTCTTTTTGAAAGGTTCTTTCTTGGGTAACAACCTTTGAAATTGGTGACATGGCTTCAAATACACGTGTTGAAGCTACATGGGTCTTTGGACCTCGTAGCATCTGTTTTTCTTAAATTTGTGCTCTTAGAAAGGTGGCTTAATATCTCTAAATTTCTGCTTGTTCTTTAAAAGTACATGAATATAAATAAGCAAACAGATAAGTAAATAAAGAGAAAGACTGTGGGAACCGCTCAGTAGATAGAAAAGTTCACTGTGCAAACCTGAGGACCACCATTCTTATCCTAAGAACCTATATTTTTTTAAAGAAAACCTGGCTGTTAAGTCATTAATAAGTAAGCCACAATCCATATAATCATAGAGGTTAAGTACAGAGTAAGGGACTAGGGGATGGGACGCCAGAAAGAAGAAATAGAACAGTTAGCTCTAGGTGAACAGGGCCTGGGGAGACTGGAATGGGAGGATCAGACATGGAGGAAAAGGGCGGGGGGGGCAAGGGACAGAATACAGAAAGGCACAGCTAAAACTTAGGGCCATATGAGAGAGATCATATGGAACCCCAGCACGGTAGAAGCAGCATACATATTGAATGAAGCAGTTACATTTAGTCACGTTGCTGGTCAAAGTGGTCCCACAGGAAGGTCCCCAACAACCTAGGCTATTATCGAGGGTATTGTTGGTCTCTACAAACTGACAGTAAGGCCCTACTGCTGAAGAAAATACCTACACAGGTCACTGAACATGAAGAAGTACAACTGCTCCCTATACAGGAGCCTTCATTCCTACAGTCAGTGCCCATGGTGCCAGAAGGAACACTTGTCAGGTTCCGAAGGAAAAAGGCTTACGTTAACCAGGTACAAACCTTTGATCTATAATAGAGAACTACATATTAGTAGCACAAAGCCTCTGCAAGTAACCAACCAATATCTGATTTGATTTAAGGCCCACTCCACAAATAGGAACCTGTACCCGATGTTGTTTGGGTGTTTGAGAACCTGAGACAAGATAAGCCAGAAACCTAAGCAGAAACTAAATACCGCGTTTCTGCTCAAGGAACACAGCAGTAAAATGGGTCTTGGCAACATTCTGCTATACACATAGGTCAGTGCCTGAGAAGTTTTCTCCTATAGCAGATAAGAGCAAATACAAGAACTCACAGCCAGAAACTACACAGAGAGTGAAAGAACTTGGAACAGCCAACCCTACATGGGATGTCTCTATCAACTCCCTGCCCGCAGGGCTCAGGGAACTCTGCAGAAGAGGCAATGGAAAGATTGTCAAAGCCTGAGGGGATGGAGAACACCAAGGAAACAAGGCCTTCTAAACACAACACAAGGCACACGTATATACATTCAGAGACGGTGGCAGTGTGAACGGGGCCTGCAGGAGTCTGCACATGCTAAAAGAAGTGGACACATGGAAAAGGGGCTTTCTCCAAGGGAAACAAACTGTTCTTAAGGCTAGGCCCCATGCCTACAGTGCATGGTCAATAGCAAATGAACTCAAGGGCATCTTTGGAGGTTCTTTGTCTCATAATGTTGAGCCAGGTCATTCTTTCTTTTTCTTTTCTTTCTTGTTTTGTTTTCTTAAACCACACAGGTCCTTTGCCTGTATTTTATGACTTCCATCTTTGTGTTTTCATGGGATTCCTGTATGAGTGAATGCGTGTGTCTATGCATCTATATGTGTTTCTCATGCTTTTTCTTTAGCTCTTTTTCCTCTGTAAGTTTTGTCCTGTTTGTTTTTGCTTTATCTTACTTTATTTTATTATTAGTTCCTAGATACCTATTTGTTTTCTAAGAAGAGTTTTTTTTTTTAGAAAAAAAAAGGGGGGGGGCAATCTGGATGGGAGGGGACATAAGGAGGAACTGAGAGGAATAGAGGGAGGAGAAACCATAATGAGAACCTATTGTATAAAAATCTATTTATAATTTTAAAAAGTTGGTCATGGCTAAAATGCCTGTAATGCCAGCATTGAAGGAAGAAGACAGTCAGATTTTGAGAACTCACTGGCCAGCCATCCCAGCCCAGATAGTGAGCTTTGGGTTCTGTGAGAGAAAGAGTGTCTCAGGAGAGTCAAGCACACACACAGGTGCATGCCTAGACACACACAGAGAGGGGGCAGAATAATGTCTGCTCCATGAAATGTTTTCATGAAATTGCAAGCCTAGTGCTTTCTTGTGTACCTAACTGTTCCCGTGAAGGAGGAGTGGGGTTTCCTAGGGCCTCTCACGCTCTTTATCTTCCTCATTCCCGTACAGAAAGTCATCACTATCTCCAGAAAATGACCCCTGGTTTAACTGTTGGGTGGAGACCATGTTTGCTGATTGGCCACCAAGACTGGTTGCGAAACAGTATCCTTAAAATATTCGCAATCGGTCAAAAAGTTAAACATAGCATTACCATGTGAGCCAGCAAGTCTATTTCTAGACACACACTCCTAAGAAATGAAAGCAGGACTTCCCACAAACACTTGTAGGAAGACAGTTGCAACAGTCTTATTCATGGTGTTCCAAAGGTAAGGAGAGTCCAAAACATTCACCAACGCTTGAAAAGATGGTACATCCAACCGCTGAAGCAGTATTTGGACAATAAAAGAACAACCAGCACATGCTACAACGTGGTTGGCTCTTAAATCACTCGGCTAAAGAGGGAAGACACCAAGATTCACACTCCTCAAGATTCTCGTTTCTAGGAAGTGCTCAGAATAGGTAAATCCATGCAGAGGAGAAGAAAAGTAGTAATGGCCAGGAAAGTGACAGGATGCGAACAGATGGCCTCGTGGTTGGGGTGTCATGAAAATGTCTTGGGAGTAGATCAGGGTAATGTCTTCACACTACAAATGTGCCAAATAGCACTGAACCATGTACCTTAAAATGCCCATTCTAGATTATGTAAATTTTACCTCAATGAAAAGAAAAAGAGAAAAAGAACTGAAATCACCCTGTCGGCCTTTGGATATCTAATAAAAAAAATAGCAAAGAAAGCAATGGCTGTTAGAGCAGAGAACAGACTTGCACTTTGAAGCGGAAAAGTCTCTTAAATCTCCTTAATTGAGACAAAGAAGACAACAGCAAAGAGAACCAGCAGCTCAACAGACAAATGGCGCTGCCAGCGGATGGCGTCTCTGGAGAAGTCAGTGACCAGAGCGGTTGAGTTTTTAAAGTCAAGTTGACATGTTAGGCGGGCGAACGACACTGCCATTCTTTTGTTCGCCCTCTCCCCAACCCTCTCCGTCAGTTCCCGAGCTTGGCACCCATCCTATTTTCTGCATGGCAGCTGTGCACGGTTGAATAGGAAATCAAACATCCTAAAAACCTGTTGTTTTCACACAATGTCTGATTTCCCAGATATCTCATTTCTGGTTTTCTAGCCAACATCCCTTGTCTCAGGACAGGGATGGTCGTCAAGGCAGTCAGGTATAAGCTGCTGGTTTTCCTGCTCGGAGGGAATTGGTGGGGTAGTGGTACTCGACTCTGAACTGAAAGAGTACATTTCAGGCTGATCTAGAATGTCCTTGGGAACATGTTGCCAGCTAACAGTCTTTGACAGGAAGGCACTGGGTAGTCAAGAGTTTTGTGGGGACGCATGTTGTCAAGGTGAACAGGAAGTTCCCAAGGATACTGGCTCTCTACCCCTTGATTCTGTAAGCCATTCTGCTGAAAGTGTTTGCCAGCAGCCCTCAGGGCAGGCTGAATTAGCTCCAAAGCCACTGCTTGAGGTCGAGGGGGGTATAGCTTTCCCTGGAAAGAAGCAGAATGTTGGTAAATTATTATCTTGAAGGGGCATCGCTTCGTGAGTGATCTTACACACAAGCATGCACACACGTGTGCACACACACACACACCCCTTAGGGTACCCCAACTCAGTCTCCAACTCTGTCTTAGTCAGGACACTGTTGTGTTTGGGCTCATTCTTTGTTGGAGTGGGTGACAGTTAAGGCTCAGAAAAGCAAGATGACTCAACAAGACGATACAGTTCCTAAGTCCAGAGCTGATCACGTATTAATTTTCTGAAAACTTGGTTCTGTCTCTCATGTATTGGGCATTGGTGTGTGCACTCTTAACCCACAGATATGTATTAAGTATTGGTGGGATGTCAATAACCCAGGAAGAGGAGTAAAGAAGCCATTGCCTTTTCACTGTGGAGAAGACAGAAATGAACATATAATCCAGAGTTACCTAGCATTAATGATACTTTGGTAGCTAGTCCCTCTTGAGCTTGTTAGATGATCACAAATATTCCTGGAGTCTTATGACTTCTAGTAGTATCTCCCAACTCTAACAGACCAAAGTGCTCCCCAACAATGCCAGAACGCCTTCAGTTGGGAGCCACTGACACAAGACAATGTTAGAAAATTAGCTTTAAAACAGAATGGAATATTCACAGAGAAAGTGGAGACCTCCCTATCAAGGGCTTGTGTTGCAGAGGTGCCCTCCTTCTTGTGGGAATACACAGAGGTGGGAATTGTCCCTGGGGTAGGAGAAATCAAACGTGGATGGGAAGAAAATCAGCTTTGGGCAGATTGGATGAGATTATTTAATTGGTTATTTATTGAAAGTGTGCCTACACGAAAGAGTCTATGTACATAGTTGGAAACATTAGCTGATCTAAATCCCTGCAGTACTTTAGACCCTTCAGTGGTGCTGGATGCAAAGTCCAGGAGCAAAACGAGAGACGGAGCAGTGCTGGGGCAGGTGAGATGGCTCGGTAGCTAATGTGCTTACCATGCAAGCATAGAGACCCGAGTTCAATCCCGAGACACCTTGTAAAATGTCAGGACTGATAGAGTATGCTTGTAATTCCATCGCTGAGAACACAGAGGCAGGAGGATCTTTAAGGTTCACTAACCAACCAATCTAGCCTAGTTAGCAACCTTCAGGCCGATGAGGCACATTGTCCTGAGGGATGACACCCAACACTAACCTCTGGGCTCAGCAAACACATACTCATGTGAACACACACATAGGCAGGGAAAGAGAGAAAAGTAAAACAAATTCATCCCAATGATCACCATAGTGTAAAGCCATGGTTAACCTTGCACCATCCTTCCTTTCTCTAGTCTGCTTCTCTTTGGGCATTCTGGTCTTTTCTCTCTTCCTATTTCCACCCAAACAAGCCCACATAGTCTCATGCACAAAGGTTACTGTGCCAAATATTCCCATAATTGGACCCTCTCATCCCTCATACCCACCACTCGCCAGAAGCTTCTTCTACAAAAAGACCCAGATCGTGCTCAGATCAGTATTCTAAGAGAATACTAAACTCAACCACAGGTCCCAGAATACACACACAGCTGAAGAGTCCGTTGATGAGCCCAGGAGCCTGCTCTTGAGGGCTTGAGGTCCCCAGAAGTGCTGAACCTCGGCCAAGAAACTGGGTGATCCTTGGTAATTGAAGGCCTGCACATTTGTATTGAGAAATGGTTCTGAAAGTCCAGTCTCCTCTGCCCACCTCCAAAGAAGCAGCCTTCTGCGATTACACAGCCTGTAGCATTTTAGCCTCTGGATTTTGGCAAAGATGGCGTGACGCTGCCCAAGTGGGCAGACGGGCAGTTTCAGGGCTCTCATTGTTTATGTACTCAGATAAACTTGATACTTTCTATATAAATTTGAGAGTATTCAGCCAAACACTTTACATGTTATACTACACCCCCAAAACCATAACTGTGTCTTTCCATGGGGAGAAATGACTGGGAAATGGCAAACCAGACAAATAAATAGATTATGCGTATTTATTTTTCAGCAGGCTTTTCTAGACTACAGGCCTTTCTCAGGTCACACATGCTTAAAAACCTAAAGGGGAAAGCGGGCCAATAGAATTAAACTCCCGTTTCTTTCCCTCCTGGGTGGCAGCAAACCACTTATTCCTTACTCAGCTTATTACACTCCTGATGAACAGAGACCATTTAGACCCCATGGTCCCCGCATCCATAGTCACCATATTCCCAGCTGAGACTCCCACTTCTTTCCCCAAGAGCCACACGTGGGGATTATCAAAAATTAGGACGTGAAGTCCTAAGAAGACACTGATGAAAATGTCAAGTCACATATGGACTGAAGGGAAAGCCACGGTATCCATGGAAACCTCACAAGCCCTTCCTAGAACATGGTGTCTGATGTGGCAGTATAGCTGAGACCCTTCCCAGAGGCTGGCTGAGCCCCTGTGATCAGGAGCCTGCCTGAGATCAGGTGTCCATAGGAAAGACAGCCTGGAGTCATCTTGCCAGGCTTCTCAGAACTTCTCAATATTCAAACACTTAGTTGCATGTTGGTTTGAATGCAAAGTGTCTTCCATAAGGTCATGTGTTTGAACACTCCATCCCTGATTGGTGTTGCTGCTTTGGGAAGCTTGAAAATTGGAACCTAGATGGAGGATGCTGGTAGCTGGGACTGGCTCTTGTGGGTTGTAGCCCAGCCTGGTTCCTTCCTGAACACACTTCTTGCTGAGTACAGCTCACGTGTAAGCAAGGGCTCCTGCTCCCACTGCTGTGCCTTCCCTGCTGTGATGGATATGTCCTCTCAAAGTGTGAGCCAAAATGAGTCCACCTCCTTTCAGTGTTTCTGCCAACTACTTTGTCCCCCAAAGAAAAGTAGCTTATAGAGTATGTGTCAGGAAAACCTTGTTGACTGTTTATACTGGGTTTAAGCGTCCAACTACCTATAATAGTTTCTAGGCTGCCAACCTGAGGGCAAAGCTGAGCTCTCCTTTAGCCAGTTGAATGTGTTCTGTACTCCCTTTTCCTCCAACAGTAAAAACTTTAAGATAGAGAAGAATTATGGAAAGAACTCCCATACTCATGGATTGGAAGAACTGATCATATAAAAATGACCATTCTAACAAAAGTAATCTATAGAGTCAATATAGTGCTAACTCAAATTTCAGGGGCATTCTTCACAGCCATTTCTGACTTTGTATTTTCATATAAAGTCTCAAAACTTAGATGGCATGGTGGCACAAAAAGGAAGCAAGGGAGGAAGGAAGGAAGGAAGGAAGGAAAGAGGAGAGAGGAAAGGAGGAAGGGAAGAAAGAAAAGCAAAGAAAGGAAAAGAAAAGAAAAAAAATGGGAGAAAAAGAATCAGCCAATCTTCAACTAAAAGAATACTATAGGAGGTTATCATTCTACTTTCTTTCAAATTACACTATAGAGCCCTAGTAATCAAAACAGCATGGCACTGGCTCTTTTGCTCAATTGCATTCTAGTCCTTGAGCTATTCAGAGTAAGTATCTGTCTAAGTTATTCCAATAACCAATTCACTAGGGCTTCTACCTCCAAGCTGATTATCTACTATCTACTATCAAGGTTTCTTGAAGCACCCATCTGAATATATTTACCATGCCCAAAAGCTCCCATGCCTTCCCTGGATCCCAAATTCTTGCTGACCTCTGAAACTTTCCCCACTGAGGCTTCATACTAATTGTGCAGAAACTCCCTGTGCCTACTGTCTCCAGATCATCAACTTCATGCATGCAATGTCAGTGTCACAGCCATGGAGACCGCCTTGATCTCTCACTCCACCACCCTTCTCCCTCCTGCACCATTCTTCAGCTTCCTCTACCCAGAATGCCTTCTGCTACCTCGTGAAGCTTTCTAGAAACTTGCATTCTCTTTGGTCCACATCCTTATCCTTGTTAGGCATGAGTCACTGTTGCAGAGGTCTTAGCTCTGAGGAGCATGATCAGAAGGTCCCCTTGGAGCAACACTAAGCCCATCTGCTGAGGAGTGGGCCTCATTCTGATTTTACTTTCTCAGAGTATCCCTACAAAGCAGCAACTGCAAGATGTGATATATATCCTGTTTATCTGAAGTCAAATGATAGACTTTCATCAGTGTCCCTGTAGGAGCTGGAAGGTGAAGTCCATGTCCCCCAGCATCCCCTTACAATGTCAGTCTCACACTGGGTACTTGGGCTGGTGGATTTTGCACTGGCTTACAAATGCCTTAGCATCTGGGCTATGCCTCTTCAGGTCAAGCAATTCGCAGTCAGCTGTGGCATTTAGCTCTCCTTCAGGGCTGGGGCCAATCTGAGACAACATTAATCTCCTGTGGTGCCCAAGGTTGCTACCTGGTACAAGGCAGTCTGTCAATAAACGGTTATTGATAGAATGAATCAGAGGCTAGGTGAGCCTTTCTCAACATTGTCCCCTATTAATCAAGCCACCTTGGTCCAAATTTTAAAACTCAATGCCCCCATTTCTCCATGCTCAGAACTAAGACCATGGCTCTTCCCTGTTCCTGTGCTCATAAGATACTGTTTACCAAGAGTGAGTGGATCGATGGGTGGATGATTGGGTGGATGGATGACTGTTTGAATATGACTGGATGGGTAGGTAGATGAATATTCCCACTGGTGAATATTCAGACTATGTTGTTTGCTGAAATAATTTTATAGCATAACTAAGGGAGATGTACATTACTACCCCAAAGCACCACCCATTCACACACTAAATGAAGTGATCCAAGCTTAAAGCCATGCTCCAGGAAGCAGCCAAAGTTAGTCACTTTCTGCCCTAGGGATGCTCTCAAGGCTCCCTCTAGGCCTCCACACTTCCCCAGAAAGAAAAAGGGAAAAAGAAAGAGAGGAGTGAGAGAATAGTGAAGGACAGGGGAGGCCTGAGAAAAGTACAAACACACAGAAGATTAATTTAAAGCTGAGCCCTGGCCTTTTACAAAAGCTGCCTTTTCACTTTAACCCCGCCCTTCTCCTCCTTAGCCTCCCCAGAAGCCTCCTGCAGGCCTGAGGTTTTCGCCTTTCTGAAGGTGGTACAGACAAGATCTTCAACTGCTTCCCCATCACTCAGCTTCTAACATAATCTGTCATCTCGGTAACAGGGTAGCACTTAGGCTCAAGGGCAAGTAGATGGAGAAGCGCACTCCAGGAAGAGCCCATCCCGGCAGAGCTCAGCCCTCCCCTACCAGCATCTCTCACCTGTGGCTAAAAGGCTCGACACCCCCCCACCCCCGAGAAAACCCTGATGCTCCTTTTCAGGAGGTTCTCTGCGGACCCCTGAGACTCCAGCCCCTCCCAGGCACCTCATATCAGCTGAGTAATCTCCCCCCACACATTCTGACACACAGCTGCGAGAGATGAGGCCTGCAGTGTTGATAGATAAAACTTTGGATAAGATTGCATGGTTTTGAATATCTTGATGACATATTTGTATGAAAAGTCTTTTAGAGGAGGGCCTAATATAAATGCACGGAAACGCTTCTAATGATGAGCATTTGTCTGCAGACTTGTTGGAGAAATTAGCATTCATGTGTCTCGGATGTCATTTGCATTTGTATGTGGGGACCAACTTTTGAATAATCATTTCTTCCAGCCCAGAAGAGTTAACCATTTATTCTGAACACCGCACTGCATGCCTTCCTCCCCGGACGATCTCACTGTCTCTGCAATGTCCAGAAATGGGCAACAATGTTCTGAGTTTCTATCCCACCACCCCAGGTCTAAGGGACTTCCTAGGTGGTCCTCAGAAGAAGCCAGCTTGTCTGACAACTGCTTACCTGGTGTCCTTCCTCCTTGAACTCATCCACCTCCATGAGGACATTTCTTTTGCTCTTGTCAACTTCAGTTCTTTCTACAAGCACCGGCCCACTCGGGATAAAGTCTGACATATATCTGGTTAAAAGTGTACTTAGAATTCTTTCTATAAAGACATGAAGCCCACCAAAAATATCACTCATAAGAAGCACTAGATAGAGTGTGGAAGTAATCGTATAGATCTTATTTCTGCCAAAGTCTTTGAAAGGTCCTCAGGTTTCTAAAAGACTGGATTCTAGTGCAATTATCCTGGTCTAAGCTCAAGTTAAATAAAAGGAGGGATAGAGTCTTGATATAGAACAGCAGAGTTAAGCCCAGCTCCAGTATGTCCAGAAAGTAAGTGTCCAGAAAGTAAACTTACCTCTACAGGCATCATGCTTCACATATAATATGAGGAGATAATTTCTCCAAAGATGAGATGCTCTGGCACTATCCACAGATGTACCAATGTCTTCCACCATGTCCTAGTGGCCTACCAAAGCTCCTGAACACGCATCTCTCAATATCTAAGGCTGGTGGACAGCTCTTGTGTTGAGGCTTCTGGAGGTCTCTGGAGGGAGGGCGTCTTTACTCTTGGGCAGTAAGAAATTTCTTCTGGGATTTCTTCACTGTGATGACTATGACTCCAGTAAGTATCTGTCCATCTCCATTCTGGGAAGTTCTACATTCATGTTAGGTCAACCTTGACTGCTCTAATCTGGACAGAACGTTCAAGGTCAAGAGAGAACCATAGTTTGCCTTTGTTCTGGAACCCAGAATGCACCTGAATGATACAGGCATGTGGTTATACACAAGGAATGAATTGGGATTAAGATGTTGAGACATGATAGCATTCCTCATGCTGCTTACAGGATGAGAAACAGAAACACAGACACTCTGTGTGTAAAGATGCAAGCACTAACAACAAAGAGAGGAAGACAAATGCCAACAGGAACAAGAGTAGAGCCCTGACTCTTCAGGTGAATGTCACACCGTTCCGTATAACATCAGCAATCACCAGACTCATGACTATCAGCTACAACTTGCAAGAACGTGCATGTGGAGAGACGAGGATATTTAGAACCCTCAGAACTTCAAGCCAAGGATGCCAATATTCAGGCACCTCCATCGATCATTACTCTCCTCCATGTTCCCTTTTCCTTATAGTTTGGGTAGCTCAATTAAATCATGACTTCCCAGAAGCCCCCTCTGCAAATCCCCACATTTCGTGAAGGGACCTTTGTGCTCTTATGTAAATCTAAAAGGATTCAGCTTTTTAGAATCCTTAAGATCTGGAGGACAGGTGATGAGGGTCCATGTAATCAAAAATGGAAACATTGGACTGGAAGAAAAGTAAAAGGAGTCCAGGCTAGCTGAGCTTTTCCCATGATACTAACTTTGATTTGTGCTTCAATTTGCTGTCAACAGAAATACTTTCTGGAGGGGAAGCAGATGCTCTGTTGATATCTCCAGCTCATATCTCTCTGGATGTGATGCAACTTGGCATTTGTCCTGGGGCATCCTGTACTTGCTCCTGTCACTGGGCCTGTGGCTCTACACTGCAATCACAGGTTTATATCCATAACTGAAGCTCAGAGACTGAAATTCAGGGCATGGTGAGACAAAGCAATGGCTCAGTTAGTGTATGTGGGGTGCACTGACTTGCCTTCACAGTCAATTGGGTGCTCTTCCTCTCTTTCTCTCTTTCTCTCTCTCTCTCTCTCTCTCTCTCTTCCTCCCTCTCTCTCTCCCTAACTCTCTCTTTTTCTCCATCTCAATAGCAAGCAAGAAGGGAGGGTGGATTATGACTTGATTTGCCAGAAATTCTTTGATGAGTTTCCATCTTCCTGCTAAACACCCAGTGAGCAGCGAGTGAGCCCATCAAGTTCTCTGCCGCCATGTTAATATCTCCAGTGATGCTATCTGGTGCCTCTGTCTCCTGCCAGAGACAACGCCTGCTCCCAGAGAGTTCCAGGCCACGTCCCACCCTCTTTATGTCTGTTAAGGCAGGTTGGGAAAGGCAAAAGTGATCCTTCTTGAAGTTTTGTTTTGTTTTCCAACCAGTATACCTGAGAATATTTTTTATGAGTGTTTTTGTTTTTGTTTTTGTTTTTTTTACCAAACCTGAAAGTCAATGTTAGGATTATTGGTGATACTCCAAAGAGCAGAGCCTGGAGCATCATGGGAATGGGACCCATTCCTGACAGCCTGATTACCAAGTGGCACACAGGACCATGTCTAGTCTTCAGGACAGAAGCAGCTCTCAGTATAGAATCTTCTGGAATCCCTTTGTACTGCTGTTGTGATGGAAACAAACTATTATGGCTGCTTTGCTTCTTAGTTTGCTGGAGATGGTTTATCAGTTAGGGCAAAGAAGTCATTAAATGGACATGCCCACGTTCATGAGCACATAGACTATGCATGTGTGATTTATGCCTGTGTATCCCGTCCCCTCCCTCTGGCATTAACCATTTGTTTTCGGCATTATTAACCCTTTGAGAATTACTGCACTGTGGCTTTAGATGAAGGGAAAGTGTGTGAGTGTGCTCCCCCATACAACCCAACTGCACAATTTATGTCCTTACAATTTGGATCAGACGACTTATCAGTGGAAAGAATGCATGGGTAAAGCTGGCTGTGTGGAAGCCACTCGCATCTACCTCTCTGAAGAACACTAAAAAGAGACAACAGAGAATATGTCTAATCTCTTGCCTGGTGTTTGGGGCTTAGAGCTGATTGTGGAGACTGTAGAAGGACAGTTAGCTGTTCCACACAAAGTCAGAGTTCCCCATGCAAAAGGGAATAGGTCCTGTGGGTAAGCTCAACTGCCAAGAGCTTTGGAGCGGCTTCTGGATCATTCTCTTATGGACGTAATTGTTAACCATGTCATGTCAACAACTTGAGTTTCCTTTGATTTTGTGTTGTTGGGTGTAGAGTGGTGTCTCTCTCTCTCTCTCTCTCTCTCTCTCTCTCTCTCTCTGTGTGTGTGTGTGTGTGTGTGTGTGTGTGTGTGTGTGTGTGTATGTTCTTGCATCTGGAAGCCGGAGATCAATAGTGTATTGGATGTGTTACTCAATTATCCTTTGAGACAGGGTCCCACACTCATCCTGGAGCTTTCTGATTCCCCTGGACC